>NW_028277040.1:18427750-19041000 GCF_059951505.1 Python bivittatus
CACTGAAATATATCTAATGTTCAGATGGAGTCTGTCATGATCCCAATTTCAGCTACTTTATCTACCCAAAAGATAAATGAAACTTAGTTAAGACAATCCATTAGGTGTCTACAGTGGGCAAGCAAGTAGAGGCACCACATTTGTCACAATGCAAATTATGTATTCCCATTATGATGTAAACAATTTCATTTTGATATCATTGTGGCTTCTCTTGGGCACCTATGAGACAATCCCCCACCCCAAGATAGATTGGGCAGAAAAACACAGCTGTTTCCATCCCTAATCCCACAATACCTCAATTTTAAAAATAAATTATTTGGCGAGTGGGGCGGGGTGGAATTAGCCTTCCTTTCAGCTAATTACTGAAACATTAGACAAAAAGGCATTGTAGAACTTGGAGATGAAACTATAGTTTGAGAAACAAAGGAACCAGGCATAGATCCTAGATCTAGAATCCTGTCAGTAAATCACCAGATCCCATGGAACAGAAATATTTCTTATGGAACATCTACTATTTCTCTTCTCCATAAATATTAGGTTCTCAGCTTAATTTGTCCATCCTAAATTACACATTTTCAAAAGATCTGGAATTCCTTGAGAAGCATGTTCATGGAAATCTTAGGTCTAATAGGGGGATCCCAACTGTAGGCAAGAAATTCCTAGAACTCACCTTTTTAAGATGTAGGGTGTTTGCATTTGATTTTGAGAAGAAATTTGAATCCTGAGTCATTCCTAAAGAACTGTGACATTTGAGGACACAGACTCAGTCAGTCGCCAAGTCTATTTGAGGAACCAAAAACAGGATTCCTCATGAGTAAACACATACTCATTCATAAGGCCCTTATCCAAGTTTGTGGGCTTCCCTGGATTTCATCTTTGAATCCTTTAGGATTTTTCCTTGGATGCCTATGATTCCTTTGCTTCTGTGAGGGTTCACAAGAGATCTGTGACCCCCTTCAGCAAGTGCTGCCAATGAATGCATCTGAAAAAAAAATAATAACTGTACTTCTCTTGGTCTTGTATTACCTAGATAGGTAGCACTCCCATCAAGTGAGTAATCTTTGTCCATACTGTCCTACTCCTTTGATTATTTATTGACATCACTATAAGTTATTCACAATTACTTACCAATACTACTCTTGTTCATACCTGTCAGAACAGGGAAAATCAGGTTGTTTTTTCCCTGAAAGATTGATTTCTTGATTCAACCCAAGATTGTAGCTGTTTCTTTGTCTTTCTCTTAAAAAAAACCAGTTGCTAAGTAACTGTAGCAGGAGTGTGGAAGTTGTGCATATAAGCTCAGTGTTATAGTTGCCCTCACTTTCTTTTTAAATAAAGGCACACATATGTTGAAAATGATTTCAGAGTGAAACCACAGCATGTTCTCAAAAGAAGATCATGCTATTGTTTGCTCTGCCTAGTCTTTGGAATGGTTTTGATTGCACACAACCACCCCTTCTCTTTTCATGGAGCATCTCTCAATTAAAATATGACACCCAATTGATATGTTTTCCATGTTAGATTTGCCATTTCTCCCTGTGAAAGGTCTCCTAGGCCCTCGATAACTGCATGACAGATAGAAATGTGAAGACCCCTTTATCCCTAGCATGAGAAATCCACCACATTTGTTAACATTCTTCATGTAGTGAAGTTGTTTAAATCTCAGGAATCCTGTTAGAAAAGGAGGACAATCCTGCTTGGGAGATTTATAAATAGCACTGGCTCTCCAATGGGGCAGGCTTAGGTGCTGCCTAAAGAGGCTGGAGGCTATGGAGAAGACAAGAGCTAGAGCTGGGTGTGCTACATAGCATGCCCTGTGCTCCTCAGAAATGGGGAAAGAGAGTTCCTCATTGCCAGTCTTGAAAATTCCTCTGTCCACCTGTTCAGCTTTGGTATGTGGAAGGGAAAGAGCTACCATCTTGGCCCGTGCCTCTGGAAATAAAATGCTATGGACAGTCCTGCCTCCCTCTGTGCCTGGGATTGAGCTTTGATCAGCCACACCCCTTGAATGAGGACAACTGCCACGCTGCCCATCAGCGATCTTCTGGGTTATATCTTATTATGTGACAATGAAGAAGATTTTAGAATCTCTCCTGGAGAAAATTTGGGCTCTAGATTTATGGGTATTGATGGCCTTCATCTGTTCTCTCTGGCCTTTCCCTGAGTGGGTTTTACTGGGGTGCTCCAATTTTATCTGTACCTGCATTTTCATTTTCTGAATTCGCTGAGCATGATGTCCTAAACCACAGGGGTTAATGGTTTTTATCGAAGTTGGCTAGATTAAAAAAAAACAATTATTGGGTGCATGTGTATGTGTGTTGGGGAGGGAGTTTAAGCTACCTTGAGAGGCTTTCTCCCCTTAAAGGTGAGATAGAAATATTTCAGTTAATGAAATAAATAAAGGTCTGTGAAGTCTCAGAATTGTTGATAAATATATCTGAATTCTCTCAAAAATCTCAAGAGCTGCAAAGATAGACAGAGGTGATCTCAATGTAATGTATTGTAAGCATGCTTTTAGTCCTACAAGTTAGCTGAATGGTCCTATTAATTATCCATGGCAAATGCTTGTTCCCTGCTTTTTAGAAAAGCTATTTAAAACATCAATACATTGCTATGTTTACACAAGATATGAACCTAGGGTATCATACCTGGGTTGTAACAATCCAGATAACCACTAGATGATAGCAGAGAGATCCAGAAAACTCTAGTCCTTTGCTACCCTAGTAGGGTAGGGCAGTAGGGCAATCTAGTGGTTGGCTGGACATTTGCTGCCCAGATCAGGTATTGCCATACTAAATCATAGTTAACTGAATCCTAGTTTACTGAATTCACCCAAGTGCCTTTATTTGCACATTAAACCATAAACTACCTACACAACACACTGAACCATAAACTAATCAACCACATTTCATCTACCAAACTGTGTAAACCCAACCAAGTTGACACAATAAGGGAACAGGGCTCTTTCCAGTAAGCACAAACCCAATTTACTTGTGCACTCTAAATATTAAGATTGGATCATTTGGAGCTGCAAGAATGAATGAGAATAGACTATATGACGAGTACCTGTTCTGTTTGTTTTAGATCTGTAGTTTAAACATAAGCCTATACATATGTGCAGATGGCAAGGGAAAGAATATAAATGTAAAAGCATGATTCACGTGTTTGTCTGTGGTAAAAAGCTGAGTGGCTTAGTGAAAGAAGTGAGTGAAGAAGATTAAACAAGGAGCCTCTAACAGACTGAATGGACTTAAGAGGAAAAGTGATGAAATGATTTGGGATGAAAAGGAAATCATAAATACTATGAGTATATTGAAAAATGATAAGGCCACAGATATAGATGGTGTCACTGGAAAAACGTTAAATATGGAAGTAGGTTGCTTATGAATGCTATACATCTTGTGTAATGCGTGTGTGAAGACTGTATCTGTGCTTGAGGATTGAGAGAATTCCATTATTGTCTCCCTATACAATGGGAAAAGCAGCAAGACTGAAGGCAAACTTACAGTGGGATTAGATTGTTGAGTGTCCTTGGGGAAGGCGGTTAGCAGAATTCTCACTGCAAGGATACAACAGGGGATCTTGCACAAAAAATGGCAAAAAACATAATGGGAGACAGATGAATTTGTACACCTTAGTGGAATGTTTGGTGGAAGACATGGAGATGCTGGTAGAAAGTTAATGGGTACTCTGTGGTCGGTTACGAGGAATGAAAAAAAAAAGAAAATAGCTGCATATAAGAGCGTGCTTCTGCCCACTTTTTTACAGGGCAGTGAGGGTTGGGTATCTCAGGAAAAACATAGTGGTAAGTTTAACGTAGTGGGAATGGGGTGGCTAAGAACTGTCTATGATAAAACAAGAAAAGACAAGGTCAAGAATGAACAGGTGCTGAGTTAACATGGACTGAATAAAAAAGTGACTGACTGGTATGAAAAAAGTACATGGAAGTGGTTTGGTCATATACAGAAAAGGAATGAGGATTGAATTGAAAACAAATATCTATATCTACATCTTTATCTACATCATCTACCTCTACCTCTATCAAAGAAGAGTGATGGGTAGAGGGGCAGGGGAAGACTGAAAAGCTGATGACTGTGTGAAATTGCTGAAATGCTGAGAAAAAAAGAGGGGAGAAGTTTATGGAACAAAAGGTAATTTATTTAGTAGTATACAGACATGGTGGAAAGAAGGGCAGTTTGTAAGTACAGTGGTACCTCGGGATACGAACTTAATCCATTCCGTGACTCTGGGCGTATCCCGAGTTGGTCGTAACCCGACGCAAATTTCCCCATAGGGTTCAGTGTAAATCCGGTTAATCCGTTCCGCCCTCCGAATTTGGTCGCACCCCAAAGCAAATTTTCCCATAAGGTTCAATGTAATTACCGTTAATCCCTTCAGGCGTCCGCGGACCACGCGTCAGGGGCGGGAGAACGGCCAGGCGCGGTGCGGCGCAGCGCAGCGGGAGAATGCCCGGGCATGCGCAGCGCGGCGGGAGAACAGCCGGGTGCGGCGCGGCGCGGCAGGAAAACGGCCGCGGACCATGTGTCAGGGGCAGAAAAATGGCCGCGGACCACATGTCAGGGCGGAAAAATGACCGTACCCCGAGGCGGAGTTCGCACATTGAGGTAAATTTTTGCGGCCGGAGCTGGTCATAACCCGAAAAGTTCATTAGTAGAGGCGTTCGTATCCCGAGGTACCACTGTATCTAAGATTATGGAGAAGTATAGTGAACATTGTTGGTGTAAACTAATTTGAGTTATGTTTCATGATTAATGTCTTCAGCTTACTATTTCTTACTCTTTTTCTGTGCTCTGCATAATGCTGCTTAGTCCGAAAAGAAATAGTGAGATGGGTATGCATGTATCCCACATGCATAATCTTACCCTAAACATGTTTCTATATTAAGAATATTCAGGCAAAAAGCAAATTTGAATGTATTCACTCTTCCATAAGTCAATCTAATGGTTCTACTCTTGTTAAGATCCTAGCTGGAACTACATTTAGGTGTCATTCTACATTTGTCATTGCCTGGTGCACCAGATCCAGCAGGGTGGGACCGAGGAGATGTGTCTTCTTTGTTGTGGCATCTGCCCTGTAGGACAGCCTCCCCCATGAGATCCTGCAGGCCCTGACCCTCTTGGACTTCCAGAAAGTGGTGAAGACCTGCTTTGCCCCCAGGAGTTGGGCAAAGACCCCAGATGAGGCCAATATGTGTGTGTTTTGTGCTGTGAGCTGATATGCCATGCCTTGGTTGTGGTGTTAAGCTTACTTTCATTGTATTCTTGTTGTTTGTTTATAGAGGCTTTAGTTTACTGGTGGCTTGTTAGCCACCCAGAATTATTTATGTAAGATGGGGGAGGGGCATATATCTTTTCTAAATAAATAAATACATTCTTCTGCACATTTTACAGACAAGAAAGATCTGACTGTGCCGTGGATTGTCAGATTTAACGCTGGAATGGAATCCTGTACCACTGTTCAGTTATTATATTTAATTTAGCTCAGGCAAAATAATGCTAACACTGGAATTATGACCCAAACTGGTCTTTTCTATAATAAATAGTATCTTAAAGAGCTCTGTTTTTATGTTGGGTTCATCTGTAATTTGCAGTTATTTGCTTCTTCCCAGAGAGTAAAAATTATACTTTTACAAATAAGGGTTTCGTTTGGACTAGAGAAGATGGTGAAACGAACCTTGCAACAATATCAGTCGATGGTGAATTTTGTCTTTGAGTGCTCACAATGTAATACTTTGCCTGCATAAGCTTGAAAAGGTCAAAATTTGATTTAATAAATTCATCTTTCAAGAATATAAGATCTGTTCTTTAAAGTTTAACATTAGCGCTTTCTGGGAAAACGGATGCGTAGGGCATTGGTAATGAGCTCTTTAACATGCAGGCCATAAATCTGAAGACATGCTATGCAGCCACCCAAGAACTCCTCTCTAATGACTTTCGTGTCTTCTCTTTGGATTGATGCATTGGAAGATCCTGATCAGCAGGATATCATGGTAGAGAATGTCAGAACCCCCAGCCTCTGGGTTAGAAGAGAAACAAGGCAACACTGGCAATATGAAGACCTCTCATGATCTTAAGCTCTGTTGCACCTATGGCAAAACTGGACTTGGTATTAAGGCATCAGGCTAGAAACTGAGACCCGTAAGTTCTAGTCCTGCCTTGGGCGCCAAGCCAGCTGGGTGACCCTGGGCCAGTCCCTCTCTCTCAGCTCTGGGAAGCAGGCAAGGGCAAACCACTTCTGAAATCTTGCCAAGAAAGCTGCAGGGACTGGTCCAGGCAGTCACTAGGAGTCAACACTGACTCAAGGGCCCCAAAAATAAACACATAAATATCATACTCTGCTCCCCTTGCACAAGAGACTGTTTTTCTATCTTACACTGCGGGGGGCAAGCACATCCCTTGGTGATGTGCTGGAGCTTACTTTCTTGTTAGAAACAGCAGAGAGGCTAGAGATGAGGTTTTTATGCTGGTTGACATCTTCCCATCCCTCGGAAGCCTTCCCCAAGGGGAAGAGCTTCCTCATCATGCCTTCCCTGCGATTTAACTGAAAGGTAGGAAGGCAGGGAGAGGGCAGACTGCTGGAGAGATGCGCGTACGATGAAGGCAGGATGTCCACACACGTCCCTTGGTCACCGTGGAAGTGCAAGAACGCCACCTTCCAACCCACAGAATTTTCCCCTTGATGTTTTTCTTCCTTGAAAGGGTTTCTCAAGCAATTCTCTTTGATCGAATAAACAACATGCAAGCAAATATCAAAGCATTGGACGTTCTGCTGAGAACACAGGATATCTCAGCTTTAGTGGACAGTGAACTGTCCCCCTGCCATCCACCTCCCTTGGTCTGGTCATCAGAACCAGCGCCACTCCCCTGAAGAAAGAGACTCACTTTTTAGTCCTGTCTCCTCAATAGCGGTAGCAATCTTATTCTGGGATGGCAGCCAGCACGGATGTCGCAGACACTGAAGTGCAAAGCTGTGTTTTTCAAGATCAGTAGTTTGGAGCGGATGCTCTCAAATGATTTTTCTAAAAGAAGGGATGTCTGCCGTGATTGACGTGTTAAACATAAAAGATAGCTATTATGTTCTCTGGAGCTGCAGTTTCTTGGAATAAGAAGCAATTCTTTATAACAAATTATGTCGGGCCAACCCTGCAGGAATGTTGCTAATTGTCAGCCCATTGTTCCAGATAGGGTCTGATCTGCTGCACTTGTGTTTGCTGATTTATCTGTCTCATTTATATGGCCACTCACCTCAAGCAACTGACTCTGGTCAGTTTTGCTTTTTAATTTATGGAATACCGTCAATCCTGGGTCCACTCACCAGGTCTTGCAACCCAAACTCAGGCTTTGCTGTAATTCTGGGGAGGGTGACTCTGCTTCTTGCACTGAATGAAGTGACTTTTAGTTTGCTTCAGGAAAACTAATGCTAGGATATATGTATTTGTCTTTAAAGTATCCCAAGACATTTGGGGGGACATACGGACCGCAATAGATTAACATACTTATCTTGCTGAAGGCCTTGGTGGCCTTGATGGAGGTTATTTATTTATTATTTATTTGTTGCAAATATAATAGTGCTGTGCAGAGTTTGTAAATGATTAGAATAAAAGTGCTTCGGGTCTTGTGGGAGCACAGTACTTCTCTGCTGTTCATTAAAGCAATTCTTTTTTCCCCCAAGCTTAAATGCTGTGGTTGCTTTAACTGTCAGTCAAT
This sequence comes from Python bivittatus, assembly GCF_059951505.1. Taxonomy (NCBI): domain Eukaryota; kingdom Metazoa; phylum Chordata; class Lepidosauria; order Squamata; family Pythonidae; genus Python; species Python bivittatus. The sequence continues at coordinate 18,435,478 of NW_028277040.1, forward strand.
CACATTCACATGAGGTCTGAAGCACATCTTCCTAAACATATTCACACTGTGGACAGCCCTAATATATTTTTTTAAGGCTCCTTACACCAGTCCTGTGTGAGAGCCAGGGTTCAGATGGTCACAGGCAAACAACCTGATTGCAGATTTGTCCATGACCAAATGAAGAGACAAGGGAACAGTCTCTCCTGCCCAAAAAAGAGTGATTTCTAGCCAGTTCCATCTTGTGGGCAGGAGAAAGAGTTCTTGGTTGTGGTACCCAGAGGGAAGAAGAGGGAGGGTTTGAAGGAGGTATGTGGGCCAGTTGTCAGATGCAAGCAAATAGCCTGATATCAAATAAGTTTGTTAAAAGAACAAGAGGCAGGTGAAAATCATCCCTCCCACCCAAAATTCTTGCATTTCTTTCTCCCACCCATGTGGGAGAAAGAAATGCAAGAATGTGAATCCTGATTTAATTATCAATAGTTCTTGCAGCTGATACACATAGTTGCTGAAATTCTTTTGTAATAGCATCATTAGCTTTTCTAGAATAAAGCTAAGAAGCAGAAGTACTTGTATCTTTGAGAGCTTGTTAATCTGTCTCCAGTCCATCTTGTTGGGAGAAGCCTGATACCCAAGAATTAAGTTAAGATGAGAGATAATGGCTGGTTAAAGTCACCTAGTGAACTTCATGGCTCAGTGAAGATTTGAATATTGGCTAATTCTCATCTAACCATTTAAGCACTGGCACATTGATGCAATAGTCACTGGCTTGATTCACATGTTGTTCTCATCAGTAAGATTTTTTTTTATGTCTTAGCATTATAGTTTATAAATATACCTTATAGTGGGCTGGTAAATCATGGTTTCCACAAACCATGGTTTAAAAACATGGCCTAGTGTGATGCACAAATTCAGCCACCATGGATAATTTTTAAATTACTGCTTCTTGTGAAATTGTAAATATTGGTCAACTCTACCAAGAAACATTCCACCTTCAAGAGGCAGTGTTACTAATCATTTACAGGCAGGTGAAACTTTTCTTCCAGTCTTTGCCTGTTGAATTTCTGCCTGCCCTATAGCTGTGGAATGCTCAACAATTCTAATAGATGAAAATATTCATCTGTGACTCAGCAGTTTTATAACTCAAATTCTTGGCAGCGTATATAATCTGGCTGCAGCAAACAGCAGAGTCGTTCGGCAGAACAATAACTCAGCTGCAGGCATGGCTGGACTCCAAGGGAGCCATTTATCCTTGGCCTTGTAAATGGTGCGCAAAGCTGGGAAGTTTCTTTGCAATCGTTGACATACTGCTCCCAATAATTCCTGCAATTTCGGTCCACGTGGTTGGACCGGATCAGATATAAGGTGTCCAGGCACAAAATAGGACAAGGTTTCCACATCTGGAATAGTTGCATAGAAAAGGCATTTGCAGCAGGGTTAGCTTGTTAGATCACTTATGTATCAGTTGAGATTCCCCCTTCCACTCAGCCCTTCAAGATGCAGGAGCCCTGTCAATGGGGATGGCCAAACAGGTTGCCAGCAGCAAGAACTGCCTTGGGCACTGCCCAAGAGACCATGTACGGCAGTGTTTCCCAACCTTGGCAACTTGGAGATGTGTGGACTTCAACTCCCAGAATTCCCCAGGCAGCACGCTGGCTGGGGAATTCTGGGAGTTGAAGTCCACACTTCTTCAAGATGCCACGGTTGGGAAACACTGATATACGGTGAAGCCGCCCTGCATCATTCTCCGAATATTTCTCTGGAGTCAAGATGCTGCCAACTTCCATTGAGAACCTTCCTACTTTTTTTCCACTGCTTTTTTCTTCAGGTTTACTTCTGAGGAAAAGTCCTTTCAGAACAAAAAGATGTAATCACTGTCTTTGGACTGATGCCTGCGGGAATATAATGCGGTCTTTCTAGGTTTACATGTCAGGCCAGGCCATTGTCTATTTATCCATTGGTTATGGAGTAAGCTACAATTATTCAGTAAATGGTTTTACACACTGTGTTAAGCTATCAACCACATTGCACCAGGGACAATGCCAGGTTTCAAACCGTCTGTTAAGCCCAAAGCCACTGTGCCGTTACTGTGTGATGCAGAAACCTGGCCTTTGTCTTCATGGCGCCTCCTTGAAGAGAGCACCCACGTGTTCAGTGGTGTGTGGTTTGGTGACAGTGCTTTGGTTCAAAGGTGCTAACTTGGAGCTCCTCAGCCAAACAGACAGCAGCCCGCCAAGGAAAAACAGAATTGAGAAAAGATTGCCCTCGCACGTTTGTGCCAAATTCCCCCAGCTGTTTCTCTTCCGGTATGGTTTCCTAAATAGAGGAGTCATCTCCAGATGTTTTTCCAAAGCAAGTGAGGCAATAGCAGAGGAAGCTTGGAACAGCTGTGCTTATTTAGAAACTCTGGAAGTTTTTTTTTCCACAACAGCCTTGTCCCTGACCTATTTATCATTCCATTTTTTTAACATACATATACAGTAAAAAGGCTATTCAGTTATTTATGGATTCACTCAGTTTTGTTTCCTGCTAAGATAGACATACGCGGGGCTGGTTCATATGTTGCCCCAAACCATAATATGGTTAGTCTATGCCTTAGTGTAATGTGTGAAGCCAGTCACTTGCGGCTTGTTCAGCAGAGCAGCATTAAAATAAATCAGGGATTACTGTGATCATTTCAGAGGATCCCTTAATCTTTCAGAGACTTTTGGAGAAGATGGCAGGTCTTTGCATTGGGAAAGATGAGGAAGGAAACTATCCTTGAAGATCCAGATCACAGCACTTTGTCACCAAGATATTGGGAGGCAATGGCCGGCCAGCTAGATAGTTATGATTGCTACCGAGAGGTCTAAAACACAAGGAACTTGCATGTCCTTTTTTAGGGAATATGGTCCCTGGGGGAATGTCTTAAATTCAGACAGTATGGTCATCTTTGCATACAAAAGAATGATTTCAGCCTTCTCCAACCTGTTGGTTTTGCTGACCTGAAACTCTAGGAGTTGAAGTCCTAATACAGGAGCGGGAGAGCCCAGAAGGAAGAAGGCACTCCTATTACTGTTGTTAGCCACCCAGAGTTGTGTTTCACAAGATGGGCCACCATATAAATCATATAAACCAACCAACCAACCATCCTAAATGCCTTTTAGAAAGAAATGATATGCGAGGGGTCTGCAGGTTCCTACTGCTTTCATCAAAATGTGAAAGCAGCATCACATCCCAAAGCCCCCCTATTTTGGGCATGCCTGTGACATCACCGCGTACAAAAAGGGGAGGTCTTGTGTTGGCATGGCGGGATGCTGCTTTTGCATTTGCTCCCCCTGCAGACGCTGCAGAATACTTAATAACTTTCCTGATGCACCACCCTGGGTCATTATGTTGGGGTTTGTTTGACCATAGTTTATTGAAAGCACAGTTGTCTGGCTTTCCTTAATATGCCAAATAGTAAACCAGCATTTCTGAATCCCCGTGACTGGATTTGTGCAGCACAGACAAGCAAAGCCCATTATTAGCTTAAGAGAATGTGTGAACCCAGCTTCATTCTGTTCTATCGCAGAAAGGACACAAGGAAACAAAGAGCTGATTTCCAGGACTCACCGGTCTTTTTGCTGAAGCCGATGACTAAGCTGCGTGCTGCGTGAGTATGCTGCCTATGTTCTGAAGCACTGTTTCATTTTGGAGAATTGTAAATGGAATTACTTCACGGATGGCACTGAGATTTTTGTGTGGGAAAGAAAAGTCTGTGTTAAAGTGGCTCCTTGCCTTGGCTTCAGCCAGGAATCATGACTCTTTCTTGCCATGAAGAGCAGAAAAAAAACAAGTTTTGTCTAACTCATTGTTTAGACAGGCTCATTCTTTCGGCCCACAAGGCTAAACTTGGTTTATCAGGACAAGACCTATCATGTATAAAATGTGTGAGTGTGTGTGTGTGTGTGTGAAAGAGAGGGGGGAAACAGCTGAGATGACAGAAACAGGGTCTAAAACTTGAGTCTATTCTAAAAATTGGACTCAAGTTTTGATTGACCCAAGGGGATGCTAAGAGGGCTCTTACATTATTTTAATAGTCCCAGCAAGTCTGAAATGGTGGCGGTGGTGGTAGATTAACAGTTACAAATTTGTATGCAGTGATTTTGAGTCTTTTTGAGATCCCAGTTCAATTGATACTGTGAAAGTTCAGTAAATAAGTAAGTAAATAAATTAAATTCTTGCCTTTCCAAAAGTGGCTGTGTTGACATGTGGGAGTTTACTAGGGATGCAAAATGCAGTAAAAGTGTAACATTGCAAAATATAATCGTGTGCCAGCATGAGAGAGAATTAACTTTAGTACTTGAATGCAAGTGTCAGACTTTGAAAACTCTATGGCTTATGTTCTGCCTATCTATCAATCATACAGAGTTTAAATCTCTGAGGTCAGAGTAATTTTATTCAAAGAAATACAAACTTCTTTAGGAAAACGTCTTATGTAGATTTAAGCCTTAAAGGGAATATTATACTTTGTTTAGTCCTGTCTTCCCCAACTTGGTGCCTTCCAGAGATATTCAGATTGCAGACTAAACCTCAGACAGCATCTTAAAAAAGCACAACAGGTTTTTCTGTCCTGGTATTTTAAAAAAGGTAATAACTACAGAGGCAGAAAATCCTAACATTCTCACTCTGAGATAAAACATTCTGACAAATATTCCAAATATTTTAAAAAGAGTACACGTTGTTATCAAGCATCCAGAGTCAAATGACTTTAATGCTCCCCTTCCTCACGTGACTGAAGAAATGGCTCAGTGATCATCTTTAACTTTTCATCAAGATAACTGCAAAAAAATTAACAATGATAGTTAATTACAAGTGTGGTGCATAAGAGTGATTTGCATTCAAGTGCAGGACACAGTTGACTGAGAGGCAAGCTATTTCTCTTGGAATATGACTACAAAGTAAACAGTTTGCACTTAAAACTACCTGGGAGCTTTTGCTGCACTGGGTTTCTTACAGAAACTTCCCATAATTCTTTATTTTTAAAACTGTTCATTGGTTTTCGTCAGTGTTTTTCAAACTTGACAACTTTAACCTGTGTGGACTTCAGCTCCCAGAATTCCCCAGGAGGCATGAAAACTGCAGTTGCCAAGTTTGAAAAACAGTGATTTATGTTCTCAAGTGGATGAAGAACCTTTGACCACAACTCCAGCTCTGGGAGACCTCCAGGTCAGTGTTTTTAACAGTACAGCTCCAGAGATTCCAGCAGTAGCCAAGGAAGCTTTTCTTGACAGATGACACTGCCTTCTTAGCGTATCCATCCAGTTGGTTCTTCCAACACAACTAGAAGTACCGGCTTAGTTTGGCCTTATTTATGCGTTCCTGAAAAGACAGATCACATCCAATTAAGTCAGAAGATGCCTCTTTCCCATAATTTCATGTGGCTTCCATTGATGTTGATGTTCCATACACAACATATGGAACTCGGTAACACCCTAAAGGAGAGAGAACCCATTGGTCCATTTTACTAAGAGTGGTAGATTTGAGAAGTTTGAATTATGGGGATAAGGCAGTGTTCCTCAACCTTGGCCACTTTAAGCTGTGTGGACTTCAACTCCCAGAATTCTCCAGCCAGCTGAGCTGGCTGGGGAATTCTGGGAGTTGAAGTCCATACAACTTAAAGCGGCCAAGGTTGAGGAACACTGGTGTAAGGGAATGAACAAATGCTTTCTGATGTGTTTTTTTTAATAAAACGATAAACTCCTTAGTCCTTGCTCAGTGAAAATGAGTAAAATGTGTTCCATAAACTAAAATGTTTCATTATAATTCACTGTCATCGCTGTCAACATCTTAGAACATTTAGTCTTCAGGGAGATTCTGAAGTGGCAATTCTTTTTCCTAAGAAGGTGCTCAAAATTAGCCATGGGCAAGTACATCCAATTTCATTTCTCTTGGTTTCTCATTTTTGTGAATATGTCGCATTTGGCTGAGCATTTAAAAAAGCCACTCTTGTACATTTTGTCTGTGTTTGGATGCAGATTCTGCCAAACAGACGACTTTTTACTTGCAGCACTGCCTACTATACACAGTTTTTGCGTACACACTTCCTGTTACAATGCAAGTTTAGGCACTAGCTTTAAGAATATATACATTTTTGTACAGATTTTTCTTCCATCAACTAAAATCAAAAATGGCGAGCTGCACTGCAAAATCCATAAATGTGGGAGCTTTGAATAACTACTGCGTTTCAGCTTATATATGGAGTTCAAGTGCCTAGTTACATACATACACATCCAAGTGAAAACTTACGATTTTTTCCCAGTCCCTATACCTAAAATCCACCCCAAACTGCTCTTCAGCTGCCAATTCTTCAAACTCCTTTCGCTGAGAGAAACCCAAGGCAGCTGACAATTGGGATGACCTCAGGGTAGGGAGCTGCCCATTCGTAGCGTCACTTACTGGACTAAGCTATGGTTTGTTCAGTCAAGATTGAATGAATAAACTATATTGCCTGGGTTAGCACACTAATCCATGATTTACAACCACAGTGGCTGGATCCATACCACAAGCTAAGCCCAAACTAAACCAATGGCATTATGGCTTATATTGTAGGTACTGTAGCGTGAAGCAGGTCATTAGTATTTCTTCAAATTTTAGACTAGGGAAAATGGCGCTCTTTTTGTTGCCGTGATCCTAATGTTTGGCGCTGCAGATTGCTAATGTCTCTCTTTTTGCCATATGTGCAAACAGCTTTTTCACATTCTTGGTTATTTAAACAACTGAAAGTCATTAATGTGAGTTAATGTTTTTTGGAACAGCTAATTAACAGGATGGCTGTGATTCAATAAAGTCAAACCTCCCTATGTATGAGGGGGAAAAAAAGTGTTAGGCAATCATTTTTTCCTCAGCACTGCAGATGGAAACTTCCATGGCAAGCAACGACATGCAATTTTTATTATCTTTGAAAAGATATTAATAGAACCTTTAAAATGTCATTCATAAATAAACAACTGCTAGGAAAAATAATTGCACATAGTCCCATTCCACTACTGATAAGCAGAATTTGTTTACTTGGTAATAATGCGTTATTAGTTTTCCTTTTCTAGATTGTCTAACTTCATTATTTGCAAATATACAATCCAATGTGGATAATATACTATTTTTTCTCCAAAGGAACTCAAGACGTTTCCCCCCAAATAATGACCTCTGAACTGAAGGGGTCATCTTCCATTTCTTGAGAACATCAGAGAACAGGCAGGGGTAGGATGTAAAAAAATGTCAAGATGGTCGCCATGACCGTGTGACTAAAGCTCCACCCATTTTTTGTGGCCACCATCTTGACTTTTTTTTTTTTTACCACATCCTATGGATACCCCTGGAACAGAGGATGACGCAGATGAGAAAGAGCAAATGAGTGGGTAGGAGGTACAAATACAACAAGAAAAGGAAATGGGTGAGAGGGAGGAGACAAGCACTTTAGCCCTCCCTCCCCTTGTAGAGAGAGCCAGTTTGGTGTGGTGATTAAGGAGCTGGCCTAGAAACCGGGAGACAGTGACTTCTAGTCCCGTCTCAGGCACGAAGCCAGCTGGTGACCTTGGGCCAGCCCCTCTGTCTCAGCCCTGGGAAGAAGCAGGCAAGGGCAAACCACTTTCGAAAGACCTTGCCAGGAAAACTGCAGGGACTTGCCCAGGCAGTTGCTAGGAGTCAACACTGACTCAAAGGCACCCACACATGCCCCCCTGTAGAGGTCACTTTTGCAATGGAAACCCTCCCCTACCCCAGAAGGAGGCCATTCCTTTCGCAAACAGAAAGAACCCTCTCCCCAGGATGGCTTCTCCAGTTGCCACCCCGGATTGCATGGGGAAAACTGGGCCAAGCAGAGCGAATCCAGCACAGCAGCCACTGAATTGACCTAGGAGTAAAAACCATGAAACTATCTGGTAACTTGGACTGGTTTATGCTTGCTGAGCCCAGATCTCCAGGCTGTCTTTCTCTGTGCGTGAGAGTAGTTTGTCTGAAAGATAGTGGCTCTTGTCTGGATGTGCAGATAAAAGATCAATTACTTTCACAAACAGAGTTCCTTATTTTATAGGCCATTAATTTTAATTGGCAGTCATTATCTCAAGTAATATTTGTTTTTGTTCTAACTCTCCCCTTCCCATTTTTTGGGGGGGTTAGGATAGCCTGTGGTTAGTGTGGGGGGAGATTTATAGATACATGCACACACGTGTGTGTCTGTATGCATACATATATGGATACATCTCCACAAGTGTGTCACATGCAAACATCTGTTGGGAGAAGAACATCTCCAAGATTGCTTTCAGTGGGAGTTGGCAATTACAGCTGAAAAAGAACAGAAGGTGAGGAAGGCACATCATTTTTCTATGATTGGCGGATTGATTGGCTTTTTCCTGTCTAAACTGCTTTTGTTTGTGGGTAGGGAAGGGATTGCCTTTAATATAGCAAGCACTTTCTTTAGGATAAATACAGAGATTTGTTTTAGAAATCTGTCTTTTGAAGGAAACCTTTAAAAAAATGTTTTGGCTGAAATTGTTATTTTCAAAGTAGAGAAATAAATTCATTACCTAAAATAAATGGTAGCACTAAGGACTTCTCCTCACGCTCCTGTGAATGTGCATTACTGCAGGCACTGAACTGCAAGAAAACTCTGCTGACATAAATTGTGCTGCCCCGTAGCCAAGCTCCCCTTCTGCCTTCGTGACGAGGCTAATAGTTGGTGCTGCCTTTACCGTTTTAACAGAGGAAAATTTAAGGGCGGCAGTTCTTCTGGTTACATCCCCCCGCTCCCGAATCACATGGCAGAAGGACAACCTCCCATCACTGCCTTTAATGTGAGTAGTTTTGGGCAACACCTGGAACAGAGACTTTGCCCACCTTTCAAGTTGTCTGAGTGACAGGTCACCAATGCGGAGGTTCTCCAAGCTGTGGCCCATCACTCAAGCTATTTCTAAACATGAGTCTACTGGTCTTCTGAAAGAGAACTAAACCTGCCTCTGAAAACAGCCCAGTTGACCGGTCAGTGGAGCGAAGGGACAGTGCAGAGTAAAGTAGGATGGAGTTTTCCAGGCACATCAGAAGACCTCCCTCCTGTTTCATCCCATGCCTTTCCTCTACTACATTTCTCTGTCAGGGTTAGTGCTCTTCCAGAAGAGCAGTAGACCAGTGTTCAAAAATAGCCAGAGTGACATAGCTGGCAAAACCTGGCTCTCTTTCCCAAGATAAATCAATCTTCTGGGCTACTGCATATTTGAGGAAGTGCTAATCCTCTTTTTTAACACAGATCTAGCAACATTCAAAACAGCATCTAACATGTATACAGGGAGCCCACATTAAACAAATATAACTCCTTTCACTATGGTGATTGACCTGTGATTTGATATAATAAACAAAACCCAAAACATTTTAAAACCTACATCAGTTTTCATATATCAGCAAAATTACCAGTGGTTACAAGAAGTCATTCTGTGCCATGATGGTGATCTTCTCATAGCATATCCTTGTCACTAAGTAGAAAAACTTTGCCATAGAATAGGTGACTTTAGGATTTCTAATGGCTTTATAACATTTGGCAGTGCAACCAGGAAAATTCTTCAATAATGGCTAGAATAGCCATCCTCTCAAATAAGAGAGGATGTAAGTAAAAGAGACAAAAACTAAAAAGACATGCTCTAGGATTCAATCACGCCTGATCCACATGGACATTGCAATCCCGGAATTTTTTGAAATCTGCCCTTCTAGATGTCTGAAGGAAGAGCATTAAAGCCAGGCCTGGAAAAGGTCCATCTATAATTAGAGGAAGTCACAAAATACAAATATTTTGCAGGTGCAGGCCTCTGTATTTCTCTTATATTTTGTAATATCACTCAGCTCATTTTATTGCTCTATATTTCCAGTCTGTTGCCTAATTAGTTCCTTGGCCTTCTCCAAACCCCAATTTAACAAGAGCTTAGGGCCACACTTTCTATAGTCCCAGTCAGTCTTTACACAGGCAGATGTCTCTGTGGAAACCATGTGTCCAATCTGTCCTGCAGACCAAACCAAAATGCGCATGGAGACCATTGCCTAGGGACCAGGCAGGAAGAAGCCTCAAGTGGCCATTAGGAGCTGGGAGGATCCCAGCCCCCTGACTGTGCCATAACTCACATTGTCAGGGATGTGTCCACACTTGGGAGAAGAAAGAAAACACTACTTTAAAACAGGATCAGCAAAAGATGAATTGAAGGAGCCTCTGTGGTGGGCTGGCAATGAGACAAAGGTTGCTGCAGTTTGTAAAACTGAGTCCTGAAACCCTACAATCCAAAATAAAGTACCAATAGAAGAGAATATATGAAACTCAGGGTTGAACTGCAGAGTCCTTGGTGCTGAGTTTGGTTGTTTGCTTGCAGACGTTTCATTACCCGACTAGGTAACATCATCTCTGCTAGTGAGCATGGGGTTTGCTCCCTGTTTATATACAGTAGCTTGCCCTGTCAATGTTGGTGGGGGTGTGGCTTTCTCCTTCATAGTTCCTTGATTAGGATATTGTTTTCTGGTTGTTTGTCTGCTTGATTGTTTGTCTCCTTGGTAGTTCCTTGATTAGAGTATTGTTTTTTGCTTGATTGTTTGTCTGGTGTTAATCCCTGCTTATCTAGGTGTAGGCTGCTGGAAAGGATGTGTTCTGGTCTCTTTGCTTCCTTCGTAGCTTTCTTATTGTCTGTTTTGAATGGTGTATGAATGTGGTTTATCTTTATGTTTCTATCGATGGTTGATGTGTCTGAGTGCCAAGCTTCTAGGAATTCCCTAGCATTTTTGGAATTTGGTCTAGGATGCTGACAGTTTCCCAGTTGAAACTATGGTTGAGTCTGTCCATGTGTTGTGAGAGTAGAGTTTTCATCATGTCTTCTGACAACTAGTTGGTGTTTATGGATGCACTGTGCTAGTCTTCTGCCTGTCTGTCTACATAGTGGCTGTTACAGTCCTTACACTGTATCTTGTAGGTGACTCCTGCTTTTATTTCTTAGACTACTGGGTCTTTTGGTTTACTTAGGATGTTTTGGAGGGCTTTCGTTGGTTTGTGTGCTACAGAGATGCCATGTGGTTGTAATAGTCTGTTGGTAGTTTCTGAGACGTTTCTGATGTATGGCAGAAAATAAACTTAAGGAGCAACTAGAATAAACCATGACCCCAGAACACACAAAAATGCTGACAACCACCATCAAGACTATATCCTAAGACAAGCTGAAAAAAGGAAAACAAAACTCCAAACCAACTGCTGAAGCTAAACCCCAGAAGTAAAGAGGTACTGGAACCCAAATGGGTAGTCATTTTGTCCAGCCGCCCACTATCCACCGCAGAACACAATATCCTCCAGAAAGGCCTCAACTATAACACAGACGATGCTAGTCTGTTAGAATTCTTTGAAGTCTTAGAAGCAGCATTTAAAACCACAGGACCTGCCACAGAGATCAAGAAAACATAAGGCAGACAATCATATCACAGACCAGAAGAACACAGAATTAGAATCAACTCAAAGCAGAGAATAGAGCAGTCCTCAAAAACCTAAAGAAGGACCAAACCATCCTCCTCCTCCCGGCAGATAAAGGCCAAACCACAGTTATCATGGACAGATCATAATACATACAAAAAGCCAAAGAATTACTGGAGGACAAAGAACCTTCATTCCAGTAAACACCAACCCAATACAAAAAATTAGACAATCTGATCAAGACAACCCTTAACGATCGAAGCAAGAAAGGTCAAATCACAAAAGAAAAACAGTGGCAGATGAAGAGCAGTGGACCCATCCTCCCACACTTCTATGGACACCCAAAAATACACAAGCCCAATATCTTCTTTGTCCAATTGTATCGTTACCAGGGATCCCAACACACAACATAGGGAAAGAACTTACAAAAAAGCTTGGACATCTCACAGAGGGGAGCGAATATTCTATCAAGTCCCCACTACAGTGCCTCCAGAAAAATCAAAGACCTAAAAGTAGATGAAGATGAAATTATGGTTTCATTCGATGTCACAGCACTCTTTACATCCATCGACCAGAACTAGTGAAAGAATCCATGGCAGCAGTACCACACAACACACCCAACCAAATCAAATACACTAAGATAAAAAAACCCAGAATCATGGACCTCATCAACTTCTGCCTCACTACCTACTTTCAATTTGATGGACAAATATATCAACAAATCAGAGGAATACCTATGAGATCGCCACTCTCAGGACTTACTGTATAACACAGATTGTAATGCAGCATCTAGAAATTACAGCACTCCCATGCATACAATCAAAAGTATCGATCTGGTATGTAGATGACACCTTTGTCATAATAAAAAGGAACAAGTAGAGAAGACACGGGGATGCGGTGGTGCAGCGGCTTAATGACGCTGAAAGTTGCCAGCCAGAAATGGTCAACGCTTCAGCGGTTCGAGTCCAGCCTTCACGTTAACAGGGTGAGCTCCTGTTTCCTCCCCAGTTCCTGTAAACCCAACAGTTCGAAAACTCACGTGAGTAGATAAATGGGTACTCTCACTCCGGTGGGAGGAAAAATGCTGGTGGCGCCTTGCAAAAAGGAGTCGGGAGCAGTTGCCGGTAAGCGCGAAAAACTGTGCGGGCCCGAAAAGGGCACGAAGCAACGGAAACCCCGCCTCCTGCGCTCGCCAGCTGGATTCTGCCCTAGGAAGGAGGCACTGGCAAACCACTTCTGAAACAATTGCCTTGAAAACTGCAAGGACTCGTCCAAGCAGTCACTGCAGAGTCGGTAACGACTGAATGCAGATAAAAAAAAAAAAAGAGAAGACACAATACAATCAACAACATCTTCAAAGGAATAAAATTCACAAGAGAAGAAGAAAACAACAACACACTATCCTTCCTGGATATCCTCATCAGCAGAAGAAATGACAGCAAATTAGAAACACAAGTCTATTGAAAAGCAACAACCCACACTAACCAAGTACTCCATTACCAGAGCAACAACCCAACCTCCCACAAGAGGAGCTGTGAAAGAACATTATTCAGATGAGCACAAATGCACTGCAGCAACCCGGAACATGAGAAAAAGGAAACAGACCGCCTATACAACATCTTCCAACAAAATGGATACCCACACAACTTTATCAAAAAGTGTCTGACCACTCAACCCACTACAGCACAACCAACACAAACTATGAAAAGGATAATACCGCTATCCATCAGAAACATCTCAGAAACAACCAACAGACTATCACAAGTACACGGCATCACCGTAGCACACAAACCAACTTAATTCCTCCAAAACATATTAAGTAAACCAAAAGACCAGTAGCCACAAGAAGAAAAAACAAGAGTCATCTACAACATACAGTATAAGGACTGTAACAGCCACTATATAAGACAGGCAGGCAGAAGACTAGCACAGCACATCCATAAACACCAATTAGCAGTCAGAAGCCATGATGAAAACTCCTTAATCTCACAACACATAGACAGACTCAACCATAGTTTCAACTGGGAAACTGTCAGCATCCTAGACCAAGCTAAATTCAAAAATGGTAGGGAATTCCTGGAAACACATCAACCTCCAATAGACACATAGAGATAAACCACATTTACACATCATTCAAGAGAGATAGTAAGAAAGCTAAGAAGGAAACAAAAAGACCAGAACACATCTTCTCCAGCAGCCTACACCCAGATAAGCAGGGATTAACACCAGATAAACAGTCAAGCAGAAAACAATAGCCTAATCAGGGACCTACCAAGGAGAAAGCCACACCCCACCAACACTGGCAGGGCAAGGTACTGTATATAAACAGGGAACAAACCCCATACTCACTAGTAGTGATGATGTTACCTAGTCGGGTATTAAAAGGTCTGCAATCAAACAACCAAGCTCAGAGAGCACCAAGGACTCCAAACAACCAAGCTCAGAGAACACCAAGGACTCCAAAACAAAGTCTTAAACAATATAGAAGAATCAGGGGGGAAAAATAACCCCCCCCCCCCAAGGGAGAAGGCAAATAAAGGAAATTCCTGCAGCCTAATTTCCCCTCTTGTAACTTTGGAAGCCAGCCCACATTTTAGAGATAAGGGAAAATGTCCTTGCAAATCTTTAAGTTTAAACAAAAGTCAAGGCCTAATTCTGGTGGTATTTATTTCTACTTCCGGTTTTTATTCCTTAAAATATTTTAAAATTGGCATCAATCCTAGTAAATATTATGGTAGTGTCAAAGCCCAAGTTCTTGCATTATGCCAAACATAATTCTTGGTGTTAATTTAGCCTGTTGCATGAGCCAGTTCTGACATTCAACCATAGTTAAGCAAACCATGGCTTAGCACAATTAACCAGACCAATGTCTTATATAAATTATGTGTGTGTGTGTGTGTATGACCATGTCTTATATAAATTGTATTTTAATTCATTTAACAAGAAGGGTAATATATGCATGGCACATCATATATACACCCACCTGGAAATACGTCTCTTTGAAACAATTAGCTAACTTTACGATTGTGCTAAACTTGGTTTATTTTAATCAATGTGAAGTCTATATGTCATAAACCATGATATACAAACAAAATGGTGTTCATGCACTTCATTAGTTGAGAACAAATTGCTTTAAAGCTTAAAGAATGAGCTGTATTTAGCTCAATGTATACACTCTGGATTTATAGTGTTAAAAAAATATTCTGACTATATCTGAGATTTCTGTGAATAACAAAGCTATTTCATTTCATTTTTGATTCACTTTCCACTCTAAATCTACTTATTGCATTATTTCCATTGCAAAGTGTTCTACACTCCCTGAAGCCACTAATCTCTTTGAATAACCACAGTTTCCCATCTGTTAGCTATTTCAGTTCTAGCTATTCTAAACTTAGAATGAATTCTGTGTTTATTCATGACATCTTTAATGTAACCCAACAGAATTTACTAAGAAGTTAGCAAGTACATCTATACAGTATTGTGATAGTCCTTATTTTTATTATTTATATTTTTTCCAGATTTGTCTATCATATTTTTATCTATCATATATAAACCAATATTTTTTTCCATATGTATCATATCCTATCTATGAATAACCTTTTGATGATTTTTCTTTGGAATAGTTAATATAGTTAATTTTTCTTTTGAAAAAACATCTTTCCAAATAGAAAATCAAATATAGAAAACTATATCTGAGATATAGTTTGGTGAAGACAGTTCTCCCAGTTTAGCCTCTATTTTTGTAAATGTATGTGCTGGATCCCAATTTACACTTATAATATACTTCAGTTAGCTATAATTCATTCAAGTCTAACTAGTTCTGTTGGATGTACAAGGAAAGTGAAGACTGGATTCATACAACAGCATGATTTGCTTAGCCATATATTATTCAATGGGGCATAAGTAGTACGGCTGATACTGCACACTAAATAGTAAATCAAGCCATGGTTTACAGACTTCAATCGCTGGGTTCATGAAAGATGCTAAATCAAAAAATAACCAACCACATTATGGTTTACTATAAAATTTGATATGGTTAGGCAAAAGGTTGAATAAGATCAATCAATCATTCAGGAAGCTCTTCTGTAGAATGAATGAATGAATGAATGAATGAATGAATGAATGAATGAATGAATGAATGATTCAATCAATTTGTATAGCTCCCCATCTCACCCTCAGTGATTCTTGGCAGCTCACAAAAATTAAAACAATATCCAAACCACAAAAGAATTAATAAAAACTTACACACCTACAAACTTGATGGCTAATATAATTTCAAAATGGTTTTAAGCCACTTTATATGCATCTCTATTATAATTATGAACTCTTCTTCTCCTTCTTGTAAATTAATTTAAAAGGTAGTTCTTGGAACCTTAATATTCATAATCTCTTACAGACAAATCTGATGTCCTCAGATGTTTTGGATTTCAGTCCCATCTAGCATAGTTAGTGTCATAGGACTGTAGTTCCAAATATCTGGAGTGTAATCAAAAGTAGTTGTAGGGCATCACATCTGAAGGATGAGCACCGCTCAGTAATAATACTTGCTTAAACAATGCTGAATTACTAATGAAAACTATGATGCTTAATTCAAGATTTAAATTATCTCCAGCGTTATTAATATAAAGACAATCTGGCTCTAATGCTTTCCACCCATCAAGAAATATCTGCATCACACAGCAGGTTGGACTTTAATAGCTGAGTCTTAAGATTCCTAAAAGCAAGAAACAGTTTTCTGCTTGTTTCTTCTTCACAGCAAGCTTTGAAAGAGTCCTTGGTGCAATTTAACAGCACATCTGTACAGTTCTTTAAAAATCCCAATTTCCATACTATTCAACAAAGCTTTCAACATAGGTTTCTACATCGTCCCCCCTTCCTCTTTTTTAAACTGTCTTGCTTAATGAAGAATTCCTTGGCACTTTAAAATTAATTATTTTTGTAAACCTTCAATTGCCCTAATAATAATTTAACTATGGATTTGGAGTTTTTAAAAAAGTTTCCAAACTGCCTGTCACCTCTGTGTTTCAAAAAATGAAATATAATCTAAACCAAGAAACTAGACACTTACTATCCATGCACATACAATCCATAGAATGTCAAGCCCTCATTGGATTAGCCCCTTCTTTCTTTCAAAAATAAAAGATTTTCTCATTGAGTGATGAGTTTTGCCACATCACCACTAAAAACAATTTAGATTTTTCATCATCTTTATACGCAGTGTGTAGTGATACAGACAAGTACTTTGTATGCTTAGCATTAGCAAATACAGTATCCAAAGAGCTGATCGGTATATAGAAAAGTATGTTGGAAGTTCATGAAGGAAGGAAATGAAGGTCATAGACAGCATTCATTTAAGATCCATTCAATTTAATGACAAATCCATGTAACAGGAAAGAAACATCAGCAATATTGATAGTAGAGGACTATCGGAGAGAAAAAATTCCACCTGAACACGTAGCAGTAGTGACAGTCCCTGGAGTGAAGTGAGAGTGGCAATGAAATTTCTCTAGAAGGACTAACCGTTCAGGATATGGGGATCCAGAATGTGAAACACTGCAATATTTTGCAGTTACTACTAATCCAAAATGCTTGAACAGCATTAGCAAAAAGAAGGAAAAAATGCCATGTCTTTCCATCTTTATTTCAGAGACCTGCTTTGAAATGGGTGTGGGAATTTGAGCTTTATTCTAGTAACTAAGCAGAGTCTCTAAGGTTGAGGAATGCTCTCTCTCTCTTTAGGAGGAGGGACTGCACTATAGTAACAAGGAGCTAAGGCTACTTGCGTGGTAAATTTGATTTTGTTAATCTGGAAATCTACTTGCAGTTTGTTTCAAGTGGGTGACAATCAACATCAAATAGATGTTGTTTTCTTGCTTTTCTTCAGAACAGATTTGGAGTACAGATTTGGTAGTTTCAGGAAGGAAGGAAAATTTGACCCGCTGGCTGAATCTGTTCTTCTGGCGGACAAATGCAATTGGATAAAACCCATTAAAAAAAATGCTACTGAATTGTCTTTCTTTCTAAACTACTTTGAGCATTTTTTGCAATAAAAAGGGAGCTGAAAATAATTTAGAATTAATGGATCCATAATTCTTTCATATTTGGGGAGAGGGGAATATGCTGCCCTTGAAACAATCCTGTGTCATTTGTATCAATTATAAATTCTTACTGAAGTATCAGAAAATCAATTAAGGGTGAATCCTAGTTAACTTCTGCTAGCAATACTCCAGCACTTCCTCTGTGTTCTTTCAAACTACTCTGGAGTGTCCCCTCCAGAGAGTACATGTAAGACTCACAAGGGAAGAAGTTGTTCCACTCACGGTGCTCCAGTAGAATTTGCTTCCACTGATGTTTTGAGATTTCCAGCACATTAAAACCATCTAAAAAATAATTTTCCTTGTTATGGATCAAGATGTTACTGAAATATATTTCCCATCCTTCCCAACCAAGTATGTTGTAGTGCATCAACATCTGGAGTGCCACAAGTCATCTACCTCTGTAATTATCCACATAAGCAGCAACCTTTGTTGTAGTATGTAAGGTAGTAAAGTCTCCTTTGAGTAATTTGACTCCTGGTGGCTTCATGGACACACAGTTGCATTCTTCTTGGGTGTTTTTATTTTTATTTGCCAGTAAAGTCTACAGCCCTAGGATTCCCTGGAAATCCTCCATCCAAATACTAACCAGGCCTAATCCATCTGAGCTTCCTACTCTACGCACGGTCAGCCAGCCACCTGCAGAGCCTACCATCCATATGTATGTTATTTATTCCACATCCTGACTCTGGATATATGATTGGTTTGGCCACAGATTTTCAGTGTGTTTGATTTAGTATTTGTGTTCTTTCCATGGTCTGTTATCTTGGCCCTTCATGGCTAAATGCCTTGGTGGCAGTATATAATACAATGCACTGCTTTCTATGAACGAATGTAGTTTGTGGTAACTTGTGTAATCATTTCCTATGATCCAAGAAGACTCTGTTTGTTAGATTTATTCATCAGAATAAACTGGAGCTCAAGGCTACACAGGTCATACTCAGTTCTCCAATTTTATCCCCACGCCAGTTTGATCAGGTAATTTGGGTTTAAAGTGCAAGTACAGTAGCAAAAAAATCTCACAGAGAGCTTTCATAGCTAAGAGCAGACTTGAATCTGGGTCTCCACAGATTTCTACCTTTCTTATTAACGCACAAGATAACTGTAGGTGAGGTCGCTCTCTCAGCCTAGATACTATAGGGGTATTAATCAATGATAGTGAATCTGGTAGCACCTTTTCAGACTAACACATTTTATTTAAAGGTGTAAGCTTCTTCTGTTCTGCCCTGTGTTGTGAAATCATTTTATTCCCAGGGCTCTGTATAAAGGAAAGATGAACTGAACCAGAGATAAAAGCTGAATGGGGTGCACATCACATTTCTAACCCTTAGAATGTTTTTGATATTACATAACACCTTCCTATTTCATCATCATATGAAGTTATTCTACGGTATAATCCTAATATTTGCTCAAAACTATATCTATGTGGTTGATATACATCGTTGCAACTGAGCTTACCACTGAAGCCTCATGGAAACTCTCCCATACTTTCTCTGCCCTGAATCAAAGCTATTTAAAATGCTGATAATGTAACTTTACAACTTGCAGTCTTATAGGCAAAGTGCTGAGAGTAGGAAATGCAGTCCATGATAAATATGAAAAATAAGTACCAGCAATTAGGGACAAACTGAAAGAGAAAAAAAAAGGGGTTGTTGTGGATAATCTGCCGTAGGTCTAATAAAAGAAATAATTTATATATTCCATAACACACTCCTCCCTGAAGGATAATGAATCGAATAATTCTCTGAAGCATTTCTCAATCAGTGGTTTCTTTTGTTTGACAGCAGATAATGCTAAAAGGGAGTTACACAGCTTCAGTGTATAACCCTACCTTTACCCAGAGAGTGGACAGGATTCCATAGCAGATGTGGCAAATTTCATCCATGGTTGGAAGAAATGGAACATTTGCCAAAGAAATAAGGAAACTGGAAATGTGTTACATTAGTCTAGGAATCCTCCTCAGTACTTTTTTGGCCAATAGTCCCATCTGAATTTGTAGGAGAATATTGCAGACATTGATGGAAGGCATATGCCCTCTTCTCCCAATGTAATGGGTGCGCATGATATATATATATACACACATACACACACACACACATATGTGTGTGTGTGTTTTGAATATATTGAAAATGAAGAATGCTATTTATTATTTAATTCTGTCACTCAAGGTAGTTTATACAGAAATGCACAAATTAAAAGACAGAGTTTAAAAAAAACACATTAAAACCTTTTAAAAAAAACAGCAACAAATCATTGCTTTGTAAAAGCCTGATGAAAGATATGCATACTGACTACTCTTCTAAAGGCAAAAAGAGTGCATTACACAGCCCTTTCTTCATGCCAGATAAATGAGCCTCTGACACAGGGGATATCTTCAGAAGCACTTCTCCTGCAGATCTTAATGCTCACAGAGCCATTCCCCTGATAGTCAGGTCCTTTAAGCTGCTTAAAGATTTAAAATTAACATCTTAATTTATGCTTGGATAGCAAATAGTGCCAAATGCAGCTCTGTTAGTGCAGACATCCTATGATCCTTGTATATTATTAGTTAGCATATGCCATATTTGCACCAAGTTCAGCTTCCAGGTAACTTTTCAATGGGAGCATCTCATATAGATTGTATTATAATAATAATGACAGGATTTGACCAAGGCATGGATAATGGTTGTCAAATCTGACCAGCTCAATATCATTTACAAATAATACATTAGTCATGATTGTGTATGTTCCCTACTATATTCACCGTTGTGAATCTGGAAACAGCTGTGGATCAAGGATCACTCCTAGGCTACAGGCTATCTTTAGAGAAGTGCGAACTATCAGGAACAAGTGAACCTCAGTCTCAGAGGTTTCCAGCACCTCTATGTGATCCTGACTGAATTTTAACTAATTCTCTTTTATCCAGCCCATTACTGAACTTACACAATGATTAAGAGTACCAATTGCTTACTTGGAGTTGGCTGCAAGAGCAGTAGAGATGGTTTTGTTAACATACTGGTAGCAATCCACTCCAAAGCTCTGAAAAATCCTCCCCAGCAATTTCACGTAGATATTGAAAAACAGGAGAGACAAGATAGAATTAGGTGGGACACAATAGGTCAATGGCCTCGATGCTCAATGGGAATCATACAGCACATTATTTATACAGACTGATGGGAAAAACCCGAACCACTGTACCACAACAAACCTCTCAAAGCTCAACCCCACAGATGGTCCAGAAGGATGCCACCATTATCAAAAGCCACTAACAGGTCTGAAAGAATTAGGATGACAGTCTTCCCATCAAGGTGATCAAATCAGGCTCAGCACCATTTGTATTTGAAACTCCATTGAAATGAGTTCAGATAATCAATATTATCAAAATGCAAGGTCATCATGAATTTTAACTCCTTTACATGCCAATCATATGTTTCTCATCATATACTTTGCATACTTGGGGCCTTAGGTTGCATACTTCTGCACTAACCCACAGCTTATTTTAATTATTTAATTTAATAGTTCATTGAATAACCCATAATGACTTGGTCCTGGGTTCAAGCTCAAGCCAAATGAACTGCATTATGGCTTAACAGGAGTTATGACTTCAGTTTGTATGGTTATCAGCAAAGAAAAATATTACACACACACCCCTGCATACACATACTCAAAATTAATTGATTGGGTTTTTTTGGATACTGATTTGAGCACCCAGACAGTGTTTTAGAGCAAAGTCCTACACATTTTTTTACTTTTAAATAGGTCTTGCTAATTTATTATTTCCTGGATGTAAGTCCCCCTGAAAGCAATGAAATATATTTCTGATTAAATTGTGATTACATTGCTACTTTAGGCTGCAATTCTGTGCCCACTTGAAAGCCACTGAGCAAAAGCATAAATAGTATTGGATTATTAGCTTCCTATGCTTGCAGGAAGTTCAGAAATTGCCATTCCAAAAGGTCTCATTAACTAGGAATCTCAATGTTGCAGTCTCAAAATACAGTATCTGAAGGGCACCAGAATGGAGAAAGTGGGTTATTTTTTGGGGGGGGGGGTAATATGATTACACAGTCTAATTCACATCTATTCAGGAAAAAATCTTCCTGAATTCAATGGGTTTTTTTCCCAGGTATCTTGAAATTTACCCTCCCCCCCCCCCAAAAAAGACAGAGAGATGAATGCTTCCTTTTCTATTTGCAAAAATATTTGGGAATGCTGTTGATTTTATTGCACTGATGTTCCTGCAAACCCCAACCTAACTTTTAGAAATGCTTTAAAACAGAAGTTCTTATTGAATATCCTTAAAGTGACTAAATGGTGGTTTAACAGAATCACTCTTAGAAGTTAATCCACAAACCAATTCTCCACAGCAGAGATGATTTATCCATTATTCTCATAAGCTTCATTCTCATTACTGTCCTGAATGTATGTGGCTTTCTCAAGACATCAGCAATATAAAGAGCTAGTATTGCTGGTTACTGCAGAAAGAGGAAAATTGGTATCCTGCAGATTTTTCTGAACTCCAAGTCCTGACCATTGGCTAGGCAGTTAGGACTACTGGGTGTTTTAATTCAAAACATCTGGAAGACATCAGGCTGCTTTATTTTATATCAGTGCCTCTGAGGTAGGGATGGACAACTGTCAATTTGGTTTTCACCATATTTCTACTTTATCATTCTATTCAATTCTACTCCCACACAGGTTTACATATTTGACACCCCCCCAAAGCCAACGCTCAGATATTTGTGTGTACTTTTATATACCCCCTTCCTAATCTTCATGTTTTTTCATGCACTTTTCTGAGAGGCTGCAATGCATGCAATTATTGCCAGAAATGTTTCCATTGTAACATGTTTTTTGGCAGGATCCAAGAATTTTATCTTGCTTTGAAATCACTGGTCAACTGAGCTGGACAGCCAACATTTTTCTGCTGAATTAACAAGGGTTTGGAAGAAAACTTTTCTTCCTAACTACTTCTGCGGGTGCCTCACACACTATAGAGAAACATTGAAAAAGGAAAGGCAAAATTCCCGCTGCTCACCACCTCAAACCGAGTGACATACTTTAAAACTTCCCTGAGCAGCTGAAGCAACAGCAGGATAAGAAATCTGGTAACCATTTAAATAAATAACATCAGCAATCATGAATCATATTCTAATACGTAAAAAGTATCACCTGGAACCTTTTCCATTCAGGGTTTGTCCCATAGAGCAATTGTTGTCAAAGGCACTGTTGGAGGGACCGAAAACAGAGTCTGAGGTAGTCTTTATCTGCCTTCCTCATCAACACAATTCTGGGATCTTCCAGGATGACCTATGGGGGAAGAGTCCTTTAAATACTCAGATCCCAAACTGTTTTATCCCAGACTTCTAAAAGCCTTCTCCATGAAGCTCAGAGTAGCCAAGGTGGTTCTTAAGCTCCCACTCACTCTATCCTCATGGATTTATCCTTAATGCATTTAAGTTTACCCAATCTTTGTAGCCATTTATACCTAATCTTTTCTCATCAAAATAGTGTACATGTATCTTCTCCAATCCCATTTTATCCTCATGACAAATGCAGTAAACACTGGAGTTGCAAGCCAGTTAACTTGGAATACTGCCTTCTATTTAGCTTCAAGCCATTCGTGAACGGGTTTCTCAGTAATAATCTCTTCAGAGATTACCTTATTTAGCATAAAGGGTAAGACACTTTCTTTGCATAATGTCTCTTGATTTAAATTACAAAAACCAAGGGCAGCCTTCAGCCTGGAAAAGGTTACATATCTTCATCGATATTTGTGCATTTCACCAAGATGAGCTGACATCTAAAATTATTAACATAATTAATTTTATAAAATTAAATTTTTCTGCTATAAATTAAACTTTCCTCCAATAAATGAGAACAATTTTCTGTAATAAGCTGGAAAAAGGAAAACACTACCTTGTCATGTACGTTTGTGGCAGCGAAGCTTGACACTGATTAGCTAGATTGGTGTGCCTCCAAACATTGTGAAACATTTTAACTGCTGAAGTAGGAAAACTGCCAGAACCTTTGCTGCCCCAATGCTGTGGAAAGTGGGGCACTTGTCCCCTGCCCCCCTAATTAAGATGACACATTGCTCTAAGGATACTGATGGCTTTGGAACAGGCTGAGATAAATATACATGGGATTAGTATTAGAAGGTAATCTTGTAGAAAAGTTGATCTGGCAACAGGGCATAAAGTACAGTGATTTTTATTGTGACCAGGTCTTTCCTTTTTTTTCTGATTTGGGAATTAAAAAGAACAAAGACAACAAGTCCAAAATCCGTGTTAATGCAGGGTCTTCATTAGGCTGACTCAAGGTCACAAGCAGCATGCAGAATTCTTGATCATGCATGGCGGTAAATAAAGGGGAAAAGGGAGCAGGATGGAAAAAAAGTCAGCAGCCGTACTTCTCTTTCACATGGGAAACGAACTTCCGAGCAAGCCTAATTCATAGAATCCATCTTTCTTATTTCCCAACCCACTTCAGGCCAGACTACTACTGTAGATGGAAAAGGGGGGAGGGGAGGAGACCATTGTGGGCGCTCCAGCCTTAGATGGTAAGGGAGGAAGGGCGACAATAAAAAAGGGGGGGGGGAGAAGGGGAGAAGGGGGCGAGAAACACCCGAACTGCGATAAAACAGAGAACTAATGCACTTAAGCTGCAAAGATGTGTACAGTATGATTTCGGGGCACCGAAGTGTTTTAAAATGCACGTGTGAGCCCGGCCTCTGTCGCCACGGGAGTCTCCAGGGCAAATTTGCTTAAATCCCGCTGCCATGGCTAACTAAAGTCAAGGAAAGCCCCTCGTCCCTTTCCCCCGAGCCAGAGACGGGGGAACCCCGCGGCCGCTCTGCACACGTGCGCGATCCTATTCCCAGGGGACGGGCCTGAGGAAGAGGGAGCCGCGCAAGGCGGGTGGCTCGGCTGGTGCATTGTTCCACTTCAGGGTGGGGCTTGTCATTGCAGGCTCTGGGCTGACCCTGCCTGAGAGCAGCTGCAGCTCCAAGCCAAGAGAGGGAGGATGTGCACGTTGCGCGTATTAGTCTCAGGGAGAGATGCGTGTCGTCGCCTTCTCTGACCCAGGCTGGGCTCCATTCCGCAAAAACGCCGCGCTCCCGAGGGGGGCTACGAGGGCGGGCGGTTTCGGCGGCTGAGCAACGCGGCCTGCGCCCGGACTGACGGCCAGGCTCTGCGGCGGCGAAAGCAGCCCCCGCCGGCCGGCCCCCGCTTTTGTCTGCTGGGTAGCGCCGGCAGGCCCGCGCGGCGGCGGAGGAAGAAGCCCTGCGACGCTCCTCGCCGCGCCCTCCTTCGCTCGCGGCCGGGGTTGGTCCCGCCTTTCCCGCTCCAGTAGTACGGCGCCGCGGGCCGGCCCTCGGCGGGCTGGCAGCTAAGCAGCCGCGCTCAGCCCAGGTGAGTCTCTGCTTTGCTCGGCCAGGCGCTTCCCGGGGACTGCGGCAGGCAGGGAGAGAGGAAAGAGCAGAGCAGGCCCGGCTTTGCGGCCTGAGCAGGCTTTGTTTCCCGCTGCTTGGGTGGCTTCGCCGGGTCTGGCTGTTGCTCCCTCCTGGGGCTGCGGAGGTAAACTGCGGGGTGGGACTCTCCTGGGAATTGGGGGGGAACAGGCTGCTGCCGCATCTCTTCCTAAATGCCTGTGTGGGAGGGAGGGAGAGCGAGAGAATTAATGCATAAAATCCCTCCCCCTCCAGCCACTCTCCCCCTCTCCTTCAACCTGGCATTTGTGCCCTTGCATATTTTCTTTTTAGGGTGGCGGAGGCTCTTTCTTCACTGTGGCTTAGCCCCGTGTTTTGGGGGGCTTTGCTTTAAGCAAGAGTTGGATTAAGATCAGAGCAACAGGTATTTTCTTATTTGCCTATTGGATGGGTTTTATACAGTTTTATAACGTCGAGTAACACATACACACACAGCCGCTGGCAGGGAAGAGCCAGAGCTGTCGCTTCCTTCTCTTCTCTTCTCCCCTTCCCTTTGTGTTGTTGACACTTTGCAACCCCAGCCTGAGCAAAGAGGGTGAGTGGTTAAAGGCACCATTCCCTCTCTCCCTCCCTCTCTCTCAGGATATCTTTCTATTCTAAAGAAATATTATTCCACTAGTTTTGACCACTTTCTATGTTATTTGCACAGTGACGTTTTTTAGACGTCAAACATTTTTTAACGACAAAAGAAAGGGATTATGATTTTGAAAGAGAGAAAAAAAGCCATTGATTTTTCTCTGAGGGAGAAAATGCCTGCATCTTTGAGATGACTGCAGATGGCTTCATGTGGACACTTCACCATGACTTTTTAGCATTACAGTAGTAAAATTGTTGGTCATCTTGTAATTTCAAATGTAGTCAGGACTTTGGTAGCTAAGGTATGACCAAAGCAATGGACTCCCGACTTGGGCTGGTCCATTGTTGGACAGTGTTGCTCCTACCTAGAGAAAGGTGGCCAGCTGAGAAAATCTGTGTAATCTAAAGCTTTTCTTAAGGCATTTCCAAACCATTGTGTGGGAAATAGAAAGTGGGAGGAGGTACTTTTTAAAAAAAAAAGTCTGGAACCTTTCCATGGCAAATGGCAAAAATCAGGTAATATATTCTTTTCTGTGTCTTTACTCCAAAGCAGTGTAATTGATCTTTGCAGTTATTTGCACATAAAGAAATTGTGACAGTGTGGTTACTCTCTTGTATCAGTATTACTGTTGAGTACTGATTGCTTTCTCTCTCTTCTGCCCCATGATGAAAACTAGAGATAAATACAATTCCTAGGGATATTTGTGTTGTTCTTTCATCACCATGGTGATGTTTTTATTTTTTGCACTAAATATACTTTTCCAGTTTGAATTGGGCGTAATCTTTTTTTTAATTGATCCATTGTCAGAGGAAGGGATTGCGATTTAAAACTGGGATGATTTCAGTGGCGTCGTTTTTATGTTGAACGGAGTTTTATTTCCCTTCCCCACACCCATCCTCCTGTATCAAGTAATTTCTGTGAATTCATTGGTGTTAACTGTATATGTTTGAAGCAATGCAGGGAATCTTGAAAACTTATGAGTTTCCATGCCTTCTGTGCTGTTAGGCCCTGGTATCTGATTTGCGCGTTAACTCTTGGTTACAATCTGATGAAAATTTTCTGTAGATTATGACCTTCTAATGTGTTGAGGCATTTAGAAGTGCTTCATGGGAAATTATGCTTAATCAAAATATTATGCTTAATCAAAAATACTTCTGTCAAAGACCATCAAAGCCTATTACTTCTGGTGAAGATCATTCCTCTTTTTAATTTTATAGACTGATATTTGAGGTTGAAATTTTTTTTTTAAAGTATGGAGTAGAAAAGCTTTTCTCAGGTAATAAAAAGCAAATAATATTGTATATCTGTATATCTTTACAGATTTATAGAAAGAGGAGTAGAATGAGAAAGCAGACATTTGCAAATGGCAGAAGAATGTAATAGTAGTTGCCAAAACATAGAACTAGTAGAATTAGGAATTCTATTACAGGACTGGTAGAGTTAAAAAAAAAAAAAAAAGTACTTCTGAATGAGTTATAGAATTATTCAATAATTTGCATTCCTCCATTTTTTCCAGAATCTTAGCAGTACTTTTATTCTTTGTGGTGATGCAACCTAGCCCAGTAGATAGCTCTTTCACACATCTTGCAACTACAACATTAAGGGTGGAGTATAGAATCAATGAAGTACATCAGATTTAGTTTTGGGTTTTTAAAAGCATTTACTGTAACCAGCATTTTAGTGTACAATTTAGGCATTAGGTACGGAATAGAGGACTTAGAAAAACTAGAAAGAAGTATAGTCTAGATTGATGAATTCTTAGACACTTAAACCATTGCTAGTTATTCTATCCTGTACTTCTAACTTCTTTGTTTAGTACACTTGGCATTATATACTGCTACAGAAATACTACAGGTAGTCCTCACTTAATGGCCGTTCATTTAACGATGGTTCAAAGTTACAACAGCCTCAGAAAAAATTCTTTATGACCTGTACTTGCACTTATGACTGTCACAAATAGTTGCACCACCCCCTCCCCCACAATCACATGATCATAATTTGCAACCTTTTTACAATGGTTGTAAAGCAAATCATGTGGTCATTAAGTGAAATCTGGCAAAAAAAGTCATTGGGGGAGCTGGATTCACGTAATGACTATGTGATTCACTTAACAACTGGTGATTCACTTTGTGACTATTGTAAAATGGTTGTAAAATGGGATCCAGTCATGTGACCCGCTTAACGACTGCCCCACTTAACAATTTTCTGGTCCCTATTCTGGTTGTTAAGTGAGGACTGCCTGTATAACATGATAGTTAATTTTACATAAAAATATTTATGTACATATATTCTTTACATAAAGAATAAGAGCCTGAATTGTTTGATGCTATAGATCAGTATATCAACTTTTATCAAGAAATCAGTCTTGCATGGGGAAAATACAAATTTGAAAATAAATAAAAATAAAATATGGAATTTGATGTGTTTAAGAGACAGACTTTGCCATTGTGCTTAATATCTACTGAGCTCCCCAGCTTGAAATGTGTTTGGAGTTGATACTTTATACAAAAAAAGTTTCCTGCGTAAAGAAGTCTTTCTGGCACAGTATAACATATTTCAAAAGCCACCCCTGGTGTTAATGCTCCCCAAATTTCCCCCTTTCCTTCCTTTAGAGGCTTATGATCTGAAAACAATTCAGTTACATACTGAGTCCCATAGGACTGGCTACTGTATATTGTTCCTGATTAAAACGTCTATGTTCTATTTTGAGATTGTTCTGTTTGCAACACTGCAACAGATGCAGGCTTAGCTGCTAACCAGTATCAGTGGTACTTCTGTGTAAGAGTCATTGGGTTATCCGCAAGGTTTGGGTCCAAGACCACATTAGAATCCATGCTCTGCATGTAGCCTTTAAACACCATCAGGTGAACATCGTTATTCTAAAGCCATTTTCATTGTGTCTGAACATGGCTTGAAGAAACAGTTGTTTGGATTTAGTAATAGAAAAGTTGGAACTTATAAAGAGCTATGCTTTGATTAAGAGCAAAGTTCAAATCCAATGCAGTTTAGGGCAGGTTGGGAAAAAATATATTTTATGCTCAAAGTAGGGAAGAGAACTCTAACCTAGAGATGTGGAAAAGAAATGAGAACTTTTAGAAAAAATAAATCCTCCAGAAAAGTTGATATAAAAACAAATATTGTATCTCTTTTAATTTTTTCCATTTTTTTTCTGAAACTACCCCCCCCAGTTCCAAAATTTCCAGAAATGTTACAACTCTAACCTGCACTGTTCTGAGTTAAAATCCTCTGCAAAGCTTTGATCCTGGTTTATTATTGTGAAACTCGCCCATATTGCAAATGCAACACCACAGCAACCACACCAAATGGAAGAGGAATTTTTAAAAATCTTTCAGTACTTGTATATAGTAATATGCCTTGCAGTGGGGTACGGGGAAGAGGTATTCCAGATTCCAGTCTGTCCACAAATAGAGTGACCCTTGTGATTAGACCATCGGTGTTTTCTGGAATTAAAGTCCAGAATTAGGACCAAATCAGAATAGGCTATACGCATACTGATTTGGGGCAAGTCTGGTTATATCTGGGGCCTCAGATCAATCTTGAAATGTGTTGGACAGTCTCTGAGAAGCCCTAGCAGTAATTAAGTGACATATAATGGAATTGTTCCAAAGCTTGAATCTCCAACATGGCCCCTATGGATGGCAGTTTTCCAGATGAAATCTCTTTGGTTCCATGTTCTATTTTATTTTATATTTTAAAGATTCTTTTAATTTCAAAAAAATGGGAAGCTAACATTTATTTTTATTTATTTATTATTAAATGTATATGTTGCCCATCTCCCCCAGAGGGTGACTCTGAGCAGCTTACAATTAAAAACCAAGACAATAAAAACAATAAAAATATAAATACCCCCCAATTAAAATCACAAGTAACAAATCTATAAAAGCCAGTATACAATTCAAGAAGATGAGGGAAGCAGTGTCAATCATCCCACCAGCTGGTTCCAGCAATGCGAGCCCCCATCAGGCCCCCAGGCCATCTGGCATAGCCATGTTTTTACACCTTTTTGGAAGGCCAGGAGAGCAGGGGCAGCCCGCACCTCAGGTGGCACACTGTTCCATGCTGCAGAAAAAGGTACCAGCTTCAAGCATAATCTTTTTCGGCTTTATTTGGAATTGTCCTGTTTCCCTGGAAAAAAATGCAGTGATGGGTCTGAGTTAAGAGATACCATTCTAGAGGGCTGGAGAGAATGGTCGGATGCAACCTTAGCAGCTTACGTTGACACAAATGAGTGTTTTTTTAATTGATATTGCCCATTATAGCAGCCATTTTTATGAATGCCATAATATGTTTTCAGATTTCTTGTTGCTCATCAGCCCCAAAAGATGGGGGAATCCTGCTGTAAATGTCCACTTTTAAGGCTGTTTTCCATTGTCTTATGCTCTATGGTAAACGAGCAGCATATTGAATTAATGTAGTCTGAAATAAATTGTCAGACTTCTCTACTGATCTTCATTCCTTCTTCTGTAGTTCAAAGTTTTGTGCTTCCAGTAGAATAAATACAATTTGCAATATCTGATTCTCTTTGATTTTCCACCATTAAATGTAATGATGTATTAATAGTTATTATGTTGTGGAACGTATTCCTATTTTGGTGATTTTACTTTGAATTCTATGGTGTGAAAGAAGTAAATGTTTTTTCTAAACAATCTGTTGTAAACTGCCAATAGAAAGTTTCAAATTCTAATTTATATTCACAGGACTTGAAAAGCTGAGTCAAACCTCAAGCCTGTTTTGTTATAAGGATTCCTGATGTCTTTAGAAACTGCCACAAAGACAGTAAGTAGGATCGTTCCGTTTCTAAATATTTAGGGGGCACGGATTTGCCATTTGTTTATGCAAGTTGTCAAAATGCTTTTTTATCTAGACAAGTCTATTAGCATAAGTGTTAGTTATAGTTATAGACTGTAGGATGATTAATACCAAAAACTTAAGTATGTTTACACAGGTCAGGCCCTCTGCGTTCACTAAAATGTTTTCTCAGAAAATTGGATCTGAGATTATTCTGTTATACTTAATAAATAATAATATAAACAATATAATAATAAATAATGAAGTAGCACTAGTATTGGTATGTTGCACGCAGTGGGGCAAATAATACAGTGAAGGCAGGAGTGTTACTTTGGGGCCTGCAGGGACAGAAGCCGTTGGCCAGAACTTTAATCTTTTTAAAGGCTTATGGCTATGGTTTGCCTAAAAGAACCTAGGCGTTTACCTAGGGTGGAACAGGAACTGGAAGCAAGTTGTTGGGAATGCAGCAGCCAGCCTTAGTCCATATGGACTAGGCTGACCGCTAGATGGTGGCAAAGAAGTGCAGAAAACACTGACTCTTTGCTGCCATCTAGCTGCTGTCTGGATTTTTTTGCCCTCTAGATTTTTTAGTCTTAGTACTGATACAACCTGCTGAGTGGGTGCCCCAAACCAGCTCTGTTGCTGTTCTTCCCAGAAAACATGATGAGTGTGCAAGCCCTGGGTACCATAGTAGCTCCTTTAAATATTGAATTGATAACTAAAGGTGGGTTGCAGGCCCTATTTGAGAAATTTGCCCTGAGGCCCAAAGAGCTTTACTTACATCTCCATGGAGTGTATGGATAAAGTATAAGGCATGTTAGTCATATTCAACTCATTAAATACTCCAGAATCCAAGAGTGATCCAGGTCTTGGGAATGAGGCACAAAACAGTGTCTGCATGGTTAAGGCAAAGCCGATGTACGTATGTTACGATTTAAGCTAGCTGCTCACAGACTGCATTCTAGGGAACTCTTAGTTTCTTGAAAATTTGCCAGGAGTTCCTAAATGAAGAAATCAGTACTGGAACACAGACTAAAATACATTTCCCCACCCCCTATCTTTTGCAATCTTAAACAGTAAAGAAATATTGAGAATAAAGTATTATAATTATTCATATATTTTGATACATTTGTGTCCAGGAGCTAATTGGGAATGAGGAAACATCTGAGAGCAGACCTAAGAATTGTATACATTGTGTTAGGGTTATTTTCCAGTTTCTTGGAAAACAGATCAATATGAAGAGTATTCTTGATAAAAGAAACTAGTGAAATCGAATTGATGAAAGTCAATTAAATGATTTAGTAACAACATAATTTGGAAGACTGGGCTGATTGTTTTTGGAAGACAGTATTGAGATTTTTTTTTTAAACTCTTGTAGGTCCAAGATAAATATGGGATGTTGTCTTCTGCTTTTAGGTGAGAAGATGAGCAGCTACGATTCAGAAAAACTGAAGTTTGAAAAGATTTCTGACAAAACTAGAGAGAGAGAAATTGCATTGATTAAGAGGAAAAGACATGAAGGTATGATAGAGTCAAACAGATGAACAATTGCTTGGAGTAACCAGGTTGGGAGAGGTAATGCCTGAGTTTGAAAAGCTTTTGGATATTGTTAGATAGTGATATTAATACTGAAAACTTCTTTAACGTGCCTGTTACCGGCAGTGACTGAAATCGGACAAAGTGTTTTCTGGTCAAGCTGTGACAAAATCTGTTTTTTTGGTCGGAAGTGGCACAATATTTTGAAGCTTATTTCAAGGTTACTTTAAAACAGTGCTGCCTCTACCCTGACAATTTCATATTCTTATATTGAAATTGTTTCCTGTTCTTTTCCTAGTAGCCTAGTGTCTTGGATTGTCATATTCTATTGTATACTTGGAATTAGTGGATTGTGGTCAATTAGAATTTAATAATTATATGAAGAAATATTATAGGGAACAGCTGTTTCTGTTTAGATAAATCAGCGAAATTTCTCTTGAGCACTTCAGGTACAAAATGATTCAGGCTCATCTTTTGTTTGCTTGCCATATCTCCTTTTCCTTCAACTGCATTTCTCTAAGCCCCCTGCCCCAGCATTTCTCTTAGCTTTGTATTTGCCTTTCCTAGGGCTAGTTTAAAGAAATTGTAGCTCATATAGCTGCGTTGGGGCCCCCAAAAGTGGGGGCCTTGAAAGCAGGGACTCTCCCCAGCCTCTGGCCAGTGGAACAGTCTGCAGCCAGTGCCCTGGGCCTACCTCTCTTACTCCATTCCTGGCTCAGTTCGGAACTGTGCCTGTGTCCGCCTCTTTCTCTGCTCAAGAGGAACCCAGATATTTATCTTTAAATCCTGTTAAAGGGGGTGATTCACACATAGGTGTAGCTAACTTTGTTTTATTTATTTATCACATTTATATGCTGACCAATCTTCACAACAACTTACAAAATACAATAAAAGCATCCAGAATATAATAAATTAACAACAACAAAAAAGAATACAGTAATGATAATACCTAATCATAGAAAATAAACATCCAAGCAGTAATCACCACAATCATTCCCCAAAGGTTGCTGGAAAAGCCTGGTCTTTAAAAGCTTCTCTAATGCCATCAGTGAGGGGGCTAGGTTAGTTTCTAGAGGGAGGCTGTCACATAATGTAGGCAGTTCTCTGTAACCTCAGCCCCCTTGCGTCATGAAGGTGGAGTATCACAAGTAATTTATTCTGGGAGGACTTCTTTGAATGGGTTGAATCTGGCACGTGATCTTGTAAATATCTGGATGCCAAGCTGTGTAAGGTTTTGTTCCTCAAAACTAATACTTTGAATTGAATTAGAAACCTAGTAGCAACAGTGCAAGGCTCTCAAGGTCGATGTTGAACCAGCTGTTTTTCCCAAGTGGTCTTCAAAGGCAGCAGTCTGACTGGTGATGAAGGTATGAGTCCCTGAGGCAAGGTCCTCTTGATCTAGAAAGGGCCACTACTGGTGCCCCAGAAAAGCTAGGCAAAGGCCTTTCAGGCCATGGTCTCCACCTGCCCATCTAGCTGGGATTCCAGCAGGATCCCAAAGTTGCAGGCATCTTCCCCCAACAGGAGACAACATTGGAACTGGTAGAGAACAGTAATGAACAAACAGCACTTCAATCTTGCTTGGATTGGGTTTTAGCCTGTTTAGCCAGACTTCAGCAACCTCGGGAC
Organism: Python bivittatus; assembly: GCF_059951505.1. NCBI lineage: Eukaryota > Metazoa > Chordata > Lepidosauria > Squamata > Pythonidae > Python > Python bivittatus. Next base: position 18,469,020 of record NW_028277040.1, read on the forward strand.
CAGAACAGGCATGGAAGTTGAAATAACTGAAATCTCTATAAAGCCTGGGGATTTACCAATTTGACAACTAGATTAAGCAGTCTGGAGAAGGATCAAACTGGGCTGCAGGTTGGCTGGTACTCCAGAATACTCAACTCATCCTAACAGCCATGTTAACCTGCAGGCACTTATACCTTGCCACAAAAGCAATATCCTGGTTGTAAAGGTAGTCCTTGCTTAACGGCTGCACTGTTTAGTGACTGTTCAAAGTTACAACCACATTGAAAAAGTAACTTTACAACTGGTCTTCGCACTTATGACCATCACAGTGTCCCCACAGTCATGTGATCAAGATTTGGGCATTTTGCAGCCGGCAGGCATTTACAACTGTCACAGCATCCCTCGGCCACGTGATTGACATTTGTGTGCTTCACAGCCGGCTTCTGACAAGCAGATCATTGGAGAAGCTGGCAGTAAAATTACAAGTCGCAATCACGTGATGTCTTACTTAACGACTGTGGGTGACTTGCTTAATGACTATGGCAGAAGTGATGTCATATCACAGTCATGTGATATCTTGCTTAATGACTGCATTGCTTAGTGACAGAGTTTCTGTTCCCAATTGTGGTCGTTAAGTGAAGGCAACCTGTATATGAGCTGTCTCATAAGATCAACGCCATTCCTCCCCTGGCGCCCAGCCAGACTGATTTCCAAAAAGGCGGTATTACTGCTTTCACCTAGCCAGGTCTCAGTAGTAAATGCCAGGCCCACCTGTTTATCTAGAACTTTTGGTTTATCCTCATGACCCAATGGACATGATTTTGTCAAGATTATAACTCAGTAACTGCTTCTTTGAGTTCTAAAAACACAGTTGCATCATTAGTGCTGGTATCTAAGCACTATGTCTTCTGTAAGCCTCTTTTTGATTGCTTTCAATGTTTCCAGGCATCACGGTCTTCTTCACTGACTTCTGTTTTTGCATTATGTGTCCAAAATATCTACATTTCAGCATCATTATTAATACTTCCAGTATGCAATGCGATTTTTATCTCATTATTACTGAATGATTGGACCTTCCTGTGAACTTCGTATTCCTTCTCCAAGTTTATTGAGGAATATTATTTACTGAATAAGAAAACTTGAGGTTAGTATGAGGGTTCTTTGCTTTCAAAGGACTGGACGCATCATAGTGTAGCAAATCTGTACAAAATGCTTTTATTACAGCACACACCTTCCCCAACAACAGACTATTGCTCTCTACTCATCTAGGACTTGCAAGGTGATGTTAAATAAATATAAATAAATACAGATAAATATGTTTTTAATACTCAGTCCTTTAATACTTCAATAGTTCAAGCAAAAGTCTGTAAGTCTGTAAGGTGGCATTCAGGCTTTGCCTTTTTCAAGATGAGGTGCTGCTTCAGTGTGGTTCTTTTAGTTGCTACTGAGCTCCCAGCAAAGCTCCACGCTGGACTCCCACCAGGATATGCTGCTCACCATAACTTGTGGTTGAATGATAGTCCTCTTGCCTGCTTGTAATAGCTACCAGTCTTCAGACATCGCCTCCGTTTCCCCATCTGTATGCCATTTGCTTATCACCTTTCCTTCCACACGTACACACACCTCCCCACTCTGTCTTAGCATTTGTTTTTTTAAGCTAAGAGCCTGGGTGGGGTGAGGCTGCCTCTGGACGTTGGCACGTCCTTAAAAACACCAGGGTGTGGCTCAATTATTACAGGCAGCTGGAACGTCAGCTTGGATGCTTGTGAGTAAAGTTTGAATTAGGGAAATGGGGTGAGAAGCATTTCTGCCTGGCTGCAGCCACTACTTCCCAAGCACAGATAGCAATCGCAGCCTCACAGTTAGTTAACCTAAAATACTTGTAAATGTGCTTCTAAGAACTTAAAAGCTTCTGGGTGCCTGTTTCAACTGTCGGTTTTGACAACTTTTGGAGAATTGTATTCTAGGTTTTCTCTTCTGTCAATATGTGGCTGCTTCTTAAAAGCAGAGAATTACAAGTAATTCTGCAATTTTTCACTGTCTTTTTAAAAAAGAAATTCATACGTACATATCATCAGTTGATGCTACCTAGATGAACAGCGCTGAGTGAGTCCTCTTTATTGAGCAATAGACAGTAAAATGTCTATTCTAATTAAAAATTAATTAGCGTGTTGTTATTCACAAGTGCTGGGTGTCAAGGGACATAGAAATGATTCTTAAAACAAGTCAGAATCATTACCCTTAACAATATCAATCTCATTAAGCTAATTTTTCATTTTAAAAATAATGTCCCAAGTTGTAGATTATATTGTCTGAAATGGTCTTATTTCATTACTTCATATGATTATATCAGCTTGAATCCTAACTTTTTGTCCTGTGAGTAGTTGTGCTTTCGAAGGACTCCTTGAATGGCCCTTTGCCTTCTGTGAATGCTTTCAAGAACAGATGCTTTTCCTATTCACTTGTGTCAGTGCCCAGATGGGAGAAACAAGATCAGACTTAAGTAAGACAGGGTGGCTGTTAATTCAGAAGCCTAACAATTTTGGGATGATACCAACTTTGGCTCTTGATAGGGTAGTGGTCCCCCTAAAAGAGTGAGCCTGCAATCGGGGGATCCCCCTGCTCCCACCAGAAGAACTGGAGGAGGCTGTGGTCAGGACAGTCCCGGATCCTGCTGTTGCACAACTTGCAGCCATTCCTAGAAAGAGAGGTGCTGAGAACAGACACACATTCCCTTGTCATGTTCATTTGGATTTCTGTAACTTGCTGTACATGGGGCTACCCTTGAAGACTACCCAGAAATTGCAAAATGCAGCTGCCTTTGTACTTACTAGTGAATCTTGCTCTTGCGTGGAGAACTGCACTGGCTACTGGTTTGTTTCTGAGGACAATTCAGGGTGCTAGCTATGGCCTATAAAACCCTAAATGACTTGAGGCCTGGATATCTTTGGGGCTGCCCAGTATGGGTAAACACAGAATACCTGTTGCAGATCCATGCCTATGAAGAGGTATGGTGAAAGGGGCGCAGTGGCACCACTTGCCTCCCTGAGGTGAGAGTGGACCCTAGTGTAATGGGCCTCTAGAGATTTATTAAGATGGAGTTTTTGTGAAAGGTCTTTTGAGATGGGTCTAATCTGGGTGAGAAACAGTCCTGGGAAATGGGTTTGAAGTTATTTTTTTTGTGTACTGAGTCATATGCTTTATTGTATTCATCTGTAATGTATTAACTGTACACTGCTGAGAATCTAACACGCTGAAGCTGTATAGAAATGCAGTAGATAAACAAAGTAAGATTTGCTCCTGAAAAAATGCAGATGAAGAATCACAGTAGTAGGGAACAAATATCCCATAGTAGTAGGGAAGACCTGGCTATGTGCCTGGGCCTGAGGTCCCAAGTGTGTGAAGGGCCCCATTTCCTTGTTATGTTGACACCAACAGACTATAATATCTCTTGGGTGCTATTTGTATTTAATTTCTTTTTTGTATTGTGTTTTAAGTGTTCAATTGTTTTATGATTGTTCACCGCCCAGAGTTACTAGTTTGAGATGGGCGAGTATACAAATTGAATGAATAAATACATAAATATAGTTTAACTTCATTCCTTCACGCAAATACGCATTTTCCTGGAATTGTGCAGCTATGTAACAAGCCAAGGAAAAGATGTGTCTTCTTTAATGAGGTACCAGTAGGTGCAGTGTAGGTGCCTATGAAATGCATCCTAGCTACATAAGTAATATTTTATATAATTTTAGGAGGTAGCTGCATGAACTAAATTTTCTGATTAGAACAAAGTTTTAAGTGGGTAGTGAATGTTGAGATAGGATAGGCGTTAATTTCACATAAGGAATTTGATATATATGCAAAATAGGCATATGGCTTGGATCAGTTGCTGGATCTGAGCAAGATTATATGTTGTAACAATATGATCTGGCAATCGCTATGTAGAAATATTTCTGAAAATCATGTTTTTAGCCAGTATACCCATGTCTATCTGTAGCAAAAGGAATTGTACTTTTTCTAGTTTCTTTTTTTAAAAATATTTTTATTAAAGTTTATATACAGTGGTACCTTGGGATACGAACGCCTCCACTAACAAACTTTTTGGGTTATGACCAGCTCCGGCCGCAAAAATTTACCTCGATGTGAGAACTCCGCCTCGGGGTACGGTCATTTTTACGCCCTGACACGTGGTCCGCGGCCATTTTTCCACCCCTGACACGTGGTCTGCGGCTGTTTTCCCGCTGCGCCGCATGGCGCCCGGCCGTTCTCACGCCACGCCCGGCCGTTCTCACGCCATGCCGCGCCCGGCCATTCTCCCGCCCCGCCGCGCCCGGCCGTTCTCCTGCCCCGCCGCGCCCAGCCACTCTCCCACCGCACGGGTGCCGCGCAGCACCTGGCCGCTCTCCTGCCACGCCATGCAGCGCCCGGCCTTTTTCCCACTGTGCCGCGCGGCGCCCAGCCGTTCTCCCGCCCCTGACGCGTGGTCTGCGGACGCCAGAACGGATTAACAGTAATTACATTGAACCTTATGGGAAAATTTGCTTCGGGGTGCGACCAAATTCGGAGGGCGGAACGGATTAACCGGATTTACATTGAACCCTATGGGGAAATTTGTGTCGGGTTACGACCAACTTGGGATACGCCCAGAGTCACGAAACACATTAAGTTCGTATCCCAAGGTACCACTGTGTATAAAAACTAATACAAAACTAAAAGAACATATACAATATTGTACAATATACAATAAAAAATACAGAACTACAAACAGAAAGAAAGAGAGAGAGAGTGAGAAGAGAAAGGAAGAAATGTAAAAGATGACTTCCTCTTCCCTCCAAACAAGTATATGTATTAACAGTAACTTAACACCTTCTCTATTATTACTAAAAAAAGTAACCCTCTTTATCCCCTTTCTCATCCCTAAACAATAACTGAATTATAAAAGATATTCAACAATCAATCTAATCAGCAAAAGGATTAAGAGTGCCAGTAACAATAAACTATTCTAAGCTTGAACAAATAGGTCAATTTTGCATTTTAGCTTCTAAGTTTTTTCTGAGAAGTAAAACCTAAAAGATCTCTCCCCTTAAACATACAAAAGACTAATAATAATCACATATGTGTTTTAAACTATACCAAATAAATCACTTTTACAGGTATAAATCATTGTCTTACAGTCCTGGTCAGAAAAAGAAAATTCAGTATTAACAATCCAAAATCAAAACGTGGACAATTTAACCTTGATCTGATAAATCCACTTTGAATTCCTTTCTCTTCTTTTTGAAAAGCTCAGTCTTCAGTCTCTTCTCCAAATAAAATCCCAGATAACAATCTCTTATCATTCTCTTCCTAAGTATTTTCAGAAAAAGCTTCAGAGATTTGGTATTTCCCTTCTCTATGTCCAAATAGGATAATTCTCAAAGTCACTCTTCCAGTCCATTACAGCTTCTTTCTCCATATTCTCATATTTAAGCAACTTTGAGTCCATCTTAGATCCACAACATCTTTTTCCATATCTTCCATCTCTCTTATAATCTGGCATTTCTTTAAAATCCATATTAGAATCCTTGTTCAGGTCATCCTCCACTGCTATTTTGTCCAGTGAAATCTTTTCTTCTTCTACAACCTCTGTTAGCCCCAGTTTTACACACTGTAGTTCCTGGACACACTGATTCCAGACAGCTAAAAATTCTTTGAAAGAAGGATACTCCATTATGTTAAAAGAGATATATTGTTAGCCTCCATTCCTTCTAACCTTGAAGACTCTGTCTTATCTTATGTTTATTTTCAGAAGCAAAACTTTCCCAGGGCAAGTTTTCTTGCCATTAAATACAAATTCACTTACTGTATTTTCTTAAACATTTAAAGCAATCTTTAAAAAAAAAGCTGTTTCAAATCTATGTTGCCTCTTAATTGTCCCCAGTCAACATTCTTAATTCTTTTGCTGTTTCCAAATGTTAAAATATTTCTTTTTGATCTTTAAACTTACTTTGATCTTCTTTCTCCCCAGATAGTAGGAAATTCTCCCAGTGAACAGCAACTTGTCTTTCAGGAGGTTTTTAATTGCCAAATAAATCACAAATAGGCAGTTTATGATGTTAGTTAAAAGAGGAAGTAAAGCAAATCTAGTGTCCATTTGAAGGCTCCGCACCATGGCTCGGGCTCGATGTTTCCCTCAACTCCCAGAGCACTCCATCCACTAGAGATTGCTAAATTGCAATCTCTTCTCAGGGGGTCTCTGTAAGGAGTACCTGTGGGTGATCCTGGCAATCTGTTTCATCTAGAGATGGTTCTGAAGAGCTGGATCGATGCCACCTCCTCTAATTGCTGTAGGTGTTGGCTCCACAAAGGACAGAGCTGTATTCAATTGACCATTTCTTCCTCGGAAGCCCGTAATTTTTCTAGTTTCAGCATGATTTCAGGTTATCAGAAATTGCACAGTTTTTTAAAAAATTCTGTTTCCTTTTTTTCCTGAACAGAAATTTTTGTTTATAACTTACCAACTATTTTGTACAGATTAAAAATTAAATATGTGGTGGATGTATCTCTATTAGGATGATTACATTATTTCATTAGTATCCTAAAACTTGTTCTTTCCAGATGTAGTATAGCAAAATTAACATGATCCTCTCAAAATTGATTCTGACATTGCCCACTTTTAAGTATGGCTGTTGAAATGCTGCATAAAATGTGGTTCATCCCTCAGGCCAGTGGAAGTTGCACAGTCCTGTGCAAAACAATAAGCCATGGTTTGCATTCCCTACTGGTTGGATTTACTCAGAATAATAACCTGAACTAATCACATTATGCCTTGGTAAGATGCATGAATACAGTCATTGTGCAAGCCTAAATCAATTCATGGGGTTGTTGTGTGATTAAAATATGGTTCTTCATTCCTTGGACAGAACTTTAATAATAATAAACCTGTAGATAAAGAGTGTCCTAAAGTTGGAAAATGACCATTGGAAATCCATGTTCATGAATTAATGGTGAAGAGAAATGTGGAACTTAGCTGGCTTGTGCCACTTTTAAGGGCTAAGTCATGAAATTCAGATACATGTAGTCTGCTTAAGCATTTATGGAATCAAGTATATTTAATGCATTTACTTCAAGGAGGCTTCTTACATGATTGTTTTCCCACCTGCTTAAATTAGAGCATTAACTTATAATTTCATAAATAATTTAAAAGTGTGAATTTTGTTGAGTATGAGAAGCTACTTTATTCTAACACTTACACCAGAATTTCTTTTTTTGTATTATCAAGAATTTGTATGAATAGGTGTACAAAGAACATGCATTATGAGCAAAAAGGTCTGAATGAAGGTGAGGATGCAAATAATATATCTGGCTGGGAGCTTGAAGAAAAACAACTTTTTTTTAATGTCACAGGTTTTGTCCTTAAAATTGTACAACTGAGTTATAATTTGAATCAGTCTTTTATGTGGATTGATACACACAGCTTTCATGAGAGGATTACTGCACCGAAATTATGATTGTAGGAATTTATTCCTGGATATTCATCTGTGTCACAATAGATAGCCTGCTGAAATGCCCTTGTCCTAAATGCTCATTACATATACCTTTGGTGGCACTCCCTTATTGTCCTATTTCCTTTTCTTTTGTCCTTGTGTAAACTGTGTTTTTATGATGAGTATATTTATCTAGGTGTAGGACTGCAAATTAAACTGTTCAGTGTAAAGCTAATTCAATATGCATTTTCAGATTTTTTTTCATCAGGACTTTATCCGGAAAATGGCGCACTGATGGAAGTAAGGTTTAATTTGGATTTCCATATTAAGTAAAAAGAACATTTGGAAGGACTCTTAGAGGCTTGTTCTTTATTTCTTTTCCTTTGGCAACATTTACTTCAAAGATAGAAGCTTAATACAGATGTGTATGGTTTTTTTAAAGCATTGGGCTTAAAATTATGACAGTGTGAACCAAATTTTAGGAAACTAGTGTTTCTTTTATTGATATTCCATTAAGCATGCCAGATGAGAACCATATCTAGCATTTCATAAATGATAAATGAACACAATATGTTTTAAATTCAGCAACTGAAGTGGGTGCAGTATAACTGCAACCAATCTTTTAATATCTTTTTAATGTAACTAACTTCTTTGGAAGCACCTATGTATAGGCATGCTAAAATCAACATGTTTATATCACATTTATATCAACCCACAAAAGTATCATTGAATTCAGAGGCATTTGCTTCTGAGTAGACATGTATGTAATTGTTTTTGTAACAGCACATTCATTTCCTCTAATTAAATATTTCAATTCTAATGGAGAAAGTTTTAAAAAAATAGTTCTGGGGTGTTGCAAAAACTTCTGGTCTTTATTAATATGGTATAGTTCTACAGTTTTGCTGATTAAGTCATATAATCATGATACTTGCAAGGCTTCAACTTCTGGGGGATTAATGGCGGATTGAAGACGGCTCCATTTTCACAGACAAAGGAGATGACTGGATCACCCACAAGTACTCCTTACAGAGGCTCCCTGTGAGAAAAGATCACATTTTAGTGATCTCCAGTGGGTTGAGCGCTCTGGGAGTGGCAGGAAACATCAAGCCCAAGCCACGGTTCAGTTTCCAAAGGGACACTAGCTTTGCTTTCATGTCCTCTTTTAATTAACATGAGAAATTACTTATTAGCGATTTATTTGGAAATTAAAAACCTTTTGAAAGGCAGGCTGCTGTATCTGTACACCGGGAGAATTTTTTCCTGTCCTTGAAGAAAGAAGATTTAAGTAAGTTTAAAGATTAAAAAGAAAAAAATTAACTTTGAGAAAACAGCAAAAGGGAGTTTAGAATGTTGATTGTTGATAGTTAAGGGGCCAGGGGGGTTTGAAAGAATAGTTTCTATGGACTGTTTCAAATTTTATAAAATACAGCTGATGATTTTGAACTTAATTGTAAGAAAACCTATTGTGGGAAAGTTTTGGCTCTAAAAATAAAAGATAAGACTGGGCTTTTAAGGTTAACTAGAGGGAACCTAGTTAACAGAAAACAATTAAAGGAAAAGATACATTCTAACATAATGGAGGAATGTTGTCTTACTATAGAAGAATTTAAATCTGTTTGGGAACAGTGTGTTCAGGACTTATTTTTAAAATTGGATCTAACAGAGGTTATAGAAGAAGAAAAGATTGTACTGGATAAAACAGAAGCTGAGGATGATTTGAATAAGGAGTTTCAAATGGACTTTAAAGAAATGCCAGATTAGAAAAGAGATATGGAAGATATGGAAAAAGATGTTGTTGACCTGAAAATGGACTTAAAGATGTTTGATTACAAGAGTGACATGGAGAAAGAAGTTGTAATGGATATACAAACTTTCCTGGCTGATGTTTTAACAATTAAAGGGGACGTCCAGATTACAAACCAGAATGAGTTGGAGAGTCATTTTACTTTGGATCCACAAAAGGGAAGTGTTAAATTTCTGAAGTTGCTTCTGAAAACGGGGAGAAAATGATAAGAAATCACTGTGTGGGACTTTATTTGAAGAAGCGACTGAAGATCAAGCCTCTTAAAAAGAAGAAAAAGGTGTTCAAAGTGGACTTATTTGACCAGCATTAATTTGTATAAGCTTTGATTTTGTGTTGTTAGTATTAGAATCTTATTTTTCTGACCAGGACTGCAAGACAATGTAAAGATTTTTTTTATATAAGGATGAATCTTTTATTTTCTATTTGTTAGAGAAAGTTAGGAGTTAATATGTAAAAGAGACCTATTGGATCTAGTTTAAAATATATATGTTGCTATTATTCATATTCTTTATTTTTACGGGGATAATTTTTTTTACATTTTACTTGTTAGAGAAAGTTGTAAGTCAAAATGTAAAATAGATCTAGCTGTTTAAGCTTAAAACATATGGGTTATTATTACTGGTACTCTTAATGCTTTTGCTGTGTAAGACTGATCAGTTATTTTTTTATACAGTATATAATTTGGTTATTGTTTAATGATGAGAAATGGGAAGAAGAGTTTCTTTTTCTGTAATATCAGAGAAGATGTTAAGTTACTGTAAATGCTTATACTTGTCTGGGGGTGGGGAGTCACTTTTTATATGTCCTTTTCTCTTCCTTGTTCTCTTTCTAATTTTTTGTTTGTATATCTTTTCTAATTAACTCTAAAACTCTAACAAAAATATTGTGAAAAAAATGATATTTGCAAGGTTTCACAAGGAAAAAGATCATGGTCTGTTCTCTATTCTAGAGTGTAAGAAACAAGGAAAATAGGTACTGATTGAATATTAGGAAGTTTTTTTAACAGTAGGAGCATGTTGACAGTGTAGCCAATTACCTAGAAGTAATGGGCTCCTTTTTGCTGGCTACCTTCAAGAAAGAGTTGGACAGCCACCTGTTTAGAATGCTTAATTTGGATTTCTGTACTGAGCTAGAATTGAGCTCAGCCTGTATTTGTTAATGGCTTGGATGCGGATGAATAAACTGAAAATACAAATCCCAAGAAGCTGGAGTTCCTGATGTTTAGTGGGAGGAAGTTCATGAATCAGGATTCAGCCTGTTCTTGGTTGTAATCCTTTTGAAAAAACAGGTCGGTAGAGTGGAAGTGCTCTTTGATCCACATTTATCTCAGCAGGTTATGAACCAGTGAACGTTCTGGATGTAATTTTTTTCCTGTTGAATGTTCCCTTGAATATGCTAGATCTAGAATGTTAGTGTTTCAAAATCTTTAGAATTGAAAACCATAAGAATATTGAGACCTGTAAAATCTTAGAAGCAATGGACACAAAGACATTATGAATTTCTTATTTAGTCTAAATAATACATTTTTAAAACAGATTTAAGTTAGGCATACCTTCTCTACTTTTTGTATATCATATAATGCTTGGTATTAAGGAAAAATAGGGCTAGTGCCATATATGAGTTGAGATTCTCCTAGTATCCACTTGCTTTAAAATTAAAAAATTAAAAGTACATTGACTGGATCTTTTTTTAAGAGGTGGAAAAGATGCAGAGTGCAGAGACACATTTAATATATGACCTTTAAAACCACTGTATAAAAAAGTCATTCAACATTTTTGATTCAGAACTTGGGAAGATTTTGATCATGTTAATGGTGAAGTTGTAACATAAATTTCGATTAGAAAAGAAATTGTGTGTGTGTATGTGTGTGTATAAAATGTATTTTAAAAACAGTAGGATTTATATAATTAAAATGGCCTGAGGAAGCTCAGTTTCTGAATATAGGAAATGTGTTTCTGAAAAGTTTCTGGCAATCAAAATAATTGAATGCATTTTCTAGAATAGTTTATATTGTAAAGATAAAATTGATGGTGATACAATAATGCATTTCTTTACATGGGGTAGATTAAGAAAATGTGCCAGTGTTTGATAAAAATGCTTTTTTAGTACTGTAAAAAAAATGATAATGCTCAAAAAGATGTTACTCAGCCAGGCATGGTATCAGGGCGTCTTTAAGTTACATACTACAGTTGTTACTTTTATAATTATGTGGGAGGTTATTCCCCTCCCCATGCCATTTCTTTTGAATATCAATATCTGTTTTCAAGAATGTTGAAAGCTTGTCCTTCTGCTAGTCAGAGCACTTTTTTATCCTTCATATTTCCATCAGTGTATTGTATCCCTCCAGTATTGGTGTGCTGAAAAGGTTCTAATTATGTTTAGTAGTACTCATTCTGTTAAGCACACTTAATCAGACATTCAGTGAAATAAAGATGTAGTTGCTCATGAACTGGAAGAAGGGTTATCTTTGTTCCATGGGCAAAAATATCTGTTCTCCCTACCTTCCATGAAAGAAAAAAGGATTCTAAATTCCTATGCAAGAGAAAATGGGGGAGGAGAAGGTATTTTAGGTCTACTGAGGCTGAAGATATTATCTGTGCCCTATATGCCTCACTGTCCTCTGAGTTGCACCTCATTCCTCTAAAATATGTTTAACACAAACATAAAGTAGAAGATAGAATAAAAGCAGAGAGGTTTCCAGTTCTCTTCATTAGGGTTTAATAGGCTGCATCAGGATTAGTCTAAATCAAATCAGTCTGTGCACGAAAATACTACCTGCATATTTCAAGGTTTTGTAGTTGATTAATAGGTAAATGGGGTACTTAAGGTGCTTATTTGAACTCTGTATATGAAAAAATAATAATGTTAACATTACAAACATTGCATTTAATTATTTTTATGCATACTTAACAGAGCTGAAAACCCTTTTGAGGATGTCATTTCTGTTATTTGTCAGATGTGTACAAATCAAAATAATAGAAAAGGTTTTATAGAATGATGGATCTTAAGTTACTTAAGGATCTTAGTTAACTAAGAAGAAAATGCTTGTTCTACAGACTGTTCCCTTCTTCTATCTATACCAAAGCAACAAGAACAAATAAAGCTGTCTGAACTTAATATTGGTGTTTGAAGGTCTTTCTGTCTTCATTTATACCAATCAGTGAGGATTAGAGGATACAGTTTACATGTTAATATGAGAGAAGGAAATAAAAATGGTTAGGAATATGTGTGAATCAGAAAGTGTGTAGGTGTGTTTACTATGTGTAACCCAAAACAACCACATTGTGCCTCATCAGTGGAACATTCCAGGTGAGTCTTGGTTTGGCCAGAACAAAATCTGAAACATCTTGGTGTTTCCAAGTTTCAGCCATGACAAATTGTAGAAGGATCTTAGGGGGTGAGTAGGCCAGGCTTGTGTACTTTGTCCCTCTCCCATCTTCCTTCACACAATGTGCTGATATTTCCATCATCCTCATTTTCCTTCCCTTCCTCAGCTCTCTTTACCTGCCATCTCATCCCCTGAATTCAGGTGCAACATAACCACCCTGCCCTAATCTTCCTAGTGCCTTTCTCTTTCCCCACTTCCTTTTAACTGCAGTTGTATGTCATCATCAGCGATGGCCTTTTTCCCACTCCTTATTCTGCAACATTTCTGCCTGAATCACATTTGTTTTAGGTCTATGCCTGGACCAAATATGGAGATTTTGGATTGGGTGTAGACCACATGAATGCACAAAATGTTTTGCAGATCCCCACTGGAAATGTGATTTTTTAAAAATTCAAGCTGCAGTACTGAACGAGATAATATTTAAACATGAGATTGAAATGATGTCCTGCTAATTTTGATGAACATTTTATTGTGCTTGTGGATTGTTTGCAAAAATTCAATAACTGAAATCTCTGTTGTCTAAAAAAATAGAACTGGAAATCTAGGAAAAAGTAGAAAGGATGACACATACAGTTGAATACAAAAGGACAGGTATTAAAATGAATTAAAATTCACAATTTGTAAAAAAAAAAATACAGTTAATCAGGGACTTCAGGAAATAAAAGCAGAATGTTACTACTGTTAATAGGTTTTGTATCATGAAACATTCTTAAATTGTAACAGGAGCAAATAGGTACAATCCTACTACCTGGAGAAGTTTAGCATAATTGCATGTAATAATTTATTTTCCTTGGCTGTGGCTTCTAATACTATGTTTTTCCATTTTCAGATCTCTGAAAGTTAACAGAAGATAGGATGGATGCTACAGTAATATTGTCTATTTTGAAGAAAAAGTTGGCTTTCCTCTCAGGTACAGTTTTTGTCCTTTTTTACTTGTGTGTACTCTAAGAAAAATTATGTGCTAAAACATTGTTCTGTCTTCACTATCTTTCTTTTCTGATGTGTGGCACAAATATGTGGTAGAAGTTCTCATGGGAGTTATATATTTTCTCTCACCTTCAATCTCATCTTGTCTATGTGGAAGTAATGATTATGAGCTTCTGTAGAAATTCGGGAGATCAATTTATATTTCCATTTTGGTGTATTAAAATTCTCTCTGTATATTCTTCTAATGTTTATTTTTTATTATAAATAGCATATTAATAGGAACTCAAATAACTGGCTTATGAATACTCATGCTTAAAATATAGAGGATTCAAAACATGTTTCTTATCAAGACGTTGATCAGGCTGAGATTTCTTTCAGGATAAGCGACTAAGATATCTTCTCTTGGGATGCATTTGAATGTTTTAATTTTAAATGCTGCAAATGGTGCTTAGTACTTGATTAGCTTTATATTTTTAAAATTGATGTTGGACTCTGAAGTGTTGGCTGGATGCCTGGGTCACCCACTGGCAGAATTGTAGAGAAAGAGTGTTCCTGTTAAGCAGGTTTTATTTGATAATAGAGGCGTCGTTTGATCCTAAAACTTCTACTGAGAGCCCACATTCTTTTTTTCCTTCCTTAGAACCTTATAAAATGGGAACCATAATTAATATATATTAAGTTGTAGTTACCTTCCTCTCACCAATCCTTGAGGTATACGTCATATATTATAATGTAATAGCAGATTGTTGATTAGTTCAATGGCTAAATCAGCACAGCTTAAAAATGGTTTCTGAGGTAATAACAATACTTTATATTTGTGTTGCCTCATTTATTACTGCTTATAGATGCCTGAATGGAGGAGTTATAAAACTTAGGACGTTAGCTTTTTTTTTTTCACTTAAAAGCCTACTTATACTATTTATGGAAATTAACTTTCTTTCTTTTCAGTAACATTATTACTGAAATCGTCATTTTAACGAGATGGGCAGTGACAAATTTGATATATAAATAAATAAAATAAAATTATTGACAGATAAGAATGCATCTGGTGGATAGGCATAAGGAGAATTTGCTGAAGTTACAAGTTGCTAGCATAAAATGCCGAATAACAAAAAATGTGCTTTTAAAACTATAGATACATAATAGATCCTAAATAGTTGTAATATTCTTGCTTGCTTAATCATTGTTAAGGTATCAGATGCAGGTGTTAGATTACATGCTTTATCCCTTCCTCTCTCAATCTCGTGTGTGGATTCCACCCAGCCACCTCAAGCAGAGAAGATGGTGTATTTCATTCTATAGTTGGCTTCCAATCTTTCATTTAGGGGATTGATAGTGTTAAAGTAGAGCAACATCCATGCTCAATGAAAAGGCAAATAAAAATAGCCTTAATAAGTAACTGCTTAAAATCTTGAGCATCATCTCTGTCTAAATGTACTTAGAGATAAATTTTACATATTGCAAAGGAACTTGGATCCAAATGTTTAGAATTGGTCTAGGGGTTATTAATTATTTCATTCTTGATAGCAAAAAGCATACTGTTTTGGTTTCTGGAAATCATTGTGAAGATTCATTGAGTTGGAATTATAAAGATGTCCTTTCTTTAATTTTCCCCAGCTTTTTTTGCTTGTTATTGGAATACTAAATTTTATATTACATGCAAAAATTATATTTAGAATGGACAAATGGAAACAAATTATTACAACTCCTATAATACCTGCAGTGAAGGGCAAGGAACTATTCAAGAAAATAATTTTACATTGTGATGTTCTTATTTACAGATACCTTGATTTCATCTGTTCTTCTGTTTTCTTGGCCAAAATATGCCATTGTAAATCAATGGTAATATAATATAATGTAGACAATCTCTGACTTAGGTAAACTTGCCTCTATATAGCTCTGTAGAACATGGTGGCTGGCTGTTTGCTCATGTGTGAAAAGCTGGCTGCCATTTTGGGCATTCTCTAAAGTCGGCCTGCCTCATTCATGTGTGTGAGAAAAGGTTGCTAGTTTTTGTGCATGTGCAAAAGGGCAGCCAGTTGCCATGCACAAATTGGTGATCCAAACTTTGCAAAAGTTGATATATAGAAGTATTATAGAATGACATGGTTATGTACATCAGAGGTTGCTTGAACCATCACCTAAATTGAAAGCATAGTATGGTAGTCTTGAACATGCTAAAAGATAAAATCCTTGATCAAGAAGAACTGTATGTGCACAGTGTTGTAATGCATTTATGCAACCATACATGTACATATAGTGTTTCTGTGTGACCAAGGACTTCCATATACTCACTGTACTTACTATGAATACCAATGTTCAGTACAATCAATACAATTGACTGATTGATTACATCAGGAACTGATGCAATCCAGGAACTCTTGGCGGCTTATATGATATATAATATAGCAAAATGTTAAAAATGCCATGGTATGATTAAAAATATTAATAAAATAACAATCATAAAAGCCCAGACTGGGAAAAAAAACAATATAACTGTAGAGGGTTGAAATAAGAACTCAGGATGAATTAATTTTGTTAATCACTAACAAAATCAATGCCTATTCATTCACATCTATATCTACATATCTATATCTATAGTATATGTGGATGGATGGGATTTTTCTAATTACTGGACCAATCTGTGCCTGTTAGTGACTAATTGGTATAAAGTTCACACCTCGAAAGAAAGCGGAAGATTTGAGGATTCATATTTTTTTTCCCTTTTTTTGTTCCTGCAGGAAAGTTAGTACAGCCTGTTAGAATATCAGTTAGAGCCTTGGCACAACTTGTATATCAAAGCTACTATATTGTCTTTCAAGGAATGTGTCTGTAATGTTTTCACTAAAAAGGGTATTCTGTCCCCCTCTTTGTTACCTTATATCTTTGTCAGTTATAACATAATTTATTTCCCAATTGAGGTCTTGTACTAATGTATATACATGTTCCAGCTGTCTTTGAGCAACATTCTACATAAGATTAATTAATACTGTAGCCTTTACTCTTAGATCTTCTGGTTGCAAGAAATTAGGGATTTGTTGTAACCCACTAGCTTAACATCTTCCTTAAAACCAATAAGTTGGGTGCTAGCTTGATTTCCACCAGGAAATTTATTCCAGAACACTGGTGCCACCACAGAAAAGCAACACCATTTGGCTTCAGTACCCTTCACCCCTCTTAAATGTGGGATAATGAGTTTCTCCCTAAATGATCTGGTTGGTTGGGCTGGTTCTGGTTGAAGTAGGCAATTCTGCAGGTAAATGAGGTTCCCAGAAGAATTTCTCTACACTCAAGCTCATATTTGCTTTACTTCATCATATTTCTATTCTAATGCAGCCTGTTCCACTCAAGATACATCGGATTACAATTTCTATCATTGCAGTCAACATTACTCTAAGCATTTTCCCTTGAAGCATTTCTGGTAGAAGTGGAAGTAATGTGATATGTAGGCACTTAAGCACGTTGCTGATTTGAATTATAGAGGGACCTTCTATTATAATGAAGTGTCAGCCACAATGGTGGAAGATTAGTAATCTTTTCTATAAAATTGTTCACTTGCTGTGTGTGGAGCAGGACAGAAGTACTAATCTGTAACATCTTACTGTTTGAAAGCATAATATTCTTCTAAATCAAGTATTTCATTTATTTTCTTAAAATAATTTCTTTTTCTCTGTAACACATCATTTTTATTTGGAATTTCTTTAAAACATACAGAACAAATAGAAGCTAACATTATAATTCAATAATAACTTTAATAAATGGCTGGTGTGGGTCTTCCGGGCTGTGTGGCCGTGGTCTTGAAGTCTTGTTTCCTAACATTTCACCAGCACCTGTGACCGGCATCTTCAGAGTGCAGGAGCAGTTCTCTCTGTGCCCAGGGTGAAGTGACCCTTCTGTGGGTATTTATAGAGATCTGGGGGGGGTGTGGGGGGGTTGGGTTACTGAGTGGCTGCTTGTTTTGGAGTCAGCATCTGTGTGTATTTTCCTGGGGATTAGGCAGGGTTTTTTCTTCTACTGAATTGTTAACAAGGGGCTGCTGGGGGTGATTAGCAAGTTCATTGTGTGAACTGTTCACATGTCCTGGTGGTTGAGCTGAGTTCGTTGACCTTTTGCAGGCTGTATTTTTCAGGATTGGTAGCCAGGTTTTGTTGATTTTTAGACTCTCCTCTTTTTTATTGAAACTGTGCTGGTGTTTGTGAATCTCAATGGCTTCCCGGTATAGCCTGGTATAGTGGCTGTTGGTGTTGTCCAGTATCTCTGTGTTTTCAAATAGGATTTTGTGTCCAGTGTGCTTGAGAGCATGTTCAGCTACTGCAGATTTTTCTGGTTGCTGTAGTCTGCAGTGTCTTTCGTGTTCTTTTATCCTGGTATGGATGCTGCGTTTTGTGGTCCCGATGTACCACACTGGACACAAAATCCTATTTGAAAACACAGAGATACTGGACAACACCAACAGCCACTATACCAGGCTATACCGGGAAGCCATTGAGATTCACAAACACCAGCACAGTTTCAATAAAAAAGAGGAGAGTCTAAAAATCAACAAAACCTGGCTACCAATCCTGAAAAATACAGCCTGCAAAAGGTCAACGAACTCAGCTCAACCACCAGGACATGTGAACAGTTCACACAATGAACTTGCTAATCACCCCCAGCAGCCCCTCGTTAACAATTCAGTAGAAGAAAAAACCCTGCCTAATCCCCAGGAAAATACACACAGATGCTGACTCCAAAACAAGCAGCCACTCAGTAACCCAACCCCCCCACACACACACCCCCCAGATCTCTATAAATACCCACAGAAGGGTCACTTCACCCTGGGCACAGAGAGAACTGCTCCTGTCTGTGCTCCTGCACTCTGAAGATGCCGGTCACAGGTGCTGGCAAAATGTTAGGAAACAAGACTTCAAGACCATGGCCACACAGCTCGAAAGACCCACACCAGCCATCGTATGCCGGCCGTGAAAGCCTTTGACAATACAACTTTAATAAACTTCATAGAAACTAAGAGATTTTAATAAAGCAGGGAAAATAAATTGCTAGGAGGTCCTTGGTCTTTCAAGGCCAAAAAAAAAAAAAAAGGCTCTTCCTGGCAGGCAAAAAATTCTTCCCCTTCATCTTCTTCATTCCTGCTTTGGGCAGTCAGCTCCATTGATAGGAGATGATTGCCCATAGTTTCCTACTACACCCATAGCTTCCTACAGTGAAACATTTCACTTACTGTAAGGACTTTTAAATTATGCCTTCAGATTCTACTACTTTGATTAATTTTAAAGGCATTTATCATTGTTCCCATCTAACATATGTTCTGCATGTATGTTGAAGTACAGTTTATTTTCAGAAAGCAATGCCATAGATTTGGAGATGACGAGAGTTTGATCCACACTTGAGGAGGGCACCTGTTTGGAGAAGGATGTCATACATTGTTTGGTTTTCTCTTTACATTAACAGAAACTCCTTTTCTTTATGCATGGCATGGTATGCAATATTTGCCAAGTGGTCTTGTCCAGCGCAGCCCTCTGCAGCATATCCATATGTTCCAGAGATCCTCCAGCCCTGGGAAACAGCTTTTGAGAAGTTTAGGTGGAACTGCGATGGGAATGGGGATTTGGAAGGCACCAGATGCCTGTCATATGAATATTGCCATATGCAGGGAAAAGCTTTTTTTGAGAAGTGTAAAATCTCCACTGGAAGTATAATCAATGATTTGTTATTTGCATCAAACATTCATTGTCCAAGATATTCTTTCTTTTGCTTCCTTTTCAGAGCCATATTCTACCCTTTTCACATTTCTTTTGTCATCTTGCTTATAGGACAATCAATTCCAAACAGTGGGGTTTCCTCTTCAACAGAATGGGGTACTTTTTTTTTTTTTCAATCCTTTTTAATTTTTAAACTTTTGTATAAACAACAAAGCCCTAAATTTACAGTGAAATGTCTAACTTGCGTTTCATTATTGAACACATGGAAACCAGCCCTGATTGAAATAAATACAATAAAAGGAAGGAAAGTACCATTTTTAAAGTGTGCTTAGTGATTTCAAATTACAGGATAAATATTCTTTTGAGCAAAGCTGAGTCACTTCTTCTTCCTGCACCTGCAATTTAGAATTGGCTGAATTCCTATTTCATGAGAGAAGAAGAGGTAAGAACTGCAAGTTCTTTGCAGTTTCAGACATAAAGATGTGGAAACTTAAACAGGGGAACTTTCATTAGCTAGTTTGCTTTATTGAAGTTTTGGGACAATTAATATAGTACAAGAGATACGTTTATTTCTTTCTCATTTTACCTTGTCACTTGGTGAAGGAAAATTAGAAACGTTGAAATCAGGTGTGACTTTCTCAGTATTAATACTTATATGTGAAATTGTTCCCATCTGTGTTCAGAACAAATAGTTTATACTAGCTTATAGCAGTTGAATTTGAATATCAGAGAATCAATCTTCTTTATTAGGGGTCTCAAAGTGGTAGCACCTGAGTTATATGCAGCCCTTCAAATAATTTTCGGTGGCCCACAGCAGTATTTTATAGGCATCAAGGATTTTGCCCAGCAAAGCCAGGGTACTGCGTGCCACACAGATGTGTAGGCTGGACCGCAGGAAGCACTCCAAGAAGAGGAACATCTCAGCGGCAGCAGCCTCACAACTCATCCCAGCCTGACCTAGCATGTCTCCCAGCAGCTGTGGGATTTGGTTAGCTGGGCTGTGCATTTGGTCTAAGTAGCACCACTTTCCAGGAACCCTTACTTGCTCTTGAATTTCAGAGTGGGTGCTACTTCTGAAGCCACCTTGGGCCTTCCAGGCAGGGAGATGAGACTGGGTTTCCCTAAGGAAGAGGAGGAGGAATCACTGAGGAGAAGGGCCAATTCTGGTTGTCCCAATGCAAGAATCTTTTTTCCAGATAAGGAGAGAGAAGAAAAGGGAAAGTGAACAAGGAAAAGATTAAAGGAAAGAAAGACCTCGACCTGCTTCTTAACTAGAGAGAAGAAAAACAGGATTTGAATAACTCCTAGTTCAAGGAAGGAGTTCTTGATTGTGTCATCTTAGATACGATCTTGAAAAAGTGCCTAAGTGAAAAGGCTTTGTTTTGCAGCTCAGTTTCACAGTAAAGTTAAAAACAATTATAAATGTATGTTTAATGGCATAATATGATACTTTTCATTTTCTTCATTTTCAACTCATACAAGAGACTTTTGTATCAATGTGCAAAGAAGCTTCAGTGTTGTAACCCTTGGGCTAATGAACTAGTCCTCATGTGGTACTTGTGACATTTTGAATTTGAGACCCCTGTGCTCATGGAAGATTAGCATGTTGCAAGCAGAGTAGTTCATCTTTATTAAATGTTAGAATTTACGTAATGGAACTGAGGGTAAAAGAGATTTTTCACTAGTTCCCTCAAATGGAATATTTCTAGCTGTGTCAAAATAGATGGCTACAAAGGATATGCATGGAGAGCTTTTTTCTTCTGTATAATAACTGTTATTGGTCACTTAGTGAACCATATTATTAATGAAGTCAGAACTGTGAGGAAAATAGTTATGGTAGAAATATGTTATAGGGTTTCAAATATTTTGGGTTATAACATATGTAATTATCTATCCTCTGTAAACTTCACAAAATCTCCTCTATGAACTTTAGAAAATCTATATCCATCCATCCATCTGATAGAGAGCATGCGCGGGTGTGTGTGCATGTGCGTTGAGATGTCTGTGTGCATGTGTGTGTTTCAGCATGTCCTTTAAAAATCCTGTGAATTATGAAGTCATTAGATTGAATAAACTATACTGAAATATATTTGAAAAGAAAGACTCATTCTCAGCCTCGCAATCCTGAAGCTGTATGTAGGAACTATAATTTGATTTTCTTGCCGATTTATGATGTATCCAGTCACGGGTGAACTTTTTATTTTTACTCCCAGCTACAAAAAGATAGAGATCTGCTTTTTTAACTGAACAAATTTACTGGAATATAAAAATTCATGGGGTACAGTTCACTTCATAAAATGGAATGTAGGTCCACTAAAGTTTATGCAATGATAAATGTATTCATCATTAAGATATCGCAAGACTCTGTTGCAACTGCCAGCCTAGCCACTCTTTGTTCTAGAACTCTAATATTGTGTGCTGTGTTTACGTAGGCTTTCATCTGTATCTTGCTCAAATCCTGCATGCTAATTGTTGCATTAACTAGAGTACAACGTATTCCAAGGAAGATTTTAAATCTTCAGCGAACTCTGGCAGTCCAAGGGACTTTGCAGCCTTGAGAACAAAGGAATTGTGGAACTCCCTGAGTTTGACCTGCCAAACTCCCCAAGCAAAAAGAACTGTATCTCTTTTTCTTCATTGCCCCACCCACCACTTTATTTTTGTTTTAATCTTTCCAGCTTCTCATAAGGCCCAAAGCTTTCTCCCCATGAGACACAGGCTTCTGAAATGCGAACATCATCTGTTTCTGTTCAAATATTGGACTTCTAAATCATGTGCTAATGGCTAGTTATTGTAGATTTTTAGTTATTACTTATGTGGTAGCAATGGAGGTGAATATTACTTATGTATAACTTTGATCATTAATCTTTCCATCATTCAAACCATGTTCCTTATTGTAATGGTAATTTAAATAGTACATAATTTGAAATATTTGAATAATTTGTACATAATACATAGTACATAATTTGAAACAAATATTTGTTCTTTGTAATGTATCAGTGCTGTGTTAGGTTGGCTTCAACTGTGTTCTTAGCTACTGTTCAACTCTTTCTCCTTGTGTAGTTCCTTTTGTGTCTCCCAAATATGCTCTGGATAATGTAACCCTTATGGATGATCCAGGGATTAAGAGAGAGAGGAAGCTTAGGTTCCATGGATGGAAACCAGTTCCTGCCTATAATCCAATAGCCAAAGCACACAGAGTACAAAATTTCAGTGCAGTGCTTCAGTAGTACCACTCAGTTTTAAACATACAGTTTTAGTGCCAAATATATTAGGTAACAGTGAATCACTATGGTTGTTTTTTAACCATTCTTGTCTATATTTTTTGTAGGTGGGAAGGACAGAAGAAGTGGCCTCATTCTGACAATTCCATTATGCCTTGAACAAACAAATATGGACGAATTGAGTGTCACCTTGGACTATCTGTTAAGTATTCCAAGGTGATTTTTTTAAAAGACCTATTTAATAAATCAGTAATGCTTTTAGATTTATATTCATTCCTATGATGTATATACACCTAAATAGACTTGAACTTAAATTACTTATTTGAAACAAACAGAACTTTTTCTAGGCAAGTAGTCACTAGTCACACTTTCGTTCATACTTGTATCTCTAAATTGTCCAGTCATTATATCATACTTTAAATTCAAAATTAATTAACTTATTTTCTCTTTCCTTATCTCATTCCCACTCATCCATTTACATCACCTAATAGAATAATTTCTTCTTCTAGAATGCATTCGTTCAGATTGTTCCACAATTTTTCCCAAAGCTCCAGTCCAGTTCTTTCATTGTGACCGTTTACAGCAAGTTAACATGTAACTGTCACCAGTGTATGAAATCCTACTTTCATATACAGCCTCAACAATCTAGATGACACTGATTCGGACTTGTTAATTAAACCTACACCTTAGCTTCCATGTATTTATCAACTCCTATCCACAAGATCAGATCACTTTCATTCATATGCTTATACTCCATTCCTTTTCTTTTAGTTTCACAAATACACAATATATTATTTTTCTTGCATACATTATTAGATGTACTCATAGATACTTCTGTCCACTGCCCATCATGTCTTTAGTCAATCAAGGCTTTCATGTAACATTTTTAATAAATATATAAGAAAAGGAAAAGAGTAGACAAGGTTTTCAACCTTTGTTGGGCCTGTGCCACATGCAGCATTCTTGCTAATGGTAGGAACAGTACCAGTCAGTATAGGTATGATTTAGGTAGTTTTATGTAAATTGCCACAAGCATAAAGAAATCCCATTTTCTCCCCAAGGGTGTTAAAACTGTGCTGTGCAGGCTGGGATATCTAAAAAATATTTTGCAAGTGAACTTAGTATTACCCATGTCCCAGCAACTAGGAGGTACATTCAGTAATATTGTTAATTCTGTAGATGCTTAATTAGTTTTCAGAAACAACAGTGTCAGCATAATATTTTAAGCAATACAGGGAGGAAATGTGAAATATGAATCGAGTGTCCATTCTTTCTTCCAGACACACATACAGTTATTAACAGACAGATTTCTGTACATTATATTTTTTAAATAGGTGATGCACACATGGCAGTCAGCTTCTATTTACACAGATGATATCTTCCAGCTTGCACCTAACCAGTTACATGCCCCAGCAACATCATTTTTTCTGCTGTGAGGTTGCCTTCATCTTATTCCCAGCCCATTAATGAGAGAACTTCAGAACTTCAGAACTTCCATAGTTAGCTGTCCTTCAGCCATCTCTATCTCAAGGCAATACAGTTTTAATACAACTGGGGATAACTCTAACGTTTGTTCTTCATCAGAAATTAATAGATGTTCTGGAAAGGCCAAAGCAGGTGAAAAAGTGGATTTTGGAATAAGTGACTTTTCCCTTAGAAAATTCTTACACTATTGTTTGTGAAGGCATATTTGAAAAACACACACCTGGAAAATCTAGTTTGGCATAGGAAAGTAATAAATGAGGTGGAATGTATCAAATGTTTTTAAAGCAGCAGCTTAAATATATCAGATAATAAAATACATCGCCCATATATGTCTGTATATATATATTTATTTATTTTTTGCAGTGAAAAGTGTAAAGCCAGAGGATTTACTGTTATAGTGGATGGTAGAAAATCTCAGTGGCATGTCGTAAAGACTGTGGTGTTAATGCTACAGGTAAGAATTGCTTTATGAATCTCAGCAAAGAATTCAGTTTTTCTGAAGTTATTCAACATCTCGCAGGGTTCCCACATAATGATAAACCATAATGTGGTTTGATTTTGACTTAAGATAAACTGATTCATTACATTATTTTCAATAAACCACAGTTAGAAACTAGGTTTATTTATATATTCTCAGCTGCTTTAAACATAATTTGCCTTTATATATGTGTTGTAAATGTAGATTATATGCTAGATTGCAGGCTACAATCCATGAGGAACATGCAGTCTACATCTATGAAGAAGAGATGCTCTTCATCACATATACAGAGAATCAGATACCCCAGCTGCTCTCTGGAAATAGAGGAAAAGTTTGGTCCTTTTAAAAGTAGGGGCAGAACCCAAGGAAAAGTTTTCACTGATGGTGGGATAAACACTGGATGCATTGTTTCCTACAACCTCTGGTTCAAGTTTGGAATTTCCAAGGACCTAGGATGTTCCTGTAATTGAAGAACTTCTGCTTCAGAAATTCAGTTTCTGTGGAAATAGATAAAATACATTAGCCATGAATTGTGCTAGTTTTAATTTTGGTTTCTGATTTGGTTTCTGATTCTGTTAAGTTTAGTATCATTTTCTTCACTTTTCTGTCCAAGGTAGGAAACAGAGTATACTGTAAGCTTTATTTCATCCTTGCCTCAAGCTGTACATGAAGGTATTTTAGTTCTTTCAAATCTCTTTAATGCATAATAGTATTTGGAATGCTGTGAATAATATTTTCACAGTATCTTTTCAGAGATTTTGAGAGATTTGTCGCAGACCACCACTAACTTGTGGTCTGCCCAGAGCACCATATTTTTATTGCCCCCTGCCACCATTTTAACCAAACTGCTGTTTTTCCATAATATAATATAATTTCTCTGTAATGCTTCCTTTACGTTATTGAATGTATGCATTTTGATATTTCTAGTCAAGAAGGGGTTTTACATTTGTGTTTTCCTTAATGAAGTTTCATTTTATCCATCTCTTGTGAGATTAATCTAGTTCCCAAGAAAGGGCTGCATCCTGTAGAGATACATGGTGGCAGCAGGAACTATTAAACTGCTACCCCAAAACAGAAAGCAGAAGCAGATTGTACAAATTCAGAGGGCTTCTGGTTTGAGGTCCCAGTCTGGTTATATTTTCTGGTTTATATTTACATGTTCACCATTTCTTATGGGTTCTGGAAGAAGAAATGGAAAATGAATTAACCAATTAAGAAATGATTACTTTGCTTGTCTGTAAAATTAACTCTGGATTATTCCTAGGTTGTTGAACAAACTGTAATTAAAACAATTCTTAGGTGAATATTAAGGATAAATCATGGCGTTTTCCCAGAAGGGGAAATAAGCCATAGTCAGTGTCATGTTTATAAAATGTAAGAGTTTTATGAAATGTAGTAAGTATAACAGGAACCCATGGTCTATATAATATGAGAACTGATTTTGTCATGAAGCTATATGGATTCATTTCTATTTTTTTTTTCCATCCTGAAGTCTTAGTTGATGCAACCTTTCTGAGACTACATTAAGTCAGAATGCAGAGAGCTAGGTGATTCCTAACTTTCTTTCAAATTGACTTTGTCTGCACAGATAGCCTTTTTTAATAGGCAAAACTTTCATGGGCCCCCAGTACACCTCATTTTACATTCTGGCCTGCAAAAAGTATCCTATAGTTTATGTAGGATTTTAAAAATTCTCATATACTTTTCTCCAAAGGTATAACATTCTTTGTGTTTTTGTCTGTTGCTTTTGTAGATTATCCATTTCAGGACTCAATTTTTAGTTACATTTTGCATTTTTTCATAATATGGTTGTTATGTTTTTCATACTTTTGAAAAAGGATGGGAAATGGATCCTACAAATAAGTAGAAATAAAAGCAGACCCATAGGAGAAAAAGAACCTTAGGAAGAAGTAGGCAGAAGGTGAAGTTCTATCAGAATTTTATTAGCCATTTTTTAAATTCTTTATTCAGCTTTATTCAAGTGACTTTTCTTGGCTTTATGAAAATCTTTAACAGATGTTGGCTTAATGAAGTTTGACATTTTGATCCCAGACCATTTTTATTAACTGTCAAGATACAATGCTTTCCTCTTTTTTTAAACTTTGTTTGAATGCACTCTTACAGGATGTATGTTGTCACAGTCATTAAATAATAAGTGATTGTTCCTACCATCTGCCTGTTTAATGTTATGTATGTGTTCACTTGGAGACAAAACTGAGAAGTAACTTCACAGGAAGAGGAAACAGTTGTGAGCCATGACCTCTTATTGGTGAATAGAAATGGTTCTGTTTCTTTTAAGTTCATAGGATTGCACTATTAATATACAGTATCTCTCAAAATTGCTTAAAATTGTTTTGAGGATGGTTCCAACTTAATAGTATTAGTTTCTTTCATGTGTCCATGGTATTTATTTTCTTCACTGGGATAGTCCATACATTCTGAATTTCTTTGTTACAAACATTTTATGTTATATGAGGAGGAACGGCAAGGCCATTATGATGTTTTGTAGTCAGTAAGAAATTTAATTGTGTATTTTTCATTTTTTTAGAATGTTGTTCCAGCTGAAGTATCCCTTGTTTGTGTAGTAAAACCAGATGAATTCTGGGATAAAAAGGTTACACATTTTTGCTTTTGGAAAGAGAAAGATAGACTTGGCTTTGAGGTATGTGTATTTATTTTTTTGTGGCTTAAGTATTGTACCAGTAGAAGAGAATATATAAAGCTCAGGGTCAAACTGTGTATTCTGGCTTAAGTATTGTACTTCAGGTGTAACTGCATGCATCTAGAAAGAGATACAGTTCCTAATGCATGCAAATCTGGAAAAGGGTTACTAAATGATTCTCTGAGTATTACAACATAAATGTTTCATAACACTAACTTTACTGCACTGTGATGTATTGCTGAATAATTTGTATTAGTCTGATCCCTTGTTTCTGTGGAAATTTTGGTTTCTTACCATTGAAATTTCTTAGTCGTAGCTGTGACTTCTATTTGAAATCAGTCCCTTAAAATACTTTTGCCATGAAAGTAATTACCAGTTTCTTTTATTAATAATGCCTTGTGTACCCAGACCCTTCTAAGATTAATTCTTCATTCATTTTTACAGTTCATGGTAGGTGTGTTAATAATTCTTCCAATATAGGGCATGCTTATTCTGCTTTGCTTGCCTCTGACTCTTCTGTTTGTCAATACGCTCTTCTTGCTTTGAGTGCATTGCAGGAGAGCTGGCAAGGGAATCCCATGGCCCACAGGCCTGATCTAGCCATGAGTTCTCACAGTCCAGGCTGGCTCGGCTTAAAATATGGCCCCTTCCCCCCTCTAAAATTCCATCTTTTAGGGCACCAGAGGCAGAACTTGGTGAAAGTTCTGTATGTGGAGCAGAGAGAAACAAGGAGCCCTCACACTTCAAAATCCATCTTTGAAAGTGTTCTGTCGAGGGTCATCCAGTACCATCTGGGCCCTTGTTTTCCTTGTGGCAAGCTTCCATAGTTTGAACTGTATCCCTGATAAAAATTCTCCCCATATGACTGATTCATATCCTTTCTGTGACATGTCATTGCTTTCTGTCCAAACAAATTAGCCGAAGGCCTAGAGAAAAAACTACTAATGTACTAATGAGGCTGAGATAATATCCATATTCTATCATTTTCAGAAATTTGGACAGTTTTTATTATTTGACTCAAAGGACTGATTTTCTATCAGTAATTAAATTATAAAATGTATTTAATTTCATTCAGTATAGAGACATTTAATTAAGAATGTGATGGTAGCCATGTGGATAATTTGTTATAACTAAAACTAAGTTATGAACATAAAAGCAAAATGATTGCAGTGAAATTCAGGCGTGTTGATTTTAATGACTCAGTTACACTGTTGTCAGTTGACAGTAATACAGAAAATTTGAAAACATTGTTTTAAAACTAACTATATATCATAAACATTATGTCTGATAATGGTGTGTTTAGACTAGCAAGGCTTTAAGAACTGGCAGCTCCCCACCACCACCATTAAGTGCTGTTACCATTTTTAGATATTATGACACAACTGCGCTTAGGTATGACTGGTGAGATTTTTTTCCTACAAACTCTTTAGATATCCTATTCATTTTAACCATCCATCTTGTTTTCCCAGTTCCAAAACTCTATTGCTGGAGATGAAAGAATGCCTGATTGGTATTGCAGGAGAAGTCCTTAATATGCTCTCTGGACAGGATCTTGTAGCATATTTCCAATCCATTACATAGTATTTTTCTTTTTTAATACAACATGGAAACCACCATTCTATAAATAAACATATAGCAACATTTTTTTTCATAATAAAATTTGAAAATACTTATTTTTTACGTCTTAAAAACACATATTTTCTCTTGTGAATCCTAAGATATTTATATAATGATTCAAATATCATACAGCAAATTATTTGTTCTTGTATTTATTTATGATTTCGTTTTTAAAAATGGGTAAATATAAAAGAGAATGTGATAAACTCAGATATATGAAAATGGCTTGCTGTGGCTCAGTTTAAGTTATGTGTTCAAAAATCTTGTCTCGAAGTAGTTAAAAGTTCAAGGAAAAGAAATGGAAATGGAAATTTTCTGTCTCGCTGTTCTTGGTGTTCTATAAGAAGCTAAAGAAAAATGAAGTTTTCATTAACTTTTTGAATTTAGGGGCTTTTTTTTCCCTTGTAGTTTTTGGTTCAAAATTATATGCATGTTATTTATTTGCCATTTAAAAAAAAAACAAATCTGACTTTAGGTATAACTGGGTCAGATTATCCCTTTGAAAAACAGATATTACAAATGCAAAAGATCTCATTTAGGCTCAATTACATGCTAGCATAAGTTTCAACAAATTAGCTGGAGTCCTGAAAATTTTAAAGTATATCATAAAATGTAATAAATTAATATTTTAATGGGTACAGGGAAGAAGAAAAGACAAGATACCTATCAATACCTGTCCACTGATTGAGTGAAATTCTGAAACATAATGGTATTTCATTGGTGAAAGCCAGTGGTGACTGTGGTTTTGGTAGTGCAAAGCAGTTGTGCTTAACTTTCATAGATGCTGCTTCATGATTAGGACCTTTCTGGAATTGTATGTCACACTAGGTGGACTTGGTTGGTGAATATCCGGTACATTGTACATCACTGTGCAATTCCCCTTTCTTCTAGCATGAAGCCCTTCCATAATTTTTACACTGACACTTCCAGACAGTGAGAGTTTCCATTGTCCAAGTTTTCCAGTTTCACATTTCAAAGGAACAGGGCTTGAGTGGACTCTTCTCACTATTAAAGTTATCAGGATACTATAGACACCTTTGTGGTGGAAAGTTAGTGAGCAGAGATGTCTCAGTCCAGCAGTACCTGTAATTGAGTGGTCCATGAGATCAAAGCAAAAACCAGAACTCCTAAAAGGATACTCACTTTTTAGGGAATTTCTTGTTTGCAAAAACTACCTTGTGAATGGAAAAAGAAGTTGTAGCCTTGCACAATCACACATACAGTGGGGGGAGCAATCAGTTTGTTCTGCAAGCCAATCTGAGTCCGTGTTTAGAAGTGCCCTTTTACAGATGCAGTAAGTAGCAGATACATAAGTACATGGACGTATTAGCATCTACATGCTATGTTGGAACACATTCTCTTGACTCGAACAAAAAATGAGTTCAGTTCCTGATAACACAGTAGACTTTGGTTAGCAGTGGAAAGAAATAATTCACTCCATTTTCAAGGTGCCAAGTGAAAAATCAGCTAGAAAACAATGAACTAATAGTAATTTTTAAAAATCTAAGGATATGTCATTATTTTAAGTATTTTAAGTTGTCATCATTCTTACAAATGATCCATCTATGAACACTGGAATTTTATGGAAAAATTCATTATGTTGTTTGTGTCTTAAAATGTCAGTTTGAAAGGATGACATTTTGAATGCCTGTGGATTGAACTGGGAAGATTAAAAAGAGATAAACATTTAAAAGCTATGGGGAAGAAATTAAATTAATTGAATTTGCAGTCTTAGGATGACTTGTTACACTACCCAGCAAAGTAGAAACCAAAACAGCAATACTTTTTGTGTTAGTGGGCATGGCATATGATTGTGGTCCATGGGGAGGATTTGCAGATTCCTTCCATATGGTTAAAATACAGTTGTATTGAGGTTAAAAGCGGTTGTTCCATCTTTGTGGCTCAGGATTTCTTTCATTAATGTGGAAGAAAGCCACATTCCAGCAACTTTCAGCACTTCTGGAGAGGTGCAAACTTTTGTGCTTATTTTACCAAGTATATGCTTCAGCTTACTCTAAATACCAAAACTTCTAGTTTGGTATAAGGTAAGGTGTTAATAGTATAATAGAAGTAAGAAATTGAGTTGCATTAATTGGGGTGAAAATTTTAATACTTGTTTCAAGTGATGAGATTTTAAGACTGTTTCTTTAAAAGATTAGTTCATTAATGCATTTTAAAGTATACCTACTTTAAAGTGTAATAGCTAAAAGCCTATTATACTTTAATTTTACTATGAAAAAATTATGGTTTTTAGTTAAAAGTATAATACAATATTTAATTTTCTAACCCAAAGTTCTAAGTTGCTAATTTCCCATTTAATTGCTCATATAGGTTATTTTGGTATCTGCCAACAAACTTACTCGATACATAGAACCATGTCAGCTAACAGAAGATTTTGGAGGGACTCTTACCTATGATCATATGGATTGGCTGAACAAAAGACTGGTTAGTTTCTTGGCAAATGTTTTTACTCTTTCAATATAATGTTAAAGAAATATAACAGGTGCCTAGATACAGTAATGTTTGGCGTTCCCTAAAGGTAAAAAAGCCCACATGTTTTATTTCCATGAGGAGTTGACAGCGCAGGATTTGCAGCTGCTATCATTGGTACTTGCTTGTCCTTTTATTATACACGCTTTTCAAAGTAGAGTCTCAGGATTAGAGAGTTCTGATTTGGGTTGATTGTAATGGTTGTGAATGCCTCCTGACATAACATTATGTTTAAGGATAGTATTTAGTTTTTTGCAGTATACCAAACCATGCCTGAGAAGAACGTAAAATTGTTTACAGTCCTCAATCTTTTATTGATGTTATATATTCTAATAGGGAAAACTAAATAACATGCAGGTGAAATACTGTTAGTTAGTCATTGCAGTTCATGCTGAATTACATGAAAATAAAGATTAAGTATCTTAAAGCAAATATTGGTTGATGATAGTGGAATATTAACATTATTCTTACTTGTTAATTCTTGTCATTTGAATGTTGCCTTTTAATTGGTTATTTCAGTGCAGATATATAAAAATATTAAGTCTGCTGAAAAATTCCTGTTAGTGCCACTATGACGAGTATCAGTTTGGATGTGTTACTTTTACATTCCATTCCGTTGACCCACATAAGTGCACATATCCTTGATGCTGATCTTTACCCTTCGGAGAAAAAACAGCATTATGATTAATGTTGAATGAGGTGTTCTTAGAATGCCTTCAACAACATTGCGGCAGCCATCAAAACATAGTGGCTAATTTTGCAAGGCAGACTGACACTGATTTTTAAAAGCTTGTGTTTAGTCATCAAAGTTTATAATCCAAAGCCCTGCTTAAATGGACTAAAGTTGGTGATGTCCTTCGCCTAGTTCTGCTTTAAATGATTATGACTGAGCATTTAACCTAAGTTTTGGGTGTCTTTGTCAGGTAATTACAGATGAGGAAAGAATTATTGGGAGATGCGAAAAAGGGACACATTTCTCAGATATGGGCAGTAGCTGTTCATGCATAACTTTAAGACCCATCCCCGATGCATTACTTGACTTTAGAATTTGTTCACAGTGGAACACTAAGAGCACTCCTGTATACTGCAAAGCTTCAGAAATTAAATGGTAAAATTCAACCTCTGAAGTGCCAACTCACTATTTTATATAGGCATTCGAGAAGTTTACAAAAGAGTCTACGTCCTTACTTGATGAGCTTGCATTAATCAACAGCGGAAGTGACAAGGGGAACCAACAGGAGAAAGAGAGGTAATACCTTTTCTTGCTGTTATTAATTGGTCAGTAGCTACTTCCTGTGGTCTTTAGACTATAGCTTGCAGAGGCCATTGCAATCTTTTAAACAACCCTACTGCAGGAGAAGGTTAAGCGTGGTGTTTCTAGCTAGGTTGCTGTGGTCTTTCCCCCCCCCCCCCTCTAGCTTGATCATATAAATATTCTTGTCAGTCTCTACAGCCCTCTTAACATTTCTTGGTGTCGTTATATCGGAGCTACATTCGCTATTGTATTGCAGTAAAAGTTTATTAGATGTGTTCTGAGGGGACATATGGAAGTTGCCTATATATTATTAGCTTTCTAAGCTATTAAGGTCTGTTCAGTTGTTTCATTTGAAAAATAACCAAAAACAATCGCGAAAATGTTAAATGTTCCTGAGATTTTGAAGATTTCCTTAGATGTTGACAAGTGTACTGAAACATGAATGACTTTAGTACTCACAGTGGGAAAAGAAAAATAGAAATTTGGATACTTTTTTAAAAAAACTGTAACTTGTAATGCTATTTGATGCTTAAAACTCCTGTTTTCTCTGAAACTCATTCACAACAAATTCTGTTTCTCTTTCAAGGTCTATAGACTTAAATTTTCTTCCATCTGTTGATCCCGAGACTGTTCTGCAGACAGGTATACTCAGCCAACTATGGCATCATTTTTTTAAAAAAAATCATGGGTATCATGAACATAAACTGAGTCTGCCAGTTAACTAAAATTAGTCAGTTACAATAAAATAATGCATTTATGAATATTTTCCTCTCCTTTTTAAATACAGCATTTCTACATACAACTGTTCTGCTTTCCCTAGTTCCTGGGAATAGCAGCCATAGAGAAATAAAATATAGTCTCTCTTTCTACTGAAATTGTTGAATTTGTCTGTGAAAATAGCAAGAAAGCAATTAAGAATTAAAATTCCTTTAAAGATGTGCTTGCTTAAGAATTAAGCTGGATGATATTTGAAAGAGGAAGACTCATACCAATCCAGCTATTGTTTCTCCCCCAAATTCTGAAAGTGGTTTAATTGGTATTTCTGCTTGCCAGCTTTCCTCAAAACAGTTCACAGATATAGTTATACAACTTAGAGAGGGAGAGGGAAACAACCCTATCTTGGTGCATCACCAGAAGTTGCTTTCACACTGTCTCCCAGTGATTAGTTAGGTGTTACAAATTGGCTGAGAGAATTGTTTGTATCCTAGGTGAATGATCAGTTTCCAAAACAGTTGTTGGGGAATTTGCCCTCTGTTTTCTTGCTGTTTTTTTTCTTGCTTTGTTTGATTCTCCCGTGTTCTTCACTTCTGGGAGAGTTACTAAAAGGTGTAGATATGGGACGACACCAACCATAACCAGTGCTTTTCATCTATATTGGTTGAGACCGTTGATGTTCTGGGCTAGTTCTTGGACTAGGTAATGAATAAGAATAAACTGAGATTCAGTCTGTTTTCTGAGCCAGGAAGCTTAGCCTGGCTAACTGAGTGGCACTCACCCGGTTCTGGAGGCATCTGCTGTTCCCATAAAGGAACAGGGCATGATTTGGGGGCATTCTTGTTCCCACCCTTATACATAGGTAATCTCAGTGAATTGGGGTACCTTTTGTCACATTAGACTGATAGAGTGATTAGAAAAGAAATACCGTTGTGCCAGTTACTCATGCTGCTATACCATCCCAGCTGTATTATTGCATATGAAATGTGAGATTGCCTTTAACTTTTCAGCTAATCCAAAACATTACAGCTAACTGTTAAAGAAGGTGAGCTGCTGCAGTCACGTTAGGCCAACTTTTTGCTAACCCCGCTGGCTGCCAGTTAGTTTCTGGGCCCTGTGCTAAAAGAGGCTCTGGTCCTGTCTACCTGATGGAGCATCTCTTTCCATATTTATCTGTTTAGATGCTATGATTATCCCCTGCTAATTGGAGGGGATTAGATGGCTGTATCAGAGAGAGATTTTCAGGGGTGCTTTCCTGTCTATGAAATGTCACCCCCCCAAAGGCTGGTGTTTGGTGTTAATGAAGACCAAGCATTTTAAGAACTGTTTTTAGTGTTTATCTTTGCACTGTTTTATCTGTGCTACTATTTTAACATGTAGTTTTATTATCTTATTCTTTTGCTTTTATTTGACTTCTTGCATTATGGCTTTACATGCTATGTTTTTAATTTGTGCTCTAGCTTTTTGTTGTTCATTTGTTCAGTAATTTCCAACTCTTCATGAATTCATGGACATCATACTAGGGCTATCTGTCAGTAACTGCTTCCTTGAGCTTTCTTGTAAGCTCATGCTTGTGTCATCAGCAATAGTACCCTTAGATACTGTCACTAGCCTTAGAATCAGCTTTTAATTTTGTTTATACATAATTAAGCAATTGTATTTTGAGGTGCTATTTTGAATGTGGTTATCTGAATGCATACATACTGGGTAGCTAGTATCTTGGATTTCTCATTTTCTCTGTTTGCAAAAAGAGGGAGGGAGGGAGGAAGGAAGGGAGGAAGGAATACTGTACTGTTGCCCCTCAGTACATACTCCACAATCTTATAACATGCTGTGGTTTTAACCTCAGAGAAAGTTTGTATAAAAAAACTGAAAGAAGAAGCCTTTATCTTTCTAGCAAAAAGTCTCCAATCTTTCCCATTAAACTTTAGCTCATTTTTTACCTGAGTCATTAGATCATATATAAAAAATATATGTTTTCTATTAAGGTCATGAGCTCTTATCGGAATTGCAACAACGCCGTTTTAATGGTTCAGATGGAGGAGTTTCATGGTCCCCCATGGATGATGAACTGCTTGCTCAGCCTCAAGTTATGAAGTTACTAGATTCACTCAGAGAACAGTATACACGGTATCAAGAAGTATGCAGGCAAAGGAGCAAACGTACTCAGCTGGAAGAGATTCAACAGAAGGTAATGCAGGTAAGTGACATTGTTTGTATTAGTAAAATAATTAGATGGGGGGCTTACAGGATTTCTAATTAATCTGCTATATCAGCTGTTGGGAGCACCTCAAAGCTCCCTGGCTTTTCCAGGGAATTTTCCTGGATTCATGCCACTACCTTTTGTAGCTGATATGTGATACCTGGAAAAGGTATGTTTCGTTTCAGGTATTCCTGACAAGTGCTATAGACTCCATGCACTCCAGGTCACATTTGGCCTTCAAATTTGAATCACTGCATTGCATTGCCATAAGCCTTGTATATCCAGTGATTGGAATCCCAATTTGCCTTTTTAATGCAAGGCTGTTCCCCACCAGAGTAATAACAAGATAAACTTGAAACAATTTGTGCGTTGAAAGATCATGAAAGATCAGGTGATGCTCTGGAAATTGATATTAGAGAGTCAGTTTGGTGGAGTGGCTAAGGTGCTGGGGTAGAAAGAGGTGCAGAAAATAGAAGTGTTATGCATGTTCACTGCCTTGAATTGACTAAAAATTAAGGTGGGATAAAAAATCTAATAAATTTGTAATTGGTACTTTTATTCCTACTTTGTTTCAATAGTATTTATTGTCTTCATACTTAGTTTTTAGATTAGATATGTATACATGTATCAGGCTAGAAACCGGGGGACAGTAAGTTCTAGTCCTGTCTCAGGCATGTAGCCAGCTGGGTGACCTTGGGCCAGACCCTCTCTCTCAGCCCTAGGAAGTGGGCAATGGCAAACCACTTCTGAAATCATGCCAAGAAAACTGCAAGGACTTGTCCAGGCAGTCTCCAAGAGTCAACACTGACTTGAAGACACCCCCCCCAAAAAAAGTATATGTATTTTTATTGCTGTACCTAGTGGAAGAAATATTTTTGAAATGATAGTTTTGAATATTTTAGGCTGAGGTAATGGGAGTCAGAATTTTTTTCTTTCATTTTATACTAGATATACATAAATTCAAAGCTAACAATTTTTGATTTTGTCTTTTTAATCTGTAACATTTTTAATGATTCACCATATCCTTTTAAAAAGCATTCCAGTCATAGTACTACCAGAAGTATTTCCTTGAAAACAGAGGCTATTGAATATGGTCAATATAAGCAAAATATCTAACATATGTATTTTCTGTAACTTAGGTATTCAGAATATAAGAACAAAGATGAGTTGATAGGGAAAAATGCAATCCAGTTGGTGAAGTGCTTTATTAATGCACTTAAATAGATTTGTTTATAGGAGCATCAGTCTCAATTTACATCATTCTAATTACAACTTGTCATCCTTTTGCTCTGTGTTGCTGAATTACATGGGAAATTAATTATACTTAGTCTGGTAATAAAATCTTGCATTCTCTTCTCTTTTTTTAGTGACTAATTAATTTAGAAATCACCTGCTAAGGATTTTTAAACAATTTGGTGAGGGGAGGAGGAACTCATATTTTAAAGAATTGTAAGAAAAATTTAGGAATATAAATGATCAAGGAAATACATTACTAAGCCTACTGCCAATTCAATCCAGATTATTTTAGTGATGAAAAAGGAAATCAGAAGAAAGGGAAATAGAAGCAGACAGATACTAAGAGATGATTTGATGTGCTATAGGATACAGGTAGTCCTCAGCTTACAGCAGCAATTGGGACCAGAATTGCCATTGCTAAGCAACATGGTCATAAAGCATAATGTCACATGACCATGTCACTTAGCGAAGGCAGTTCCAGCATCCTGGTTGACTTCGCTTGTGGGAAGCCAGCAGGGAATGTCGGAAATCGCAATCATGTGACCACGGGGATGTGGCAACAACTGGAACTCTGAGGAGTTCAGCACCTTTGTAACTTTGAATGGTTGCTTGAATGAATGGATATAACCCGAGGACTACCTGTAATTGCTGCTGTGGTATATTCTTTCTTCCTGTATGATTTGGCCATACAGAGTTACTGCAAATTAGATTGAAAATATACTATGCTATTTGTCTAAGTTTTTCACAGATACTTGTGACTAACAGGTTGTTTATCTTCTATTTTGTAAAAAAAAAAAAATGGTATGAATTTGTGAGTGACTGCATTTGTCCATAATTTGAAAACATAGTTATCATACTCCAACTACTGTACAGTAATCAGACTAGTAGATGGAATTTACACATTTTTGAGTTACTTTCTATTAACAAGAATTTAGTTAGCAGTTTTAAATGGACCATCTTCAAACCATGTTTTCTGAAGTTGATTTCTTGAATAGTTACCTTATTTAAATAACATAAACTGCTATTCTTGACTAAAAGTGGATGCAAAAGCTTCCAGGCCCCTTCATATGTTAATATGCATATGTCATTCGTAAGCGATTTATGTTCACCAAATACAATTTAAAGGACTGTCCTTCAAATGGATTCTTCGGGGTGACTTAGATGTATGATAACACACATCTATATTGACTTTGATGTGAGTAGTTCAGATGTTCAAGTTTCACAGGTTAGGTAGCAAGAACATTGGGTGATGCTTGATACTGTCAGATTCGTGTAACCGCCGTATAGTATCTTAGACTATAAAACTTGCGGAAGTGTTAAAAGGACCAGGTAGAGAGATAAATTAGCGTAGAAGTAGTCAGAAAGGAAATGTCTAAAAGCTTATTCTGCTTTGCTAGCTGTTCATAATCATGACATTCTTTCGCTGCTAGCTCACCAACAAATGAGTTGGACTGGAAGGATCTTTACTATTTATGTACAATGGTGCTTAAAAGTTTGTGAACCCTTTTGAATTTTCAATATTTCTGCATAAATATGACCTGAAATGTGATCTGTTCTCCACATGAGCCCTAAAACTAGATAAAGAGAACCCAATTAAACAAATGAGTCAAAAACGTTTAAGCACCGCTGTGGTGTGAGGTACATTCCTACATTTCAACCCAATTTTTGACAAATGCTGGTCTAGTGCCACTTCATTATAGTATATAACTAATCAAAGAATATATGCTGAGATTTGTTATGAAATTTACTGAGACAATATAATTTCACAAATTAGAACAATTTACCTTTCGCTAGGAACAAAAAGGCATTGCATTTTACCTGCCAATACAGGTATCAGTTGAAAACAAGAGGTGTGCCTCGTTTCCTTGTGCTGTTTCTGATACGAGATTGTGCGTTATTAAGGTTCATGAAGAAAACATGCATTTAAAAAATGGGATCAGCTTGTTCAGTCCCCTTGGTTTTGTATTTAGAGGAAATACGCCCCCCCCCGTCCTTGTTTTTCTTCTGGAAATAGTATTGCTATTTATGTATGTATGATGAACTGTATTAGAAAGGTGGCTTTAAATAATAAGTATTCTCTAAAATCTACTTGCCTTGTACTGGTTTTTAATTACTTGTGATGATAAACATACTGCTTTTTGATTTCATTAGGTAGTGAACTGGCTTGAAGGGCCGGGTTCTGAACAGCTTAGAACCCAGTGGGGAATCGGCGATTCAATTAGGGCTTCACAAGCTTTGCAGCAGAAACATGAAGAGATTGAAAGTCAACACAGTGTGAGTTTTCATTTTCCCAAGGAAGTTACTGTGTGATCATTTTTTATATGTCATTTATTGTGTGCAATATTTCTAGTGGCCTTCTTCTCTAGTAAATTTTAGACAGTGATTTATGCATTGGCAAACTTGGCACCTTTTCTTCTATAACAAGCTAGTGATCATACAGAGGATTAATTCTAATGTCATAATAGTGTGCTATAGTTTAAAAGGGGTGAATGTGCTTCTGAGACTGAAAACGCAAAATAGACCATTGCCTACCAAGGACCCTATAATCTCTTGGATTCTTGGTGTAGGCAAAACTTCATTTCCTCCTGCTGGTTTTTGGCAGAGAAAAGTTTTCCCCCTAGTGAATTATTGTGTAACAATTTGCAGTAGCCATTCATTGGTTCAAAAGCCGACCTTGCCCAAAATAAGTTGGAAGGAAGGAAGTTTCCTATTTTTTCCAGCTGACTCGGAAACAGGAAGATTCCTTCCATTCAATTCAGTTGAGCTGTTTTCTTCAATCCTTTGAATAAAAATGAAGAGCCAAATTCTTTTCACCTATTTGCTCTTTCCCCACGAGCAACTGATAGTCTTCTACAATCATCCAGTGATCACTGTGCCAAAATAACAGGAATACGGATAGGCTTTATATAACTTCAACAATTTTCTGGGTGAAGTGCTCAGCCAATAGCGAGGAAATAGTTCTCTCTGCCCATTCCTCTGTGTGCATCTGTTGCTCTGCTTGCCGCTCTCTCTGGTTCACTCTGCGTCCATCCCTCTGTTCCTGCTTCTCTGTGCTTTTGTCCCACTCTTTGTTATGTGTGCCTGTGTCTGTGTCTGGCCATCTGTCCTTCCTTGTCCCTCCTGCTCTGCATCTTTTTGTCTCTGGATGCATGGCTGTCCTTTGGGTTTGCATTTTTACTAGCGTGTAAGTTCCTGTCAAATGTTGCAGGTGCTTTGCATTATTTCAGAGCCCTGTCCTGTACTTTTAAGAGCTGGAAGAGGCTTCCAGTGCAATAACTAGAGGGTGGGCAGTAAAGAAAGGCAAGGAAATAATTTAATACATCTCGTGTAAGGAAAAAGAGAGGTACAGGGAGGGAAGAATTGTATGATCAAGGGGACAAATAGAAGGTGAGCAGCCAAATACATTTTGCTGAGTGTTAAATAAATGCAAATTAGTTGTTTTTTTAAAAAAGATTTGGGCAAGTGAAAGAACAGGATATTACAGATGGGGAAAATGAAAGAGTCCTTTATGTGAATAAGATAAAGAACAGTTTGGAAAAACACAATGAGAAAAAGGTTCTTGAAAATTGCTTCCAGCTTCTGAAATTGACTAAATAATAGAATCACTTCATTATGTTGAAAACAGAATTAAACATGGACTTGATTTTGAGTCTTGGCAGATTTGCATATCGTTGGCTTTAACGTAGCATTGTTAAACAGAAATACGCAAAAGCTTGCTCAATATTTCAGTAAGCTGAAGTTGGCTGAGTAGCTGTTGTACCTGTGCTTTAAAAACAATATGGCAAAATTATCAATAATGGTGCTATAACTTGATGGGCTGAATTTGCAGGAATGGTTTGCAGTGTACGTGGAACTTAATCAACAGATTGCAGCTTTGCTGAATGCTGGAGATGAAGAAGATCTTGTAGAACTAAAAGCATTACAACAGCAGCTGAGTGATGTTTGCTATCGGCAGGCCAGTCAGTTGGAGTTTAGGCAGAATCTGCTACAAGCAGCCCTTGAATTTCATGGTGTTGCTCAAGATGTAAGTAAAATATGCACTTTCTCATTGTTGCCTCATGATACTATAGCAGAGGTCAATAAATAAGCTGATATAGTTTGGAATAAATTAGCCCGAAAAGTTCTAATGCACTTGGAGGAAGTCTGAAAATAAATGAGAACAAACAAGTGTTAGAGCTCATTTGGAAGTCTGTTCTTAGATAATGGAGGCAGTTAAAGTGTTCATTTCTCTGTCTATATTATGTCCACATCGACTAAACTGGAGTTCCTTTTCCATATACGTTACAACTCTTTCACTAAGATGCTAGAGCTGGAGCAGATGAGCAAATTACATAATTCTCTGCTAATAATGTCAGTTGGATTTCTCTTGACATGAACTTTGATGCTGAGGCAACCAGTGACATAAACTCGGGAACTATTTGTTCTTTGGTTTTGGATTCTTTTCAGCATATGGTTCTTGAAAAAATTGCAGAGTATGTGGAGAAATGAGACTTACCACCTGCTTTGGGAAAATTGATTTGGGAGGGCTCTAATCCTTCTTGGCAGGCAGTATTTAAGAGGTCATTCTGGAGGATTCTTTTTGACAGTTTAGTAACTGGTGTATGGTGACTCACCATCCTGCTCTGTATGCAAATGAAATCATTTGAAATCGTTGAGAAAAAGCCATAAGGGGCGTTGAAGTGCCATAAAATGGTGTTGTCATTTTAACCTGAGTGAAATATTTTATCTCTTGGAATATTACCTAGATTCTTCCTGGGCAACTTGGGTTGAATGAAGCAGCAGCAGCAGCTGAAATTAAATCCACAAAAATGGGGGCACTAGACTCAAGGATTGGGGTATTTGGGGTGGGGTTATTTTCCTCTTGAAAGAGTGGTCTGTAGCCTGAGAGCATTCCGTGACATTTGGCTGTCAGCCTAAATTTCCAGGCTGGATTTGGCAATAGTTCTCCATGCTTCCTTTTAGTAAGAGTATAATTGAGCCTTATGGGATCCTGAGGCATGCTAAGAGAGGAAACAGGAAAAAATGGCTGGAAACCAGAACTTTCCTTTGCAGCTGCTTGCACACACACTGTTGCTAAGTTTTGTTGTTCAGACCATCTTCTTTGAATCAGCCCTGCATCCTAGCTCTATCTCCTCTATAATTGATCTAGTCACAGTTCCGTCTGCCATTCATACAGCAAACCTCTTTATCTGTTGAGGAAGACTTGAAATCATAAAAATAACCTGCTGACTTTGGGGTTGACTCTTTTCAGTTGTCTCAGCAGCTAGATGGATTACTTGGGATGCTGTGTGTTGATGTAGCACCAGCCGATGGAGCATCAATTCAGCAAACTTTAAAACT
Organism: Python bivittatus; assembly: GCF_059951505.1. Classification (NCBI taxonomy): domain Eukaryota; kingdom Metazoa; phylum Chordata; class Lepidosauria; order Squamata; family Pythonidae; genus Python; species Python bivittatus. The sequence continues at coordinate 18,510,990 of NW_028277040.1, forward strand.
GCTTGAAGAGAAATTAAAAAGTGTTGGTAAGGAAAAACAAAGAAGATTGAATTGCCAAACCATGCTATTATAGTGAATGTGTTCATTTGAAGAATAAATATTGGATTAAATTATATACTTTTTTCACATAACCCTAATTAGCAAATTGGATGGAAAGCTGGAACAGGCTATGGGTGCAAGTTTTCTTCACTTGGCTGGCTTGTAAAGGGATTTTTAAAAGTACATCATTGTGGAATTATGTAATATGCATTGACCAGCATATTCTTTCTTGTTCCCTTTCTCTGAAAATGAAATTTTCAATATGTGTCTTTGTGCATAGAGTTCAGTAGGAGCTAGAAATCTGTGCATTTGAGGTTCCAGCTCCCATGGAAATCTAAACATGTAGGCTTCTCCCTCCTAGAGATTCCAAAGTCTATGCATGACTGACAAGGGCAAGGGCAGTTCATTAGCCTAACCACCCAGTTTAATTGCAGGATCCTCTGTTGCACAATTAACAGATCAAGTTATCTTATCACTCACAGAGTCATATGAAATGTGTTTGAGCTACTGACCTCCTAACAGAGCAGTGGTGTCTGAATGAGCCTCTAAATTTAAAAGAAAAATATGAAGACAAAAAATGTTTCATTTAACAGTTCATAAATATGTGGGGGGAGGGAGCCATAATAAAAATATAAAAAACTGCATTAGAGGGTATGAAGAACATTGGTTATTTTTGCCCACTACTTTTTTCTTTGACTGGTAGCATCTCTCCCAAGTCTTGGGCAGCAATCTCAACTAACTTAGCTGTTTCTTTTTATTTGATTGTACCAAAAATTGAACCTGGACCTTCAGCTTGTAAGGCATGAGCTGTGCCACTGGGCTACAGTCCTCCCTATAGTAAACACTATTAAGCCTGATATAAATTGATAGGGGTTCTAAAAAAAAACTGTGTGTCTATATTGCTGAAATATTAACTACCTTTCTTACTGGTTGACACAATTAGAGTTGACTGTCAATATTTGAAGGATGTGCTTACAAAATGTACACATTTTGGAGTTCAGTAGGTTAAGCAGTAACATGTGACAATTAGATAGCTGCATCTAACTTGCACATGGATGAAAAGAGAATTGGGTACTCATGATTTAAGACAATAGTACATCTTATTTAATTAGGTATTAAATTTATACACTGCCCATCTCACTCTGTAAGTGACTCTAGGCAGGTTACAAGTAAAAATTACATTGTATATGAAGTAAGATTTTGTTTATTATCCCTGTAGACCTGGGCCTCCAAGGTTTGCGTGAAAAAGGTCAAGGTCTTCTTGATCAGATATCTAACCAGGCTTCATGGGCTTATGGAAAAGATGTAACGAGTGAAAACAAAGAGAATGTTGATCACATCCAGGGAGTAATGGAAGACATGCAGCTCAGGAAGCAAAGGTATTCATGGTGATGTTGGACTCCTGGGAATCTCTCTTTCCTAAGGAGTTCATTTAAAACCACTTCTAGCTTCTTTTTTAAACACTGCCATATTCTTTAAACACATGAAAATATGAAAAATAATCAGAACACAAACCTAACTGTAACATAGGTGTATACCCTGTGTATTTTTTTGCCCTGAAATGTATGGTTCCAAAAATTTATAAATCGTACAATTTTTTGTTTAAACTTGACATTAAACAAAATCAGTTAATTATAGAAGCAGTGCTTCTATAAATTATTTATTTCCAATGTTTTCCTATACCATTTCATAAATGTAGGTATTTCTGTTACTTTCAGTGTTGTGCAACACTTACTTTAAGTTATCTTAATAACATGAATGCAAGTTATAATTTATAGGTTCTGTAGTTTCTTTAAGTATTGCACAAGAACTGCTTTTAAGTTTAATTGGTAACTAATAGCCTAGGTGTCATTTAAAAATATTTAATGTTTCATTACATATTGTTCCATTTTCCAAATTTTGATGAGGAATTCCATATAAATTTAAATTTGCTACAACTCACTTGAATTTTCCTGATAAACTTAGCAGCTACTGCAATATTTTTTTAAAGAAAATATTTCCTGATATGCCACATTTTTAAGGGATGGTACAACATTATTGCATATGGCATTGCACTTAAAAATAATAAGGTAATTTTGAGCTAAAAGGGCACTTCATATACACAGACACACATACAGTTTTGAAAACTATCTGTAAACAGATAACAAAAAGAAAAGACAGGGAAATCATTAGGGTTTTTATGTCAAATTGTCATTTTGTAGGGTTTTTTTTAAATCTCCCATTTATATGGGTTGCTACTTTTTTGGCAACAAAGACATAATTTGCTACTATTCATTGGGAGATTGCTGCTTTGGCTACTCTTTAAGAAGGGCCTGCAAAGGTGGCTTTTACTATGACCTCTTTTCTGCCCAAGATTTGAGGTATACTTATTTGGGGGGAATGTAGTCCCTTCACAAAATGCTGCTTTTCCTAGTGCACTGGGCTCATCTTCCAATGGGCTATGCTCCCCAGTTGTTTTCGTTCCATTTCTTACCTGCCCTAGGCTATGCTTGGGTGTGATATGAGGTACCAAGTTTGAGGAAGGCTGGTGTAGGTGAAATAAGCAAGCAAGCAGAAGAGGTTATGGGCAACCGTCCTATAACACCAGAGAGAAAGAGAGAGAAGGAGGGAGGGAGGGAGGGAGGGAGGGAGGGAGGAAGGAAGGAAGGAAGGAAGGAAGGAAGGAAGGAAGGAAGGAAGGAAGGAAGGAAGGAAGGAAGGAAGGAAGGAAGGAAGGAGACCGACGCACATGAGAGCCAGTGTGGTGTAGTGGATAAGGTGCTGGACTGGGAGTGGAGAAACTGGTTCTAGTCCTCCCTTAGCCACAGAAGCTGGCTGGGTGACTTTGGGTCACTCATTCTCTCTCAGCCCTAGACTGAAAACTCAAAAACTTCTGTTTACCAGCTTGTCCTGGACCAGCATAGTAGGTTGCAATCCATAACCTTCAAAGAAGAGGCCTTCATCCTGTAGTGGATTGATTTGGGCTGACCATCATCATCATCGTCATTATCATCTCAATCCTTCATCCAAGATCAGCAGCTATCCTGAGAGCTATATAACATCAACTAGTTTGAATGGCATAATGTCACATAAACGACACATAGGCATGTGTTGAGTGCTCCTATCTCTGCTTGTGAGAATTCTTCAGAAGAGGTACTTTGCAACTTACAGGAGCTCGTCCAAAGCAGCCTTATCTTTTTCAAGTGTGGCTGCTTCATAACCTGATCCTCGGCACGCTGTTGCATTGCCACACCTGCATTGCTGGGAGTGAGTAAAGTGAAGCGGCCGTGCATGAGCATGCATGCAGAGTCAGCCATGAGCAGCTTGCCAAACAGCCATGCAGTGGCTGCTTTCATTATTCGGAGGGAGGTACTTGTTCTGCATTTGGGCAGATGAGCTCTTTCAGAGGACATGCACAGCTCTACTTTTTTCTTCCTACTTCTCTGATTTATCTTGCCAGAATGATTTATTAACATCTGGGCTTAAGGAATTTTACTGTTTAAACTGCTGTCATGTTCTGATCCCGTCTTGTTTGAACTAATCCAGATTTGAGGAAATGAGGAAATCTGGTGAAAGCCCAGAACAAAAACTTCCAATCCCACAGCAGTTTTCTAAGGAGAAAAAGTATGGACCCAAGCTCGTTCACACAGTGTTAAACCATAATTTAGCACTGTGTGTAAAAATGGCCATAAGAAATAATACAGTTAAGTCACCGGTACAAAATACAAGAATAGAACTTGCATGGGTGTATCATAAGCAGCTTTAAAGATGAATAAGGAAGCTGAACTTTCCAATGGGCTTATCAGTATTAGTGTTTAAGACTAATTAAGGTTGTAAGGTTTATCAGATTTTGGGTATTCTTAAAGTGTTATTTGTTATCATGGTGTTTTACACATTTTCCCAAACATCGTTGCTACATTTAAAAATAAGAATTGTCCATGTATATTTTTTATCAGCAGAGTGACCTTTCTGATCCAGTTTTACATTCTGTCTTTCACAGATGTGAGGACATGGTAGATGTGCGACGATTAAAGATGCTTCAGATGGTTCAGCTGTTTAAGTGTGAAGAGGATGCTGCTCAGGTGAGACTGATGGTGGCAGCTGTTGCCTGAAAGAAAGCTTTAGGACAAGCTAAGTGAACTTTGGGAATTGACACAATGTTGGCTACTTTAGGGTTAGGGTAGCTGTATTTTTTGTACAGCTTTAACAAATTTATTCTACATTTCTTCTCTTACTTTACAATCTCTTTCTACTCTTCTCTGTAGGCAATAGAATGGTTAAGTGAATTATTAGATGCTCTGCTGAAGACTCATACCCGACTGGGAGATGATGCCCAAGAAACCAAAATTTTGTTGGAAAAACATAGGAAATTTGTTGATGTAGCACAGGTATGTGATGGACTTTTTTTTCTATAGCAAGTTAGTTTGCTCAGTACAAAACAGCTATTAAGGTTTGCTATCTATATTTAAAATTGCCATTTTGGTTATTTACTGAGCAGTTTACTAATTAAAATGATTTAATGTCAATCATAATTAGATTTAGTAAGATTATTGGCCAACTGTAATCTTATGTAAGGTTAATTTATACATGTCAAAATGTTTTTGACTGATTATGAAATGCTTGAATTCATTTCATCTTCATTGAACATGGAATGGATACATACTGTACCTGGAGCCACAGTTCTGTTTTTCAAGTCATTTTTCTATAACGAGTTAGCAAGAATTCATCATTTTTGGCATTGATTAATAGGCAAATGTTATTTGGCATGGATTACTAGGCAAAGAGAAAAGAAAAGATGTGAATGCTCTGGTAATGAGGTGTTCAGGTAAATGGGGACAGGGTGGCAGATGAGTAGAGGATGAATCAATAACAGACCAGATCTATCTAGACTTTTATTCTAAAATAGTTCAAAGAATTTTCATAATTGCCGAATATGGTGAGACTCTACACATGCACTCTAACTGAAAGCAAACAAGCCAAGAAAGTCCAGTTTCCATTTGCTGCTTTATCCTTCATCCCCATTTGGATGTTCCTGCAAGTGAAAATAACATGGAAAGTCAAACTTGTTTTTAATAGGCCCAAGAAAATCCATACAGGTAGTCCGAGTTACGACCATTTGTTCAGCAACCATTCAAAGTTATGACGGTGCTGAACGAAGGGACTTACAACTGGTCCTTGAAGTTCTGGCCTTTGCAGCACCCCTATGGTCATGTGAACAAAATTCTGGTGCCTGGCAACCAGCTTGCACATATGGCCGGTTGCAGCATCCCGCAGTCACATGGTTGCCATTTGCGCCCTTCCTTGCTGGCTTCCCCCAGGCAAAGTCAGTGAGAAGCTGTCAAGGAAGGTTGTAAGTCCCCCCCCCCTTCTTCACTTGCCCGCACCATGCCCTCCTTTCCCCCTTCACTTGCACACACACCGTACCCTCTTTCCCCGGCCTCCCTGTGCTTGCACACACATACACACGCACCCAGTGCCCTCTTTCCATGACCTCTCTAATTCCATGCACCCCGCGCCCTCTTTCCTTGGCTTCCCTGTGATCGCACACACACATGTACATACCCCGCGCCCTCTTTCCATGGCCTCTCTGCAATTGCACGCACTCCGTCCCCTCATTCCCTGGCCCTTCTGAGCTCATGCCAAGCACCCCCTCCCCCCTCAAGTGCAGCCTATGCTGGCCCTCCCAGGGCCTCCCCCACCCTCCTGCAACACCCCCGTGGCAGCTTCCTTACCTGGGATTCCTTCCACTTCCCATTTAACGACCTGCGTGTCTTAGGTTACAGTGACAACTGGGACTGATTGCCATCGCTAAGCAATGAGGTCACATAATGTCGTACTTTATGACCGCATCACTTAGTGACGACAATCCCAGTCGCAATTACAGTTGTAACCCGAGGGCTACCTGTAGTATCTTATGATTCGCATGTTACTGTGTTGCAGTTAATCTGTCCCAGCACTGAAAATGTTCATCTTAATATCTGTTTTTGTGATGGAATGTATCTACAGAGAGGAGGGTGATGTGAGAGATCAAGGCTATCAGGAAGGAGGGGATGCATTCCAGGAGGGGAAGGGAGGCAAAAGGCAATACAGTCCGCAGGGGGAGTGTGGGAAGCAAAAGAGGTTCAGATAGACACTCCCTAGTATCTCCCAGGGTATATCCACTTGTTGCAGTACCATAGATTTAGTCTGGCAAGATTCTGTCTATATTTGTGTAAGCAAATAAAGGAACTGTACTCGACTGTTTCAATGTTGTTCTTGGGCTGGGCCTGACAGTTTTTCTTTTTATAGAGTACCTATGATTATGGGCGACAGTTACTACAGGCTACTGTGGTTTTGTGTCAGTCTCTGAGATGCACTTCTAGATCTTCAGGAGAGACACTTCCAAAGCTGAACCGAGTGTGGAAACAATTCACAATCACTTCAGAAGAAAGAGTAACAAGGCTAGAGATGGCTGCTGCTTTCCATTCAAATGCTGAAAAAGTGAGTTAATTTCAGTAAATTTGATAAAGGAAAGCCCTTTTGTGTGAAGCCAGCAAAAGTAAGCCCCTTGCTTTTACCAGCTTTGCAATAATAATAATAACAGCAGCAGCAGCAGCCCAGCCCGGCGGCACAAATAAGAATGTCAGCCAATGGGGAAGGCAGGAAGCAGTTTTGCCCAGTGGGAAAGCACCAGGGTTTCCCAGTGGGAAAACACCAGAGAAGCTGAGCCAACCCCCAGGGCTTTCTCATTGGGCGAAACCGCTTCCTGCCTTCCCCATTGGCTGGCATTCTTATTTGTGCCGCCGGGCTGGGCTGGGCTGGGCTGGGCTGGGCTGGGGAGCCACATGTAGGAAGTGTTCGCCCGGGGTAGCATGGCAGCTGCAGATCCAAAAAGGAGACAGCAAAGACAATGAGGCACTTCTGCTTTGGCCGCAGCGGCTGGGCGCAAAAGGCAAAAGGGTGGTACAGGGAACTGGGAGAGAAGGCAGCTGGGTGAACACATGCTTCTGGTGCAGGCTGGGGCAGCTGAGGCTTCCAGGGGTGGCTTCACGCTACGCTGTGCCTTGGGCTTCTTGCAGCCCCAGAGCTGCGACGCGCTAAGAAGCCCCTGAGCTGCAGCGTGGCAAGCAGCCCCAGAGTTGTGTGGTTCTGAGGCTGCTTGATGCCCTGCGAGGCAGGTTGCAGGGCAACCGAAAGGGCAGAGATATGGGGGAGATAGGCGAGTTGGGGGAGTTGAAGTGCTCCTGTGGTCGTAAGTGCAGATGGGCTGCCAAGTGCCTGAATTTTGATTATGTGACCGTGGGGGCATACTGCAATGGCTGTAACTTCAGGGACCAGTCATGAGTCCATTTTTTCAGCACTGTTGTAACTTCAAACGGTTCCTGAACAAATGGTTGTAAGTCAAGGACTACTGTATGCTTTTTATATGTTTATTCTATTGAGGTTTTATCATGTTTACATGGAATGTTAAAATATATAGTTTGATTTAGCATCACATGTTTTTTTCATTGTGGAACTATTGGCGGTCTCAAAGAGCCATGGATTTCAATAGAAATTGCATCTAAAAGCAGTATGGTTAAAATAAAAGTTCAAGGTGAATCCGCGTGCTTGATTTGAATTTCTCATTCTTAATATAAGTAATCCTTCCTTAAAGATGGTAATTGGAACCAGCAACTCTGTTGCTAAGCGAAACTCTCATAAAGCACGTCATGTGACCATGCTGACTTAACAACAGCAGTTGTAGCAGCCCCAGTTGCCATCATTAGGTGAACCCCTGCAGTTACAGCATCCTGCGTTCATGTGATTGCCATTTGCGACCTGCTTGCTTCCCCATTGACTTTGCTTGTCGGAAGCCAGCAGTGAAGGTCGCAAATAGTGATCACGTGAGTGTGGGACACTGCAACCTTCGTAATGTGAACCAGTTGCCAAGCGCCTGAATTGTGATCACATGGTTGCAGGAACACTGCAACAGCTGCAACTACAAGGGCTTTTCATAAGTCCCCCTCGTGCAGCACTGTTGTAAGTCGAACGGTAACTGAAGGGGTTGTTCAACAAGGACTACCTGTACAGCTACTTTGTTACCCCATGCAAGCTGTTGTTAGCCTACTCAGATAATGGATAATAATGCTAAATTGTTGATAGTCTATTGATTGATAAAGTGCTGTAAAGTGAGTGTTGACTCTTAGCAACCACCTTCATAGATTTTCTACAGGATGATCTGTCCTCAACATGGCCTTTTAGGTCTCTCAATGGTGCATTCATTGCTGTTGTAATTGAGTCCATCCGCCTTGCTGCTGGTCGTCCTCTTCTTTTTCCTTTCCTTTTTCCCAGCATTATGGACTAGACTATATTGTCCTCACAACTGAATGCTTTTCCCCATTTTCCTTTACAAAAATCATTCACATCAATGAAGGCTTAATAATGCCTGGCTTCCTGTTTGTTCATAGGTTTGTTCATAAGTTACACATGCAAAGCAGTCCAGTCCAGGAATAACTTTGGGTTATTCTGTGTTGAAGCCAATACAGTTCCACTGTGTTCAGCTTGTACAAACTTCATTAGCAGTTCCATACCGTTCACTGAAAATAGCTTTATTATGACTTAACGTATTAGTTAATTTTTTTAGTCTGTGACTCCACGTACAGACATTACTTTCAGGAATACCTCATAGGCACCCTTGGCAATGGCATCCATTCAAAACTTTGCCAGTCTGTGCTCCAGGACTTCAGCTGATGCAGTAGTCCATTGTAAGCCATTGGATCTAGAATATGGAAAACATTACAAGAATGCATATAGTACGTAGGAATATGATTTCTCTGTTTTGCAACGTATAGTCTGACTTTGTCCATTTCTTTTTCTTTCTTAATGTTATTTTGTTACAGGTTTTGCAAGAATGCCCAGAGGAGTCTGAATCTATATATGATCCGGAACAATTTGATGAGATTGAAGCTGTTGGAAAATCCCTTCTGGATAGATTGACAGTTCCTGTGGTTTATCCTGATGGGTATGTAGGCCTTTTAGATTATTCTAAAGTTGCTCACTTTGCAATGCAAGGTATTTAGTGGCGTGTCCTTTTCTGTAGTAATAATTTTTAAAAAGCAGGTATGGTAATGGAACAGACCAGATTAGAAGTGGGCAAGAGTGGAGCAGCAGTTCCAGTTCCACATCTCTAAGACGATTGGCTTGCGCTGGCCAGAACAGGCGATTGGTGGTGGGGGTCAGTGTGGGAGGGACAGATGACGTCCTTTAGGGGATCTGTGGTGCTCCATATTCAGTAAATCCAGAGGTTTCTGTAAGGGGAGATCATGGGAGGGCAAATGAGGTAAGCCATGGCATGCTATCACAAGCGCACACGCGCACACACCTTCTTGTATGTGTCTTGTGATCTTGTATGCATGTGTCATGAGAGTGTGATGCTGCTTTCGTTATCTGGAGAAAAGCTTCCTGTCCTATAGATGCTTCAGAAGAGATCCTGCTACTTCCCCAGGGAAATAGATCTTTACTTTCTGAGCTTTCCATGGACGGAATGAGGCCACCTAACCTTTGCCTAATCCTACCTGCTAAATTAATTCTTCATTTAGGTTGCACTTCGAAGTCAGATGTCAAATATTGAGGTGCTGGAGAATACTAAAATCAAGAAATACAATTTAGTAATCTTACTATGTATTATATGTTTATGTCATTAAAACATAAGCAACTGAGAGTTTCTCCATACATTAGAATTCAATGAAGAAAACAGTCTCTCTTGTTTATTTGAAATGAAAATAAACACTAATAAGAAAGCTTCAAAGAAATCATATTAGTTTGAATTATAACAAATATAAAAAGCAGCAGCTTGTATGTTCTAGTATAGTTGTGATAATTTCCCACATAAACATCAGGTTGGGAAGCTGTTCTGAATCTTCAAATATTTTATTATTCTATATTGTCCTGAAGCTGCTGGAAAAATCACTTCTGGTAGATTAACAGTTCCTGTGATAGGGTATTATAATATTGTATATTATCCTGAAAGCTGCAAACTGAGAAAATAAATCTGTGAACGTAACAAAAACTCTTTATTACTTTCTTACGTTTAAGGGCTTGGGGTTTTTTGGCTTGTTTCTTTCAGCACTGAGCAGTTCTTTGGGAGCCCAAGTGACATGGCTTCTTCAGCTGAACACATCAGAGAGAAGATAAAGCTGGTTTGTCTGAGAAAACAGCAGCTGACACAACCAGAAGTCTGTGCCACAGAGAGCTAATAGTCTCTACCTGCCAATTCATAAGATGTCTATTTGTAACTCAGCATGTCATCTGCATTCTATGCCTGCCATAATACATGAAAATGCATTTCACAGCTATTATTAAAAATAAAACTCTTCATCCTTCTTGAAGTAAATCTTATTCTACATCTTAACCATGTATTTCTATGAAGCCATAATTTAACATGCTATGAACCCACAGACTTCAAACATAAGTAAAAGGAGCTGAAGACGTTGCACTGAACACTTGCTTTGAAGCTTTATCCCAACTGTCAGGTGCTGCTTTATCTAAGCAACTGATGCAAGTTTTGAATGGTGCTAATAAGTACAAGTTCCACACAAAAAATAATTCTCTTTATTCTCCAGATGATGTAGTATTTTAGGCTGTAGGTAAACTATCTGTTGTATAGACAGTGGTGACCTATAATTTTGATTTGTATTTTTTTTAAATGGTCCTTTTTATTGTGCCGAGATGTGCCATTAAATCCTTGAAATTCATTATAGTTGGGTTTTTTCCAATTTGTATGGATAATGTATTAAGAAATGTTTTGTGCTTAATAAAATCCATCTTTCAAAAATCCAGTAACATTTATGGAAGCTTGTATTTCCTACTTTACCGCAGGAAATTGTGGAAGAGAGTACAAGTCCATTTTGGATCTTGAGTGAAAAAGTTTCTTAATAGTTGAAAGCAGAGGGGATAAGCATCACCATGTAAGCAAGAAGGGAAAAAATGATATGAAAGGATCTGGTGGGCGTTATAGCAAATGAAGTTCATTTTTCCTGTTGACTTTTGTTTGTAGATGGGGAAGGAAAAGGATTTAAATTTTACAAGAGACAGTAAGTCTGTGGTAAAAGGGATTTGTAGATCCAAATTGAAGCTATCCAGCTAATAAATGATAAGAGAAATGGATGGGTTTCTCTTCTAACATGTCTTTTCCCCCCCCCCTTTTTCTACAAATATTTATACTGGACATATATGTTCCACTAGTTACATCCTCATGACTGAGTAAACTCAAGTAAGAGCTTATAATGCAATTTCCAGAGCTGATAAATGCTACATATTGTAATAAAATTATCAAATACAGGGCATAAATTATGTATTCATTCTTCCAATCTGCAAAAGCCAAATAAAAGCCTTTATATATTTATGAACTATGAGCATAAGTTTATTCTTTTTTAAAACTTGAAAAGGCAGTGTTCTATGAAATAGCACCATACCTTTGGAAGGCCTGTTGTTTCTGTGGGGATATGCAATAAATCAGCTTGCTGTGTAGATAAGGGAATTAAATGGCTCCTTTAAAAGAAAGATACACAGCTTGCTGGGACCAGAAGCACTTTTAAGTGAGAAGCATCGTGGCTTTCTTTGGTAGGGATGATAGGAGACCATTTTTAATCACACAGTGCCCAATTCATCATCATCTTTTGTTTTACTGTTCACTTGGAGCAAGAATGAGGACAGAAAAGAAACATTGAAATCATCTTTTTTTGTACTTATCACAGGCTATACACTCTGCTAATAATTCAGAGTGCCAGATTTTATCTGTATTACTAAGCAAATTCATATATGCATCTTTCTGCTTCTGAAAGAAAATAAGGCAGTGGGCTACATCAGAACGCCACGGCTCTTTGGCTTAATTTCTCAGACATGTCTCATCCCCTTAGCCTGTTTCTCCTGCCGGGAAGTGGGCTGCAGCCAGTGATACCGAGAAGGCCTCTGGCATCAGGAGCAACCGCCGTGTCTTTTCCTTACCAGGCATTCTGGGGCTTGCAGGTCTAGATCACTTCCTGGGAAGAGGAGACACTGCGGGAATACAGAAAAGGAAGCCCCAAGAAGCCAAATTCTCAGTATTCCCATCCTGATCAGAAACTCTCCTACAAGTAAGCTCTAGCCAAATCTCTCCCAAGGGGGGGGGGGGCTGCTGCAGGGTAATGCCCACCAAAAAAGCCCATGATACCAAAATTACATCTGGAATGATGTCCTTATTCAAATGCCACCGTGAAGTATTTATGTCCCAATGACTGGCTTGAGCCTGTAAGCCATGGCATTTGCATGTCATGTGTTCCCCTTCCCCCACCCCCCAGGGCTGCAGGCATGTTCTTTCTGTTGCTTTGGTTTTGTGGGAGATCCTGGGGCAGGCAATGCAGATGGACACCTTCCTACTGAACTTGCCCACTAGAGATTAAATGGCCTGAAGAAAATGAGAGCGTGAGGTGGAAATAATTTACATTTTAATCTTACTGCTGTACTGCAGTTTTATCAAAAAAGCTGTATTATTATTAGTTTTATTTCTTGGCCATAAGTTGCCTATTTTAAGTAAATTGGCTTGATTTTTATCTTCACTGTGCTCATGTCTTGCATGTCACATCTCCGCTTTTTTTTTTTTTTTTTTTTAACTTTCATCTTTGAAATCCCTATTCCAAGGGATTGGAAACATGATAATTGGATGCCAGTCTGTCCCCTGGTCTTCATAGTACTATTTCAAACCCCTCTAGTGGTTGTCCAGGTTTTTGCAGTTTAGATCTGGTAACCCTAGTAAGTTTCCCTTGCTGAATAGTAGTATTGGGAAATTACCTTACAGATCTAACTCTCTGTATCAATCTTTGTCAACGCTAAAAAATCTACGTATTAAGAGGGATGGGAGTTGGACCTAACAGGCTTATACACATGAAGAGCTCTGATACCCTTTTACTGTTCATGTCTAAACAGGTAGGGAAAACATACGTTATGTATGTTCTGCAGAACTGGTTTCCAAATACAGCAAATACGCATCAACACCATGCAAATAAGAACATGACAGATGAAACTCAGCAGGAATTTGAAAGAATAAAAGGACTTCATGAGACCTCAAGAAGAGTGGTGCGGAGTATTCTCTCTGTCTAAAAGACTGCAACACTTGTTCTGAACTGATCATCAAAAATACCATGAGCTCACTGGGTTTAGCATCTTGAAGTAGAAACCAACAGCTTCTCTGGGAACGCATGTTAAAATAAGTAATGTATAAAAATAAAAGCAAGGACTCTTAATCCTTCTTTCCCTATTTCTGGGTGTGCACGTAGTTTTGTTTCGTGTTACTGAGTTGACTGTCAGCTTTGGACACTCACTGGTAGGAAACTCTTGTGCTATCTTCTGCTATCACAAGGTATATTCTGAATCAGGTTCTGCAAAACGTATAGCTTAGTCCTATGAATATTGACTCAGATTTTTAAAAAACAATGTGGTACTTCCACCTATCCTCCAAGGAGCTCAAATTGGGAATATAGAGTTGTTCCCTATAAACCATGTTCTCACAACAACCCTGTATCATTAGGTTGGAGACAGCAGCTACCCCAATATCTCTGTATTTGAACCATGTCTCTGTAGTCCTAATAATGACTTTTAATTGCTTACACCCAGCTAAGTGGGACAGCATTGCAGCCTTAGATTAATTTTGAAGTCTGTAAACAAAAGGTTTGTTTTAGATATTGCCAGGACAGATCATTTTAGAAAGATCTGGAAAATTATTACAATGATCAAGCATAGTGGAAACTGTTAAAGCCTACAAATTATTACTCTATCCCTGTTTGCAGGGTTTGTTAATAGAAATCATTGGAAGCAGGAGGTAAGGAAACTTCCAGTATAGTGGAAGAAAACAGGATTTCTAACGTCTTCCGTGCTATATTTTCTTTGATTTTATTCCCACTTCCATACATCTCTTTAAAACTAATCATAATAATTACATTCCTGTTTGAAACATGCATTTTCTTGCTCTTTTACATTCTGTGTATTTCTGATCACTTGACTCGTCCATTCCACATTCTCTCTTTTTGGGAAACTGTTCCAAATAGTAGATCAGTGACAACATACTCCCAGTATCCCAACTGACTTTCCAAGTATGCCAAGATTGCAGCCTGCTCCTCTTCCCTCTCCTGGCAGAACTGGGCAATCTATTTGACATGCGTATTTCAAATACTATCTAATGACTTCCTCCTATCTGGAACCCACACAGAAAATGAATTGGCATGTTGTGTTAAATCTCTTTTTCTGCTGTATCGGGCAAAGTGTTGAAAAATGGGAGACATACTTTCTTGAGAAAGAAGAGGAACTGCAACTGGGAGGGGGGTTATGGGGGTCCCAAGGGTTTTTGACCTCTGTTTGCTCAGTGGGACCTTTGAATGGAAACATTGAACTCTATGGGATCTTCTGGCCTGCGCTGCCTCTGGAGAGGTAGAAACCTGAAAATTGGGGGGTGGGGGGGGTGGGGGGTGGGGGGTGGGGGGGTGTCCCACATGTATTTGAAGATGGCAAAACTAACCTTCTTTAATTTCTAGCAGAAAGAACAGCTGAGTCAATACCAAGAATGCCTCCAAGCAGCAAATGATTATCTGTTTCATGCAATGGTATTGCTCTCTATTTTAAGGGAGGAAAAAATTAGCTTAGTAATTGCCTGTCTCAGACAACTTTAGGAGCAGTTAGGTGTTTGAAACCAAGGTTGTCTCAGATCAGTATTGCTGATGGGGGTAGTTTAAGGAGTTTCTGTACTAGTGAATGCTCTGAACCCAGCGTTCTCCGTGGAATCTGAACATTGGTTAGCATCTTGGTTGTATTTCCATGTTGTGGATCAAATCCAGTGAATTGTCTTATAGGTGCAGGGGTTTGCCTCTGCTTAGTAAAAGGGAAGCTGGTGAGTCACATGCAGCCCCAATAGGTTTACTATTAGAAATAAACCAAAGTCAAAAAGCAGCATCTGCAAGGAGGCAATCAAGACAGGTAAGAGGTCAGACATGGCATTGCAATGCAAGCCCTGTGCTCTTTGTGTGTGCATTGTTCCATGCACATTCAAAAGGGGAGAGCTTGTATTGGGATGCTAGGTCCATCGTCTTGTCTGTATGGATACCCCGCCCCTCAGAGATCACATGGAAAAAACTCCAACCCCCATGGACCTCAGGGTGTCTGCAGCTACCTTGGTTCTACTGGACAACCATATTCTCAAATTAGTTCCCTCCATGAAGTAGGGAGTGAGAGCACCACTGCCCAAGCAGGTCCCGTGCTCTGCTTCTATTGTAACTGGCCCTCAGCCGATGGTTCAGGCAATGTGGATGGGCATGTATTGCATGTCTCTTCAAGAATAACACCACGTTGACTGTCCAGTGATGGTGAAGGTGAAATGGAAACAGGAGGTAGCTAGGTATGCCATCCTGGCAGAATCAGAGAAGCAAGTTGGGAATTTATCACTCCATTCAGCCTTTTCTTTTTAGAAAACGAATTAGTTACTGTTAGAACAACTTAACAGGAGAAACAGCTGAATGGAAGACAAACTTCAAGATCAATGGGTGCAACTTAGGGGAACCAAGACCCTCACTTGGCCTTTGAGTGGCTTGCCCATGGGCTCATTTCCCCAAATAGTTGGATTCAGGATAATTAATGAGGCTTCATCGTAAATGAATTCATTTTAATTAAAGTTTAAAGTTAACTTCAAGGATGTAAAATCACTATGATTACTCTCTGCATATTGAATCATTTTCTTCTTCCCTCATTTTAAAAATTATAATTTGGTAGTGAGCCTGGGAGAGTTTCTAAGGTATAATCAATGGTTTCAAGAGAAGTGTGGAATCATCCAACATTACATTATGTATTGCTGGTCTAACTGTATGAATTAAAATGGGGGTGGGGGTGATTAGTTGTGTTAGAATATGTGTCAGGTAGCAGTGGCCAACAGAATTAGAGCAAAAGCTGTATGGTAATGCCAAGAAACAGAAATTAGTTTAGCTGCTGTCCACCAAGTCTTCCATCCTGAAATGTTACAGTGTGCTGTGACTTTCCCACCCAGTTCCATTGGCTAAACCTAGGGCAACTGCTTGCCCACAGGGAATCTAGATAAAATCTCCTTTGAGTTGCACTCATTTCCTGGTGGTTTCACAGACACATTCATACTTTTTCTTGGCAACAATATGGAAATGGCTAACCTGGCTGGATTTCCCAATGATTTTCCATCTAAGGTCTGACTTCTGTCCAATCCTCTTTTGCTTTTTTGAGATCGGTCAAGGTTGGCTAAGTGCCGCCTCCGCTGTGATCATCGTCCAAAAGAAAATTCCAAATTAGAGGAATCTCAAATAAGCTTAGCCAGGATCATTAACAAGCTCGAGTGGTTTAGTGTTTGAGAAAGGAAACAAAATAGTTCTGGCCTGACTCAGAAGTTAATATATAGCCTGGAGTGGTAAGATAAGAAAGCCAATGTTTGAAGGATGACAGTCCTCAACACGGGGAACAGTTGTGGAGCTCGAGACCAGGAGGACTCAGGAGTGAAAATGTGCAACGCCCACTCTTAAGCCAAGAAATGCAAAGAGTTTGCCCGGAACCTAGTTCCACTGGCAGGGATGGGGCAGGGAAGGGGCAGCCCTGGGAAGATGGAGCAGAAAGCAGCCTTTAATGGCAGTGTAGCATTTTGTGGAATTCTTTGCTTTGACTTCGGGCAAGTCATACCTTTGACAAAGGTTGGCGGGAAGGAAAGCCTCAGCTGCTTACCCAGCAATCAATTTGATTTTTAAACTGAACAGAAAGAATAGAATAGAAAGAATTTAAAAGAATAGGAAGTGTCAGAACCTGCAATAACAAGGAAAACTTTGCTAGGAGTAATTTGTGTGCTTTAAGATAAAAAGGAATGCTTAATTTGGAATAATTATGGTAACAGAAGACAGAGAACTTGTACAGCTTATTGATGCACATTGTTAAGAAAAGCATGAAGTGGCAAAATTTAATGTGTGCTTATTGTTCCATGGAATAATAATCAAATTATAGTAATATAGAGATAGGCTTCAAAACCTAACCAGAGATTTGGCAAATGTATATTTTGCCAGCTAACTTTTAATGGAGAAGTTTAGTTTTTTGGGGAACATTTGGGTAATTTGAATATTTCATACAGATTTCATTGAGGGAGAGAAAACTGGATTGCGTAACTTATAGGTCTAAAGCCCTTAGGCTATTGTGAAGTCATGGAATATTAAGTAATATTCTAAATTATTTGCAAATGAATATCAGAAAAACAGCAGTAGTAGAATGTCTGTTAGGAAGGAAAAGATGTTAATTGCCTGTGGCCTAAGGATGAGGGGATTATGAGGCTGTAGAAATCATGAAATTCTTTTCATTCATTGGAAATGCTAAAAATTATACCTGAGATCTTTTTATACAGATGCTCCCCAAGGAATTGTAAACAAAGATGGATCCTAAGGGCTTTTTTTTTTTTTTTCTCTTTCTGACTTTACTTGCATTGTAGTATATTTCCCATAATTCCCACACTGTATGGCCTTGAACTATGACAGCTGCAGTTCGACACATCTGGGAAAGCATATCCTCAAGCAGAGACACGCAAAAGGTAGACATTAAAATCAAATGGCCATAATTGTGCATGACCGCATAATACCAGAACATGTTGGCAATTTAATTCCTGTGGTCTCATGTAAAAAAATCACTGACATTTCATGAGACATCAGCCGTTCGATTTTTAACATTAAATTTTAATCTAATTGTTCATTTCCTTGGTGCCCGCTGGCATTACTTTGCTAACCCCTGCTCTAGAGAAACAAATCCTTTGACTCAGTGTTAGCCAGCCTTCCCAGTCCAGATTGTTCCAGATGTATTGGACTGTAACTCTCCTAATTCTCCTAACAGAAGGACAGCTGGTGCGATGCATCTTCACAATGTTTTTGCCACCTGCATTTTGTATCCTGGCATCAGTTTAGCAGGCGACTTCCCAGCCTTCAGTTGGCCTCCATATGGTCTTAATCCTTTGCCTTACATTTATTTACCAAGAGATATTGCACCAATTGGGATGAATCCCAAATTTTCCTTATCTGATGGAAAAGGTTTACTGCCTTGTATTCATTCCTGAAGTTCATTCCTGAAGTCAGTCTGTGGAGCCAGCCGCTTCTTTTTTAGAAGTGTGCGTGTATGTGCATTCGAGTAGAAGAGAGATGTATCATTTATTCGGGCTGTCTAGTAAAAAGTCCAAAACAAGGTTATCGCTGGCTCTGTGCCTGCTTGGCAATCAGCAGAACCCAGTTCTTGATTCTTCTGAGTTCAGCTTAAAGGCAACAGAGTGGCTGGACAGAAAAATGCTACGTGCAATCAGTGGCTTGAAGCTTTTTGAACTCCTGCTATGCAGCTTGGAGGGTGAGAGAAACCTGGTAGGTGTTGCCAAGATAGGAACAGTGCAGAAATATGCTGAATGCTAAGAATATTCAATATTCCACTTCCAGTAAGCTATGCTGAGCAATGTGGAATCAGCTTTCATTAAAATATGATTTGCCACTCAGTTCCCCCGAGCCATGAACAACATACTAAGATCTATTATCTATAAGTATAAAAAAAACTTTTAATTAGGCAGCTATATATGAATATATATATATATATATAGAGAGAGAGAGAGAGAGAGAGAGAGAGAGAACAGTCTCAAAGCATTTTTCTACATTTAATTCTCCTTGTTGAATTAACATCTATAAAACTATTTGCTATTAAAATTGTTGTAGTTGACTTTGTCTTTCTCTCTTGAATACTAAAAATAGGAATTTCCATCTGTTAGTGAACATAACTTTTTACTATTGCTTTTTGCTCAGTATGCCTGACATTTTGCTTAGTCTGTGAGTGCACTAGCCACATTAGCAAATTCCTAAATTATTTATTTTAATAGCTTGATCTCTTCCACAAATATGAATAAAGCACAGCTTACATAATTACTTACATTACCATAGCCCCGATATAGCCAAAGAAACAAAATCACAGTATACAAGACATATGGTTTGCTATTATTATTATTATTATTATTATTATTATTATTATTATTATTATTATTATTATGGTTGATCGCACAGCCAGATGTTCAGACTGGATTTGGCATTTTTATTGAGTCCTTCCCAAGGACCTGGGATAGGCAGATGTTGTTTGATGGTGTTAAAGGTATCATCTGCAGGATGTAAGCTGTTCCAAGTAAAGCTGCCTTTTGCAATTGACTGGTGGTGATTTTGTCAATGCTGATGGCCTTCAAAACAGATGGTGCTCCAGATGTTTTGGGATTGCACCTAAGGCGCCTACAACTATTGGTACTATCTTTGCTTTCTTTTGCCATAGTCGTTCTACTTCTATTTGCAGGTCTTTATATTTAGTGATTTTTCTCCAATTCTTTTTCTTCTATTCTGCTGTCTCCAGGTATTGCAGTGTCCACTATCCGGACTTCTTTGTCTGTCTTATCAACGGTTGTTAAGTCTGGGGCGTTGTGTGGCAGGTGCTTGTCTGTTTGAATTCTAAAGTCCCAGAGCACTTTAGCTTCTTCATTTTCTATTACTTCGTTTGTTTTGTGTCCCACCAGGTCTTGCTTGCAGGCAAATGGTATTTCTTGCAGATATTCCAATGCACCATTGTTGCTACTTTGTCATGCCGTTGTTTGTAGTCAGTCTGTGCAATCTTCTTGCAGCAGCTGACTAGGTGGTCCACTGTTTCTTCAGCTTCTTTGCAGAGGCGGCATTTGCTGTCTGTTGCTGTCTTCTCAATTCTGGCTTTGTATGCATTTGTTCTTAAGGCTTGGTCTTGTGCAGCCAGGATTAGCCCCTCTGTCTCTTTCTTCAACTGTCTTGCTCTTCGCCATTGCCAGGTATTGTTGTTATCTGCTTTGCCTGCTAGTTTTTTTTTTGGTTTGTTTATTGGCCATGTAATACTTTGCCTTGCCATGTCTCTTTTCTATTCTTCATCTGGTCTATCTTGTAGGCCAGTTTGGTCTCTTCAGTACAAGTAGTCCTCGCTTAACAACCACAATAGGGATCGGAAAACTGGTCATTAAGCGGGGCAGTCATTAAGTGAGTCACCATGTGACTGGACCCTATTTTATGATCATTTTGATGATGATTGTTAAGCAAATCACGTGGTTGTTAAGCAAATCCAGCTTCCCCAATGGACACTTTTTGCCAGAATTGGCTTAACCACAGTGATTTACTTAACGACCATTGTAAAAAAGATTGAAATAGTGATCATGTGACTGAAGTGGTTGGTGCAATGGTTTGCAATGGTCATAAGTGTGAGTACAGGTTGTAAAGCACTTTTTCCAAGGCCACTGTGACTTCAAAGTGTCATTAAACAAACAGTCGGTAAGCGAGAACTACCTGCATTCAGTAAGCCTTCATGGTGTACTAGCTTCAATGCATCTTCTTCACTGTCCTTCAGATATTCTTCCAATCCCCTTTTTTCTTCTTCAACTGTCTGGGATACTTGCATCATACCACACCCACCAATGCTCCTTGGTAAGTCCATCAATGTCACTGCATTGATGAAGGGCATGATTCACTGTAATTATTTTTCTGGTATTCCTATCTAGGGTGTCTTGTTCTGCCTGAGTCCATTCCACTATTCCAGCTGTGTATCTAATGACTGAAATTGCCCAGGTGTTAATTGCCTTGATTGTATTTCCTCCACTGAGTTTGGACTTTAAGATCTTCTTCACTCTCATGATGTATTTACTACTAACTTTCTTCTTGACTTCAATGTGCTTGAGGCTGTCAGCTTAAAGGATGCCCAGGTATTTGTAGTGATCTTCTTCATCATTCTTGATTTTATTTCCACAGGGCATCTTGATTCCTTCAGTTTTCACTATTTTTCCCCTGTTGATGGTAAGGGTGGCATTTGTCCAGTCCAAACTCCATTGCAATATCTTGGCTGTATATCTGGACAGTGTTGAGCAGCAATTCTGTTTCAGATAGTGTTTTTTCATACAGCTTCAGATCATCCATGTAAAGGAGGTAGGATAGCCTGGCAGATGTTTCTGAGGTTTGATAGCCATGGCCTGACTTGTTCAGTATTCTTGACAGAGGAATCAGTGCAATGACAAACAGTAGGGGGTGATAGTGAGTCTCCTTGAAAGATTCCTCTCTTGATATTAACCTCTCCCCATCTATTACCATTGACCAGCAACTGGTCTTCCATTGTGTCATTGATTTTTGCACAAAGCTTCTGATGTTTCTACTGACTCCTGTTATTTCTAGGCACTTGATTATCCAATCATGTGGCAGGGAGTCAAATACCTTCTTGTAATCAATCCAAGCTACATTCAAGTTGGTTTTCCTTCTCTTGCAGTTTTCCAAAATCATCTGGTCAATTAAGAGCTGATATTTTGTTCCTCTGCTGTTTGGACAGTTTCCTTTCTGCTCAGGTGGAAAGAGCTTGTTTTCAGTTAGATGCTGTTGGACTGCATCAGCTACACCACCAGTTAGCAATTTGAAAGTTGTTGGTAAGCAGGTAATTGGCCTATAGTTGCCTGGTGCTGCCCCTTTTGTTGGATCTTTCATTATCAGGTAGGTTTTGCCAGATGTTAACCAATCTTCAATTTCACCTCCTTGCAGTATGTTGTTAAACTGGCAATGAGTGGGTGCAGACTAGTCAGATGTTTCAACCAAAAACCATGCAGTTCATCTTCACCTGATCAATTCTTGATCTTCCTTGCCCTTTTCTCCACCATTTCTGCTGTTATTACAAGTACTTTCATTTCAGCTTCTTTTTTATTCTTAACCACCTCCTTTATCCAAGCTGCATTCTTGTTGTATTTCTTTGGGTTGTCCCATAGCTGCACCCAGAACTGCACTGTTTCTTCTTTATCAGGTGTTGACTGGTTCATTGCAGTCTCTCCATTGATGGATTGGTAGAAATGTTTCTGATCTGACTAAAATTGGAGATTCTGCCTAGAGTGTGCAATTCGAGCTTCGTATCTGCTGATCTTCTTGGCTATGGCTGTTATTATCTGCTTTATTATTTCCAGTGCTTCTTTGATCTTCCTTGTTTCTAGGTGATATTTCTTGATCAGGTATTCTTTGGTCTTCTTGTTCTTCTTGTTCTTCAGCTTCTGTTCTTTCATCTGTTCTAGCCTGCTTGCATCTGATCTTAGCATGCTGATCTTATTTTCCAGCCTGATCTTCCATTATGGTGCTGCATTGTTTGGCTTTTTTTCTTGTTTGTTGATTTTGCATCCAAAGTATTCAGCTATAACTGCAGCTGTGCTATATATCAGTTGGTTTGTTTCTTGCAGTTTGCTGGTGCTTGTATTTGATATTACAGTATTGGCATCTTTTAATACTAGTGCTAGCTGTTTTTTTGTAACAAGCTTCAATGCAGGCAACCTTATTCTGTTGTTTTTGTGCTGTTCTAGATGCTCAGTTATTCTTTGTTTCAATTCCTCTTGTTTTTTAGTTAGAGAGCTTTACTCTTTCTGAGGAGGAGGCAGAGGAGAGGGTGCCTGGTTTGGGAATGAAAACAATTCAATAGCTATGGAGGCTGCCTCTACAGCTGACCGCGCCCCCCCCCCTCCCGGTTTCTCTCTACAGTCTGAACTACTTCTGGCAAGGCCTTGGTTTCTTTGGCTTGGGTAGACCTTTGTATTTCTTCCAATTCTACTTCTGTGAATACTTTATTTTGTATTATAAATCACCATTGATCTGCTAGCTTCTGTTCTGTTATTTCTGATTCTGCATGTTGTTCTTTCCAGGATTGGTACATTCTTTTCAGATATCCTCTCCTCATTGGATTGGATTTGTAATAGCAGATCATTATTTCTTTGTTTTTAGTCTTTGTATATTTGCCACAGGTAAACAACTTTTCTTCCAGTAGTCCTGCAGCTACCAGCCCTGGTTGCTTAGCTAACAGTCCTGAGTCCTGTAGTCTACTTGTCATCAGATGTCCAGGAACTAGAACACCTAGCGCAGTCCTTGTTGACCCAGGCAAGGACTGATCTGGTATAGGTTTCTGTAAATTATGTCTCACCATATTGTTTATGGGAGAGGCACTCTTATTATTGTTATTGTTGTTGTTACTATTACTATGGAATAGCACCATGTTGTTGTTTCATGTTTACAGATTATTTTGCTCATATTTAATTATAGCCCGGTTCCAAGAATTAAAGATAGCAACATTAAAATCAGCCACTTCAAAACTCCAGATATCTAGTTACCATAGTCCTTTCTAATCTTGAAGAGACTGACTTAAAAGATATATTTATCCAAATCGTATGTTTCATCTTTGCCATCTAGATCAGTGGTTCTGAACTGGGGGCCATATATCCCCCTGGGGGCCCTAGGATATTTCAAGGAGGCCAC
Source organism: Python bivittatus (assembly GCF_059951505.1). Classification (NCBI taxonomy): domain Eukaryota; kingdom Metazoa; phylum Chordata; class Lepidosauria; order Squamata; family Pythonidae; genus Python; species Python bivittatus. The sequence continues at coordinate 18,534,323 of NW_028277040.1, forward strand.
AGTTAAAAAACATGTAATGGGGGGGGGGCATGGGATCTGTTAAAGGGGAAAGCAAAGTGTATTATACTGCAAATATTGTCTTGTTGATGCCAGAAAACACACCAGTTATTGTCCCATGTCCATATCTGGTAATGGGACCTGGACAGGAAGGACCACAGGAGAAAAACGAGGTAGGAAGGGGGACATGGGTGAAAAAAGATTGAGAAATACTGATCTAGATGACAAAAGCTACTTAGAGGTTGAAGTAGGTAGAACCCACTTCATTAAAGAGTCTGTAAGTATGTGTAATGAGCAGAAGGTATAACCTCAAGGAAGAGGAGGAAGAACCACAACCAAGACAACAATCAGATAAAAGAAATCTAAGTTTGGGACAGAACTGTAATCTGAATAGCCACTTCAGACAAGACCCTCCCTAGTTCTCTTGAAGATAAAGGGAGGGAGGGGGGAAGCGCATTCAGACTTGCAGACTTGATTCTGTTACTGTAACCTTATAATAAAAGTAGTATTATATTCATGACTTTGGTTTCCTAGTCTGGTCTACCTTGAAGGACAGACAGTATGTCAGTCTGGTTTTGAGAAAAAGTTTTCAGAAGGCTGCTTTGCATCTTTAATAAGGTAGGTGTTTTGGGATATCCCATGATCCTAATAAAATAAATAAATAAATAAATAATAATAATACAAATAATAAAATCACCAATAAATTAGTAGCCATAATGAACAATAATAGTAATAGAATTTGCTGACAAAACAACAGCTTCATCCTTTGTGTAAAAAGTAGCTCAACTGCTGTATAGCTACAGTGTATTGTCTGTTCCAATACATCCAAAGGAGACTCACAAAATCTATAAATCATTTGTGGGAAACTCCTCTCCTTCCCCTCCCCCAAGGAAAATCATACATAGAAATAGAGGTATGGTCTATTTTTATCTAATTATATATCATTTCCCCCCTTGATGGAGCCTATCTGCTGACATAATCAATGATTGTATATAATCTCTACTGAGATAACATTCCTAGAACAAAACCAAATTCCCTCTCTTTTACCAATTAGCACAACGCCTTTTAGATCTGGATATATAAATTGGAAATTTGGATCTATCTTGTGGGATTAAGCTAAGTACCTTGTTAAAAGAAAAGTCTACTACTTTAATTAACTGATCGCAGTGATGACCCTCATAATAAGTAGCTTTTCAGAATTGTGGGAAGAATCTCAATTATAGTTTGAACTTCCCCTCCAAATATCTTATAATGATATAGGGTTCTGAATTTCCCCTAAAGGAGCAGGACCACATGCTGTGGCCTCCCCGTTACATGGTTTTTGATCACACCATTGCAACAGCCCTCTTGACCTTTTTGACCCCCCTGCATCCAGCCATCTGTTTCAAGGATCGCATCAAAATTGCTATCTTCTCTCTTAGCGTGGGTGCCGAAATCTGTGCATGAAACCTGCCAAACTGTGCATTAACCTCTTTTTCAGACGTGGGTCCTGCCCACGTGTATTTGCAGCCAGAAGCAACCCTCTCCATCCTTGAGAAAAAGGATCCCGGTGTCCAGTGACAGCCATTCAGCTGCTATCCTGGAACTTAAGCCCGGGCCTCGGAGTAGCTTTGCCTCTTGTCTCCGCAATGCAGACCTGCAATAATTCAAGATCTGTTATTATGTCACTGTCATGGGAACGCAACCATACCAACCATTGGAAAATGCAAAATGTGGAAACTAATAATGCCCACAGAGAGTCGGGTACTGACATTCCTTTTAGCTTTTTAAAAAAATGCTCAAATAACTGTCAAATGCCTCCTGTGCCCTTCAGTAATTTCCCTATCACATTTTCTAGGAACCTGGCTAATTTCTATGAAGGCCAGCTCCTTTGAAGCAATTGTTTGTAATGCTGCCACTTTTGTCCCTCCCCTCCACCCAGCGCATAGTATTTGTCACAAAGTTGTTGTTGTTATTATTAAATTATTAATTAATTATTAATTATTAATAAAAATAAAAAATAATTGTAATATCTTTATAACCTGTATTTCATTTTATATCTGAGCCAGAAATATTTTATTGAGCTCCATGGTAACAGAACAATTTTAAACAATTCTTTCATGGTATTATTAAAGAAGGTGTTGTTTTGTTAAAAAGAAAAACAACCTTATGTTGGAACTAGAAAACAAAACTGTAAAAGGATCAGGCTGCTCAAGTATTATGTTTTACTACGCTAATATTTATGTATTTAATTATTTTGGCAGTTAGCAAACCTCATGGAACACACTGTAATGCTCCAAACTGGCAATTAATGAAGATTCTGAAGAAATTATTTATTTCCGGCTAAGGGGTCAGATTCGTGGTGGAATCTAATTGTATACTTCCAAAGATGGAATCTGTATCAACAGAAGTTAATGGGGAGCAATTCCTATCAAAGACGATTGATCCTGGTCTGCAGGGGGAGGAGAGTTGAAATAGACTTTCACTTGAATGGTACTAGATTCCACTCTCTGTTACCATGGCTGGATTTCCACTTTGGTTAAGTCATAGTTTGTTTTATTAGAGCTGGTTGAACAAGCCACAATTGCTGGGTTCACATGTAATGCTATATCATAAACCATTTTTACAAACCACAATGGCTAGGTTCACACATTGTGCTTAGTCAACACCCTACCACCCCAGAATCCTTTCTGTTTTACTATAATATCAAAATGGAAATTATATTTGCCTGCTTTCCTGTTTCTGTAGAGTAGCATGTATTTAACAAATTATGATTAGGTCTTAACCATAACCAACCCAAGATGGACAAAGTTGACTGGAGAGATGTCAACAAGAGTTCAGTAACTAGGACATTCAACAAAATGCTGCAAAGTTTACTCTGCAGGCCTAGATGCTACTAGCTATTTGAGGCAAGAGGAAGAATTGCCCACCTACTTTTAAAGACTCTTTTGTATTTCTGTCAACTCTGGAGTTTGGTCAACATGTATTAGCATCTTCATCTTGTTTGATCACCACATATGGGTACCTTCATTTTGGCTCTATTTCAGGTGGTACTCGTACATTCAGTTTGTTCTTAAAATATATACTTCTTTTGGAGCATCTTAAAGCAGAGATGCTAGAAGAGTTTGACCTTTAGGAATTTTGAGGCAAAATGAACTGATGGCTCTCTCTACTGCAGACTAGCTTAGTCAAGCACCTTTCAGCAGTGCCACATTATGCCACAGAATTCCCAAGGCAGGATTTCCATCCTCACATCTGTTATGACTGGGTTTAAACATTGCAGTAAGTCAAAACATCACTTGTCTGCTTTTGATTAACATGCTATGCTTTGTTAGTCCAGGCCTTGTGGGCTGAAATAACACAGCACCATGGTCTTTGGCTTAGGAGGATCCGTGAATCATGGTATATTCAGCAAACTATTATTAAAACTGTAGCTGAGTACAGGGATGGATCAAACTCTCCATACCACTTTATCACTTGGTAGGGGAAATTCTGAGGGAATCAAAGCTGGTTTATTTTTCAGATATGCAACACTAATGATTGAACACTAACAATGCAAGTTTTCAAATGGTATTGCAGGGTGGAGCCACACAACTAAGATTCCATTCATTCATTTATTATTTAAACTGACTAATAACCTCAATATGTGAGTGAACATGTATGAATGCATTTATAAACATTTGGGAGAACGACTGCTTTCCATGTATGTAATGTATGTGTGTGTGTGTGTGTGTGTGTGTGTGTGAGTGAACATGTATGAATGCATTTATAAAATTTGGGAGAACTACTGCATTCCCTGTATATCTATCTCTTTATGGATTGTTTGTCTTAATGCAGAGAGCCTCCTTAAGATGCCAGCAAAACACTTATCCGCTGGGACGGCTCTCTCCGTCAGGCTGTTCAAGAGCTGTGTTTTGGATTTGGCTTGTCACTTACATATTTCTGTAACAGAAATATTAACTTTGCTTTCCTTGAAACCACTTAATGGTTATTTATTGAGCAATTGAAATGTTGGGTTGAGAAATCTCACCATATGGCAGGACTCCCCCTAAGCATTTCCCACATCCTTCACTATTGACCATATTGGCTGGGGCTGGTGGGAGGTATAATGCAGCAATATCTAAAGGACCACAAGGCCTCCCACCTCTGCCTTATAGAATCTCTTTTTATGCTCCTATCCACTTATGCGCATACTCAATTATTTGTTTCTTTGGGGGTTCGTGTTGTCACATTCCTTAGATTCTCAGAAGGCTTAATTTATTGTTATTTGTTAGTCAGTTAGGTGCCATGGAGTGACTGTATGAACAAATGTCCACCATATTGGCTTGGCCCCAGAGATAATCTGTAGCTTATCTAAGGACATTCTAGTGATCTTCTCGATCTCATCCATTCATCTTTGCCTTCCCATTCTACGTCCCTCAACCTTGCTAAATGTAGATGTTTTCTCTAGTCCATGGTCCACTCATGTCACGTACCCATAGTATGTGATAACAATCTCAGAAAAGCAGCCAGTCTTCTTTTGATCCAGAACAGGTAGTCCCCAGTTTAAGAATGAGTTCTGTTCCCAAGGTCTGTCCTTAAGTTGAATTTGTACATAAGCCGGAAAAGTATTATTGTATGATACTGTATAAGTAGTATGTAATTAATTTGAATCATTGTGTATTTAACTTGAGTTTTGCTACAATAGGCTCTATTCTTAACTGTGAGTCATCCGTAAACTGAGCGTTCTTAACCTGGGGACTACCTTTATATTCGTTTTTTTGTAGTCCATTGTACAACGGTCTCCAATACATAATTTATAATTTCCATTTTCTTCCTCAATGTCCAGCTTTTATAGCCATACATTGCTACTATCATTTAAGAAATTTCCTACTCTTCATGATCTAAATAAATTATAGCAGTTCTCCCTCTCTTAATCTCTTCTTTATTTGTGCAGCACACTGTCAATTTTCTTCTATGCCTGAGCCCGGGAAAACAAAACTGTCTTCCATTTTCAGTTCTTCAACATCAGTTGCGAGTTCACTAGTTATAGTGGGTGATACTAACTGTGGCTTGTTAATATTTTACACTAACCCAGATTTTTCACTTTTCTTTTTTTACTTTCAGCTAACTAAGTAGTACTACTTGCATATCTCAGATAGTTAGTGCTTTGATTCCTGCTGTCATCTCTGCCATTATTATAATATATTCACTGCAGAAATTAGTATGCATGTATGGGGAGTTCTAGTCCTGCTTTAGGCCCAAAAGCTAGTTGGGTGATCTTGGGCCAGTCACTCTCTTTTAGCCCTAGGAAGCAAGCCATGGCAAACTGTTTCCAAAAAAGCTGCCATAGGAGGAACTTGTATGGACTTGTATGGACTTGTTCATGTAGTTGCTAGGAACAAGACTGACTTCAAGGCATAAGAACAAAAAGATAAAGAATAGTATATGTCACTGTCTCACTCCATTCTGGAGCACTCTGTTTCTCCAATCTCAATTCTTAAAGTAGCTTCTTGCTCTTTGTAAAGTTTTCTAGAAGAAGAAGAAGGATTATATTCTACTTTCTGGCCTGATCTACACTATGAAAGGCCTTGTTATAGCTGATAAAGGTAAACCTCTTTCTTAAATCCACTTCTGTATCCATTATCCATTTTTCTTTATTTTGTTTAGAAGATTTCTGTACCAGGTCAGTCTGTCAGACTCTGGGCAATCAACAATTACCTAATGTAAGATTCCCCAGAAGGCCGTGAGAATTGGAGCCATTCTTGCCTCTGCTGCAGGCGGTTCCATAGGAGGAAGTCCCCACACGGCATGCCTGCCCACATCCCCCCCCCCAAATACTCCAATAGAAGAATGTAAATTTTATCAAAATTCTACACGTAAACATTAAAAAAAAACCCACAATACATAAACATATACAAAAACATAAACCTAAAACGCAAAACTAAACATCTAACTTAAAAAAAAAAAATTATGATCCCCTTCCGCCCTTCGCTCTCCTCATGGACCCATTAACCATTTTTTATTTTTTTATACTGTTGTAATCACTATTTAAATTTTCCATTATCTCCCGTTGTTTAATTTATAAAACCCTTTATCATCAAGCTATTTTTCTCTACTTTTGTAATGTAGTCCATAAACAGACTTCATTGTTTTTTTTTAATAAAAGCATCTGTAGATTTATTTCTCATTAGGCATGTTAGTTTTGCCATCTCTGCCAAGTCCATAACTTTAAATATCCAATCTTCAACATTTGGAGCTTCCTTATTTTTCCATTTCTGTGTATATAATAATCTTGCCTCTGTGATCACATACAACAATAAGACATTGTGCCTTTTACTCAGTTCTTCTTCCATCAACCCTAATAAGTACAGTTCTAGTCCAAATACCCCAATAGATAGAGGACCTCCATTTGCACATATTAGGTGGGCAGAATCTGTCCAGGATAGGCCATTTTGAAGTTATGCAGGTCCCAAGTTCAGGATTGAAATAAAAGTTATCTCAAGCTGCTTGGAAGGTCCCATACAGCAGAACACCAGGAAACGTCTGGAACTGCCTTACCCAGTTTGACCCTGTCCCTCTGGTCTGAACATCTAGAAAAAGCCTCTCCCCCCTTCTCCAGCAAGAGATACCTGGGGTATGGGCCTTATGGGAGGTCTTCTCAGTGGTGGCCCCCATGCCATGGATTAAGCTATCCCCAGAGGTTGGCCCCATTCCCCCTTGCATTTCACAAGGCTGTTAAGAACATCTTATGCCAGTGTGACTTTGGCCTTGGTTGACTGTGGGTAGCCATTGCTTTTTCATTGTATTATTTGAGTTACAGTGCTTTGTCTGCTTTATTTTTGCTTTGCCTCAGTTGAATGGGGCAGTTTCCAAATATCGTGAATAACTAAACAAATGAAATAAAAATAAACATATGCAAAATGCTTCCTGCATGATTAGGGGTGATTTCAATAGAGGCGAATACGTGTAGCTCAGGGTTGAACTGTGGAGTCCTTGGGGTTCTCTGGGCTTGGTTCTTTTCTTACAAATGTTTTGTTACCTGGCTAGGTAACATCTTCAGTGCTAGAATGGAATGGGGTTTGCTGTCTGTTTATCTGCTGTGGCCTGCCTTGCCAGTGCTGGTGGGGGTGGGGTTTTGTTTTGCTCCTCTGGTAGTTCTTTGATTGGCATATGTTTCCTGCTTGATTGTGTGCCTGGTGGTAACCTTTGCTTATCTGGGCGATGACTGCTGGTGAGGTGATCTTCTGGTCTTTTGTAGAGACACCAAGGCCTCCAAAGGCAGGGTCTATAAAAGCTAGGGCTGGCTCACAGATACATGTTCCTTCCTAGAGGGTTGCAAAATCCATCCAAATCTTACTAATATGGAACCACAAATCAACGTTTTGTATCATCACAGATAGAGTATAGCTGATTCCAGTTGATTCACACAGTGTTGCAGGTGGATGGCTCACACCCATTTCCTCTGCTTTCTCTCCCTTGACTGAGGTCAGCAGTTATAATTGTGAAGCCTTGCATTTGTGATGAAATGAAGCACTGTGAAAAGTCACTTCTGGGGTGTAAAACCTGTGATGGTCCGTAAACTAGAGGATTATGGCCATTGTGTGATGAATCTGAATGTATGAGTGTTTAGTGCTCAACTGATGAATGAGCATATGTGTACAAGGGCTGGGTGATTTCCATCACTACTGCAATTTTTCTTTCTTGTTGAGAAATGTGTACAGTATGGTAATCCATCCAGTGACAACAATGTATGCTTCGTGCACTGTCAATCGGTATCAAAACCCCATTACTACATATAAAGTAGCATATATAAAGATTTCAGCTATAGTTCTACTTTACCAAGCCATTCTTCTCTGTAGATTGATCTGGGTTAACCTACGTGTGGTGTATTTTAACATACTGTCTAAAAATGTGGTTTCTGATCATTGACTGTGGCCTAAACACTAGTCTCGCTTGCTCAGCTGTCCCGTTGCAGGGAATCAAACAGCTGCTCCCTCATCCAGCAGGCTGCCTCTGGCACGTTCTATGTTTCTATGTATATCGATCTTCCAGCCTGATGAAAATCTGTCTGTGATTTCCCCAGGATGAAATAAATGTTCTTTATCATCAAGGGCTTCATTCTGTATGAACTGCATCAACATGAAATGTATCAATAGAGAGGCATCAAATAAAGCCACTGTAGGATGCTTTTTATAATGAAGGAAAATACTGAAACAAAAATCCATTCTTCTTAGAACTGATAAAATGCAGGCATTTTTTTTTTCAGGTGGGGCAAGGAGGGAGACGTCAGTCTGGGTCTATTGGGAAAGCAACTTTAAGGTATATTTTAGGGTGATAAACACACAACACACAAAACACTAAACAAAAGCAGCAGCATCTTCCAGAATTATAATAATTATAGTAATGTCTCTGTCTCCTCCTCCTCCTCCTCCTCCCCCCCCCATGTCTTGAAGTAATTGGAGACATAAAAACACCTAAAAATTAAACACTAGTAGTTTACTCCATAGTATAGTGGAACTGATATCACTGATATCACCCTTCAACTTTTAACTGAGTCCCTGATAAAATGTCACGAAAGATGACAATAAACATGCATACGGTTAATTCTTTCGCTGTGGCTATCATTAAATGGTAATTCCTTGCCTTGAAGGGTCTTGGGTTGTGGCGTGTCTCTGTTGTTCTTGTTCTCTTTGTGACACAGTGGAGTATTTATAATGCGGGATCATGAGACAAAGTTTGAAGATGAAGTCTTACTTTGAAAGCAAGCATGGATCTTGTCTGTTAGCTCTTCTTGAGCTGTCTTCTGATAGCTCAGTTCAAGCATCATATAAACAGCATTTCACAGATAAATAGCAACTTGGAGAAAGCATTCATTTCCTTTCTCTTCCCCCACTCCCTGTCCGTAGCTTTTTCCTATCAGGAAACAGAGCATGCCAGACTGCTTTGAGACATGTTATAAGATCTATGTTTATAGGGGGCAAAAATGGATCGCAGTTAAAAACTACAGAAATAGGGGAGTGTCACATCTCTCTCTCTCCCTCTCTGCCTTGAATGACAAATTCAATGGGGGTGTCTATTTTTAACCTCCTGTTCTTTCCTTCTGGCAGAGCAATCAGTGTTAGCTGAGCTCTTTGACGGAATGGAGCCAAGGAACCCCATTTGCTGCCTTCTGCAATGACCAGCAGCTTTACCCAGCTGCCAGAGGGGAACCTTTTCACATGAAGCCCAGTCCTACGGCAACACCATGTCAAGCGACAATAGTCCCAGTGAGCCACTTTCCACAACAACTGTTAGTTCAGTTCTGGTTGAGGCTGGGGATTGCAGAATTGTCATCGCTCTTCTTAAGGTAAGCGGCGCCGAGCCTAATTCCGTCTCTGCACCCTTGGCTAGATTTGTGTTCTGTACTCTTTGCTCAGAGATTCACATACAGTGTAAGAGTTGATGCTGAGCCACTGAAGGAAGAACCCAAAGGAGAGGGATAACGTACTACGAGTTTCTGACGAGTGAGAGAGTTTAAAAACCAATCAAGCATCATCTCAAATAAATGATTTGGTTTCTTTAAAGATATATTGCCTGAAATTAAATAGACAGCCCAGCAATGTGTGCAGGAACATCTTTGTTTACATATAGGCATTTTCTCTGATTGTAATTGCATTCATTCAGAATTTATAACTTTGTTTTTCATATTTGTTAAGGATTATATTCCGTTTATAAAAGTGCATTAACCTAAGTTAGCTGATTAGCTAAAGGAATCATTATGATGTTAATGCATAGGCAAATCATTAGTGCTCATATGGTGCAGATATCAATTTGCATTTTAGAAAATGAAAGGGTTGATTTAAAACCTTACTGGGAATTATCTCACCATCTCATTTTAGTATATGCATTCATTGCACATTTACTCTGTTGAAACTTAAGTATGCTAAAGTTTATGTGTTATCATATTTTTCTGTGGGCCTCTGAGAATTGTTTTTGATTGCGGTGACATGCAAACATCTTTAATAAATAAAAATAAATAAATAATATGTATAAATAAAAGTAAACAAATATTATTATGGGATTGTAAGGAAAGACCAGGCTGATCCAAAATAGTGAAGTTCAGAGTAGACTCATTAAAATAAATACGTGATTTAGTAACCTTAGTTCTATTTATTTAAATGCTCCTGCTCTAAGCCTGACTACATTTAGATCGAACCCCACATCCTTTACATCCTTTATGCTGATTTTAGCTTATTACTGTCTGAACCAACTACTGTGCAAAGATATGGAGTATCTGCTTAGAACAATATTTGCTTATATTTATATTTTAGTGTGGAGAATGGGTACAGCTGCAGCTAGTTGAATCAGTACCAAATGTATTAGAAATTGGCAGCAATGAAGAAGAGACCAAAAAATTATTACATGATCATGAACTTCTCCTGGCTAAGCTTAAGGTAAGAGAAATAATATATTTAACCTGAAATACTATAACTCGTGGTTATCGTTGTGATCTGAAAGTTGAAACTGACCATTCAGCAGAATTTTGTGCATTATCACAATCAATCTTAGAGGACATGAGGAGTGCCTCTGCGTTATTAAAATAAGCCTTAAAAATCAAGAAGTAAATTATCTTTTCCCAACAGTTCTTCAGATCTTGTTTGTACCTAACTTCTCCCAAACTCTTGCTTCACAGTCAGGAGTTAACTGCATGTGATCAGCATCCACAGACAAGCATAGGCAAACATTTGCTTGTGATACCAACACCAGTCTTAATCTTCTGCCAATGGCTACCACCAGGTGGCACAGTCAGCAACAAGCATCAAGCCTAAGTGCCCTCCAGATGTGTTGGACTATAATTTCCACCAACCCCACTGGCCTGGCTGGCTGAGGATCATGGTAGTTGTAGTCCCACACAGGTGGTAGGCAATAGGTTGGTGGAAGAGTGATGAAGACCTTTTCCTATCCCAAATCTAATAATAATGAAAATGGATCATGAAGCACAGCAAATATGAACAAATCAACGGTAGTATTTACTCCCTAGATTGGTCAAGTATGGTTTTAAATCCCTGAAGGAAAGATGGTGAAGTACTCTTATCCCCTTCTTTTTTGTCTTCAACTCTTAGCATCTTCAACTCTTAGCACCATACATCTGTATGTACAAATGTTGGTGTACTGTTTCAGTGGGCACCAGAAAACGGGATGAAAACACGTTTAACTTCTATTTTATAGTCCAATTTATCATGCTACCAGTAACCAGATTTGTGGGGGTACCTGGCTGCAAAGCTCCAGATGACTACTAGATGGCAGTAGTTGACACAGTCTTCTGAGGTTTTTGCAACTCGGATCTGGCAGCCCACTTAACCGAATCCAAGTAAATAGCCGCTTATCAGGGCTGGCCCTAACAATTCACGATACACCAAACTATTAGCCATGCTAGCTAGGGCTTTTGGCACTTCTGGTTCAGAAAAGTTACTTTTGCATCCATCAGGGGGAGGTGGCCCTCTCAGGCAGCAGACTTTGTTATCATGAAGAGGCATCCAGTTGTTGCTACTCATTTTTTTTGTTGTTACTGTCTTTGTTTTTTTAACAGGCGGAGCAAGGGTGACTGAGATGGGTGTCAACGTTGCAACACCATGATCAAAACCACCTCCTTTTATGTGTTGCATACAGGAAAGGGGCAGGGCTTTGATTGCATGGGCACGGCCACCATATTGACTTTTTTGACACCCCCCCCCACCCCCACAGATGTCCCGGCAGGAGGAGTGGGTGAGAGGTTCCTGTCTTGGGTGCAAAAAACAAAGCTATAGCTTTAGGGAGAGATGCAGAAGAACCAGTTGCTGCTTCAGTTCAAACAGCCAAACATTTGAGGCCATTTTGCCATTGGCAGAAAGCTTATGGAAAAGGAAAAGTTATTAATGGTTCTGAAGAAAAGGCATTATCTCACTCCTGGCGGTGTCATTAATCATCCTGCACATAATGCTCAGGTCCCTGTGTATAATGGGATAGCATTTGGAGTTTTTAATGCAAATGATTTGAATACATAGGCGCCTCAAACAATATACACTAAATTTTAGCACACATGGTATCAATCCGCAGCTCACAGCCTCCACTCGTGGGGTTGTACCATGTATTCAGTACAAATAATTGCAGCAGCTTCTTTTCCTTAATAAAAGCAGAACATACTGATTTTGTGTGCTGAAAAATCCTGAACAGAACTTGGGTCTTGTAAGGCGAGGTGAACAGCTTATATAAGAATTAGTTAAGGAAGTTGTTCACTTCTGAACATCCCAGGGAGGAATAAAAAGCCGGCCCAGAAGCAGACATCTCCTTCAAGGAAGTTCTAAAGCAATGCATTTTTCATAATGAACTACTTCCATATTAGTGGGAAATACAATTTCAGAGAAAATTATGGATTGAAATCCTACTGGGAGGTGATTATGCGAAGCAACGTTCTGCCAGAATTAGACAGAATTGAATCAGGAGGCAAAACTTAATTACTTCAGACAGGAGGTAGGGAATGGTGTTATTTGTTTTAATTGGTAGCAATACATCACACATCTCCTCTAGAAATTCATGATGGCGCTCCTTCCTCCAATTTTTCTCACAACGACCCTGTGAGATAAGCTGGTCGGAGAGAAAGCATCTGTCCCACAGTCATCCAGTGAGATATCATGGCTGAAAGTCAACTTGAACCTGGTCATCCCCAAGTCCTAATCCAACATCCTAAGTACATTGGCTCCCTGTAATGCTTCAACAATGAAAGTTATTTTAAATGAAATAAATCTTTGCTACCTTCATAATATTTTTTATAGTGTGTTATAACACGTAGGATCTCCCTATGCTGCATCTGGAAGCTGGAAATGAGAAGGGGCCATGTAGCTATTTGGAAGAGTGTCCTTTGCCTCTTGAAATCTTTCTGCCCCTGATCCGTATCTTAAACATATCCATTTGCACCTTGAAAACATAATACCCGGAATGGAGTCTACATCTATCAGCTTGCCAGCAGAATGAATGGCAGGGAAAGATTTATCTACAGCAAACAAAGTATTCAGTAAACCTGGAGCCATGCTGGTTGGGAATTCTTGGAGTTAGGGTCCTCAACATATCTGTAGGGTGCCAAGTTAGGAAAGACTCAGATAAAAAGGCTTTAGGCTGCTCCAGCAGAAACTGGACTGGTTTAGGCCTAGTTAATTTGCTTGCCCCGCAGTCTTCACTGCACAATTATTCATCTTGCCTCCATAGATCTAGGCCTGGAATGGCTGAGAGCATTTTAATTTAATGTAATTGTGAGAGCATTTTAGCTGATTAACTTTTTCAAAGGATAGAGACCCATTCCTCAGGTTGTCTGCTGCCCATTTTTTTGCCACAGATTTTGTTTTCTAGTGTTGGAATCCTTTCTATCATAACGTTTATCTCCTTGAGCCAAAACGTTTTTTCTTTGAATATGAATCCCAGGTAATGGTAAGGAATAATGCTGATGACCGAAAGTGGTGCTGAAGATAAAACGGGGAAAAAAATAAGGATGATGAGATAATAATAGAATGGCTAGCAGCCATTCCAGGATTAGGTTTGAGAAGATTAGATGACTAATTGCTGGCACAGGGAGAAATCAAGAGAATTTCAAGTGTGGTGTTATCAGTATTTGGTTAATGCTCAGTTTTATTTCTTCTTTTCAGCAGAGCTACAGGAAACAGTGAAAGATGTTTGAGAGATGCCAGGAGGGTAAATGAACTGAACCTTAGTTCAGGACATATAGAAATCTGGTTAATTTAGGAACTGGTAATGGTTGACCATATCTGAATGGGAATACACTTTGTAAACTGGGTGTGCTCTTCAACTTGAACTGACGACGCTCCCTTGAATTATTTGCCAACTCTCCATCTTTCTTGGAAGTTATTATTAGGACTGTTTTATATCGTATTTTAATGAATTTTATCTCTGCTATAAACCGTCCAGAATCATTTCAACAAGATGGGCAGTGACAAATTAGATAGATAGATAGATAGATAGATAGATAGATAGATAGATAGATAGATAGATAGATAAAAACTTAGCTTTTTTGTGCCTGGGAGCATAATCAGGAGCATTTTTACCCACTTTGGGTGATCCACCAGCTGCAGGCTTCCTAATGAAAGATTGTAACACATATATTACAATTATAGCAATATATAATAGCAAGATTATAATTGTAGATCTGTTAGTATTTGTTCCTAAACAAAATTTAAAATAACTGGAAATGTGATTCAACTAAGGGACAGTACTTTGTGCAAAGCTATTGTATGCATGCCTGTTGAACTGTATGTCCCATTGGGTGTTAGGAATTGCTGTTTTATTCTCTGAAATTCATTGATTTTCAGTGATTCATTGAATCAGTGTATCTTTGATTGCTGTCATAACTGAATTCATCCACCTTATCACTGCGCATTCACTTCTTCTCTTTCCTTCAACTTTTCCAAGCATTATGGACTTCTTAAGGAAACTGGCTTTCCGTATGAATAGTGTCCAAAATATGAGAGTTGGGGTCTACTCATTAGAATTTTGAGTGAAAATTCTGGCTTGATTTGTTCTATAATCCATTTATTTTCCTGTCTGTCCTTGGTATCCTTAAAAATCTCATCCAGCATCAATTGTGTTAATAATAGAGTGAGAGAGACTGGCCCAAAGTCACCCAGCCAGCTTTCATGTCTGACGGAGGCTTACAACTCAGAGTCTCCTGCTTTCTAGGCCAGCACCTTCACCATTACACCAACATCACAGAAAAGCCATTGTCTGAACAATTTCAATCTTTGTTGATATAAGCACATCACAGCATTTAATATTCTGTTTAAGGTCTTCATTACAGTCCTGCCAAGGGCTAGCCTGTGGCATATTTCTTGACTGATCGATCCTGAAAGTCATTTTATAGTTTTCCTATTTTTGATCTGGCATTAACATTAGAAAATAAAGTTTGGAGAAAAAAGATAGGCTTTAGGGGAAGTTCATTACTCTTTAATCCCATTGAAATAAACGGTACTTAAATTATAGAGTGAGCACAACCTCAATGGAGTGCCACTCAGGAAGAGTTGAGAGGATGAGGAGGTCTCATTCGATTGATTTGGTCTGTATTTGTTAGCCACCTTAGAAAAACAGATTATAAACTCTAATAAATACAACATAGTACTGTATGTAGATCATTTTGGCAGAGGAATTGTTGTTTTAAAAAGCCCCGTTACGATACCTACATCTCCTCTTCACCTGCTCTGGCTCGGGAGAGCTAGTAATCTTTGGAGATGACCAATGATGCCCTGCTTATTTTCCAGCGCATACCATAATTAGGATTGCTCTGTTAACTATCACCACCATGTTCCATTAATGAGTGACTAACACCCTCTGAATCTGACCCAGGGCTTTGCCTTTTGATTCACAGTATTTCAGTCTTCTCTAGTTAGTAAGAGATATAGCTATGTTGGGATAATTGCATTAACTGTATGAATATTTTATGAGGGGTTCAATGAAGAATCTATACTTTTTAATATGAAGACTTGGCATGTTGCTGAAATATTCTGTGAAAGGTATTGTTGTGCTTGGTGCTCTGTGATTGGATTAAACTCTGAAAATGAGTTAGAAGATTTGGGGAATGTATCTGTGCATTCTTGACTGGTTGCCAATGTCCTGTTCTGTGTCATAGTATAGGTCACAAAGGATTATACTGTAGTAGAGAACTTGGAATGTATACATCAACTCTGCAGAGTTAGTTTTCTTTCTGAAAAGACAGGCATTAGTGCATAAGTTGGTCAATGATCCTTGAAATTCATTCAGAAGGTTGTTTGTTATTTTGTTTGCTCCAAACAAAATAGAGGAACAAGTTAGGGAAACATGTATCTTTGGGGGAAAATATTATTTATTCAGGTTTTGTTGTAATAGTGAAGAATATATGTAACTCAGTGTTGAATTGTTAAAGTTCTTGGATCATGATATTACCTAGTCTGGTGATGAAATGTTGGCAAGAAGAAAATCAAGTTCAGAGAACATCAAGAACCTATCAAATGTTTGTCTTTAGGAGGAAGAATATTGTGTGTTTTAATGCATTAGATTGTGCTATATGCTCCGTTAACCCTGGAATCTGTGAGAATGGTTTTGTGTCCAGCAAGGCATAAAGAACTTTTTCAATTAGAAAACAAAACTTCAGTGTGAAGCAGTATGAGCATGTTTTTTTTTTCACAAACGTTTTGCTAGAAAGGCATTTCTATTTCTTTTTATCCAGTGGGCCACCAATAACATCTTGCTGCTGTTCATAATTCACTTGATTACCAGTACTTCGTATCTGCTGTACCTAAGCCACACCACCGCCCAATTCTTATGTTAAGACCTTAAAGAACTCTCATATATGCTCACTGCCAGCTGTCATAGGGAAGAGTCTTCAGCAAGGTGCTCTCAATGGGACTCCCTTCTTGTTTCTGCCCCCCTTGTCCTTTCATTAGCTCTTTCCCTTGGTTCACACTACTGCATATTACCATTGCTTTGGCCCTCGAGAGAGCAGATTAGCAGGCACTAGTAGCATGGGAGAAGGAGAAGCAAAATCAGGGGAAGCTGTGGCCCTTTCCTGCAGTGGGAGCCTTGGCAAACAGGAGAATAGTAAATAGAGAATAGTAAAAAGAGGCATTCAGTACAAGAAAGTCTGGCTGCGTATTCATGTAATTGGATACTGTGACTCACGCAGTCAACCTGTCATGTCTTACTCATCACAGCTCAAAGAGATGCATCAGCTTGAAAAATCCCAGGGTCTAGATTAGACTCAGGAAAGCAAGAAGGAACACTCACACATTCTACTTATTCAGACTTCCAGTTTGGCTCTTGCCTCTTTGCCTCTAATCCTGTTAAATTTATCTGTCACTTTCTTAAAGAGGATATTCCCATTTCACCGTATTTGTGTGCAAAAGCACTTCAAGTAAGTGGTTCAAAGAGCCTCATCGGGACAAATTGCAGCTGCCTTGCCCAGGCCTATTTTTGTACTGCACACAAATGTAAAATAGAATGCAGAAAGTCCATGGCTCAATGGCAAAGCAAGTGTGTAATGGGGGAAAAACCACATTAAACCCACGGCATATCCAGAAGAGGCAGAGAAAGTCTGAAACATGAGTGACAGCACTTTGCTAAATGGGTAATAGTTTTACTGCACCACAAAAATGTGCCATTTACACATTGACTACACATTGGATGAAGTCACTAATGTCCTGTAGACAGTCCAATATCTGTTCATTCTTCTGTTTCTCTCCCTGCCACAACATTTCCTATTTTCCTCAGCAAACCAACCTATTTGTGGTGTAGTTCAAATTTCTTGACACTTTACAATATTCTCTCCTTCCTGGGAGTAGGTCGCTTTGAGATATCATATCCATGAAGGTCTTTCCCTCAAATGCTCATTCACGTGTTCTAACCTCCTCTCCCTCCCATTTTAGTACTCATTTAGTAATCTGGCTAGCTTTCAAGTGTTACGTTTTCTGCCTATAGTAGATAAATAGTGGAGCAAGAGAGGAGGCAAACCACTTGCCAATCCTCTCTTTCCCTGGTATATCTGGGCAAGGGGAAGGGTTTTTTCTCTGCTAAGAAGAAATGGGGAAAGATCTGCAGAAGGACAGTCAGACTAGTTGATGGATAATCAGCTTGAAGAATACAACCAACCGTTGGCTTAGTCAGCAGATATCCAAATATTGTTCTCCAGTCACAGAAATGGTCAGAATAGAATGAGATGAATGCTAGAAGAGTAATGAAAGGTACAAAAATGCACTGCTAATTCAGTTGTGTGTTGTTCTGTGACAGCATAGGCTTGGATAATAGCATGAGCTGCCATCTGGAAGGGATAGAAGATGGCTTCCTGAAAGCATTACTAAGCTAAGGGAAAAGACAATTTGAAACCAGAAGTGGTAGAGGGGCACTTAGCCATTTTTCTAACAGCTGCTTCTTTACTTCAAATTTCCTCCCTCCCATCAGCTGGTTTTTAAATTGCTGGATTCTGTTGCAGAGTTGAAGTCAGTGTGGTTTTGTTCGATGCTAGGAGAAAATTTGTTCAGGAATAATTCTGTGGGTTCTTGAACAAAGTAATAGATTCAAGGGAAAGAGTAGTGCTTAAAATGTTTCATGCTCTCTCATTTATTTCTCTTGCTTTAACCCAAGAATATTTGCTTTTAATGGGCAACACACTTGCTGTTCTAACCTTAGTGAATTGCACATGAAATAAAAATAGATGAATAAATTGTGTGATTACAAATTCTTATGGGCTGAAAGCTCTGGAGCAAGTCAATTTTTTTTTCCAAACTCGGAGACTATTACAATGTAGTAGGAAAATATAAACCATGCTCACTCCAGCACTACCAGATCAGGGCTGCAAAAATCTGGACAACTTCTAGGTGGCAGCAAAGAGACATGGAAAACTCTCTTTATTGTCATCTAATGAATCTTCCAGATTTTTTTCTGCCCAGATGTGGTTGCCCTAACTAATCCATTTTCATAGATTGAATATGTGCAAGAAGCTATTTCCCAGGATGTAAGCCATGTTCATTGGCTGAGGTTTTTTCTACCTACATGGAAGCATCTGTCTTGCATGAAACCACTCATAGCCTGAGAGTTCTTTTTTGAATGGCTAATAACAAGAATTGTACCAAGGCTCCCAGACCAGAAATTCTTTTGGATTTCATTTTTTCTGATGGATGGATTAATCCAGGCATGTGGAGTGGAGAATCAGATTCTAGCGGTCATACTCAGTTCACAGGAAATACTCTAATGTGAATTGCTGTCATTTCTCTAAAGAGCTCTTGTGTGAAAAACTGCCATCCAAGATCCTTTCAACAAAATGCCAAATGAATAAAGAACAACTGGAGGAGAATGACATTCCCTAAATACAGGTACTATTAAACACACAAAGGGCCCAAGATGATTTGTGAGAGAAAACAAGGAACCTAGCAAATGTTTTCAGACAAAAATCAGACAGCCATATTCTGCTCTTGGTCCTATATTTGTCCTAGGGCTTCTTGATGGCACTATCCAACTCCCATTCTGGAAGTAAAGCAAATGCCTTGGATGTAAAATGATCCAGGTATAGTTCCCAACCTCTTCATTTGAAATCTATTCCAGGCAGCTCGCCTGAGAAAGATCTCTGCTGGAGATCCCGGAGACTTGAGGCCAGCCCAAATAAACAGTACTGGGTTAGCCAGTTGTCTAATAATCTGATTTGGCATGAGGCAGCATCGCAGACTACTGTATATACATCCAAAAATTATAACTAGAGCAACTGAACCATATAGATTGGCCATATGGAATGTAGTATCCCAGTAGCTGGAATGCTATAATTCTACCTGCTACTTTGTTTTTTGAATGTAATTTATGCAGTCCTGAAAGGAATGGGGTAGTTATTTAAAGGATTGCTAGATTTTCCAAGAATCACTCAGACTATTAAGGGCGAATTAAGATACTGAACCAACAGGACTGAAAAGTGCGTATTTAAAACAGTTACAAACTTTGGACAGGGTGTATCTTAAGTTCAGAATTGGTTTGAATTGTCAACAGACCCTATCAAATTGTGAAAGTTAAAAGATTTAAGAGAAAATGCCTCTTTTCTCCATCTCTGTTCTATTTCCATAATCATGGTCAAAGTGGGACACAACTACCAAGAAAGTTTTTTTCTTAGTTAGTATAGAAAGAGAAGTGCCACTGTGTTAAGCAGATGGTGTGACCTTATTACCTAACTTCCCTAAAGCATGGATATGTTCTGATTTTCCTGAATCATTTTTGCATCAAACTTCACTTGTAAATTTGTAGCACATAAAACTATAAAGCGAACTACGTAGGATCCAACCAAAAAGCTCATGTAGTTCACTGAGTATCCTCAGGGGGATTCATGGAGAAGGAGGGATAAACAAAACCTCAAGATGGGGGACATGACCACATGTTAGAAGCCCTGCCCCTTTTGTATGTGTGTTGATGTTCAAAGGGGTGGAGTTTTGATGGAGCAGTTGCATCTGTCATCTTGGCTTGTTTTATCCTTATCCCACTGACAAAAATGGGAACTCCACTGTCAGGGCATAATTTGTGTCCTCCTAATAATTATCTCACGGAAAAAAATAGATTGGGAGTCTTACAGCTGCCAATACTGGAAGTAATATATTGCCATCCCAGCTTGCAGCCATTAACAGCAGTATTCTACATGAACTAGTTTAATCCCCTTTAAAGTTGTCCCAGCCAGTGATCATTACTATGTAAATGGGCTGGATGGTGGAACAGTGAATCATAGCTATTATATGTTCTGGTCCTAAATGTAGGATCTGGATTTAGTTGGCAATCCTTTAGGCTCACTGAAATTAATGTGATAAATTAGCCATTATTTCACTGGGATTAAAATAGGACTAAGTTAGCTTGTTTTCAACAAAGTATAGTTGGTTGCTATTACATAACATTTACAATTTCTTATGGTTCAACAACAAACTAAGAGTGGTGCAAATTAGTCTCTAATCCATGCAATTAATCATAACTCCATTTCAAACATATTTAGATGAGTTTTTGAATAAGAGCTACATCACCTATACCATGACATAAGGGGAATTACAGAGCTAAGCTCTGATTTCACATTTGTCCAGAAGATCATGGTCAGGTCAATTTGCATTCAAAGTGTACCTAAACATTTTCAAATATTTATGAGGGCAATATGCCCAGGGAACAAAGTTTGATAAAGAGATAAAGCAGTTATTTCAGGGATGTTTAACTTTCAGTAATCATTGATTTAGTTAAAATTAATTTGTACCATTAATATAAATGCCTACATTGTTGAATGAATTTCTCTGCTTAGCCAAGAATTTTTATGTCTCTTACTCTTTAGTATAACAAACATTACTTTGGCTGTCTGAAATCAGAAATTATAATTTTAAGCAATAATTTAAGAGCACTGATTCTGTTCTAAGAATTATAGTAAGTATGTTAGCAGTTTGGTCCAGTATTGCCAATAGAAGATACTTATTTCAATTTTTTTTTTTTTTTTACTATAGTGGTGTATAGTACTGTATATCTTCTCATTCTTTACTGGTTGAGGATTGTATTTATTTCAGTAATTCGTGATCCTGGAAGTAGCAAAATTCTACTATAACTTCCAAAAATTAACTGATGGGAATGGGACAATAATTTACAGTGTCTCCTGCTGGTTATGATTAAAAAGATAACTTGGGTAGATTTTTTGATGGAATATAATTAGTTTGATGTGAATTTCGTGCTTCTCAACATTTTTTTTTTTTTGGTCATAAATTGGCACTTTTGTTGAATGCAGTAAATTCATCATACATGCTAACATTTTTATGAAGAAGTATTGCACATTTTCTAAGATTCAGTAATACAGATACTGGATAACTAATAGAAATTTGTAGTTATGGTTTGATTAATATTCTTCTCTAAAGGACTTATACATTAACCCCATGTATTCAGTTGCTGATGATTTGAAGCTTAGGTAACTCATTAAAACTAGATAGTGGGTGATTACAGGATCCTTAGCTCTGCCATGTATTAGCTGAAATTTTAGCTGAGTAAAATCTTATCCTCTAGGGTAGTCTTCCTCAACCAGGTACCCTCTAGATATGTGGAGTTTGCAATAACCATTATTCATCATGAGCAAATAACTGTGCTTAATGGGAGATTGGAGTCATTTGAAAGTCACCAACTAGTTATGGTACCTACACAATTTGAGACCCCCAAAGATGAAGTATGCTGTCTATCAGCAATATACACTGAGCTGAAGTATGTGATTAGCGAACTGCATTTAGATTGCTGGCCTGCATATAATTTTTAATTATTTATTTATCCAATTTTATATGACTGCCCACCTATCTGAGAACTCTGGATGGTGAACAAGCAAAAACAAAGAACTACATTAAACAAAAAACAAATAAAACTGCATCAAGGTTTAATAAAAACAATAACCGTTAGACACATGCACCCATTCCAGAGCTCCCAACTATCATCCTGCCCCCAATGCTTTGGGGAAGGGCCAGGTCTTCATGGCCTTGCGAAAGGTGAATAGAGTAGGGGCTACCCGTATTTCCGGGAGAGGCTGTTTCAAAGGGTAGGTGCCACAACAGAGAAGGTACAGTTCCGAAGACCCAGTAGATGGAATTGTTTTATCAATGGTACCCGGAGCATGCCCATTCTGGCAGATCTGGTAGGACAGGCAGAAACCTCTGGGAAGAGGCAGTCCAGCAAGTAATCTCATGCAGGTTATAATAATTCACATCTGGCTCAGATGACCTTTAATCCTTTACAATTCTCTAAACAGAAATGCTGCGACAATTAGTGACTCCACTCTCATCTATATCAAAAGACATATCTTTTAGTTGGCTTACTGGCACTTAAAAGGATACTGTGATATAGAAGAGGCCCATATTTACTTCAGCATATATCCTGTACCTTGCGGTAAATAAAATTAAAGCTATCTAAATTTAATTCACAAAAAGAAAGGAGGGGTGGTTTAATCTATATAATATATCTATATTATAGTTTATAAGAGGCAATGACACTATAATAAAAATCAGTAAAAGGAACATTTAAAAATACATATAAACTTGTAGCTGATAATATATTTTTGTTCCCTTTTTTGCAGCAAATAGGCCAATGATGTCATTGAAATTATTTAAACCCTTTTCATTATAAATAATCCCAACACTTCGGCTCTGGTCTCCATTACTTCTTTCAAATTTTGATCGCTCTAATTCCACACACGCACCCCTCCCCCAAATATGGTGATATAAATATATCTTCATGATTTTGAACTTGCCATTTTGTAAATACAATACCATGAGATTTATTTCACGAAAAAGTGCTTCTAATGTTTGCACTAAGAATTATTTTTAATTACTTTTCCCCCCATGACACTTCGCTTCAGGGCAATATTCAACGGTCAGAAAACAAGGTGATATTTAGCTGCTTAGTCTTCAAAAAGAAACTATATTTGTTGATTTTATGTTCAACCATTTTATTTTCACGTGCGGCAAGAATTTGAAAGGCAAACGGATTTTTCTAGCTTAGAGACTGAAACAGGTGATATCTAAACAAAGACAAAAGGTCATGACTGTTTCCACTGGGAACCACTTATATAAACTTCAGGGAATGTAAGACAATGTTTGGCTGATCTATTTAAGTCACCAATGTTTTCTAAAGTGTGTTTCGCAGAGCTAAACTACATGACATACAATTTTATATTGTGCAGAGCCTCTTCAGGTTTTTAATTTTCTACACTGTAAATGTAGAGGGGGTGTCAGTATATAGCAAGGGTAGGCAACTGCAGTCTTCATGCATCCCTAAACATCCCATTATATGTACTTTAAGAAGTTTCCAAGCAACAAATTGTCCCCATTTCTGTCTCTAATGACCCTCCCCATGCCCCACCCAGCATGGCTCAAAATTGCATCACTGGAGTCAGGCCATTTTGCTACTAAATTTCCGTGTCAGAATTGCAAGCCATTTGGGGGGGTCAGAGGAGGATAAAATACAGTACTGTATGAAAAACACCCAGGAAGAAGACATAGCAAACCGTTTCTCTGTTGTTGCCAAGAAAACCACATGGACATGTCCACCAAGTCACCAGGAATTAAGAAGACCGTGCAATAAGTCTTTTAGGCTTAGGGGAGTCTTTACCATTTTAAGGGTAAAAATGGAAGTGATTTGCCACCCAGAGTTCACTTGATCATATTCCTATCATTAACTCCTCCAGTAAAAAGAAACAAATAGCTAAAAAACATTGACCATGCCCTTTCTGATGATATCATCACATCATTGTATAGCCTTCTGTCATCTTCCAGAAGATTGGAAGGCTGAATTTGTATTCCTGCTCAAAAAATCCTGTTATCTGGTGTCTAAGGAATTTTAGAGGAAGAAATAATCATATATACTCAGGAACTATGGCTATAAGGCTTGGGGGACAAGCCGGTTGGTCAGTTCCTGTTGCAACCAATGGATCAACATCCAGTTGATCCAATAAAAGTGGACCCTGCACACACGGAAAAAATGCTAGGAAGAAAAAAAAAATCAGATATATTCAGATAAATAAAATAAAGCAGAGGGACCCAAGAGGCCAGATCTTTATTATTGCCATGATTGAATAGGAAGATATCAGAAGATGCCAGAGCAAGAAAGTCTTTTTTTGACCAGATGAAGTCTTAGTCAAAATTCTGTCTTCTGGAGGAACTAATGTGTCTTCCAGAACAGAAAGAACTAGAAAGGCTTTCTTTCTAGATCTTCTTTTCTGGAGGACACAATACTATAGTTCCCTGAGGAAGAAGGGCTACTTAAAACCAGATTTTATTTTGGATTTATTGGTAATGGTTATATCTTATTTTAATCTATATTCTATCTATATCTACTCTCGGTAGCATAGATCATAAAGGATTAAAAATATTTGATTGCACAAATTGACACCCTCACTCCAGTCAGCTAGGGGCCACAGGTTCACTGGAACAATACAGCTTGTTTGTGGAAGATTGATGAATTAGGGGCTGCATAGGGCTCTTTCTGGATGATGTGATTGAATGGACAGGCTCCATCTGACAAGATGTTACCTGATATATCCTGATGCTGCACTGTATATGGCTCTAAAGGTAATAATCACTAGTTTGAATTGAGCCCTGAAGCCTGCTGTCAATCAGTGACTGATTGTGATGTGCTATCGTGTCATTTTTTACAACTAGTGACCACATAGATAGATTTTCTCCATGACAATCTATTCCTAACCTGGCCTTTCAGGTTATCCAATGGTGTATTCATCACCACTGTAACTGAGTCCATCTACCTTGCTGCTGGTCATCCTCTTCTTTTCTTTCCTTCCACCTTTCCCAGCATTAGAACCTTTTCCAGAGAGCTAGGTCTTTACATAATGTGTCTGAAGTGGGATAATTTGAGCCTGGTTATTTGTACCTTGAGTGAGAACTCTGGGTTGATTTGTTTGATGATCCATTGGTTTGTTTTCCTGGGTTCCATGGTATTCTCAGGAGTCTTCTCCAACACCAAAGTTCAAAGGCATCAATACTCTTCCTATCCTGCTTCTTCAAAGTCCAAGTGTCCTTTCCATAGAATGTCATAGGGAATACCATGGCTTCAATGGTTCTGATCTTTGTAGGTATGGACACATCATGGCATTTGAATATCTTTTTCAAGGTCTTCATAGCTGCTCTACCAAGTGCTAGTCTGCAGTGTATTTCTTGACTGCTTGTTCTTTTACTGTTGATGGTTGATCCTAAAAGGAAAAGCTATCCACCAATATCTTCATTGCCAGTACTAAGGCTTCTGTGGTTTCTGTGGTTGAGTCATCCTGGTCTAGATAAAGTCTCAACTGGTACAATAGCTGGAGTTGGGTGAAGGCCCTCTGGGCATGGTTTCCTCCTTCTGTCTGAGCAGGAGCTAAGAACCCAGGTGGAATCACAAGTCATGAACTTCCACAATATCTACTTCCACAATATACTACTAGTTATTTGATGGTTATTGACTATTAAGAACTTCTTTTGGTTGGATTTAAGTTGAGTTTGTTTGGCCTCATCCAGATTCTCACAGCCTCCAGACACCAGTTCTAGCCTTCCATGACATTTCTGACTCAGCCTGTAGTGGCAAGGTATCAGAGTACTGGTGACACTTCACTCTGAACCAACAAATGACCTTTCCCAGGGGCTTCATGCATATATTAAATTACATGGGGGACAGTGCCAAACTCTTTGTGACCCCATATTGGAGCTCCCCTGGACTTGACTTGTTTTCTCCCTGTGGCAACTGACTGAAACCACCCACTCACTTAGATGCAAAACTACTGTAAAACAATGCCCTGGACTCTCAAAAGTTGTAGGAGTACAGAAGAATACTGTGGTCAATGGTACTGAAAGCCACTAAAAGGTCTAACAGGACCAAGGGGAGCATACTTCCCCCTATTCAGGACCCAACAAAAGTCATCTACCAAAGCAACCAATGCAGTTTCAATTCTATGACTGGTCTGAATCTCAACCAGAAATGATTCAGATAATCCATTTCCTCCAGGCGCCTCTGTAGCTATTCCCCCTCCCCTTCTTCATAGCCTTCCTTAAAAAAAGCCACGGCAAAAGTCATTAAACATATTGGGGTCCAGGGATGGCTTCTTCAATAGAAGGCACGCTTCTGCAGCACTGTCCTCTCTCTCAAAGAAGCATTACCTCCTGGATCCAGCCACTCTTATCCTACCTAGTCCCCTGAAGGAACTAGGGGGGGTATGGGTCTAATCCACAGGTGGCAGAGTTCAAACTACAAAGAATCCTATCCACTTCTTCAGGTTCCACAAGCCTGGACCTTGAGGGAAACAGAGGCCTTGGGGGAAACAGAGGCCAATTCTCAAATGGAAAATTTCAGCAGAAAAGTTACTGAGGCCCCTATTCCTGGAAATTAAACAGCTTAAAAGCTACTGATATAAGCTAACTAACAATCAATGAGTTCTCTTTATAGCATATAGTTAAGCATGCATTCAAATTTTTCTCACCATTTCACAACTCAGTCTAAATGTTGGATCATCAAACTCCAAGAAGCAGAGAGGGCAAATAAAGACTGAAAGTCATATTAGATTTCTCCTCCACCCAATGGGATGCCTCAAGTCCTCTATTTCTGTCATATATAATATTGCTTAAATTAGGGCTTGGCTGAAATTACAAGGCTTATGTTCTCCTAACGCTATACTGGACAATAGATAAAGCTCATGATACATTATTGCACAAAACAGCTGGTGTACCCTGGATAATGACTTTTTCAAATAGGATAATGAGTTGTAAATTAAAATATTGTGGTACAGGCCATTAGAGAATGGCTTGCAATTTCAGAGAGTAGATGTGGAAAACGATTTCTGTGATAACGTCTAAATGACCTTGTGGTGGAGCTTATGTTATCACTCTGCTATGTGACCCTTGATGCCCTTGTGTACTGTAAAGATATTTTAAGCAACTGCAGTGTTGACAGGATCAGTGATTACTGGCACATTATGCTAGACTCAAGCAATGCTTTCCAGCGTTGGGTGTATGGAAAACCAAAGGGGGAGTGTTCTGAGGTGTCGGTCTGGTGTGAGGAAAACAGATGGAAAACAGAGGCACCAAGTACATTCTTTATACCTGCTTAGTGACTGACTAGGGCTTTTTTTTTGAGTGCTAGGATGAAAGGACCATTTACACAATCGTTTCTCACTGTCGATGATGTTTTAGTCAAGTTCTGTTTTCTTTTCGCCCTGTCCTGCCATTGGCTCAGACCATAACGTGATTATTGGGATAATCAGAATTCTGGGCTGCAGGCCTGGAGTAACAATAGGACATAACACCCTTCAGAGACTTATCTCTATTTCTGTAAGACTTGTTTTTAAAAAAAAAAGTTACGTTTTTGTTCCTTTAGCTTAAGAGTGGCTTCCAACCACCATCTCTGATTGATGCCCATGGACCCAGAAGTCACAGATTTCCCCCTTTTTCTCTCCAAACCTGCTCTGATGTTTAGGGAACTCTTCAGAAGTAAATCTGAGGAGTGAATGGAGGAATGTACTGAAGGCAGAACAATGGGTATATCCTGTTGCATAAGCAGAAATTGGCTTCTGTGAAGTTGGATGGAGATTCTCTCTCTCTCTCTCTCTCTCTCTCTCTCTCTCTCATTCTCTCCCTCCCTCCCTCCCTCCCTGGTAACTCACATTATGTCCCTGTTTTATAGGAGCTCTTTTCAAAATAGAGAAATATTCTACAATACACAGAGATTTCCCATTATATCTACAGGGCATTTCCCTGGATACAAAGAACTCTTGAGGGCAGCATGGCTAATTTGATCCAAGAAATTATATTATATTATATTGTCATTTTCATACTAATGCCCAATTAGAGAGTTATCTCTGGAAAAACAGACTTCACAGGCATTCTTTGTCCTGGAAAGTAATCTCAAATCAAGCCAATTGCCTTTGGCAGTATTTACCCCACCTCTTCCATTTGTATTAATCCAAAATATGTTCAGAGTCTGCCCTATATTCAGGGTAATAAACACTTCAGTTTCTTAATGTTATTCTTTCCCTGGGATGGCCTTGGAAATCCTCTTGTGAACAAACTAGCAGCGACTGAGATACTTTTAGTGAATCAATACCTAGGTCTCTTTTAAACACACATAAACGTCAGCCTCTGACTTTGCTCTGCATGCAAAATGTAATGAATGGTAAGAGGAACAGCTGGCATTGGAAACAAATTGGCTGACTTGAAATATATTTATTGAATTCGTAGGCTGCTCTGCCTAACAAGAGAAGCACATAATGGCCAAATGCACCCATTTACCTATTGGCAAATAGCTTGCAATTAAAAAATAAATTGCTCACTGAGATTCAGCATACCAAAAGCATAAAAACAAATTAAGTAGCATAATTAGCAGCATCTGAACGAAAAGCACTTTCTGAGCTTAAATAATGATGTTACCAGTATTATATAATAAACACTGCCAGTGCGGAATTAGTAGTTCAAACTTCTTTTTAGAATAGTTAAACTAAATGTTTAATTATATCACGAGAAATTCCTAAACCTCAAATAGTCAAATGGAACTCTGGCAGTTCAGCTGAAGTCTCGGAATTTTGCAGCCAGATCCAGAGCCGGCTTACAACATTCTGCTGCTGCCTGGGACAAAGGACATGTGGAACCCCTTAGTCTACCCACAGAAGCTGCACTTGACCTTCCAACGTCTCCTTGCACTGCTGGTGGGGAAACAAACACCAACTGAGGCACCCACAGTAAACCAAGATGACATGAAATTATGAGATGTGGTTACACCACAAAGCAAGCTCTGCCTTTCATATATTTATGTCCAGACGTCTGATGAAAGTATGCCAGTTGCAAGTTTTGCATCATGATGTGTGCTGCATCACTTGCGCCTCTTGTGCATGCCTAAAGTAGCAGTATCCATTGGATGGGTCAAAAAAGTCAAGATGGTGGTCTCAACCACATAATTGAAGCCCTGTCCCTTTGCATGTGAACACTATGTTGATGCATATAAAAAGGTAGACTCTCTCACAATTATCTTTATGTTTTAAACCCTGTATGGACACCTCTGGTTTTGTGCTATGATGTGAGCCCATGTGCTACATGTGCAATAGACATACATATATAGTCTCTCTCTCACACACACACACATATACACATATGCATAATAGTCACACATGTGAGGTGAAGGACTAGAGGTAGGTATGCTAACTCAGGTTCTCCCAGCCAAGCCTTTCTATGTAGAGAGGGATGCCTTATAACTAAATGACTCCCCTGTCTGTGGAAACCCTCTGCGCCATTTTAAAATCCTGATTTGTCAAAATTCAAAATCATGGGAAGAGGTACACAAAGTTATCCTTCACGTATAGAGGGAGATGAAAATGGGAACAGTGGGGGAGATATATATGCTTATTCCTGCATACAGACATTCAAGAAAATTGAAAAAGTCTTCTGATCAGTCATAACCCAAAAATTATAACACTAACTTAGGATGTGCATAATGAACTACTGAATTTCCCAGCCCTAAGAACTGGTAATAGCCATTTGCCTAGCTAGATTTTTTAAAATAAAGGATTGGACCAAAGAGTTGACAATAACTATAATAACTGTATGAATACTGAAACAGTTGAAAAGGTACTAACAGAAATAATCTATTGACAACTCACATTAAAAAAATCATGGCGTACATATCATTGGATATGGCCAAGAAAGTGAAAAACTGGAAAACAGCCTTTACTCATCCATACACTCTGAGCATACTCTTATGAAGAAAATACAAATATGCAAATTAATGTTCAGATTATTACTTTGTAAGAATTATTCTCTCTATATATATTTGCAATAGTTACTGACATTTGTTCTGCCAGCTGAATTAAGGCTGCCACCCAGTGCATATTTTATTGAAAGTAAACTCCATCAGACCAAGCAGGATTGATGTCTGAGTGCACAGGGATTGCTCAGTGTATTTTAATTTCATCACACTGTATAACCTTCTAAAAGTTGCTATAAGCTTTCATATCTTTCAGCTAGTATTCCCTATCTTCAACATGGAAAATATTTTTAGAAACATTAAGCCATTCACTCTTTCAGCAACATCAAGAGGAGATAATTAGGCAAGTGTGTCCAACACAGAGATTACTGCTACAGTTAAGACTAAGTCAGGCCTGCAGACTTAACGGCTGACTGAGAAGAATGCAACTATCTCTTGGGGCTTCCATGTTTCTTGACCAATCCTCCTGCTTCATAAGCTCAGGGTTGGCAGCAAAACCAAACATTTTACTAAGGCTTCTTCACAATGCCTTCACCTCAGTCAATCTTCTCAGCGTCACCCCTAAGTACAATAATTAATGGGGCTTTGCAGCATTTTGGATCTGATCTTCCAAAGATACTTCAGAGTCTGAAGGAGCGGAAACATAGCCCCCATCTGCAACTCCTTAAAGCCACTGTGCCTTTTTTGCCCTGGCAACTTAAGGAGTTACAGACAAGGGCTACATCTGAGTTTCTGCACGTTCCAAAACACCTTTTGAAGATAACTCAAAACAGACAAGATGGCAGTTGGGGTGTCACGATCAAAGCCTTCCCTCAGTTGTATTTGTGTGTGCCATTGACAGAGATACCAAAGGGGCGGGGCTTTGATCTATCTTGCCCGTTCCGACCTCCTCTGAGGACATGCTCCCTAAAGTTAGGCAAGGCCACTGCTCATCTGTTCTTCTATGTGATCCAAAGGGCCACTGGAAGAGCCTGAATTAATTTCTTGTATTTTCCACAAAGTTTCTGTTTCGCGTGCCCTAAAATGAGGGTGGGCTGAGAGTTGCACGAGCCTTGTGAAAGGTGTGGGGAGCCTCAGGTTTCTAAGGCCAAATGGAAAGTGTGTGTGATCGAAGCGAAGACATGCAGAGTAAGACTCCTTTTTTTCCCCTTCTTTTTTTGCTATTCACATATTTTTCATGTTCTCTCCTCATCCATCTCCTCCCCTTCAGCAGCAGCTAAACAGGGAGCTGGTGGCCACAGGTGTACATAGGATGCGCACTCATGCCCTCCAATTAAAAACATGCATTTTGTTTCTCCATCTACTACAGTGTTGTCCAAACTTGGCCACTTTAAGATGAGTGGACTTCAACTCCCAGAATTCCCCAGCCAGCAAGGCTGGCTGGGGAATTCTGGGAGTTGAAGTCCACTCATCTTAAAGTGGCCAAGTTTGGACAACACTGATCTACTACGTTCAGAGGAAATCTTTGTGGTAGCTTTCTCTTTCATTCTCTCTCTCTTTTGGCCTGTATGTGCAGAGTTCATATTTCAAATAATAATTCATTGTTAGTATCCCTTCCTTCATGTGTTTTTCTTTCAGCGACAACTATTCATCTTTCTTTTTTAATTAAGAAAGAATAGTTTGTTATTTCTGAAAAGTATTTCTCATGGCATTTCTTTTAGAACAGAGAGATTATCAGCCGGTTCAGATGCAACTATTACTGGCAGAGTATATGTGGGTGGTGGCTTGGGAGAATCTGGATATTACAATTCTGAGTTTAAAGCAACAGTGTATTAGTGTTCTATTATTTCCTTTCTCTGCTCAGTCCTTATCAGGAGAATTTCATCTCTTCCTATCTTCAGTTCTTATTATAGTCTGTATCAGGAGAATGAGTTATCCTAGATTTTAATTTGTCTATTATGGATTCCTCTTCTCATTATGCATTCTTCCAGATAGCACCCAAAGTAACAGCAAAAAAATGGCACTCCATTCATCCATTGTCATGATAAAGAGTTGAGATGAAAATGGGCAAACATATATCCAATCTCTAGAAGGCATGCTGAAGATACTCTGAAGATTTCAAAATAAAGAGAAATGGCAATACTTATTAGGCTTTACAGCGAAAACAGTAAAAGAACTGAAACAAAATGATTTGTTCTGAGGCAAAGGAAAATCTATACACTACTTCTAATTCAACAATGAATACATTTCACCTTGCTCTGTAACTCCTTTTGTGTCTGTTAACCCCAGCTGCTACAGAGGATAGGGTAATCAGGTATCTGTACATTTTGAAATTATGAGATTGCCTTAAAATGAGTATGTTTGAACATACAAAACCATGATTAACTAAAACATGGCTAACCTAACTGCCTAGGTCTGTACAACACACTGAATAATTCTAATGAAAAAGCTACCAAAAAAAAGAATAAAAAAGAAACATGTTATAACAAATACATTTTAAAAATCAGTTTTTAAATACAGTATGAAAACTTGACCACATGAAATAATGTTGATCAGTCTATCACATCAATAAAAAGCAACTTCATAAGCAGAGAGCAAACACATACCATCTATCCAAGACTGGAAACCCAGGCTGATGCTATCTTTCCATTGTAAAATGATAATTCTTTGCTATGCTCCTTGCTTGGTAAAACCATACTTCTACATATATATTAATAAATTCTAACTTGGGGGTTATATAATTCAGAATTACATGCATATCTGTAAGCCTACAGTAATTCCTTTTCCCAGAACCATATTAACAACCTTAAAGATATTAAACCAAAATGTGATGAAAGTGGGCCAAGCTCGTATTATATGTCTAAATGTCCTCTCCATCATTTTAAACTTACAACATAATAACTTTCACAGCCAACACTTCTTAAACATTCTCTGAGGTGTCAAGTGAAGGTGAAAAAATATTTCTTGAATCAGTCTCAGTTTAAGATAAAAAACAGGCTTAATATTCTTTAAGATAGTTAATCGCTGATTTATTAAAATGGAGTATTCTGACTCTTTACAGTATTGCAAAGTTCTTGCAAATAATCACTATTCCCCTTAACAATACTCTTAGCCTCTCATAGGCTAAGCTCCCTTGAACTTAATGGACCTTACCACTAAGCAGGTGGGCTTAGGGATTTGAGGGGGACAATGAAATCCCAGATTTGGAGCCCACATACAACTCTGGGTTAAAACTGCAGAAATTGCAGATGGATTTCTGCTAAATGAAACCCCCCCTGAATCTGAACTAAAAATTAAAGAGATATCACAAGGAATACTTAATTACATTAATTTTTTAAAATATAAATTCCTTAAAGGGAGAGAAACTGCATTTCCTGTTGAAATCCTGCTTCCCTGGCTTTCTGCCCTGCAAATATTGCTCTCAGTCTATCAGTCTCTATCAACCTCTCTCTCTCTCCCCCTCTTCAGGGAAAGCAGACGGCAAATGGGATGAGGAGAAGGGAATGTCTGGCCTCTTGCTGTGGGGCTCATGAGATGCAGGCAATCACCCTGGGCTTAATGCTCCAGGAATGGCCTGGCCCCTGGAGCAGCAGGGCAACATGCTTCTCGTGCTGTCCTTGCAGCCTGCTGTTGGTTCCAGCAGGCAGGAGCAATGGGCAGTGAAGCATTAGCCTGGCATGTGCTGGGCTTGTGACCATCATAGGGCCTGGGGTAGCAGTGGGCGCTGCAGCCCACAGTCCAATCTGCCTACCCAGTGCTGGCTGCAAAGGGTAGATTTCACTTACCTTTCAAGCTGCTCCTATCCTGTGCTCATACTTGACTCTAAGGCAGGTCAAGCCACTACACCACCCTGCGGTTAGCACGCAACTAATAGAAATGCAGTAGCCCAAACGGAGCTACGGAGAGATGCCTTCAAGGTGACATTAAGAGGAAAGTATGAACAGTGGAACACAGAAACAAATGGAAGTGAGTGGGGAATCCTGGAGGGCAATGTTCTCCAGAAACAAATGCCTGCTCATTCTGGTCATGGAGCAACTGGGCAGTGTGGATAAGGCCACAATCTGGCAGGCAGGCAGGCAGGCAGGGTAGTACACCTCTTCCCCAGCTCTCGATCTCAGCAACCAGAGCAGAGTGCTTTTCTTTTGCCCTCCTGAGACTCTACAGCAGCAGCTGCCGCCGTTGTCACTGTCACTGTCATCTGCAGCCCCTGTGGCTTCCCTGCACGAGGCCTCCCAAGCACAGGGAAGGGGGCACGAGCATGTCCAGCAGGTGGCCCAGCCAAGAAGGGACTGAGCAGAGGAGGCTGTCAGGGGCAGCACACAGTGGATCCTCTGCCAGGCTGTGGCCTTATCCACACTGCCCAGTTGCTGAAAGCAGGGATGCTGTAACCCCTGAAATGGCCCTGCCCCTGGGTAAATGAGAAAGCGGATTGAACTGTGAACAGCCTCCCGACCTTTTCGACCTTTCTAGGAGTCTTTCTCAGTCGAAGAACAAGGTAAATACATAAACAAAGGAGGCTTGTCCACAGTGCCGGGGGACTTTCTTCCTGATTTCTGATCCATATTTCTTTTATCTGTAGCCTTTGGAAGGCCAAGTTTGGGATCTGTTACGGGAAGCTGACAAAACTGCAGCAGAACATCAAGATCAAGAGCAGGTGCACGAAGCCATGGCGGAGTCCCTGGGAGATGCTTGGGATTCCCTGACGATTGTCCTTGAGAAGCGGAGGACACTTTTAAAACTGAGTTTGGATTTCTTTGAACATGCTCTGGAGGTTTGTCTACCAGAATGGAAAATTCTTTTCATCCTCAAAGAAAACAAATCAATGTTGTATTTCAAGTACCCCTTCCTGGCTGATGACTTTTCACTGCTTTAGACAGAAAAAAAAGACAATCTCAGGTGTTTTTCTGTTTCCATAGGAATGATCAAGTGTTTTACAGCAGTGGGATCTTAGCAGCATAGAATCATAGAGTTGTAAGTGACTATTGAGACCACCAAATCCAGTCTCTTTCTCAGTGCAGGAATCCAAATTAACACATCCATGGAAGGGCATCCATGGGGGATCCAAGTAGGCAAGAGGGTGGCATTGATTGCTGCCTCAACATCATGGTACAAGGGCACCTATCAGTTCTTTTGTAATTGGTCATCCTGTGGTATTGCTGTTACTATTCTTAACTGGAGTGTGCGTCTTTATGAAATGATTTTTCCATGTCTTATCCTACTGAATAATTAATTCAGGCTATTCTCTGAAAGTTGAGAATAGTAACCCTGGCTTGGGTGGGATACCAGAAGAAGGGAGGCAAGCAGCTGAATGCCTAAAACTCTCCCCATGGTCTGCTTGCATGCTATAAATTGCACCTATCTCCCTGTACTTTTTAGCAAAAAAGCAGTGGCCTGCCTCCATACATTGGCCTTGAAATACCATTTTCCCCTTTCAGTTACTCTCTGGCCTGTCAATTCTTCCATTCAGTGCTGAGGGAGTCCCTATAGCTCATCTGAAAAAAATGGCAGGACCAGCTACTTCTGAGGAACCCACCTGTTCTTCAGTGAGGTACCACCCTCTTGGTAGCAGCTTGGCCCCATCACTTGGGGAGGAGGGCTTCCCATCGCTTCCCAGTTATGGAAGTGATCAAAACATAAATCATAGAGGGGGCCCAAGGGGACATTTATAGCCCCTGCTGTTGCAGTCCTGAGCAAGCGGAATTTCTCTCAGCAGGACCGAGACACGTGCAGGGATTGGCAGGCAGTTGGTTACACACCCGATTAGATTCCTTGAAGTAGCAAAAATGGAACCAAGGATCCGGCCTTATTGTTCCTGAAATATCTGAGCAAGAGGCAAATGGGAAATAACACATGTTGAGTTCAAATGGAAAATGCTGGAAGCCTCTTGCTGAAAAGTTTTGCTTTAACTGACAGAATATGATTATGTGTAATCTTTGTTTTATTATGATAAAGTACAAGCCTCATCTCCAGGATATTCTTTAATGAAAATCAGAAGTGAAATCCCAAATGCTGAAGGATAATGGATTTGTTTTCTATCATAAAGATAATAAAAACAGAACAGAATGTTTGAGAAAAAGCAGGCTGAGCAAAAGGCATCATTTTTCATGATCTTTCTTAATTTCATCTGAAGTTTCAACATCCTTAACGGGGGTTTTCTCTCTTAGACACAGCAATTTTATTTAGAAGAGAAAAGGCAAAGCTACTAGCCTGCTTGAAATATAGTGTGAGATAAAAAACCAAATAAAATGAAACAGAGATATAAACTTTAAAAAATAAGCCACTACTGTAATACACATTGCTGATCTACTGTTTTGGATTAATTGATAAGCTCTCACTGGATCAATATAGTAAACCATAACATGTTAAACTACCTGATCTGGGTTCCAAAAATTCAGACTGAAGCAAAAATCTCTACATCTTTCCTGCCATCTAGTCATCATCCAGTTTTGTGCAGCCTGCATCTGATAGCACTACATACAGTATATTCAGCTAATTAAACTACAGTTTAGAAAGTGAAAGCATATCACAGTGGTTAACTGTGTGTGAGCTTATCCCCCTACACCTAGATGTATGTATATTCCCAATTTACACAAACCGGCTAGAAATATCTTCCTCCAAGAAACAAAGGCAGGGTGCTAGAATGGCAGGAAAACAGGCCACTCTAGGCATCCCTGTGTTTTCAAAGGCACTTGCTTTTCCTGCTTCAGTGAATTCTCTGAAGTTCCATTTTGGAACAAAGAGGCTGAGGATTCCACCTTTTCAGTGGTGGCCATTCGTTTATGAGCATTTCCTCCTAGAAGATGCATTCTGTGAAAACCAAGATAAATCACTCTATTCTAGGGACCTTGTGAGGCAGTTGAGGGTATTTTTGTTTTGTTTTATTGGTATGCATATTTTTTTAGGTTTTTTTTTTAATCCCGCCTTTATTATTTTTATGAATAACTCAAGGCGGCGAACATACCTAATACTCCTTCCTCCTCCTATTTTGCTACAGGGCATGATAATTTGGTAGATTTTACACTCAATTGATTTCATAGCATTCTGCTTTAGGGAAGAGTGTGGGGATTGGGGCTGAGGGGATTCTATTTGGTACAATCATCTATCTTCTTGAGGCTGTATTCAGTTAGTGGCAGTGATGTGGGGGAGTGGAAATGCAGGGAAACACATCTGTGGGAATATTTAAAAAGCTGGAACAATTATATCGCCTGCCAGAGAACTGTTTTAGTTGATTTTTAAAAATTTTTGCTCTAGCAAGTCAACGCAATGATAGGCATTTAAGATTTGTTATTGTTTGCAGCATATCAGCCTAGCAAAAATCAGAGAATGTGGGCAATAATCAAGCAGATAATGGATCCTTGTTTCCATTTCTTTGAAGAGGTCCCTACTTCATACAAGCAGTATAAACAACAACAATTATTTGCAGGGCTGCTGGCTGGGAACTGTTGAAATTGAAATCTATCTCATCCAAAAGGTACCAGGTCGGGGAAGACAGCTTTAGAAGAACAGAACAAATATATTAATGTTATACAAGGCAGTTGAAAAACATATTTGATCCTTTTCAAGTGTATATGCATACCTTTGAAGAGTGCATTTTTCATATTCCTACAGTTTGCTGCCAAAATTGACCAAGTTGAAGATTTTCTGCAGTATTCCCAAGAGTTTGAGAATCCTGAATCCCTGAAAGCACTCTTGCACCAGCACAAACATCATACAAAAGGTACTGAAGGGGATGAGAGCATCTTGTTTTACAAGGAGGCATTTAGAGTGAGGTGTTTCTAAATAAAAGTTGGTTACAACTTCTTCTAAAGTTAATGTTCTTGGTCACGGTTGAAATCTTGCAAGTTATGTAAAATAACACAGATGTCATAATATCTGCCTTTTCCTAAAGTGTGTTAGATTAGCCCTGAAGAGAGCTCGATTTAAATTCTGTGCATAGTTTCCATCATTCAACTCAGCCTGCATCAAGGACTGTTGTGAGAATAACATGGAGGAGAACCGTTTATGCTGTCGTGTCACTGATCTCAACAAGTCTGTTTAACTATTGACTAACGGTTTCTCTCTACTTCAGCTAATCACAGCATAAACATGTCCTGGCAACATCTTTTTTTTCTGCTGTGTCCCCATCTTATCCTAGGGGCCAAAGTGAGATGGCTTAAGTCATCCATAACTGTATCAGTTATTCTGACGCCATCTGGGGCAGCCTCTCCATGTAGGAAATCTGTTGGGGTTTGTCACTGTTGATTTTGGAGGGAAGCCAGCTGATTGGCCATGACAAAGAGGCAGGATAGGGATTCGGAGCAGATCAGCACATTTCATGCCAATATAATTTTCTGCCAGCTCAAGGATGGATAGAGAATACTTCTACTGTGCAGCAGGAAAATTCCTAAGACTGGACCTGATTAAATTTACATATTGCTCTGCCCAGTCATCAGAGTCTCCCACAGTCACTTCATCACTGTAATACTTGACCAGAGATATCACAAGAAAAAGAAGTCTCAGCTATCATTAGCATAACTGGCTCCTCTTGGTGCATCTAGTGATTCAATTGGATTTGGCACGACTGTACTCTCTGGTGCAGGAACTGGGATCAGTGTATTTGCTGGATGGCTGGAGGATTTGAATCAATGCACCTGGTGCATCCAAAATCTGGAAAAGATTTCAGTAGTCCATTAATTCTCTCTCTCTCTTTCTCTGAGGCAATGGTGACAGAAGACTTCATTTTATTTTATATACTCTTTCTTCCATGAAGCTTCAGGCAGAATAAGCTTTAAATTGAAAACCACATGAAATTAAACCCAGGCATGCCTAAACATCTTGAACAAATGGCTTTCCCCTTGGCAAGTTGAATGCAGCCCTCAGATCCTGGGGTTACTGCCCTTTGTTCAGATAGCCCATCATGACTGTGGCTCTTTTTAAATAGTTGTTTGTTTCCATTTTTAATTTTGTATGTAATGATTTTCTTCCTTAGCCCACTTACTTCAGCAATCAGATGTGTTTACTATTTCGAGACCCTCCTGTGTGATACATCTGCTCTGTTTTTGGAATCTGTGGTCTTGATTAGGTGAGCTGATGTGGTAGGGACTAGACCATTAACCCTGTTCTGAAAGAAGAGGGTAGACTTGATAGTGTTTGGATTCCCTGCTATACTATGATTTTAGAATCAATGCATCATCACTAGAGTGGAAACAGGGTTTGGAGAGGTGAGGCACTATCAGGTCTTACTGTTATCCTGTCCAATGAGATACGTCATTTTCTCTCTCCTGCAAAAGTCATGTCTTATCTTTGAGGTATGTTTAATGCAGCAGATTTGACTCTCCACGCATAGATATTGGCAAAATGAACAGGGCACACATTGGCAGTAGCAGCCCTAGCATAGGGAAGATGAATGGCATTCCCAAAAATTCTGATTATCCATGCATTTCAAACATAATGGCGTTATGAGAAAGCTGTCCACAAGTGAGTTATTTTTCCACAGCAATTCAGAAGTAGTATCTGAATTAGGTTTGGAAGCATGGAATTAAAAAAGGAAAATCGGTATATGTATCATGTTATAGACAGATTTTCCTTTCTTAATTCCATGCCCCCAAACCTGATTCAGATATTACTTTTCAGTTGGGTAGAGGACCAAACTATGATTGAAGAGGAACTTGAGGAAGAGGTCTTCAATTTTGGATGCTTGCATCTTCCTTCAGCAATCCCCATCACACCTTACTGCTAAGAATCCCCAACACTCAGAGGAGAGGTTGCAGAAGTGCAGTAGTTCCATAGTTGCATGGCTCATTGTGCTAAACTGAACGCAGCTCAATCTGAGACAGTCAAAATCTCCATCAAAATTAACTTCTTTAAAATATTTTCAGCAGCATAGCACAGCACAAAAAGATCACAACAGTCTTCCAACTCTTAGAAGGGCTGTTTTCTAAGGAAGTACGAAGCAGTTCTGGCTGTCCCATCCTAGGTGTAATGTATTAGGAAACAAATTTACCCTCAGCCATTGAAATTCACTGGGTAACTTCAGACCAGTCAGCCCAATCTATGTCATAAGGTTGGTTTGGAGATAAAATGAAGGGAGATCTCTTAAACTGCCTTGAATTTCCACAGAGAGGTGGCATGCATATCTAAAAAATAATAATACAATAGTTGCATCTGAAAACAAATCCTATCCATATGTTAATGTATTTTTCATCCAAGAGGAAAGCCTAGTTTAGTGGGATACCATCTTGGGATACATTTTACAGGGAAAGGCAGCTGTCATCATTTTGGGGACCCAAGGGACATTTTCAAGAAACAAAAATGAGCGAGAAAGTGTTGACTTGGCTGAAAATGTCAGTCAAGTAATGTATTGTCGAAGGCTTTCACGGCCGGCATACGATGGTCTTCCGGGCTGTGTGGCCGTGTTCTGGAAGTTTTGTTTCCTAACGTTTCGCCAGCACCTGTGACCGGCATCTTCAGAGTGCAGGAGCACAGACAGGAGCAGTTCTCTCTGTGCCCAGGGTGATGTGACCCTTTTGTGGGTGTTTATAGAGATCTGAGGGGGGGGGGAAGGGGGGGATTGGGGGGGTGGGGGGGTTGGGTTACTGAGTGGCTGCTTGTTTTGGTGTCAGAATCTATGTGTATCTTCCTGGGGATTAGGCAGGGTTTTTTCTTCTATTGAATTGCACTCTCCTGCACTCTGAAGATGCCGGTCACAGGTGCTGGTGAAACGTTAGGAAACAAAACTTCCAGAACACGGCCACACAGCCCGGAAGACCCACACCAGCCATTAGTCAAGTAATCT
The DNA here is from genome assembly GCF_059951505.1 of Python bivittatus. NCBI lineage: Eukaryota > Metazoa > Chordata > Lepidosauria > Squamata > Pythonidae > Python > Python bivittatus. The sequence continues at coordinate 18,574,743 of NW_028277040.1, forward strand.
TTGGGTAGTATGGCTTACAGAACCTAGTAAGTTGACTTATGGTTCTCACTTGAAATCAGAATATTTAGGCACATTCCACTCAGAATTGCAGCAAGAGGAATAGGTAAAGAGCTTATATTTCCTAGGTCTTCCTTCAAGGGTTGGGGATCCTGCTCAAGGAACTGTGGGACCTAGTTTTTGGGTTTGCCACCTGAAAGAATTATGTCTGTGATATTCCAAAGTTTTCTTCTTCGTCTTACTAATGTTATTGTGATGTTGATAAGCACGATCAGTTTCTGGCACTGAGCGATTCCGCAATGTACAGTTTGCCTTCTGAGCGTTGTTGTCCATCTGTGCTGGAAAGTTGGATGAGTTGGCTGACAGGGAGCTGCAGGCAATCCACTGGCATCTTGGAGAGAAATATGCGGCAATCACAAATCCATTTATGTTGCATCAAGCCGTTTATGCCTGATATAATGACTGTTTTATATGCCCTGCATGTTGTGAGAAGGGATCTGTTTTGTAAAAGCTCTTGGCTGTTACTATTGTTGAAATAGCACAGAGAAATAAAATGAACAAATATTCAAAGGACCTTTAAAAGAGCGAGTTTTATTGTGCAAATGTATGCAGAAATAAAATTAATATAATATAGAGAAAGCTTATGAAACACATTTGACTAAATTTCCACTTTCAGTGGGAACATACACAGCTGAAGTGTGATCTAAGAATAGTTCAGATCCAAAGTCTAGGTAGTTCAGAAATGTTTTCTTTTCGGTGCCGCACGTTGCTCCACTGTCATTGGAGTCAAGTGACATGGTCAGGGTTTGAACACCAAACTACACCATGTTTTCTTGAATAAAGCCCAATGAACTAGGTTCACACTAGATGTCAAGCTATAAACCATGGTTTCAAACAAAAATGGCTGAGTTCACAAAATATGCTAGACCCAGTCCAAACAAGGGTGGCATTGCATGATTTTTAACCTTTAGAATCTAAAAGAAACAATGATAGGAACCATTCTAAAAGCTTCCTTATTTATTGCCTCTAAATGTTCTGTATATAAGACTGCTGCTAAATATTCTGTGAGTACTGAGCATATTTGGGCTTTATTGACAGAGGGCTCAAGTAGCATGACCATGGTTCAGTCCCCCCCCAAGTTCTGTTGCCCTCTGGTTAAGTTCAGCACTATTTCTTCACCTTAAATTCCCATTAGGCTACTGTGAGGGTAAAATAGGAGGCAGGGGACCATATAAATTACCTTGGATTTCTGAACAGAAGATGGGATATAAATGTAATCAGTAAATCAAAACCATATATCACAGTGAATTTTCTATAGGACTGACATATTGACATTGATTGATTATTAATCTTTAAAAACACCATATTCCCATACAGCAATTTTGTCATGTATTTTTTTTCCAACCAATGCAATGCGTATGTTTGTACACAAACACAAATAATCCATATTTTATAAAACTTCCTGGATTTTGTCACCCTTTCTTCTTCCCTTGGGCCTATGATTCCATTAAATACATTTTTAATAAATTATTATATTAGAATAGATTTAAGCTGCCGTTGATTGCCTGATGAAAAAAACCCTGCTTTTTTTAACCTATCTTTGTTGTTGTTAAAACTTAACAGGTTCCAACTTAAGTGGCTTGAATCATATGTAATTCTGATCAAAAGTTAGAACAGTGAATTGAAGCCTGGAAACTTTAATATGAGTTTGGTGGTCTCAATTCAATCTTCACTGGTGTAAAGTTGTCACTGTAGAGCAATTTAAGCTTAGAACATTTGATAGTGATTGACTGCCATTGCAAAAACAGAGGTCCATCCCTGAAAACAATCAAAGGAAATTGTTTGCCAGTAGAAAAATAATCTTGCAAGAATATGGTTTTTCCCAAAGGGTCAAGAATGGGTAGCTCATACAATTTTTTCATTGTTTTTGTCTTTTCAAAGAGATAAGAATTCAAAAAGCAGGTAGTCATGTATGTAATTAAAATTGCCTTTTTATATTGTACCCTGTGTGGCAGTCGGTTCTAATTTTATCAATAGATAAGATGAAGAGAAAAGAACACCTTAGTTTTTTAATGAAGCACGTGTATTAGTAGCACCCTCTTGAAGTAACCTTTTTTTGCTCTGCTTGATTTATTTATGAGTGCTTGGTTGATAGTAATGTCATTCTTAACCCCATCCTGCAGGATTTAAATTAGATGTGCAAATTAAGCCTATCTACTTTGGTTGCATTGACTTCATTGGTCCCATCCTCCCAGCAACTCTTGCAAAAGGCAGCAAAGATGATGGGGTTACAATTTGGTTTTGCAGCAACCTGATTCCACAGCTTTTCCTCCCCCCCCCTCCCCCCCCATTAGCTCTTGGCAGTTCTCCCTCTTCTTCCACTTTTTCCTGAATACAATTGTCGTATACTTTGTCTTTTAAAACTACAGCTGAGATTGTGCAGTGTGGCTAAAATGCAGTTGGATAGTTTGAGGCTGATTGTGTGGTGTGTACTCAGGCAATTGGAGAGGGTTTAAAAGACAGGGATTAGAACAGTTTGCATACTGTAAGATCTGGCTACAACAACTAGATGACCTGTAGATAAAAGCAAAATCGGAATTTCCTATAGTTCTGCAAAAGTGTTAGAAAATTCTAAGCATTTCTAAGCTAGCATTTCTCAAACCTTTTGGGGTCACAATGCCCCCTGTCCTCTGCGTGTGTGTGAATTATATATTTAAAAAAATATTTTTGTTGCACATTTATTATTTCTTCGCAAACAATTTTTGAAAACAAATTTTTTTAAAAAAAATAACGAACACATGCCATTAAAGATTTAAAAATTAATTAAAAATTAATTATACAGAAATTGGTTTGGTTCTCTTTATCAGAAACGTAAATAAAATTTTAAACTATCTTTTGATTTTAATGTACAAATATAAGTAGAATTAATATATATATTCTTACCTAAAATGAAACAGAGTTCAGTACCAGGACTGAAACACAGTGATGTATCCATGTTCAAACAGAATAGCTCAATAGCTGTTATGTTTATTTCTAAATAACCAAGAGTAACCGAGTGTGCAGCTCATGTTTTTGTGAATCATACAGTTGTGCTAAGACCTACTGCAATTGTATGATTCATGCAGTCAGCATCTGGTTGAAGCAATCCAAAGCGCGATACTATTTCGAGTGTTCTAAAGCTTGAGATATTTATAATTATCAAAGTATATGTTTACAGTTTTACACTCTTAATAAAATATGTTGGATAAGTTACATGTAATCTTTTGTTATTATATAGTAAACCTAATAGTCTTTCCTGTCTCCCCCTTGCTGTCTAATGCCCCCCTGCTACCCCCTTAATGCTCCTCTGAATAATTCAAACGCCCCCCAGGGGGCGGTATTGCTCTAAGTCTTATTTGCTGCCCACCAGTGAGCATCTTGGGTTTTGCAGTCCAGATCTTGTAGTTTTAACTTTTCCTTCAGAGACATCTAGTTCCTATTCTAATCCTTAAAAGATCAAAGGAAAAAAAGTGAAAAAATTGACTGCATCCCTTTTGTTGATGGCACTGAAGGCCTCCAACTTTTATTCTCACTCTTCAAACTTGGAAGAAACAAGAAACAAACAAAAAGGGCAAACAAAAAATGTTCCCGTTCTCCCTTTCCAGTGATATCACCACAACACAAGATGGCCTCCTGTTCTTATCTGTTCCCTTGAAATATTTAAGAAACATATTTTAAAAGGTTCCCCACTTCCCCCCACATTCAGAGATACCACTAAGCCTTTTAAAAGGCCAGGAGGCTCAGTTGTGGCTTCCAGCTCCTGAGATGTTGCCACTTGCTGACTTAGCCTGACAGGTGAACCCAGCCATTCAGCGTCTCTGGCAGGATTCTGCTTTGTTTGGGAACTGGTCGCTCACCGAGAGCCAACTTGGTGTAGTGGTTAAAGCCATCAGGCTAGGGACCAGGAGTCTGTGAATTCTAGTTTTGCCTTGGGCGCCAAGCCAGCTGGGTGACCTTGGGCCAGTCACTCCCTCTCAGCCCTGGGGAGCAGGCAAGGGGAAACCACTTCTGAAATCTTGCCAGGAAAGCTGCAGGGACTTTTCTGTGTAGTGGCCAGGAGTCAAGACTGACTTGAAGGTGCACACGCGCACACACACACAGCTCATTAATTACTATGGCCTGAGAGGAGAATAGGGTAAAACTATGGGCCTTTTCCTCTCTGTGAACTCCAGATTGTGTCCTGCTGGGAGAATTGGTCTGAGCCTCTATAACTGGACTCCTTGGGAAATTTAATTCATTGAGCATGCAGAGGTCTAAGTAGTGCAGAGACCACTCAATAAGGGGAAAACTGAAATAAACCATGTGCTTGTTTATTCTTTGAATCCTTAGATCTGATCCTGAGACAATGTATAGCCCTGCCTTGTTACATTTAGTCCTGTTTGTTGTGCAAAACATTTGCTGAAAAGGTGCTGGAGACACAACTTTGCACGGTATAAGTGATTAGGCTCTGCTGCTACCTTTACATTTTGTAAAAGGCACCCTGTGTGATTTAACACCTTTGTTAAATAATGTATGCATTATTCTTTGACATCAAATTTAAATTATATTTCACATCCTAAGCAGTTGTCCCAAGATGTCTCTTAGAAGAAATTGGTCTGCAATTTTTCTCATGAAGTTTACGTGAGGAAATAGTTTAATCTTTTGGAAACTACATTGTATTTGCTATCTGCTATTACATGGAGACTTTTTACTAGCTGCTGTGAAAATCACTACAGTACGTCAATATCCTGAGGAATGTCACTTGGCAAGAGTGCTTGTGTGGTAACAAACATGTGAACTCCTTGATCCAATTGTGCTGCCAAAGGGAGATGAAATATTGGCATTTAGAGTTCGAACTCTGCCCTTCCATAGCTTTCATAAAAATGTAATTTCAGCAATGGTGCTCAGAATTACCTGTTGTACTGTGGTTTTTAAAAATGAGCAAGAATCGCAGAGAGGATGTGCAAATGTATGTTTAAGTACAATTGATGTAATATGCAAATGACATGCTTTTTATTTTGGGCTTCAGGAGCTGTCAGTCCAGCCCAGTTATATGCTAACATCTGAACTGCTTCTGTAAGAAATAATCTGAATGGTACCAGTGCCCTCTGCTGGACATAATATGCAAGTCTCTTTGAATTCCATTACTCCAGAGGACGCCTCTTGGCATCTTCGTACTGCAGCTATGACTGCTAAGAGCCTGCAGCTTCCCAGTGGTATCAGATGCAGCACAGCAGAATCATGTTAACTTAAGCATGACACTGAAGTACAGAGTTTAACTGTTCCTCTCTTACGATGCAACAAACCTACATCAATATACATTTTTCCTCCAGTGCAAACGAAGGATACTCTAGTATGTATGATGTGTTCACCAGCAATTTAATATATTATTTTTAATATTGTCTTTGCAGAGCTTCTGGAAAAATCATTGAGACTCTTAAACAAAAGCCATGACCTAACTGAATTCATACAGGAATTCAAATCTGATGGGCCAAACACAAATCCAGAATTCATTCAGGGAGCCCACAATAGTTGTTTGAAAATTGACGTTCTCCTTGAAGTTCTACAAGACAGGAGGAGGCAACTGGACAAACACTTGAAGCTGCAGTGTGAAGGACTAGAACAAGTTTTGCAAATCTGTCAGTGGCATTACCAGGAAAACCAGGTATAGTCTGGAATGTTTCTATATGTAAAGTATGTGCACTCGGTTGTGTTATATTAATCTTGAATTAACTGTTTTCCAACTTTCTGTCTTCTAGATCTGTTGGACTAGAATTCTCAGTATTCCTAGCTAGCACAGTCATTTGCAAAACTGGATGAGAAGGGAATGGGGGAATGTATCAGACTGGAGCAGACTTTTTTACAATAAGGAACACTGACAAAGTATGCATAAGAATTTAATTAGTGAATCCACATGAGTAACACAAATCATATAGTTCTAATTTAATGCTATTGTAAGAATACTAATCTTCTTTTAAATGCGACTGAGAGTCTAGGACTCATGACTGGAAATTATAGCAAAATAATAACAACATGAATTCCAGTCTAGTATCCAGTACAAGGATTAATTCCACTCATTAAATTAATCTAGAATGAGACTACAGCTTGACTGACATAGACTATACACAATCCACAGTCTTTCTTTTTTCAGTTCTCATTATTAACTTAAATATCTTCAAAAGACAGATAGAAAAATTAATGGAGGCTATTAGTGATAGTGCTTATGATTGTACCACACATTGAATCATCAACTAGCCAACCATATTTTAACATACAGGTAGTCCTCACTTACCAACTGCAGTTGGGACCAGCAACTCCATCACTAAGTAATGTGATTATAAAGTGAAAAATCATGTGACCACTCCTGACTTACGACAGCAGTTGTCAGTTCTGGCTACGGTCATTAAGCGAATCACCGCAGATCTTTAAGTGCAATGTCTTGTGACTGCAACTTGCAACCTTCTGCTGGCTTTTCCATGACTTTGTTTGTTGGAAGCCAGCTGTGAAGGTTGCAAATGGCGATCAAATGACCGCAGGATGCTGCGAACGTCATAAATGGGTGCTGGTTGCCAAACACCCAAATCGTGATTACGTGACTGTGTAGATGCTGTGACAGCCACAACTTCAGGGACCAGTTATAAATCTCAATATTCAGTGCCATCATAACTTTGAATGGTCACTGAATGAATGGTCGGTAAGCAAGGACTACCTGTAGTATATTGTGCCTTTGTGGTTAATGTATGGGTTGATGTGTAAGCCTCAAAATTTAGGCTGAAGCCAAAAGCTGGGGGCAGGCAGCCTGCTACACATGGCCCCAGTTGTGATCCCCCGAGTTAATGGGGAAGCATTGGGCATTTTAAGGAGCAAAATGGGGGCATTCTTCTGTACCCCCAAGCAGCCCAAAAGAGACCAAAAGTAGTTGCCCAGCTGTATTGCAAACTTAACTTTGAATAAATATTGCATTACCTCCAGGATGGAAGCCAACCTCTGTATTTCACTTGTTGGCGAACATGAATAGAACTGGGCAATTGCTTTCCTTCCCATTTGTAGCTATCTTGGTTGGCCTCTCTGGGAAACAGGATGCTGCATGAGACGGATTTTCTGTCTGAATCAGCAGGACTTTTCTGAATCATTCTGCAACAGAGAGATGAGCAACTAACACCTACTTTTCTTTGGGTGAAACAGCTTTTTAAATTCTATATGGCTTGAACATGATAAACATGTTAAGGTTTTAAACTTTCTGTGACCCTTCCTTTTATTCACTGGAAAGCATGACTAACCTCCCGAGATAGCGGTTCATAGTAGAAAAAGGGATGTTAATTTAAACTGAAAAGCCATATAATATTATGCAGAAATTATCTTTACAGATGATGTACAGAAAGTGTTTTATGTTCTTTGAAATACTTGACAGACTGGGCAAATAAATTAAATATGTAAATGACAGTATTAGTTTACTGTGGATGCTTCTCAAGGGTTTCCAAACAGCCCCCTGGAGAGTGCCATATTACCTGTTTTGTAATGCACTATGGGTATATTATAAATCACAAATTGTTCTTTGCATTTTTATATAAAATCCCCCAAGTAAAGTCTTATGAATATGCCTAGGCTTGCTAGCAAACTTTGAAGCATCCATCAGATGCTCATAATTGCCTGTGGGAGGACTAGATTTACCAGTTTCATGACTAGATTGATCTCTATCCAGAATGACAAATCCTGTGTTCCTTCAGAAGCATCATCTTCAGTGCCTTTGGCTATAAACTGATAGCTGAAAACAAATCCTCATTTTGAATTAATATAAAGGAGATAAATTACAAACCATGATGTTGCAGCCATCTCTATGTTAAGTCATTACAATATCACAAATTACAGTTCCTAAGACTCAGTGAAACACAATCTTGCTTGTTTTGTTATGTCTCCTAAGAAAAGTCAGCCTTGGAATTTTCCAAGATTGATTCTCATTGTTAAAAAACAATGTTGCAAAATGAATTTATCAAAGTAACTTGGAAAAATAGGTTTGGTGAAAAGTATGGCTTCTTAATACTTTTTGTTTTTGTAGTAGCTAACATAAGGTTGCCAGGAATGAAATTTTTGTCTCCTTCCCAATTATTTAATTGTCCATCTTAAAAGAAGAGAGACAGCAATAGCTGAGGTGGGTACATCCATCTTATTGTGTGAATCCATCTTTGCCATTTGGATATATACTTGTTCTTTGTAAATGATTTTTTAACAGTCCCTCTCTAACTGCCTTTTCAAAGCTGTTTCTTGAGATAATTGGCTCCTAATCATTGTTTTATGATAAGATATTTGATAAGATCTCATGCATAGGTATGATACTAACATTATGTGGGGTTTCCAGTCATAGGGGAGTTTATAGGTATGTTAAGTAGAATACGGTTCCAACCCTCCTTTTCAGACCTTGGCAATTAGAGGGGACTGTGTACCAAAGATACTTGGAGTGGGAGTTGCAGGTAACCCAGACATGTGCTTAGATTAAGCTGTTGCACACACAGGTGTCTCCCTGCATAGCATTAATCAATTAGTAGTCAAATATTTCTTCCATTTTTAGAATCACACTTTAGTAGCAGTAGTAATATCTAAGTTTACTCTGATTCAATAGCTCATGAGGAACAATAGCTCATTAGGAATAGACTTTTAGGCATGAAGGTTGAAAAACAACATAATTTTCTTAACTTATAATTGCAATGCAGTATTCTGAGCAGTTTCATAATTGTTGAATGCTGTTCTCAGTCAAATATTTTCAATAATGCCCCTGCATTAATGAAAACCAAGAAGCAGACAGAGCTATTCTACCCATAATTATCTTGGGAAGTACATTCATTGTTAATGTATTTTTCTTAATGCCTTCCAACCATACTCTTATGAAGTGAACAAATCAATCAGTTATTCAAGGATCTTAGGTTTGTTTATTCAAATCTTGTAGCTCTAAAATGAAGATGAAGGTGGTGGATTTGCCCTGATACGGCAGGAGCCTCCGTATAGTGGAGCTTTTTTCTACTAGCAGAAAATCACATTTGTTGCATCCTAATTATTTTCAGACATTATTAACAGGGAGAGAGGAGTTAGGATCGCATTGTATTTTAGATAGATTACTACCTAATTACATTCAATATAGTTAAACATTTTAATATTTCCTCATATTATTTCTGCTGCAGCCATTTCATGTAAAAACTGACATATAGAAGGGGAAGTCTGTGTTTATTAGTTTTTAATCCCTGTATTGATCAAAATTCTAACAGAAAACAAGGTTTAGGAAAAGGTAACCAGTATATCAGCCAAAAGCAGTATGCACCCATTTCTTAGTAGGTGAAAAAACAGAATTAACAAGACTTGGAGCCTTTCCCCACTTGCATCCAACCACAGGATGAATGTGGCCTGGCAACTGCTTTTTTCTGATACGTCCTTCTGATGCTTCCTTTATCTTACCCCCATCCCATTCACGTGATAGTTTAAGTAAACTGTACCAGCGTCAATGTAGTCTTTTCCTCCTTAAACTAGCAATAATCTGTGGCAGTGTTAAGCCTTGTAAATAAAATTAATTTTTATTAGTTTTTACTTTGCTGTTTTTACTTTTCTTCTGGAACAAGTAAGGATAGACAAAGAACTGGATTTCTATAGCTGGTTCAAATGTGAAGGTTTTTATCCTTTAGTTGCATACTTTTCCTACGTTGTGGATGCTCCATTCTGCTCACTAATTTCCATGCAATTCCTGGTTGCTAATAGTGATTAGGTTAGGCCTCACAATATTAGGCTGGTTTTTCTGACTTCCTCTCATTAAAGTGCAGAAATTGAGGCACACCTCTAAGGGACTGGCCTATATCTGGGATCTCCAGTGTAGCAACCATGAGCACCAGTGCGCACCTAGAGAACCTCTTCTGGTGCCCATGAGGCCCTCTACCTCTCTCTTTTTAAAAATATTAAAGCATTATTTTAATATTAAGCAAAATTACAAAAGAAGCTGGTATGCTGCAACCACTAGCCTTCAGAATCATCCTTACAGAGAACGGATTCTTGGCTTCTTCATAAGGCCCACTGTGGTTCTTAGAAGTACAAAAGGTAAATGGTTGCAGTTCACTACTTTCCTGGAAAATTAAAAAAAGACAAAAGTTGTCATGGAATGTGGATGAACACCAATCAGTTTTTTCATTCAGCTTTAGATGAGTTAATAGCTAAAATATATTAGTTTATAAGTTCTGTCTTATCCGTTGTTCTTCTTTAGATATGTATATTTGTCCATGCTTTTGTTTCTTTGCATACTATTAGAAAATAAAAACTTAGATCAGTGATTTCATATGTTTCTCACTTCGTTGCCAGTTTTCAGAATCAACTTTCACTCAAACAGTTTTGTAGCATATTATCAATCTATTAAAAATACCCAGGAGAAAAAAAAAACTCTGTGCATGCTCTTAGAGTCCTCTTCTTTAAAAGGTTTCTTTCTCTACCACTAGTTATAGGAGCAAGGAAAAATTGCAAAGCTGATGGAAAGCGAGAGATTAAGTCTCTTGATAGTAAGCTGTAGGTTGATACTGAACATCTTGGTGGTCTAGAGATTGTGGTACAGAGCAATTTGGTAGAGAGCAAATTATTTTCTGATAATTGATGTTTTGTGTTTGACTGTACTCACTGTGGTAGGCACTTTGTGAATGAGCAAGTACTCCTTAGGGGAGCCATTTTCTTGGAGCACCCATTGCTTGCTAAAAAAAAAATGTCATATGTACCAAATGATTTCAAAAGGTTGGGATTCCTCGCCTAGGCTAAGGAGCCATTTCTCACACAGACTTCTTTTTCTAAAATCAAATCTAATCAAATCAAATCTACATAGAAAACATACTGTCAATCTTATAGTCTTCCTCTAAAACACAATTTGTGGAGCAGGGATGACCTGCAGCATGCTTCAGATTCATATGTCACTTCTTCCCATTTCCCTTCATTCATGTTCAAGGGGAAGAGTTCAGTCATTCCTGCTATTATTTAGCAACAAACCATTGTTTCCCTCAATTGAAATCCTAAACCATGGCTTATAATTTTGGATCCTGATTTTGGTTGCCAATAGATGCCTGGGTACAATTCAAAATCCTGGTTTTAACCTATAAAGTCCTATATGGCTTGGCCTTGAGTAAATTCAAGGCAGACTCCTCTAATCAGATTCAACCAGTCTGAGGTATCTTTCTCAGGACTAATTGTTGGTGGTGCCCCATTACCTGGAAGTTGGGGGGCAGGCAGACTTGGAGATGTGGTTTCTCCATTATGACTCTGATCCTCAGGAATGGCCTCTCACTGGGTGTGACATGGGCTCAAAATATAATAGTTGTTAAGAAGCTCCCTAAAAGCTCCCTATTTTTTTTTTTCTTTACCCTTATGAACCTCTTTCAGATTTCCCCCTTTTTAAGGGTTGTCCTTTATTTTTTCCAAGAAAATACAGTCACTGTACTCTAAAGTGAAAGGGAAAATGTCAAACCTTCCTTCTTCAAAAAAAAAAAAAAAAAAGGAAAGGAAAGGCTCAGTCTTATAATGATAAAGCTTAGTTTGCTGTCGTTCCTCAACTGAGCCACTGCATTTTCCCTGTTAGATTCAAATTAAATCCCAAGTTTGTTGGGAGAAAAAATATTTGAGCATTTATCCACCTCTTCAGATTTTTTATTTAAAAATAAAATCAGGAGTTGAATGTGGAACAACATCAAAATGAATAAATTGGAAGCGCTCAGAAAGAAGCTTTGTGGTATGACATCAAATTAAAATTTAATTACATTAATTATCCCTCTTTTTATCCCATGCTACTCTGAACGCCTTAGGTAATTTGCTGAGTTTGTGGTTGAAGAGTTTATTGGAAACGTTCTTGTTTACTTTCAGAATATTCTTAGCGGAATACTTTGTAGCTGAATCATTAACAAGACGGAAGATGGAGTCTGTCCAGTGTAATTAGGCACAGTGAAATCTCACTGAAATTAATGGGATTTTAAAAGGTAAAGGCCTTTCAAGGGAAGATGGACTTCTAGTGATTTAGTGACAATACAGGCAGATTTCTGGGTTCAGGGTAATTAGGTCTTGGATCGTGGTCTATGTGTGGGTAATTATTCAATACGTAGTTAAAATAAGAGACCTGCACTTTAGCGTGTACTATATTACATTTTATTTGCGTATTTGGACTGCTGTGGAATTAATGAAGGATTATGCAGGATCGATTTCTACACATTCACTGGAGCCCCAGTGAATACTGCCATATGAACAGATTCTATTTTCATAATTACTTGAAGTCTTTACGTGATGCCATCACTGAGTTCCTTTAGGCGTATCTTAGCTGAGGTGTAAAATTGGGAGCAAAGAGCTAGTGGTCATCCTGGCTTTGTAGCCCAGAAATGATGTGCCTTGTCTACTTAGCCCGGTTCTATCATGGCTACCCTCTAGGAACTCAGGGCAGTAGCATTGTGATTAGTCCTACTTAGTGTTTTTCCTCCCAATAACTTTGTACAATAAGTCAGGCTGAGAAAAGTGACTGGCCTGAAATCATCCAGTAAATTTCATGGCTGAGGCATTTGGGCCTGTTTCTCCTCAGACCCAATCAGGGCCAACTGCAGGGTGTAGTCAAAAAAGTCAAGATGGCAGACAAAATGGTGTGATGGAAGTCCCACCTGTTTTTTATGTGCCTTGCTTTGATAGCACTCTTCTGGCCGCCATTTTGACCACAACCTGGGCAACCCCCAGTACTAACTCAACAGTCCTTCCACTATACCGGCATGAAGCAGCAGCTGCTGGGGAAGGTTGTCACTTTGTGCCACTTTGCAGAGGAGAGGTCAGTGTGGATTGTGGGACTGCTTGTCTTTGATCTCAGTTGTGCATCAGATACCAAGTTACTCCTCATGGTCTCCACTACAGTTGAGTGCAGTCAATTTCTGGAAGTGGAATCATGGGGCATCCCGCTTGCCTTTGCTCCAAACCCCATAATGTCTAGAGTGTAAATTGTCTTAGTCCTCATCATCCATTTGTGTGGATCACGCAGTTGTGATTCTGCTCCTTTCTATCATGCATTCATAGACTGCCTAAAGGAGGCTCTGGCTGAAACTAAAATGAATTCAGCAATTTAAAAGGCCATTTAAAAGTATTACATAACGCAGTTCTATGTACAAAATGTTGCAATGAGGCAAAATGAAAATAAGAATGTACATTTATATGTCTATTCAGAATTAAGCTCAGTTAAATTAAATTAAATCCACTTGCAAATGCCCATGCTGCAATGTTGATGGGAACTGTAGTCCAACGTATTTGGAAAACAAGGTTGAATAAGCAATATCAAGAGAAGATTAACATTCTAATGCTATTTTTTTCTGTTTATGGCTTCACTATGTTAAATACAATATTTTAATATTATTTTGATCTTTGAAGAAAGGTGTATATTGTTTTATGGCATTAAGCAATTTTTGGTGAGTAATGGAAAAGTTCTTCTCTAAATAGTGGTGTTTGCTTTTGTCAGAATGGTGAAATCACAGTGTTGTGCTGCAACCCCTGCCCCTTTGGGGCATACACACAATGTTGCAGTGTCTGTAGAAAAGGGGCAGGGCTTGCCTCCTCAGGACCTAATACTGTTTTAATCAGTCTGACCCTTTGCCCCCGCCATCCCCATTTAGCATTTTTGAGCAAGATGCGATTCACTGAGCGATTGAGAGAATATGGCAATGGCTGCCCCATCGTGGGACCCAAGATTATAAATGATTGGTTCTCTACATTGCTCGAGATAATAGGCCACCACACATTTCAGATTGGGTAGGGCATAATGCCCAGTTCTATCCTGACTATTTTCCAGGATCTCAAGGCAGTGGAGCTAAAAGTGCCCGGTTATTGTAAAGGGGAACCTAATGATATGTACTGTACGTCCTATCAACCCTACTCATTTCAGAATTGTTACATGATGATTGAGAATATCTTTGCCACAGGCAAAAACCAATTGTGGCTGGATTCACATATCATGCTAAATTCTGATTTATGTAATCATGGTTTATGGAACAAACCACAGTTGTCTGAGTTCATACAACAACATCTAAGAAATTATCTTTTGGCTTAACACAGTAAGTAAACCTCTATCTGCCAGTCCACAAGAGAAGAGCCTGTGTCAGCAGATTCTCTCCCTACTGACCCAGCCTCTGTGAAGCTTTTTGCATACAGTATTCATTTAAAAGATTATTTCTGATTTCAGATAACCTCTTGGTACAAGAAGAATATAAAAGATTACTTTAATAAGCAAAACTTGGGGTCATCTTTAAAGGAAAATGAAGCATTGCTTCTGGAACACAAGGAAATGGAATATAAGGTTAAAGTAAGACTCTTTATCTGAAGTGGTCACATTGCAGTTTTCCAATCCTTTATGGAGTATTCTACTGATGTTTTGGGTTTTTTTTTTTAGAAGATTGCAGTTCTGTTTAAGACATTGATTTTTAAAACATTTATCTAAGGTTACATAATCTGGTTACCATTATCTTTTTTTATCATTGCTGTTTTCCTGTTTCAAGATGAAGCTTTTATTACTCCTTGTAAGGAAGCATTCTTCTCAGCTCAGTCTGAAATTGCCCTGTTTCTTCTACCAAATTCTGCAGTATGCTTGAGGGTAGAGTAAAAGTCAACAATAAAAATCGCATTATACCAAAAAATAAAAAATAAAAAATTTAAAAGCCAATGAAATGAAATCATAAACCTGGTTCATAAAAAAACATAGTTCAGGGATTTCATGCAATTCAAAGACCGAAAGGCTACCACATCCACAACACGCACAGATGCACACACTCAAACTTCATTTCTAGGAACATAAGTGTTCGCAGCTTCTTCCCTCCCCACCATTTTATCTACATAAGTTAAGTTAATGAATAGTGACTAGTGCAAATCATCCAGTAAGCTCCATGGCTAAATAGGAATTTGAAGGTAGATTAATTCTGGCTTAATGCTGTAACCTGTGGATTAGGACTCTAATCTTTGGCCCCACTCATATGTAAGCATCCCTGTTGAGCTCATGATGCCTCAAATAAAGTCCGGCCATTTTGCAAGAGATTTCACTTTTTTTGCTTGCCCTCATTTTTTTCTTTCCCTTGGGAAAGACAGGGAACCTCACCAAGACAGTCCCTTGTGAGTAGGAGGAGTGACTTCCCACATGCTCCTTGCACCCAGAGAAACTGTCTCCACATGTGACATGGCTTTGGATCCCTACATTGTCCTCTCTATTGAGCAGCTGAACCAATTTCCTTCTTCCTCAGCTATGACACAAGAAGAACTCCTCTGAATAGGGTTTTCAAGCAGAAATGCCAAAGCTCAGTGTTTCTCGCTTGGCTGTGAGGAAGATAAATGAGGATCAGCAGGAATGGTTTCTGGTTTGGGAAGTACATACAGTAACAATGTGGAAGGGATCTCAAATCTTATATTGAACAGTTACAATGAGATGTTATTTTGAAGCACAAAAAGCCTCTTAGTAAAAATGAATATATATGGCCAACAATTATAATGATACTTTATCCAGTTTATTAAGTAATTTGTTTCACAAGCCTGATTTTTTAGTGTTTTAAATGCTGATACCAGTTTAGAACATGGTAGCAAACTGTTCAGAATTAGGAAGAAGAGTAATATTGCTCTCCCTTCTTAGTGAAATTATATTTAGAATACTAATCACCTATGCATACAACTTCATTACAATTATTCTGACTTTTTTTCCAGTGGTGGACTGGACATATCTTCAGACTACTATAAGTCTGTATTAAAAACATCTTAAAATGCCTGTAATGTTAATGTGTATGCATTTTTATTTAGGCTGATGAATGCAAAATCAAATGGAACAATAACAATTCACCTGTACTGGCCAAAATACACGTGCTGTTTCTGGGCCCAGAACTTTTCTTTCACAAATAGCTGAGGGTGATGCAGACCATGGTTCTGATGTGAGGAGGTGCACAGCTTGAACTCATTGCCCATTGCATTCCCAACCTGGTTGGTACTTCTCTCCCGCACTTGCCATTGCTTAGGGGAAAACCTGTAAATTGGAAACAGATGATACAGAGGGTCATGTGTACCATCGATTCCAAACTGTCTTCCAGCTGGCACTAAAGCTGCCACTATGGGAGCAAAGGCGCTGATGTTATCTGCAGAAAGATGAACTTCATGAGCTGCCCTGTCTTTGAGCAATTATCCTTTTACTTTTTAAAGATTTATGTTAATATTCCAGCTTGAACTCACTGGAGCTGTTTTTCTAATATGGTTACAACATTTTTATGGACCAGCTTTTCATCTGTAACCTTTGAGGTTACTGTTGATAAAGTTGGTTCTTTTGTTTTAAATTATTTTACAAAATGAATTGCATAGATATTTCTCAGTTTTCCCCATCATTAGCAGAATTGTGTGCATATTTCATTCCAGTATGCAAGTTATTAAATTTAACAAGGGGAAAAAAAACCTCAGTTAACATAGACTATCTGTCTAGACTTTTAGCAAAATCTTCTATACAAGACCTAGTATGTTCAGTACAATTCAGTCCTGCTCCATTAAGAGGAGAAAATCATTCCAGCTGAATTCCTGCTTAACAACTTCTCTTGTTTGCAACTAGACTTTCAAAGGAACATTTGTTTTTCTTAGCAAGTGCATGATTTTGAAAGCCCTACAACTTCTTGTGAACAAATGGTCCATGTTTTTATTTTTATTTTTATTTAGTAAAGTATAATTTCTTCTCCATTTTCACCCTATCTTCTTTTAACTTTTTAGAAACTTCAAGTTCAATCTAGAGATCTATCAGGGGTTGAGAATGGAACACGGAAAGTAGCAATTTAAAAGGTTACTTACTGTGAAGACATAAAGTGAAATAGGATGAACTGTTCTGTGGAGAATCACTAACGATAGGTTATATGTAGGACTATATGTCTTTAGAGTTATTCAAAGAAATTGAAAAGGCACAGCAATAGCAGACTTTTATTTGGTTTGGGTGAAAACATGTAACTTCATTTTCTTGCTACAAATATCACTCAGTCTTCAAAACATAACATTTATGGCCATTTTAGACCACCCCAAATGACACTGAATTCTGTGTGATAAGTAAGACATGTGCAAGAACTCATCCTATAGTTCAGAACTTTTTCTCAATACCTCGGCAGATGTCCAAGACCAAGAATCTTTGTCCATGGGGCTATAGGAAGCATTTATCTGGATAATGAGTTACTTATCGCATGATCCCTGTATTTAGGCACTGAGTACAGAATCCATGAAAGGCCCTCTAGAACAAGCAATATCCTTAGAAGCTGATGTATGGGCTGGCCAACTTATGATTAGCCTTACTCCAAAGGAGACAATATGCATGGACACAGAGATGGATAGGCGTCCTTCAAAATGACATTAACTTCTCATTGGGGAGAGTAATTGATATGGACATAGGGTACATAAATATCTAGGGCTTCACCCCTTCTGTACTAATGGCTACCGAACACGTGAATAAGGATGAGCAACCACTAGCAGGAATGCTTTTAAATTGTCGTCTTCATAGTTTAGCATGCTCTTTGGCCCTTAGTGTAGACAAAAAAACCCCCATGATAGACACATCCACAATTCGGATATAATCTTACCATAATATGGTATATTTAATATATCTGTTGCTTTCATTGGCATCTCACTCACCTTTGCCTTGAGTGCTTCTTTCTTGAGTGCAGAAAGGCATTTGTTACATTTTAAGAGTAAATATATAAAATGTGATGTTGGCCATGTGGAATTCAAACCAATGAAAAGGCCTTACTTGGTCCTGAATAGTGTGCACACATGAATACTCATGAAGTAATATTTCAGATTGAGGGGTAAGGAATGGTGTGTGTGTGTGTGTGTGTGTGTGACTCCGAAATTCCTATAATGGAAAAAAGGACTTCATGTAATTGATAGTAGAGAATCAGCTTCTATTTTAAAATTCATAAAATGATCCTGTGTTTTTTTTAAAGAAACACATACCATTAAATAATAAATGTGACTTCTAAGTGAATGGAATGCTATCTACAGAGATTCTAAAGAATGAGGCTTTTATGAAACAGATATTCTGCCTTTAGTAGAAGTTCAGGGTTATATTTTTCCCCTTAAATTTTCAATCATTGTCCAGTATTATCATTCTGATCCAAAGGTTAAACTCTTAACCACTCTGAAGATTAAAAAAGGCAGAGAGCTGCTATGATTATTAAAGAAAATTAAATGTTAATTGAACTTTATCTACTAGGTTGGCACTGAGGAACTAACTATTGAGACCAATTTATAAGGGTTATTTCTATATAAAACTCTTTTCAATCAGTGGTTTCAACTTTTTTAAGCAAGCATTCTCCACAAATGAAATTTTAATTGGCACATGAACAGTACTGTACAACCTAGACTCTGCATTTTGTTTATGAATGGGGTTTTCTCTATCTTAATTCGCCATAAGGAGATTCTATTTCATTAGTGTCTTATTCATGGTAAGTTTGAGGATCCTGACCGGCAACTAATAATTGGCATAGATCATATTTCAAATTGAACAAGGACTGAAGAATAGATAATAAGTAATAGAATTAAGAATGCACTCATTTGCCAGGGATGTTCAACCTTAACATTTACACATCAGTGGTCAAAAATATCTGTGTAATACATCTTTCAGCCATATAAAAGAAGCCTAGCAAATGTCTTTTGCCAGTAACTATCTGAAATGAAAATAGAGTCATTTACTGAGGACTCAGTAGGTCTTCAGATATATTACTAAGGGAATGTTTGCTCCTGTCAAGCTGAGGAACAAAGCAAAGGAGAAAAAAGGCAAAAGGAATAATTTATCACAATAGTAGAATCAAAGTACTCTTGCTACCTTGATCAATAAATGAGCAATATAGTTCTTCTCACCAGCTGCTTTGTTCGCCATTGAAACATTTCATAGAGTACTACATTCATGTTTTGCAGTATTGTTCATGAGAGGCTTCTTTCCATGTCAGATTAGCTTCCCATTAGTTTCCTTCTTTGGATAGAGGTGGACGGTGGCAGAAAAACCAAATTTCTAACTGAAAAGCATTAAATACCATTGCTAGCTCATGTTTTATCAGAATGTCAAGTTACAATGACATTTTCCATTTTCCAAAAAATCTTACAAGCTTCTGGACCTCTCATATATTGATTGAGTTCACACATCATACTAACTAAACAAGCCACATTCTGGCTTAGCATGCTGCACAAATCAAATAGTTGAATGAGATCATTGCAGGTCTTCTGTTGTAGACAGGTTCTGCTTCTCCAAGACATCAGAGTTGGGCTCTTTCTCAGAAATGCTACATAAGATTTTTTAAACAGAACAGCAATCTGGAATTTTCCATATGCAAATATTGTCATTTGCCACTGTGTTATGGTATAACAAGCTTTAATTATTAGTAAGCATCAATATTCACTTGATTTTCTGTTTCCACCCATATTCTTCACAAGGGTTAATATATTATAGGAAAGATTTCACTCTAAGTAAAATAATAATAGCAAAAACAATAATAATGTATATAAGATCTTATAGCCTGAAACGGAGTCCCTTGTAATGTTAGATCAGACAATGGCTGCGTGTGCAGAACCATTTGTATCCATAATAGCTGCTTCACAGACAATGAAAAATTCTAGAATGGGTGCTATTGAACTGTTTGCTCTCCACTAAAGATGGCAGTGAGCCACTGCTCTTAAATATGGTGTCCATATTTCAGGAGATGGATTGTAATGAGGTTTTAGGATACAAACAAGCACTTAAATTCCATCTATTTTAATAATTTGGAGGCAAGCACAGTCTTATAGCGAAATACGTCAAATGTTCCTGTATTAAGTAACAAAATACAAGCTGTTGTATTTTGTATATGAAGACAAAAATGTATGAAAAAAGCTCAGTGCTATGTGCTGAATTTGTTGAGTAGGCATTTTGTAGCTCAGAAATGTATGACTTTGAACAGGAAGATTTTTTACTTCAGTCTTACTGTTATATAATCAGCAAAAGAGATAGTACTAAATAAGCATTACTATCTATTAATAATAACAACCACCACCACCACCACCACCACCACCACTTGAACACCATTGGCATTGACAAAATCTCCATCAATCAGTTGCAAAAGGCAGCTTTACTTGGAACAGCTTATATCCTGCGATGATACCATTAGCACCATCAAACCATCAAATCACAACATCTGCCTACCCCAGGTCCTTCGGAAGGACTTGATAGGTGGATAAAAATGCCAAATCCAGTCTAAACATCTGGCTGACTGTGTGACCAACCATAACAATAATAATGCCAGAGGGCATTAAATGACTAATAAATGTCCTATTCCTATGGGGAATAATTGCGGTGACTCAGCATTATTTCTGTTCTATAAGAAGCAGTATTTTACTATCCACTGTGTTCTATAAGACAGGGCCAAACTATGGGGAATAAACTTCATACAGCTCATCCATGTCTAAATGCTTGCCTGCACACAAGCAAAATATTAACAAAGGCAAGGGATGCATAACTGTTTTGGAATCAAAAGCCACCTTGATCTTTGAATGGCATACCAAGGGCCACACTCCAAAAAGTTGGCAGCACCAAGGAAAAAAAAATGGATAGGGCCAGGATAAAAAAAAAAGAAAAAGAAAAAGAAAAAGACTGAATTTAAATCGGATCAATGTATATGAATTAAGTACAGATATTCTCCATGTCTTTAATAAATTATTACTATTATTAACATCCCTTCACCTACTATTTCTTTCTTAGTTTTGCTTTTTATAGTTTTTTATATTTTTAATAATAATAGTTGATAACTGTTTTAGGTATGTATTAATTGTTTCAGCTTTATTGTACATCACCCAGAGTCATTTGTTGTGAGATAGGCAGCTATATAAATTGGATGGATGGATGAATAAACAAACAAACAAATAAATAAATAAACAAATAAATTTTTCCCCTTTTGTCATCTTAAAAATTACAATTCAGTAGCAGTTTTTGGCAAGGACCTGGAGACAGCATTTAAGTGTTTCAGGAATGTTGATTGTATACCTCTGCTATAAGCCAATTGCACAACTGGTAATTCAGGAATTTCAGATATGTAGTTATAGTGTCCCCACCATAAATGTTGATGCTGGCTCTTAATAATGAAACAGACAAATTTTCTCCGTGACAATCTGTCCCTTACCTGGTCCTTCAGATCTTTCAACTGCTCAGCCATCACCACTGTACTTGAATCCATCTGCCTTTCTACTGGTCATCCTTGTCTTCTCTTTTCTTCCACCTTTCCCAGCATTAGAGCCTTCTCTATTTTTGCTAGCACGTGAATTAAGGATATTGCACAACAGTTTGCACACTCTGTTAAGCTTCTCTTTTTGGGAATTGAAATGTAGATTGAGCTCTTCCAATCTGTTGGCCAACTCTGTTTGTCACATAACTGTGGGTATTTCATCAGCCCCTATAGACTTCCAACTTGGTAATGATTGGAGTGCTAATCTTACTTCATCTTCTAGTTATAAGTAGGGAATATCTTCTAAGGAATCTTCAGTGTTGACTTCTCTACTGTACAGTATTTCAATATACTCCTTCCATCTGTGTTTGATCTCCTTTGAATCGGTTACTGTCTGTCCACTGGCATCCTTTAGCATACCAGTTCAAGGTTAGAACCTCCTTCTGAGTTCAGAGATTTTTTGAAAATCTTGTTGTTCCATGTCTGTTTTCCTCTTTGATGTCTTTTCAGATGTTGTTGAATACTGCTTGTGGCTCTTTTAATGGATCTCTGGAACTCTTTGCTATGTTCCTTTCTGAGATCTTTGTCTTTCTTGGCTTTGACTTCTCTTCTTGGCAATTTCCAGTTTGTTCTACATCCAGTTTGTTTTCTGTTTCTTGATCTTTGGCAATCTCTTTTCACATTCATCCTTAACAATTTCCTTAAGTTTATTCCACAGTTCCTCTGGTTCTTTATTCATGAAGTTCAGGATTTCAAAGTGATTCCTGATGTTCTCCTTGAAAATGGTGGGTATATGTTCATGATCATACTGTGGAAAGTAGTTGGCGGCTGCTGCTTCTCCTCCTCCTTCCTTGCACATGAGCAGTTCATGATCAGTTCCACAGTCAGCACCTGGCCCTGTCTTTAAAGCTATAACTGAGCTCCTCCACCTCCTTTTAAGCAAGAATATACTCAATTTGATTTCTTTGCACTCCATCTGGTGATGTCTATGTATAGAGGTGTTGATTTGGTTGTTTGAAAACAGTGTTAGCTATGAAAAAATAATTAGACTGTCAGAAATTGATAAGTTGTTCTCCTGCTTCATGTCAGTTTCTTAAGCCATACAATCCAACTACATTTTCCTTCTTAATATTTCCAATTTTGGCATTCCATTCTCCAGTCACAAACAGCACATCTTGCTTGCATGTTCTGTCAATTTCAAATTGAGCTTCATCATAAAACTCATCAACCTCCTATTTTCTGCAACAATGGTTGGAAAATAAACTTAAATTATCATCATATTAAAGGGTTGTACAAGAAGTCTAACTGATATTATTTGGTCATTGACTGGATTATAGCTAAGACTGTTCTTGCAGTTCTGTTCATTCCATCTTTCACTGTTTTGAGCTTTCCTGTGTGCACTTCCATGTTCCACTGTAATTTTGTCTTTGCAGTTTCAGATTTTCTTTTCCTGTATGGCAGCATCAGCAACTAGATATCCCAAAGGCTTTAATCTAGCCATGTCATAAAATAGCCATTAGTACTCCAAAAGATCGTCCGCTCTTCCTCAGTAGCCTGTGGAATGCCATTCAACCTAAAGGGCCCATTCTCCAGCATTATATCATCAATAAGTTTATATTTTGTATTCATGTAGTTTTCTTGATAAAAATACAGGAGTAGTTTCCCATTGCCTTATCCCACACAGTATCAATGGATGCTTTTGCCGTTGTCACTAAAACGATGCCTCCAGCATCTTCCTATATTGCTGCTGGCCAATATAGTTGCCTGCTTGCTTTAGCTGGGCAGCTGGGATGACCTTCACACTTTGATTGACCCTGCTGGGAATATATAGCCTTGGCATATATTCCTGACATCTCTCTAAAGACGTCAATATGGGTTTTAATTAAATACATGCCTCTTCCCCCTTCTTCTCCTCACGCAGTCCTTCTCCTGGGACACCATCATAGATTGTTAATAAATAATTTAGCATTGGCAGAGAGATTTTTCAGATTAAATAAAGACTTCTTAGTTCTGAAATTTATTGCCCTGAGATATCTAACTAGCCTTCTCTCTGGCAACCATGATATATGGAAAGAATATTTATTGTTGTTAGATTATTATCACATAAGACATTTCAGTTTTACTCTTTTTAAGCTGACTTCTATGTATTTTCTTGTGGCTATTTAGGTTGTTATCTTTTGACGCATGGGATGTTTTAGCTTAGCGTGGATTTTATTCTAATCTGTTTCTCTATGATTATTTGATTGTTGTGATTCAAGTAACTTGAATCTAAATCACCGCTGGCAGCTAATTAACTGAGTCACACTTCTCTTCCCAGGAGTGGAATTCCGCTCTGCAAGGATTAAAATCAGAGGCACTCAAAATTCTATTTTCAAAGGAGTATGCAGAGAAAGAGCATCTAAAGCTTTCGAATCAAAAAATGAACCTATTGCAACAAGAAGTGAATCGCTGTTTGGAAGAACGGAAAGCACTATTGCAAGAAGCCAATGACTTCTTCATCGCAGCGAGGAAGGTTAGTCAAAAAACAAAATTCCTAACAGAAACCAACTGTAAAGCTAAGAAAAAGGCTTGCCCTCCCTTAGATTTGTAGCCCTATTGATAAACAGATGAGGGCTTTTAAATGGTTAAGTGGGAAGGGCAGCATCTGCAAACCACTCTGAAGTTTTTCTCACACTTTCTGGCAGCAGTGCTTCTTTTTGTCCCCCCTCAATCCTATTAATGAGGTCATAGGGCACTCCCACATTGCCGGGGTTTCTACTCACAATTCCTTAAAAGCAGTTTGAAATCAACCTTTGAAACACCAAGTACATCTTGAAGCAGTCAGTGCTTCCTCCAGCTGACCAATCAGAGCCTGCAAAAAATGACACAGTAGAATCCCGTTCAATTCCCATTTGTATTTCTGGTTGTGTGCATTTTTCTGGGGATTACTAAGAAAACTGGAAGTGGATCCTCAACTGGGAGTGCAGAGGGTGGGTTTAGCCCAGGAGATGGGATGATGAAAGAATTTTCACCAAGGAGAAACCAGACCACCCCAAAGCTCCCTAGATGTCCAGTGTAGCAGAAGTGAAATTGCTTAAAAGGCAGCTTGAGATGCATCACTGTTGAACAGGAATTAATCAGTTCAGTAAGTGATTAAAGGTGACAGGGTGGAATCACACAGGTGTGTTCTAACTTGGAATGATAGAGCTATGCAGAGAGACAAAGCAAGGAGTGGTGTTGCTTCAATTTTTTGTACTCTGTCATCATGTTAGACAAAAAGTGGAGAGGGGCTTAGGGCTTGAGGAGTGATAGTTATGGAAGTTGCCATCTTCCAAACCACATGGAAGAAGCCATGGATGATTAACCCGGGGAGCTTTGTAAAATGTTATGTACCTCTCACAAAAAGTGATCTTTCAGATCAAAACAGTTAATGATAGGTAATTCCAATCTCCCATAATTTCCACACAAACATGGTTAGCTAGGTTGCCTGCATGGAATGGAAAGTATACCGTGCAAGATTTTAGGTAAGCATGTATGGAAGTGCATTTATGGAGGCAGAGCCTGTAAGGTAGGTAGAACGGTGAGCTACTCATAGGACTATAGTCTAGATGACTTATAGCAAGGATTTTGGACTCCTGGTAGCAACAAAATATCTTCCTATCTGCCTAAAATAATTCTGCCAAAATAAAGAAAGCTTGGCTTTCTGTGTGGCTAAGGTCCAGTTCCGGTGCTTAAGACAAATTATTTCACTCAAAACTCTTTTAAGTGTGCACCTTCTACACAAGGTTCTAAAAAGAGAAAGACTGCCAGAGGCCTAAAGTTTGGAGTATAGAATTTTAAAAAGGTAGAAAAAAAATGTTTGGTGACTTTCAAAATTAAATATTTAAATTTAAAGCTGTATTTTAGAGCAGTTTCCCTACTCTGATAAGCTATGTAGTTTTTTACTTAACCCAAATACTCTAGAAATCAACTACAAAATCAAGGGAATGGAGTAGGGAACTGTGTGAGAAAGAAGCCTCTTTTCCTCAGGGTTAATCCACATATATAGCTGTCTCTACAAGGTTGAATTTATTATGTGAATCTCTGTGTCAACGCTGCAGTTATTTTAATGTTAACATTCTATTTCCCATTCCAGAGTAGTTACTAAATGTGACACGGCTTTACTTCTTTATATTTCCTTGTAGGAAGTGAAAATAAAATGCAGGGAGGTTCTCCCTCATGACTTTACTGCTGGTAATTTATATTCTTAGCATCAGGATAGGCTATTAGTAAGCCACTCCTTAAAACTGTTTTTTTTTTTAAATATGTTTGGAGAGTCCCATTAGAATTATAAAATCTTCCACAACCACTAGGTCTTTCTGAAGACTATGCAGTAAAGAGCCCAAATTAGTATTTCCTTTGTTTGTTCTGTGTTACTCAGCTAAGATTGGTGCTCAAAAAATTTATAATTAATCCCTTAAAAATGTCAGTGTATTAGGGATATG
Organism: Python bivittatus; assembly: GCF_059951505.1. Taxonomy (NCBI): domain Eukaryota; kingdom Metazoa; phylum Chordata; class Lepidosauria; order Squamata; family Pythonidae; genus Python; species Python bivittatus. The sequence goes on from NW_028277040.1 coordinate 18,600,427, forward strand.
CTGAAGGTATTTATGACAGTCTCTTTTGGTTGTGGCAGCTACACTTTCCAGATGGTAAGGACAAAAAGAAGTGGAAGAGTTTCAGGGAGAATTCCAAGAGAGATAAATAATTTCTCTTATAAGAACTTCTGGTACTGGGCAGTTGATGCTGTAATCCAGATTTTGAAGCTCCAACATTAGAAGGAGCAGCTGAAGAAAAGGAACTGCAGCGTGCAGACGGACTTAAGAGCTGGATGATGATTAAGATGTCAAGCCACAAAAGCAGTTCATGTTTAATATGCCCTTTCCGGAAGCCCAGATGGGGGAGTTCCATCTTCCACTTACCAGTAGAATTCATATTACTTGGGATTCATCTGGGAATTTCCACTAGGTTCTGTCTGTTGCTCCATGGCAAGCAAAGGAGACAATGGGAACTGGATTCTTTTTGAAGATCTGAATGCCTATATTAGTTTATGACACAAGATGTTCTCTAAATCAGAAGTGGAAGTTAAGTCCTGATGTTGCGGGACTTATCTCCACCCCAGCCAACATGGCCAATAAGTGATGGAAGTTGAGAGTTGTAGTTAATATCATTTAGAAGTCCAAAGTTGAACTACTCTTACTCTAAATTGAAGAAAAGAAAGCCAGAGAGAACAGCATAGCCATGTGAGGTGCTGTGTTCTTTCTTAGAGATTCTTAACACAGATTCCAGGCTAAGCTGTAATTTAAAACTATTTATTACGTAACAGTATTAGACATAGCACTCACCCACTCTCCTATACTTTACTCCTGTCCTTCCTCTTCCTGTTTGCTACGATGTCATTACATCCTTCCCTTTGTAGGTAGAAACAATGATAAACCAATTCTTCTAATGTTAGAAAATATCACAGTACCACAGAAAAAATAGACTCACAAATTTCCCTCCCTCCCTCCCTCCCTCCCTTCATCCAAAACTATGTAAGCATTTCATGAAATCTAGAAGGTTTTCTAACAAATCTGCCACTTCTAGATGTCATCCCCTCTGTGAAGGTCACCTGAGAGCTTCCAGCGTTTGCTACTAAACTGCTCTCTCTGTTCCAGCATTCTATGGTGCAGGAGTCTCAGTAATCTTGCAGCAGTCGCCAGATTAGAAGCAGAAGGGATTACCACATTGCTGCAGTTCAGTTGAGATGGAACCTTTCTCAGAAGCTTGACATTTCTAATTAAAATGCTACCATCCTTGGGGTTAGCAGGTTCAAATAAAGATTCAAAAATGCTCCAGAAGATAAGGTCATGAATGTTTTTATATGTTGGCTGAAGTTTATCACCAGCCAAATTGTTAGCAACATATACCAAGTCCCCACTTTCAAACTGTGTCATTTGACTGTACGTGTGATATCAGCATAATATTTCTTTTGGTCCCAGTATTTCTGATGATCAGCCACCTTCACTTGAGACAGACCAGGAAGGTTAATACAAATGCCCCGAGAAAGAAGCAATTTGGCAGGTGTCTCCTTTGAAGCCCTTGTGGAGTAGGATGATATGCAGTTAAAGTCTTAGCTAATTCCTTTTTCCAGTTCCCCTCCCTTCACAGTTTGCGGCCTGCAGTTTCTCTTGCTCTTTGGAAGCACAGATATGCTATAGTAATGTCACATATGGAAAAAAGTTAAAGCAAGGTAACCCACAACTGTTGTGCATTATCTGTAAACACTTCATAAGGAGATCCAAAATGAACAAAAATGTCCTGCAGTGCACTGAGAATGGCAACAGCTGAAATATATGTCAAACAAAGCTGCCTCAGGGTAAGAAGAGTAATAATCAATGACGTTGTTAAGTGGAGTCCACAAAATCAGTGCCCGATTTGGTCCAAGGAGGAGATGGTAGGGAAAAGTGGCTGATTATCATGTAAAGGTTGAATTTGCACATAAGCAGCACAATTCTTGATAAAGCATTCCACATCTGAGTCAATATTTAGCTATTAAAACTTAGCATGCAGAATCTGTTTTGTACCACATTTTGGGGCATCTCATGAGCTAACTTTAAGTATTTCAGCACTTTAGATTCAGGTACAATGTATAGGACATTCAGCAACAACATGTTTAAATGGCTGCTTGAGACCATTTGTTGGACTGAGCAATATATCAACATCTCCTGAGCAAAGCATCTTGCTGAAAAGCAACATGGAGTTATTTTAATGAGAATGCCTCAGATTCTAGCATAAATAAATCAACAGCCTGATGAATATACTCCTTTACCAATGAGTTTGATCCATAATCAGACAACGTAGACACAAAAATAATGGCCACATTTATTTTTCCAGAAATGTACTGAACAACATAATTATAAACTTATAATATGCAAAGGAGATGTTGGACATAAGGTGGCAAAATGCTGGTTTCATTTATTGTATTTGTGCAATTTATCTATCTCAGTCCTCATGGACTCTAGGCAGTTTTATGTGGCTGAAGTATGTGTATAAGTGGATGGTGGGCTGTTGACAATATAAACGAATGTCCCCACAGGTAAACGTGAAAATGTCCTATAGCTCACCCACATCACAAACCCTTTATTACACAACAGTCTTAGACATAGCTCTCCCATAGCATTCAGTTCTCCATTTTGTCTCCTTCTGCACTCCTCTCCTGAGCCTTTCCTCTTCCTGTTTGCTGCAGTGTCTTGTGGGACTCCTACTGCTATAGACAAGGCAAGAGAGCAGATTACCTGGAAGCGTTCAAACACTGTAAAGAATATACATATACTGCCTGTTATTAATTTTTTTTTGCCACATGTGTTCAAAAAACCACAGTATGAAAGCTATCTGATGGTGTGGCTTAAATTTGAATAACTTAATTATAAGAAAGAGTTCATATTTTGTTTAGAATTACATTAGCAGACACATGGAATGAATAATCCCCTGCTGTGATTTTGAAAAATTAATTAATCTTCAGGTTTTTCACATTGCTCTGAGATTACTAATTTAAATTATCCATTTTCAGTTTTTGTTCTTATATATTAAGAATGCAACAATGCATTCAATTAACAGTAGGAGTGAAAATTTATTCAATATCATTATCTCTTTCACTCCACTCGAAGAAGGAAGTATTTTGAATAAGACTAGGAATATTACTCTTCTAAAACCACTGAGTAGGGTAGGTGCTAGAATCTCCATATACTGCTGAATTTTGATTCTGAGCATCCTTTACCATTGACTATGTTGATTGGGGGATTATAGTTTGGCAACATATGGACAGCCAGAAGTTCCCCACTGCAAAAAGTATTGTTATGATGCACTGGAAGTGTCTTAGGACTTTAGAAGGAACATTTAGATTTCATTCTCCTTGCTTAGTTTCAATGCAACCTACAAAATAATAGTATTTTATTGGTTTTCTAGATGTGTAATCAATATTGTGTGTGTATGTATGTACTGTATGTACACACACATATAGTGTGTGTGTATATTGTACAGAAAACTCCTAATAATCATTGTGTGTGTATATCGTGTGTGTGTGCGTGCATATGCGCCTAGATAGTGTAGCCATTAGAGCACCACCCTTTGACGCGAGAGACCAGGTTTCGAATCCTGGCTGGTACCTACCTTACCAGTAGGGGTCCTTGGGCAAAGACCCTCTAACCCTTCACCTGCCTACCTCAGATATTAGAGTGACATGAACTAAGGGAATCATGCTGGCTTGGACGTTGCCAGGATTAACAAAGTCCGTGCCAGATGTTGGGAAAACAGGATAATCTGACGATAAGTGGGCTACTGGAACAAACCATACCTGGATCAGACAAGAGAACCTGGAATTGGTGGAATGCTACTACAACAGTAGACCTAATGAGAGGGGATATATGAAATGTATGAGGGAACTATGGATGGATAGAAGATCTACATCCACACTAACTGAGAAACGGCTAGTTACCCAATGCTTCAACATAGTGAAGAGAAAGCTGCCTTCACAACTTGAGATAGACCAACTACACATTACATCCTGGACTCAAGAAGACCTGGAAAAACAACTGCATGTGCAGCCAACACCTGAAGCTGGAATGCCACTGCTACTGCCACTGCCATTACAGAGCACAGCAGCTGATATGAGGCATAAGATCATGGATAAACGAGCTACAGTTAACCCTCGAGACCAATTACCAAGGCTCGGTGGAGAAGTACCATCATATAGTATGCTAGAAGATAACAATAGAGCCCTCACAACAATCCCTACTGCCACCATAACTCAAACCAATGAATTGGTATACGCTACAGCTGCTGTAATCCTGGAGATACTTGGCTACATGATCAATAACAGCAGTATATGCCCCCTAAGGCTAAGCTCAAGGCAACTCATAGAAAAGTCAGTCAGCTGGTGGAACTACAGAAGGGTGTGGAGATTAAGGATAAGACTTGACTACTGAAAAAATACAGGGCCTGACTCCATCTGAAGCTCTAGAGACTGCTAAACAAAGGCTCACAGCACTGACTACCAGGTAAAGGAGATATACTAGAGAAGCAGAGCCAAGATAAATAGCCTGTTCCCCAAAGAACCATCCAAGGTGTACTCCCAGCTGCAATGCAACAATGCATAACAGCAGAGCCACCAACAGCAGAAACTAAACAATACTGGAAGAATATATGGGAGATAGAGAAGACACATAACACAGCACAACGTGGCTGCAGGACCTGAGAGTAGACCACAGCAATCTCCCAGAACAGGAACCATCACAGTAGATGAACCAGCTGCTAGCAGTAAGCTCCCACCCAGACTGGCTAACATAAGGAAGGGCAGTGCTGATCAGGAAAGACCCCCAAAAGGGAACACCACCGGCTAACTACCGGCCAATAACCTGCCTCCCTACAACATGGAAAGTCTTAGGCATCATAGCTGCCAAGCTTCAGGTCCATATCTGCCAGTACATGAGCATAGCTCAGAAGGGCATTGAGAACAACACCAGAGGCTCAAAACACCAGTTGCTTATAGACAGAGCAGTTGCTTGAGACTCAAGGTCTAGACAGATCAGTCTGAGCACAGCCTGGATTGACTACAGGAAAGCCTACGACTCAACGCCACACACATGGATCTGTGAATGCCAGGCACCATACAAAGTCAACAGGACACTAAGGACCTTCCTTGAGAACTCAGTGGGACTGTGGAAGACAACATTGGAAGTGAACTCAAGACAGCTCGCACAAGTGGCCATCAAGTGCGGTATATACCAAGGTGATGCACTGTCCCCACTGCTGTTCTGCATAGGCTTAAACCCCCTCAGCCAGATAATCACAAGGACTGGATATGGGTACAAGTTCAAGAGTGGAACTACCATCAGCCACCTCCTCTACATGGATGACATCAAGGTGAATGCTAAGAGTGAACAAGACATTGACTTTCTGATCTACCTTGCACGGATCTATGTGAGGACACTGGGATGGTAGTAAACAGAGGGAAGGTAGCTAAGACTGATGGGGTGGAACTATCAGTGGGCCACATAGCAGACATACAGGCCAGCTACAAGTACCTTGGTATCCCACAGTCACATGAGAACCACAATGAGGAGGCAAGGGAGACAGCAACATCCAAGTACCACTAAAGGATAAGACAGGTCCTGAAGAGCCAGCTCAATGGGAAGAACAAGATCCATACCATCAATATGTATACCCTGCCAGTCATCAGATACCCTGCCGGTAGAGTGAGCTGGCCAAAGGAGGACATGGAGGCTGTTGATGTGAAGACCCAGAAGCTCCTCACAATGTACGGAGGTTTCCACCCCAAGTCCAACACCCAGAGACTGTACACCAGCCAGAAAGAGGGCGGGTGGGCTCTGGTGAGTGTCAAAGCCACTGTCCTGGATGAAACCCAGAGCATCCAGGAGTACATCAGTAAGATGGCACCCAAAGATGAGCTGCTGAGAGAATGTCTGAAGCAGCAGCAGACATGGGAGGAAGTTCAAGCAGTGGAAGTGGAAGTGGCATGGGAAGACAAGACCCTGCATGGGATGTACTATCGACAGATAGCTGAGGTGACTGATATTGGGAAATCCTACCAGTGGCTGGAAAGGGCTGGACTAAAAGACAGCATGAGGCACTGATCATAGCACAAGAACAGGTGCTAAGCACAAGATCCATAGAAGCAGGGGTCTACCACGCTAGACAGGACCCAAGGTGCAGACTGTGCAGAGAAGCCTCAGAGACAGTCCAACACACAGAGGCAGGGTGTAAGATGCAGGCAGGAACAGCATACACTGAACGGCACAACCAAGTAGCTGGCATTGTGTATAGAAACATCTGCACAGTGTATGGGCTAGACCCCCCCAAGTCCAGATGGGAGATTCCACAGAAGGTCATGGAGAATAACAGGGCTAGGATCCTATGGGACTTCCAGATCCAGATCCAATCAACCAGGTAGTAGACAAAGACCAGAAGATAGCAGTGGTGATAGATGTAGCAGTGCCAAGTGACAGAACATCAGAAAGAGTAGTACCAGGGCCTGAAGGAGAAACTAGAGAGGATGTAGAAAGTAAAGGCCAACGTGGTCATTTGGGGCTGTGACTCCTAAGCTGGGAAAGTGGCTCCAAGAGATCCCAGGAACAACATCAGAGCTCTCTGTCCAGAAGAGTGCAGTGCTAGGAACAGTTAAGATACTGTGCAGAACCCTCAAACTCCCAGGCCTCTGGTAGAGGACCTGAGATTGAGGAAGACATATACCACCCATAGGGGTGAGAGGGTTTTTTTAAATTATGTACAGAAGAAAACTCCTAATAATCATAATGTACAAGCCTCTCATTTAAAGCAGATTCCTATACTGTTCCCATGTACCTGGTCCCAAAATACAAGGTACTTTCTCATGCTTTAATACTTTAAGTTTAATGTTTATGAATAAACATCTTTTGTTCTAAAATAGGACGTACACATAATAGTAAAACTTGAGTAAGGAAGTTTTAAATGTTCATATTTCATTAAAAAAAAAAAAACAAGTTGTTATAAGGGCAGATGACTATTGAATTAAGATTTGGAAAAAACCTACAGCAAGATGAGAAAGCTATGTTACCAAATGCATAATTTTATATTCAGTTGGTATATTTGTGAAAAAGTAGTCTTCCACGAAAGGGTAGTCAAATAATATCACAGCTGTCATGGAAAAACATACTTCAGCAAACTACAGGATCAAGTTTCTTATTATTAGTAGCTTTGAAATTAATGGGAATAATTTTGGATTAAGTCCTTTGAGGATTATTGTCATCATCTTTATGAGCACATTCATGCAATATATTGTGCCATAATATTATTGGCCTAATGTAATGTTGAAACCCAGATTATGTCTTAACTACAGCCTTTAATCATGTTTTTTGTAGGGTTACCCACTTAACTGGAATGTCCAGATGGGAGAAGGGGTTTTCCTATCTCCCTCAAGCTTTTTGTAATAGCTCCAATTCTTCAATGATCTAACTACTGTCTTTTAACATTTTTACTTCTCTCTCTCTCTCTCCCCTTCCTTCCTTCCTTCCTTCCTTCCTTCCTTCCTTCCTTCCTTCCTTCCTTCCTTACACATATACACACATGCACATCTATACATACACACATATATACAGTAGCTCCAGCAGTCCATAGTTGGCTATGGTTTAGCCATGTTTTATCATGGCTTGGCTTAGTATATTCTAATGAACATGCTATATATTCTTCTTAAAACTAAGGAAGAAAAAGAAAATGTATGAAGCTGCCTTAAATTGAACTAGATAATTTATATGTATAACCTAACAGTAAGTTTATTGATTGCCAGTGGCCTTCCAGGACTTCAGGCAGGGGTCAAACTTGGGATCTTTTGTATGGATGGCATATGCTTCCATACAAAATTCTAAATAAATCATAATAAAACAAAATATAATTTTGCCAAATCTAGTATATAAAACAAATAATCCCACACGCTCAAGATGACAAGACATTCAAAAGGAAGCCTGCAACCCGAACTCTATTATTTCCCAGGACTCTGAACTAGTGATAGAAAATTGACAATTGCTAAAAAGACCTTAAACATTAGCTATAAGTAGATAATTTTACGTAGTAATTAATTGATCTAGCAAGTGCAGACCTCAGCAGACGGCTCTTTTGTTCAAAGGACCAGCTCTACTGTTTCTACCTCAAATTCATAGCATGTCAAAATCTTAGAAGTCACTAGAAATTCCAGCATATCTCTCATCAGCATAATTTGGAACAGAAAGTATTCAGATTGGTAATAATAAACAGTTCTTATATCTATCAATCTATTGATCACCTGGCAGTGTTTGATAGGTATTTTAGTTTTGAGTAGGAAAAGTATGGGAGAGAACCCAGTTGTACAAGTTGTCAGGTAATCATGATGTTTGGAGCCAATACAGCATAGGCCATCAGTAGGCACTTGTTATGACAGCTTCCTTGTTACTTGAAAAGGCCAATAAAATGATACTGGTATAGGCTTTTCTGAGATATCTGTCTGGCCATTGTGGGAAAAAGATCTAGGCAGATCTTTGAGCATAATACAGAATTTGTGAATGTATTTGATATAGTATCACCTGGAACTGTATCTTTCTAACTTGAAACCAAATCCTTAGAGGTGTTATCTATAGCATAAAATCAAAAAGTTGATAATTGGATTGTTGATATTTTCCCAAAGAGTCTTTTCCTGCTGATATCTAACTTCACTTTTCATGTTTATAGCATGAAATTGCCTGTATGAAGAAGAAAATCCAATTATATCAGAGCTGCAATTATATTATAAATGGAGAACATTTGCACGCTCTGCAGCAATTAAAATGATCACACATGTAGAGCTCTCACATGTCTAGTTACGAAGAATTAATTTTATTATATAAGAAAAACAGAATGGATTAGATCCAACAGTATACACCTGTGAATGGGAGACTTCCGATCTGATAGAATTTTTCCACTACAGTAGTTGAAACCAAGATAAGATTATCTGTCTTCCCCAGGTCTGTTCTTGATGGTAGGGGGATCATCTGGAATAATAGGAGAAAGGTGGCACTGGAGCTTCAGAAAAAGTAGGAACTGAAAAATCCTGTAGAAGTTATTTATGTCAAAATTCACATTAATATCACATAATGCCAACCAAATAAGGATGCATTATCTACTCTTTCTACAATGTCATAGGAAAAATGGTTTATTGAAAGGTTTTTCAAACAATTGTCTTAATCATGGCAATTGGTAGTCACCATGCTATAACTTTTTCAAACTGTTTTTTTATTTGACAGGCATATGATATACTTGAAAATGTAGAGGCTTCTCTTAAACTTCTTAACTCTAAAGTTTTCAGCTTGCCCATTTTGGCAATAAAACATGATGAACTACAAAAAGAAATTAAAAATGGATCAGTTGATGCTCTTCAGAAGGGACAAGCCTTACTTAGCAAGCAAGATGCAGACAGGTAAGTATAATATGTAACTGGAGAGCTCCACATACATTTTAGAATGCCTCATAGATGTAAATCCCTGTTGGGAAGTTATGCTTCCTCTAGCAGTTGTTAAATAGTGTTGAAATGAAGCCTTAAAATAGAGAAATTCAAATCTGGGCTTCAGTATAATTGCCTTCATCCAAATCCACTTATGATAGGATCAGGTCCAGAGTGATCCTACAGAAATTTGTTTTGGCATCCCTCAAAGCCCTCCCAATTGATTTTTGTCTAGATTTTTCTCAAGCCAGCGTGAGGGATGGTGAAGGTTCTGAGCCTCATTATTATCAGTGGAACTACTGCCTTAGTTTCTGTGCCATAGGTGTTGCTATCATCATGAGAAGCAGTATTTGGAGCCAACATAAATGCCTGGAAATTGTTATACATTGTAGATGCTGTTATAAGTAAGAACAGTAGCATCTATATGTGAACATCTATGACTAACCTGCCAGCCCACTTCTCCTTGCCCACATAAGCTTAGAAGAAGCAGAACTCCAGGTGACAAGGAAGGAAAAACATTGATCTTGTTCTTCTGGTATCGTTATAATAAATGGAAATCGCCCTGATAGAAAATAGGACTGTTTTAAATGAAAATTCTATTAAGTCATCCATCAATACAATGGAAATAAGGAACAGCTGGTTTTCAATTAAATTTAGTTCAGGTGCCTTATTGTTATCCTGTTCTGCATTGGAAGAAATAACATTCTGCCCATCAGTAGTTCAGAATCTTTCCATCCATCCTCATTTGTGGGGGCAGGGAGGGAGTTTTCAGCTCAGCTTTCACAGCTCTACTTTTAATCTGAGCAGGGGCTTCTAGAACTAATGAAGTTCCAACTGAGAATGCAATTCTTTAGGCACACAAATGATTTTCACGACCAGTATGAATATTTTAATGGAGTTTATATTGCTATTTAATTTCACGATATTTTGCCAGAGAAAATTTCTGTTGTAAATTAACTGAATGTAATAATTCTCTCCTTATGTGCAACTTTCCTTTCCTAACTGTATTTGATAAGGCAATTTGAAGAGGACTATCTCGAGACTTTGCATTATTATAAATCAGCACCCTGGAGCTCAAATATTCAGAATGATTGTCAATTCTTTGCCACTTGACTATGTGCTAATTTTTGTTTAAAACAACATTTTAGAATAAGTGTTACTCTTAAAACACACAGGGAGAATATTCACTGTGAATTGTCTGTAAGAAAATGTAAACTCTTTATAGCTGAAATTTGGATCTGAAATAGAAGCAGTTATGTATTTTTTTAAATTTCATTTTAACTTAGGACCTGATTTTGATAAATCTAACTAAATGAGGTACTACATTAGTATATACAATATTTAATGTTCTCATAGTATTAGGCAATACTAATTATGTAGCATACAGTTAATTTGGGGAATGAGAATTAGAATAAAATCTATATATCTTAACCTCTCTTTTACTATGCATTCCTTTTATTACTGTTGGGCTTTTTTTAAAACAGAGCAATCTTAAATAATTCTGGTATAAAGCATTAGAATATACAGTAGATAGATAGACAGACAGATTACACTCTCACTTACCAGCCAGTGTTAACCATGATTTTATTGCACTTTCAGTTCTTGGATGATTGGGGTTCAGGAAAGGATGGACTACATTGAGAAAAAAGTAGATCAGCTGATCAAACAGTTGCCTGCTCATAAAGAATTTGCCTCAAACAAGGAACACCTAACTACTTCCTTAGAAGATTACCTCAAGAAGGTATATGATAATATGTTTCTTAATAACAAGCCCATATTCAACACATTCATTAGCAATCATGTATTACAGAATACTAGAATGAGATATTAAAAGGTGCATGTTAACTTATTTCAAGTTCTCTATAAACCTACACATACATACACTTAATTCTTTTTCTATCACAAGCAAACATGAAGTGGAAAGATTCCATATAAAGAACAACAACAAAGGATTTGTATGATTTCTCCTTCTGAGGTTGGACAAGTCAGATTCGCCCTTCCTCACCTTTTCAAGGCTGGCTCTTTCCAGTGTTGGCAAATCTCAAAAGGAGCTTCTGTACTTCAAAAGGGAGTGTGGGAATTGAACAGAGTCAAAGCAGGAAGGCTTTCCCACCCACCCCCTCCACCACACTGCCAACTCAAAGGTTTTATTTCCTCCCAAACCTGGCAGGATGATAGGGAAGCTACTCTTCTTCAGCTCTACTCATCACTGGCAAGATGCTGCACTGAAGAACCTAATATTAGCAGATCCATTAAAAACAGTATTAAGTTAAATGTTGAGAATGAGCCCTGCCATTGGTTGCAAGCCATCACCAACAGAGGACAAAGATTTTGTATTCTGCCTTTCTTCCTCTGTGATCTCACATAGAATGGCTTGAAAACTGCTCTCGGAACTCACAGAGGGCACCAAGCAAGATGCCATTTCTCCAAATTACAGGCAAATGTCAGGACTACTTTGCAAGCAGATGTATTGCTTTTGAATGTATTCTTTTTACCAAGTCCATGCACTAACTAAAATATGTCATGGTTGCAAAATCAAAACTGCCTCTGATAACAATTTGCAAAAACAGTTTTTCAAACAATTGGAAAACCTTTGAAATTGGATGATTACAGCCAAGGTTTCTTCATCATCTTGCATCACACAACATATTTTATAGGGGATCTAGAGGGTATTGTCTCCCTTTTTTAATCCTTTCAAAAATCTTTTAAGGAGAAAAAGTTGAAATAGTTATAGGATTTTTTTTTTTTTATTGATAGCACTAGGACCACTCCATCTGGAAGTATCCTTAAAGTATTCCCTAATGGATCACACTATGTAAAATGTGATGCTCAAATCAACTGTAGCATTTGTCAGACACAGGCCTTTGGAACAAACATCATTATGCAGAGTGCAGAAAAGGAGTAAAAAATATTAAGTCAAAGAAATTGAAGGCCTGATTTAAGAAAAAGAAACATATCTAAAATTTGATTATGCTAACGCAATTCACATATCTTTCAATATTTTCTATTCTTGCAAACCATCTGTGCTTACACAGTGTCCATACACTGCTTTCTAAGTTGCCTTTTGCCCTATAAACTGCTCATCTCTATCATTTTCAGTAACTCATGAATTCCATCCAGTCATGATTTTCTAGGTTTTCTAGGTTTTCCATTTCCCCTTGACCTTCAAATGTTTGTTTTGCAACTGTTTCCTCATTCATTCTATATGATGTACCCACCACATTGCACTTCTTTCATGCTGATCACTTACTTTTGTACTCAATTCACATCCTCTCTATCTTTCATCATAAATGTTCAATCATTCTTTCAGATATAAATTAATTCCTTTGCCATGTATATGCGCAAGCAGATTTATCTACTTATCTAGACTATGTATTCAAACAGATACTGATAAGCATATACCGGTCAAAACATCAGCATTCTCATTTATTCTTGGGTTTCTAAAATGTTCTAGTCACCTTTTCTTTGCTCTCTTTTCACGTTCCCACCTATCAGTTCATGTCACCTAGTAGAATTTTTTTTTTTTCTGTTGACCCCATTAATTCAGAAAGTTGCAGTTTTTTTTTAAAACTCATATCAGGTTCTTCAATTATCACCATTCACTGGAGCATACCATCCAACTACCACCAATGTTCATGCTTTCATATGTACTCACAACAATCTAGATGACACAAATTCATACTTTTTGACTTACATTTCATTCATATGTAACCTTCCCTTTCTGAATGCATTCGTCAATGCCACTCCACAAGATCAAAATATTTTCATTTAAATCTGTTACATCCTTATTTATTTCCCTTAACTCCACAGACTCATATCTATTTTACTTTCTGTTATTCCATTTGTTAATTCTTTTTAAAAATTTTTTATCCCACCTTATAAATTACTCAGGGCAGTGAACATATACTCCTTCCTCCTCCTATTTTCCCCACAACAACAACCCTGTGAGGTAAGATGGGCTGAGACCCATCTTACCTCACAGTTTCTAGCTGGCTTTCATGCCTAAGGCAGGAGTAGAACTCACAGCCTCCTGGTTTCTAGCCTGGTGCCTTAATCACTAGATCAAACTGGCTCTTACACTATAAATCACAGTCTTCCATACATAATGGTTGTCACCAGATGGGCCCGTAGATATTGACCTGCATCACCCATCATAGCTTTGATCAATATAACCATAGTACCTATAATAAGAGGAAAGCTACAGATTGGATTACCACCTTTAGTCATACCACAGCACATACGGCATTCCCTGCAAATGGCCAGTATGCCACAAATGCCAATGAATCCCAATTTTACTACAGGCTTGCTCACACTATTCTATGCAAGCTGGAGTTTCTAATCTAAAGACTACTTTCCAAACCAACATATCATTAATTGGATTCAACCAGTTGGGAAAGGTATACAGTATATAGCATACTTACTCACACTCAAGACACATGCTGCTGCTTATATTATGCATGTGATATATATGAACCATTATATTTAAAAACCATAATGTTATGGAATTATAAATGAATTTTATATAAAAAGGGAGGCAGCTTTCCAAGAAGAGAAGCCATTCTGGAATATTACTCAGCTTCACAATTTTTAAAATTGCTTCCTCTTGGCTAACAATATAACAAATATTATGTATCAGAATGAGTGATGAGGGAAACTTAAGGAAAAAGATGGCACACTCATAGGATCATATTATCTTAAAAAGTATTAAGGGAATTGTGTTCTTGAAAGCTGTCTCACATTGCAATTCAGCTATTGTTGAAATGCTTCTATATCAGTGTCCTTTATGGTTTTCAACTGTTGTTGATATCTGTTTAAATATAAAGGCATCAACAAAGATTCAAGACATTGGTCCAGTACTCTCAGCTGCAGTATATCCTGGATCATCTGCTCCTGAATCAGAAGAAGTCCTGAACAAATATTTAGAGCTGGCAAATCAAACAAAGGTCTGATGTACTTGCTTTATTATCATCATTTTTTAACTGTTAAATCACATGCTCATACTATGAATTTTTCTTAGAATTTTGCAAAAATGGTTATTTCAACACCATCACCATGCTCTTATTTGGGCTGATTTTAAACTTATTATACCAAAAATAATATTAAGCACATTTTGTTTTTTTAAACATTGCAATGGATTTCTCTACATTTTGCTGTAAATTATATCCTATATATATGGAAATAATATACATATAAAACTGAGCAAAAACTATTCATAATGGGTTTCAGTATGGAAAGTGTTTTGCTTGCACAAAGTAAGCAAGCAGCAAGGATGTTTGCAGAAGGGGAGGGGGCAAAAAAGTCAAGGCAGTGGCCACAACCACATGACTGAAGGTCTCCCCCTTTTTATGTATGTCACACATGCAACAAATGGAAGACAGGGATTCAATTATATGGTCATGGCCATCATCTTGACTTTTTGACACACACCCCTTCTCCATGGACACTGCTGGCAACCTTCCTTCACAGAGCCTTCCTACAAATTAGCACTCTTAGTCCTGTACCCCCAACTGTTACAAATGATCTTCCAAACTTTCGGTAGGATCCCAAAAGGGCTTTGGGGGCAGCAGACTTTTCAAACTGTTGGTGCGGGTTCATAAGCAGCTTAGCTCAGATTGTTTTAAAAAATACTTGATCAATCTTGCATGGGCAAAGTGGGAATGCAATCAAAATTCGCTCCAGACTTTGCTTCTCACTCTTCCTGGTGCAAATGACTGTGCTCTCACTTTCTTTGTGTGAGCCTATGGCCCATTTTGAGAACTCTTGTGTTCTATAAATTAAAAGTTAATTATTAAAATATTATTTTTATTTCTCGTATAACTCTTAAATTAAGAGTTTTCAAATTGTTTTATTCATGGGGGAGCAAATACATTCTTTTATAATTGAGGGAGTGGTATCACAGAGTCTGAGAACTCCTTTTTTGGGAAAGAATAAAAGTAGGTTTAGTGTGTAAACCATAATGGGATACATTGATACATTGATATACATTCAATATCGCAATAAGAGCAAATGAAAATATAGTGATAAGAGCAAATGAAATTTGGGTGTCTATATAATACTCATATTTGTTTAATAACTAAATTAGTAAATCATGAGGAAATTGTTTAATTTTCAAAATGTTAATGTATTTATTTTTCTCTGCTATATCGCTGTAGGATATGGCCAATGAACTAGAACTGGCTGTAAGAATTTGTAAGGAAATGGAAGAACTGGAAACCACAGAAATAGCAGTTTTTTCAAACAAAACTGAGCTTTTAAATGAAGAACTGGCAACACTTAACAGAAATCTTTACTTAAAACTCGAAATCCTGAAGCCATATGTAGCATTTTTAAAGTCATCAGATGAGGTACTTACCCATATTTTGCTAGAAGAAATCTACAGAATGATTTTGTGATCCTTCCCTGCATAGGAAAGATACCCACATTTGGTGATAGAATAATGTTCAGAATAATGTTGCCCCCTTCCCTGCTTGGTATCAATCTGCGTCCTCACTGAATGAGAGAACTTCAGATGCCTCCATGCTATTCTGGGCTCACTGACATAATGAAATGACCAGCAGTTTCCTGGCTGATGCAGTGAACTGGTCATTATTTTTTGTGGTGTCTGTTGCAATGCAGACTTGGATGGGAGAAACTGGTCTCCAATAAAGCTTGTGGGAGCCCATTCATAGGTAAAAACTGTACGTTTAGGGGGAAGGATCAGAACCAACATGGTTTATTTCTACTTCAACGTATTCTCCCCAGCCTGGTGACATCCAGATCTTTGGGGACTATGTTGGCCATAATGACTGGGAAGTTTGGGAATTCAAAGCTGCCAGGTCTTGGAAGTATGCTCTAGCATATTTTAGAACTTCTCCATTGGATAGAATTAGATTAAGCATTACATTAAAGATAAAGGGTAATTTAAAATAAAGATGAAATTGTTCAAATGATCTAACATATAACTTCCTAACTCACTTCTCAGAAAGGGCAACACCATGTAAGAGCATTCAGTTGTCAAACTACTGCCTCAAATAATTATCTCATAGTCATTTTTGAACATCATCCAGCACATTACTCGTTTAGCAGAAGTCACTAAAGTGTGTTTTGCTAACACCTTCTTAGAAGACAGGGAGGGAACTTGTGGCTCTTCAGATGTTGCTGGATTCCAGTGTTTATTAGAACCAGACAGTATGGCCAATAATTTAGGATGCTGGAAGCGATAAAACGACAGTAGAGAAGATCACAAGTTTTCAGTCCCCACTTTAGCAGAACAATTTCCAGAGAAAACAGCCAAGGGCCTCATATTTAACAAGAATAAGAATCAATCTGAAATGCCCCAAATAAACAGAATAAATTTGGTAAGGCATCCTCTCAAGTTTAACTAGTTTTATTTGCAATATATTTAACCAAAAGTTTTAAAAAATACATATTAAGTTCTTGCCTAGCTTTTTTTAAAGTCCTATTTACTTCAGGGAAGGGCTTCAAGGATTCTGTAGGTGCAACTCAATAACCAAAGAATGTCCATCATAAATGTATAGAAGAGATTATTCAGGTTGATTCATTTCTACCCCTTTAGGCTGGAAATGATGCCCAGAAGCTGAAAGAATTCTATATAAGTGAGCCTGCGGAAGATGTTGAAGCTAAAAAGGAGGCCTTGCTGCAATCAGCTGATGTCCAGTGGCATTTGGTTCTGAAGAAGATTCTTTCCACTCAGGATATGGGTCATGACTTTTTAAATTTAGTAAATATGGTGAGGCAATTGCTGATGATTTATAGATACCAGCAATGTTCATTTTCCCACATTCTTTCTAAACTAATCCTCTATGTTTGGGCTAAGCCACAATGAGTATAATTAGATATACCTTCTAAGGCAAAGCTAAGCTTATTTAGGGCATAAATTGAAGGACTGCTTCTTTTAGCCTGGCTTAGTCTGCATGTCAGCCCCATCCAGACTGGGACCAAGATGTACAGAGTTCAAGGGGTCAAATCTCTCCAGCATCTTGTTTAAAATTTGTGTGGGGACCAATGGAAGGTTTGGACTTTTTCCTTTTGTTCCCAAATAATGTCTGGATTTTAAGAACCAAAAGATGTGGGAGGAAGTATTAAAGCCTCCTTGTTTCTGCATGGTGGTCTTTAAAAACCAAGTACTTCCTCTACAGTAAAGAAAAAAAGGGAGGCAGATGCATGATGCATATTAAATACATTTAGTTTAGCTCCTAGGAAAACATATAGAATTGCATGAAGTTGGAGCTGAAAGAAATCTCTGCCTCTTTTTGATACTAACTTCCATCATAAAGATGCCAAAAATAGTGTGCTTTCTGTCCTTCTTGGAAAAAAATAAATTCGTAATTTCTGTCTGGAACAGGTGAATAACAATCTCATAATGAATGTGGAAAATGTGGTTCAAGTAACGGAACATACTCTTGATATTCTGAACAAAGAAAAAGAAGAACTAACACAGCTTTGGGCAAGATGGAAGCTTAGTATGAATCAAGTGAAATCTATTAAACAACAGTGTGGAAAATTTAATGAGCAATTTAAAACTGTAAGTGAAATCTATATAACATTTATTCCTAACTTGTGTTTGGTAAATTGGAATTGCCGGTTGTTTTAATTTTGTTTTGGGCAGATCAGAAAACTATGTCTTAAGGCCTGAATCTTCTATGGTATATTCAAGAGATTTGAAACCATAGTAGCTGAACTGTTTAAATGTTCCAACTTTTCTCTTAACAACGGTATGTTTTTCAAAACTAAGAATTTCTTCTAGCAATTTTAGGGAAACATGAAATGCAACACAAATTCTTTCCTGAAGTATACATGCAGATAAAATGTGTACTGTCATAATCAAAGTATAAAGAATGTCCAAAAAACCAGGGATGGACACAGGGGGTCAAAAAGTCAAGAGGATGACCACAACCATGTGATCAAAGCCCTACCCTTTTTTACATGTGTCACAATGCATTTTGACTGCATGGTTGTGGCTGTCCTCTGCAGTCATCCCTGCAAAGAGTTTTACATCAGAAAATATGAGCCCTTATTGATGGTGCCTAGTAGTCAGCCATTTTCTCTGTAACTTCTAAATTCCTCTGGATTCACCAAAGTTTGGACTGCTACCTTTTATTTGTTGGTGTTTTTAAAATAGTTGGCAGATTTAAATGAGCTCTGTTGGGTTAACAAAACTTATTCCAGCTTAAGTGTTTGTAGGACAGATCAGTAAAAGAACTTTTAAAATGTCAGGAAATACTGTACAGTCAGATGGAAGGTAGATTCAGACACTCAGAAAGATTAAAACAGCATCTTTTTCTCCTTTAGCCTCATGATGCAAATTTCAGTTCCATTTGGGATTTGGCTTGTTTTTTTTGCTGAAACTTCATATTTAAACATTTATTGGCAATAATACAATGTAGTTTTCATATCTTCTGGTCCATTCTAGTCCTCAAAAATAGCATGAATATGAATGATATATAGGTAATCACTAACCTAATCTATTTTGTAGCATTTTTACTATACTACATGCAGGTTTAATATACATTTTTTCCTAAAACTTGTCTCTTCTTGTCACTTCAAATGACTAAATTCTAAAATATGCATTGGCAAATTGTTTTGTGGTGTATTATAGACAACACAACGCTTAATCATTCTTCAAGAGGCACTGAGATCTACTCTGGCACTTGATCTAGGAAGTAACCTTTCAGTACTTATGGAATTACAAAATAAGTTTAATGAAATGAAACCACAGTTTCAGGTGAGAACATAAATTGTGCGTTTTGAAAAATTGTGTTCTATATGTTTCTACAGATACCAAGAACAATGTATTTTACTTCTTTATAAACCCTAGGTTAATGCAAACATGCAATGATAAATGAAAAACCATATTTAAAGACACTTTTGGCAGTACGTGGAGCAAAATTTAGGAAGATATCCAGACTTAAATTAGTACCTTCACTTTCTCAGAACAAGGGAAAAATCACAGTTGAAATAAAATGAACAGAGATTTGCTTGGCTTAAATATAAATGTACTTTCTTTTGAGGTCTGAATACTTTTATTGTACCTAATTCATTAGCAACTCAATGCTGAGGTGGAATACACATTAAAATTATCAGAGCAGCTGAGCATGAAAGGAGTTCCTGACATGGAAAAATCTGAGAAAATAAGCGAGCTCATTCATCTCCATAAGGAGATAAAAGAAAGGATGGCAGAATACGATGAAGTTTTCAACAAGACAGTCAAATTCCACCAAGTCAGAGAGGAAGTAAGTATAGTTGTCTTTATTCTCATGAACCCAACTGTTTCACTGTCCCATTCATCTATGTGTACTTTCTTTTATTGTGCTATAAATAAACACCATATTAAAAGAAGCAGCAGTAACTATGCTAAAGTATTTGGGGGGCCAAAATCTGGATTAAGAGCCAAAGTTATCCTGAAACCAAAACGGAATGTTTTGTGAAAGTAACATTAAAAGATGCAAGGCTAGATGTTAATGAAATATATCTATAATTTTCCCAGCTTGAAGGTCTCATAAAATCAGAAGGACTGGAGATCCTACAAATGAAAGATGCGCCAAGTGACACTTCCCATGCTAAGATCCACCTGAATAATGTTCAGGAGAAGCATGTACAAATCAGACATCTGTATAAATTGGCACTTTCGCTTGGAATGGATATACTCTCAACAGTAAAATATCCTGTAAGTAAATATCACAGCAAGTCCAGAATGGGAAAAAAAGAGTGATTATTTAGGGCATGCTATTTTCTTTCCTACCCATTTCTTTCATCATGGTCTATGAATTTACAACAGTGACAGTGGTACAACTGAACATTTTGCCATTGCACTCCCCCCCCCCCATATTATGGGAGTATTCTGGGTGGCTACTACTGTGATTATCTTCTTCACCAAGTATCAGTTAACTGTATGTAACTTGACACAAATTATGACTGGCTATATCTGTAGCTAATAAACTGGAACAATGAAGAAGATAGTGTTGATAAAGGGGTTCACAGGTTAAGGTGATGCTGTTATCTGTTCTGGGTAGATTTGCATTCCCCCATAAGCATAAAGTACATAGTTTTGGGAAGAGGTTAAGTAAAATCCTTGGTTTGTAATATGAAGTTCCTTTGACCAGTTTGAGGCTAGTCCATCAATTGCAACCTCTCCTTGGGCAATTCCCCACTGCAATCTAAGATGCTTGTCTCTCATGCTGCCCCCAGCCAGCTTCAGACATTCCAGTTTGGGTTAGCAGTCTGTAGTCCAGGCTGGGAATGGGTTGATACCCAGTCTGGACTACAGCCACTACAAGTCCTGATTGGTTGTTCCCCTGCTTCTTGCAGGAAAGGCAACCTTTGCTGGCTACTCCAGTGTGGACCTGTGAGTGCCTTTTCCTGTTACGGATTGTTCCCTTCTCACGAGTCACCATGCCTTCTCTTTGCTTTCCCAGATGTTTGCACATATGCATGCCTTCGCTCCCCCTTCCCACGTTATCTCCTTTGACATCAAAGCAGACCCTTTCTTTTTTCTTTTGCCCCTTATAAGTACCATCGTAGCTCTGATGCTACAGTAATCAAAGCAATAGGAAAAAGGTTGTTCTTTTGTTCCGATGTTCCTCTATAGATCCATGGAAAGACTGATAGTTCAGCTTCATAGAAATTAAGTAATAATATTCCTATGATATTACTTAAAGGTGTTGAAATAAATTAGGGGAAGGGAAGCTTTGCTGTACTATGGCAGGACTGTTACAGAAACACTGTATCAGAATATCTCATAGCCTTCCTACTTTGTCCCATCTGCTCCGTCCATTCCTTAAGACCTTTATCAAATATCCTCACTCTGAGAACTGAGGCAGGTGCTTTCCCAGTAGCGACATCCGGTTTGTCAGTGTTCTCTCCAGGGGTATTCAGACACAAAGCAGACAATTCTTCCCAACTTTATTTAATTAGATTAATTTGTTTTTAGAGCTTGACTGGTGACTGTTTCTGTTATATTTTATTGATCTGATTTTATGGCTGATTTTATGTCTTCCTTTTGATTATTGCTGCTTCTGCGTTGATTGTACTTATTTTTTTCTTACAGTTTTACTGGACGTTGCCCCCCAAAGGTAGTCTTTTACCTTGGAAAAGATGAATAGATAAAATATATCAACTTGATTAAAAAGAGTTTCAAAGTAATTTACCTGAATGCACTTTAACTACTAATTCATGTTACAGTACACAGCAGCAAGAACCTCTGTTCATTTGTATTCCAAGAAACAGCACAATCTGTGAAATAAGTAGAATTTCCTGTGGTTTAAACCAAGCATTGCATCTTGTATATACAGTATGTTGACAGATATAGAACTCAAATTTATATTTTCAGATTTTGCCTAAATTAGAGTATCATGCTTTTGGGAAACAATAACCTTACTATATGACATTTTTCATTATTACTTTCACTGTTCATAGACAATTGCTTGTTGTTTCAGCATAATTTCTATATTTCATTTCAGAATTCCTTTAATGTTTCTGTAAAGAACTTACAGCAGCAGCTGGACACCATTGAGTCTGAGAGCATTAACTGGGACTCCAAAGCTGAAAAGTATGAGGAAGAGCTCTCACATGCCCTCCATTTCTGCATCACAAGAGACGAGATACATGAGGTGTGGTGAAAAGTACTCATTAAATGACTGAAACTGTTGTGTCCTTTGTCTTCTTGTTGATTCTCTTCAGTAATGCCCTTGTATTCCTTTTTGTTTAAGCTTCTGAGGAACACTTGATTCATAAACCAGTTGTAGAGATATTAATGCCTCTCTAATTAAAATCTTTGCTAGCACTTGAATTCCTGGAGACTGAAAAGCAGATTACAAATTATCACAGCTATATCAGTATGTAAAATACATTAGTGATAGATTGAGATGCTGGAGTTGTAGACTGTATTGCTACAGATTACAGACAGGAGTTGTTTTTCTTCACCCATATGTAAAATGTCCTCTGCATCTAATAAATCACAGTGGCACAATCTAAATGCTTCTTCTCAAAAATCTAATTCACCAGAAGCAGGAGCAATTTTTCCCTTCCCTATGCGCTGAAATGCATGTGAGGTCTGGAATGAATGTCAGATGAAGGAATGGAATTAAAATTCTCATTGTGTGAATTGACTGTTGCCAGTGCAACTTTGTACTCCACCAGTAGGGTTATTCTAAAAAAATATTTTCTTTACCCTGAAATTCATGTTTTTCACCATAGTTCTTATGTTCCGAAGCACTATCATGATCCACACCCCATCTATATTCTTGAAATAATACATTCTGGTGTCTTGTTCTCATCTGATTCAGTGGCAATAGGATTAAAAAGATGTCTGATTGAAGCTCATCTGACATTCCTCAGCACTTTTGTGCAACATAAATATAGCTATTGCTTCCTGACAAACAGTTTAAGGCATAGATACTTCCCAAAGCATATTTAGATGGGTTGTTATTTCTTATTATGGTGAATTCTTAAACTTAAGGATTCTTTAAGGATTCTTAAATTCTTATATATGGTGGTTGAAATCCATAGAACTGGTTTGGGCACTCCCAAATTAGATGTTTAACTTTTTTTCCCTTTCTTATTAGAAAAGTCCAGTGGCATATCATAAATTACTTCAGAAAGTTCTCTTGGTTTCAAAAATGGTTTCTTATGGTGAGCTATTGTTCAGGAAATACCAGGGTAAAGTCCCACTGATGTAAGGAATTGTGCAGTTGGTTTGGCATTCTGTATACAATATTTGAAACATGTGTAGGTAAATCACCATACAATGGGCAAAACTTCACTTTTAAAAGAAAACAAAAGTCAATCTTAAGGCTAAGCAGATGCATTTATATGCCTTCAAACTGTCTTAACTGTGTTCTCAACTGGTATCCTTGTTGATCCTCTGGAGGTTACATCTTGTAAAGTCACCTCTGCTGATCAGCCTGTTTGTATTCAGCCTAATGATTTATACTCAGTAGGACAATAAAGCAAACATTATCTTTCACTTTCCTATTAATGCCACTTCCCTTCATGAACATGATTGCTCTGGCCGGCTCAGTGAGTTGGGCTCATTTGGAATGTGGTTTTAATTGGTGAATTTCACCTTAGCACAAGTTCCACCAGGACTCCAAAACAGTCCAGCTAGTAACTTTGCTGCAGATCTCTCAATATACAGCCTGAAAGCATTTTTGGTAATCACACTTACTTTTCATAGCTTTGATATTTAATCCTGTGTAACAGTACAGAAAAGCCAATAAACTTGTCATGTAACTACTATAGAAAGAAATTTATTTATGGATTGCAGTTTAGCTCTAGTGAAGTGTACAATTAAAAATAAACTGACATCTTGATGAGATTTAGATAGTGCTTTCCTATTGTATAAATAGCAAGTACATCATGAAAAATAGTGACATCATGTTGGTATGATAGTAATGTAATGCTATTAAAGGCTAGAGGGCCCACTGCTATGCATAAACTAAATGGAAGTCAGTTTAAGATAACTTAATATCATTTAAAATGACATTTTGGGTAGTTTGCTAAATGCAGTTCATCAACATTCATTTCATAATTATGTAACATTATTTAATTTGATTCTGGTCTTCCCTTTAGAAAACACACAGCAAGTCTGCTTATTATTCAGTCTAGTTTCATCAGTTTTCAAATGGAAAATATGTTTTAAATGAGGAAAATATGAAACACATTTTCTCCAAAGTAGTACTCAGATAAAGCAAACCAATTTTTCCCTTTTTTGTTCAATGGAAGCAGTAATTGACTGTGTCCTCTGAGGTCAGGTTATTCCTTGAAGTAACATTCTGTGTAGCACCAGTTTATTACTTCCCTGTGAATGAGCAGAGCTCCATATTTGCATGTGGCCCAGCATGGAAAGGTTGGAGCATACTGATTATACTAGATTCCAAAACCAATTTGTTGCCCAAAACACATTAACAAACCTAGCTTTCATATATGGTCCACATATCTAAAACAAGTTTGAAAATTCATTTTAAAATTGAATTCACAATGAGTAGTGAATGGATTTTCCATTTAAAACAGATGAAACTGGATTGAAACTAATCGCACTTATTCTGTTTTCTAAAGGGTAAATAAATAAAGTAATCCAATTTTGGCTTAATAATAAGAGAAAGTCTTATCCTGCCAAGGAGAAAGCCACACCCCACACCAAAATGGGCAGGGCAAGCTATTGTAAATAAACAGGGAGCAAACCCCACACTCGCTAGCACTGATGATGTTACCTAGTTGGGTAACGAAACATCTGCAAGCAGACAACCAGGCTCAGAGAGCACCAAGGACTCCACAATTCAAACTTGAGCTACATATATTCTCTTCTATTGGAAGAGAAATTTATTAATGTTTAACCCATATATAATGAAAGCTAAGTAAAGTGGAACAGAGAAGCCTCAGGAGAAAATGGTCTCCTTCATTACAGGTTTTTAAGCAGAAGCTGGACGACCATATGTCAGAGATAATGTAATTGTAACCTGAATATTACAATTTTGTACTGAACTGGACTAGAGAAGTTCTGAGGGCCCTGTTCTAAAATTCTGTGTCACTAATTGACTTATATAAACTACAAACATCATAAACAGGAAAATAAATTATTTATAGAGTTTTTTAGGATAAGAATCTAAAGCAAAATAGTCCTGTCATTTTACAACTCCATGCTTACTTCAGCAGAGATTAGGCCCATATTTCAAATCCAATTTCAGGCTTGTGGGACATGTTAATGCCATTCTGGATATATGATAGTATGCAACCATAAATCAAAGTTTACATTTGTGCCTGGTATCCAACTCGCATCAGTTCTGCATCACAATCAGTGCAATGTAGTCTTGTTCAGAACTTGCCATGACAGCATTTTAAAATAACACTTTGTACCACTACTTTTCTCTGCCACCACCACCTCCTCCTCTCATTCCAGAAGTGCCACAGCACTGTGTGCAAATATACTGTGTATAAATATTTCTAAATTACATCATTTGTGGTGTTTCAATGCATGCCTTCCAACAATCAGTTTATACACGGATGAAAAAAAGCTACATGAAAGTGATTCCTGGAAAGCCTTCATTTTGAAAGAAAAAGGAGAAGTAGGGTCTTTTGTTTTTTTGTGAAATATGAGAAACAGCTTATTAAAACAGAGTCCTCGTAGTCTCTTCATTATTTGTTTTCTTCTTCTTGTGTGACAAATTGCAGCAATTGTCATAAATTATTCCTTGGATTGTTTCTTACCCATGAAAAACCAGCTGTGCTGGTTTGTCGTAGGTAAGAAATGATGGCTTTTTAGGGTTAAGGCTAATTAAGATCACATTTTAATAATACGTGGAATAGTTTGTAGTCAACTTAAATGACCCAGCTGCCCTGCCGTCTTGTGCAATCTTGTGTTGTCATATCTTCATGTGATTTTTTCCCTCAATGAATCCAATATACTGATGAATACTGGCAAGCTGCTATAGTTTCACAAATTTTAATACTTCCAGGTTGCTGACAGCATGACACTATGGTGTCATTATACTTAACATTAATTACTTCCTCAGAGATGTCTCACTGAATTCAGTTGGGACCTCTTTCAAGTACTCATGCTTAGGGCAAGATTGGAGTATTAGATGCATATGAGGATTTCTTACCTGCCTTGGATCCGATTGATTGATTGATTATGTGCTATCAAGTTGTTTTCGACTCCTGGTTACCACATAGATTTTCTCCATGATGAGCCTTGGATTTCTCCTTCTCTTAGTATGCTGATGCACTTCTTTCTTCTTTGAAGTTTAGATGAATATCTATTTATCTATCTAGCTGAATGACACTAACAGACAAATCTGTTTAGTACTTTGACCTGTACTGCTCCTAATGCAAATGAATTCTGTCTATCAATAAGTAGCAGAACGATTCCTAATTATTGGAAAATAGCGTAACTTTAGGCATAATGTAAGAAGTCTAATGCTATGAATCTGCCACTGGTTTTCATTCAGAAGGAGGAAAGTAAGAACAGCTGCATTCTGTTGACATCCTTTCTGAAACAATGAATTTCTATTTTATGCACTTTCTATCAAAACAGAAAAAAGAAGTTTAACATCTTTTATAAGTACACTGACAACCTATTAAAGGGATTTTTTTTTTTTTTTGGCTGATTTATGGTTCTATGTAAGGATTTCCTCTTCCCAACCAAAGAATAATTATTTCACATTTTAAATAGAAAAGGAATCTTTGACTAACTGGAAATGAATTTCCTGCTGGCTCTGGTGTCCTATAAGAGAAAGTTGCAACTACAGTACTTCAATTGATAATAAATGGATGATGGTAATTATAAATTCTCATATAAACTGTGAACCATATGTTGAAGTAAAAGATATGTTTAAAATGAAAGTAAATGGCAGACCTCAAACACATATGCTCCTTGTAAAGTATCTTTATTCTGGGACAAGATGGGTACATCATACACTGAGTATTTATTAAGAATGTTTTCCAGACAATCCAAACAGCTTATTCAGAATACTTAATTAGCCAATTTCATCTGCAACTATTGCTAAGATTCCCCAAAGTGAATGTAGAAACCCAATTGTTGCCATCTTTCAAAAGTTAAATGGAGCTCTGTGGATATATCCATTAAAATAGAATATGAATCCAGAATTCTCTCCCTTTCTTTTACTTTATTAAACTCATAATAATGAAACGGTAATATTTACAACAGAACAAAGATAGAAATATCAAATTTGGTACAATTTAAATACTACCATTTCAAATGGTTTACATTAACAATAGTAGATATGAGAAAATAAAATAAAAATAAATTACATAGAAATATAATGCTATAGAAAACAGCTCAAAAATATTTGACCAAATTGCTTGAAAGTGCTGTTTTAAGAGAAAAGACATTATTTGAATATTGGCAGAACAGATTCACGGTTGCAAGTTGAGTATAAATTTGTAATTCCTGTGTTGCAGAATAGTTACTTAGGATATGAAAAGTCCCATATATGGGGAATATAACAGGAGAACATGTACATCCTGTGAATAGCATACCAAAATCTAGAACTGTAACATCCAAGCCCATTTTTCCCTCTCAGAGGATATCAAGCAAGGGTATAGAAAGACTGCAGAGCACACAAGTATACAAGTGTACTTCTCTGTTGTGGGGAATTGAATTGAGAGAATTTGGCAGCTGCTATTGTGTTGCTGTCTACTTCCCACAATTCCCTCTGGCCTAAAATGGGGATTGATTGGAAAGCATACCTTATTCCTGTCCTCTTGGCTCTTGTTTCAGGACACAGCTGCAATGTTGTTGTTGTTTTATATATATATATATATATATATATATATATATATATATATTTGTTTTACATGTTCTTCCTTCCTCTACAACTTTATCAGATGCACACCAGTCATATTCACTTCTGTTTCCATTTTTTGTTTGCCAAAAGTTACCCTGAGTAGCTGTAACCTTTTGATAAAATGTGATGTCACCACTGTTCGCTCATCTGAATAGCACAAATATTTGCCTCTCTGATCATGACTACCTCAGCCACCCCCGGCCCCAGCTCTGCCAGCATTAAAAATAGATGTCAATTTAGGAAAGCTCTAATAGATGCAAATCAGTGAATATTATAACAGTGATGGTGATTTAAACATATATCCCTTAAGAATGCTAAAAAAAGTGACTCTATTTTGGCATATCTTGTAGAAAACTGGAAAACCATGGATTTAGCTTCTTCCTTTAAACCAACCAAATACAACTTCATAATATGTTATTTTCAAGATGGTATAGAGCCAAATAATTTTGCTGTAGCATGTTAATACACTACCAAAGTTCAAGAGGCAATTAATTCTATTCCAAATACCTCTATATGAAATTCATATGGGCATTAAATTTGACGGGCTGCAGCTTAATTTCATAGGTTGCTAAATGACAAATATCCTCTGCCTTGTTAAATTTCAGAAGCTAGAGCAAAAACAGCCTGGCCAAAAAAAGGGAGAGGGGACATGTTTATATTTTAAGACCCTCCACAAGAAGGAAGGAGAGTGATCTTGAAAAGATATATTCCATAGCCTGCTTGCAGGTGGGGTGCAAATCTTATGGAGTGATTTGACCTCATGTCTGGTAATCACTGGATGTTTATCATTGTGCTTAGTCCTTCCTTCCTACTGGAGGCATGAAGTTTTGTGCAAATGGGGAACTTTTGCTTGCAAGCAGTGAGTGATGCTGAAAAGCAGAAGCGAATTACAGTTGTCTTGCAGACAATGCTTAATTTCTCCAGTGCCTCAGCCCTCTAGCAGAGGATGGCAGGACTGTGTGAAGAGATCCTAACAGAGAACTGTCATGTTGGAGGTATGCAAACACTGTGGGTAGATAAGAGATTCACAGTTTCCTCTTTTGGGAGAAAAAAGGGATGGCATTTATGTTTTGGTACAAAATAGAAGCGGCACAAGGCACTCCTTGCTGGAAATAAATGAGCTCCGATTGGCTAAGACATCTCTGTTTTCATCTCTTGGCCTTTAGTTCCATGTGGGCAGACTCACAAAAATTAAAATATCTATTACCATTTAGGCAAAATTTCAGAAGAGCCTGCTCAACGTATGCTTCATTTTAATTGTGAGGCCAGGCAACTGGAGGGATGGTAAGGCTGGTCAGTTAGAAAGTGCCTATATACAACCTACTGTTCTGACAACATCCAAAGCATTCTGATTGTTTTCTGATTGTTGTTTTCACAGCAGAGCATTCTTGCAATTCAAACAACATCACATGAGAAAGTTCATTACATCCATACTACCAGCAGGTCTATGGAGAAGTCACATATACATACACATCTTCATTTTTAAATTTCTGTTTATATATCCAACACACATTACCACTGATCAGTGTATGTTTAATATGACCAAAACAGTCATATAGTCACAAAATACAGTTTTCATAATTGTGTCAACCTTCATCATTAATTTCCATGATTTATGAAAGTATTTTAATCATAGAAACTAACTTGCAAATAGTGCACCATATTTAACCATTTAGGGCTTACATAATATTCCTACATAATATTCCTACACAGAGGTGATTGCCACACATCACAAAATATCACAAATGCCATTGTAGATGGTTTAGAATATAGATTCACCACTGACTTAAGCTACATTTATCTCTGTAAAGGTACGTATGTATTTTTTACTGTCAAAATCCTGTTTTAAAATGCAATTATTTCTTTTCAGCTCAGAGAATCCTTTAAAGATCTGAGAAAGAAATTCAACAACATGAAATTCAACTACAGCAAGAAAACGGAAAAAACACGAAATCTGAAGACCCTAAGAATTCAGATTCAACAAATGGGTGCTTTTTCTGAAAAAAATCAGGTAATAATTATAGCAGTTAGGGCACTGAACGCATGCATGAGGTTTATTCTGAATGCACACTGATGACTAGTGTAATCTGTTGAATGTTTCTTCCATTTGCAGCTGATGTAATAGAACACCAAGGTCACATCATTTTCTTTTAATACAGTCATTGACTTAGGGTAGGTTGTGTGTGTGTGTTTTGAAGTTAGAAACCAACTCAAACTTCCCAATCTGCTTTTCTTTATATACTTTATTATTATGTTATTATGTTATGGCTATTGCCATAAACATATTTTTACATGAACAAACATTAAAATGCCTGGAAAAAATCTACCAAATTAGCATAAGATCTCATCTGCCAACGTGACTGATGATGCTATGCAGCGATGCCTCGGCTTTGCCTTCACTGGGAATTATAAAAAATGTACAGTGGGGCAAAAAAATATTTAGTCAGCCACCAATTGTGCAAGTTCTCCCACTTAAAAAGATGAGAGAGGCCTGTAATTTTCATCATAGGTATACCTCAACTATGAGAGACAAAATGGGGGAAAAAATCCAGAAAATCACATTGTCTGATTTTTAAAGAATTTATTTGCAAATCATGGTGGAAAATAAGTATTTGGTCAATATCAAAAGTTCATCTCAATACTTTGTTATATATCCTTTGTTGGCAATGACAGAGGTCAAACGTTTTCTGTAAGTCTTCACAAGGTTTTCACACACTGTTGCTGGTATTTTGGCCCATTCCTCCATGCAGATCTCCTCTAGAGCAGTGATGTTTTGGGGCTGTCGCTGGGCAACACGGACTTTCAACTCCCTCCAAAGGTTTTCCATGGGGTTGAGATCTGGAGACTGGCTAGGCCACTCCAGGACCTTGAAATGCTTCTTACGAAGCCACTCCTTCGTTGCCCGGGCGGTGTGTTTGGGATCATTGTCGTGCTGAAAGACCCAGCCACGTTTCATCTTCAATGCCCTTGCTGATGGAAGGAGGTGTTCACTCAAAATCTCACAATACATGGCCCCATACATTCTTTCCTTTACACGGATCAGTCGTCCTGGTCCCTTTGCAGACAAACAGCCCCAAAACATGATGTTTCCACCCCCATGCTTCACAGTAGGTATGGTGTTCTTTGGATGCAACTCAGCATTCTCTCTCCTCCAAACACAACGAGTTGAGTTTAGACCAAAACGTTCTACTTTGGTTTCATCTGACCATATGACATTCTCCCAATCCTCTTCTGGATCATCCAAATGCTCTCTAGCAAACTTCAGACGGGCCCAGACATGTACTGGCTTAAGCAGGGGACACCCCTGGCACTGCAGGATTTGAGTCCCTGGCGGCGTAGTGTGTTACTGATGGTAGCCTTTGTTACTTTGGTCCCAGCTCTCTGCAGGTCATTCGCTAGGTCCCCCCATGTGGTTCTGGGATTTTTGCTCACCGTTCTTGTGATCATTTTGACCCCACGGGGTGAGATCTTGCGTGGAGCCCCAGATCAAGGGAGATTATCAGTGGTCTTGTATGTCTTCCATTTTCTAATTATTGCTCCCACAGTTGGTTTCTTCGCACCAAGCTGCTTGCCTATTGCAGATTCAGTCTTCCCTGCCTGGTGCAGGTCTACAATTTTGTTTCTGGTGTCCTTTGACAGCTCTTTGGTCTTAACCATAATGGAGTTTGGAGTGTGACTGTTTGAGGTTGTGGACAGGGGTCTTTTATACTGACAACAAGGTCAAACAGGTGCCATTACTACAGGTAACGAGTGGAGGACAGAGGAGCCTCTTAAAGAAGTAGTTACAGGTCTGTGAGAGCCAGACATCTTGCTTGTTTGTAGGTGACCAAATACTTATTTTCCACCATGATTTGCAAATAAATTCTTTAAAAATCAGACAATGTGATTTTCTGGAATTTTTCCCCCATTTTGTCTCTCATAGTTGAGGTATACCTATGATGAAAATTACAGGCCTCTCTCATCTTTTTAAGTGGGAAAACTTGCACAATTGGTGGCTGACTAAATACTTTTTTGCCCCACTGTAGTTCCATAGAAAGTTACAAATACACACTGAAATGGTGCAATGTGTTTTATTTCCTTTGCCCTCCAGTAATCCTGCTAATATTACACAGCATAAACTTACTAACATGGTTCTAACATTTTTCTTATGTACTTTGGAACAGGTACTGAGAAAGAAGTTAGAGAATCTACAGAAGAAAGTTTTAGATTCTTTACCAACTCAACCAAGTGACAAAGCTGAATTTATTTCTGTATCAGTCAATGAATTAGAAAAACAGCTGATTGAATTTGGGAAGATTATGGAAGATTACAAACAAAATTTGGAACTGATGGAACATTTGCAACAGATGATGGAAGAGGTATAACAAAACCCCGAATGTCCTTTGTATCTAGGATAAGATGTCAGGTCTGAGATTTAGGAAACAAATGTAGACTCCTGTATACCTTTCATATGTCTGTCATCTATCAGCTCATGGATTTAATTAGCAAAAGGAGCCTAAATGAATATAATCATTCAATTCTTAACAATTGTCCACAGCTTAGACTTAATTTCTTCTTATTTTAGTTAAATATATAGACTAGCCTGTTTACTCTATAAGTTTTCCTGAACAAATTTATAATAATGAAGTAGCTGTAGGCAAAGAAAAATGAAACCCACAACATCCCATTCCATCTTCCTGTGCTTTAAAAATGTATATTTTGGCACCGAAAGTTGTACTATAATGCAGATGAGGAAGCATATTAGGATGTGTTTCTCACTGAATAATATGGGCGATAAAGACTGGCAACATGCATCATTGGATGTGCAACTTGGTGACCCCATCCTGGTGACCCAGTAGTCTGATGGTCAGAGCACCTGGCATTAAGGCGTTGCTCATAAATGCCAGTTCTCTCTGTAATAAAACCAAGTCCATTCACAATACGGTGGTGGACAAACAGACAAATCTGGTGTGTATTACTAAAACCTGGCTGAGCAAGGGCAGCAATGTTGCCATATTGGAAATCTGCCCAGGTGGATTTCAGCCTTGAGGACAGGGCTGGGTAACACTGATTTACCATTAGACCTTATTGGTGATCAGGGTCACTGTCTCCAAAGTAGTGGGGTATAAATGCCTATATATTAGGCTGGGGCATAAGAACAAGCTAGGGATGTTGTTGGCATATCAGCTTCCCTGCTGCCATCCGGATCCTTCCCTGGACATCGTGATCTGGTCACCAGGCTGATTGTAGAGTTACCCCACCTATTGGTGTCAGTGACTTCAACATCCACACAGCAAGGACTGGTTTCAACTGGACCAGGAGGTCAAGTGACCCCCATGGCAACTATGGGCTTGTCTCAAATAATCTGGACCCTGACAGACATAGGTGGTTATGTGTTAGAGCTTGTTATCAGTTTGAAACAGTTGATATGTGATCTGGATATGGAAGGTATGACCATCATCCTTTTCTCATGGTCAGATCACTTCCTGGTCCAGATGCAATTGACACAACTCCATAAGGCCAAACCCATTTGAATGATCTGCCCCAGGAACCTTATTTTATTTTATAAAAAAAAAAAAATTCCCCTCTCACCCCTATGGGTGCTATGTGCCTTCCTCAATCTTGGATCCTTTACCAGAGGCCTGGGAGTTTGAGGGTTCTGTGCAGTATCTGAGCTGTTCCTAGCACTGCACTCTTCTGCACAGAGAGCTCTGATGTTGTTCCTGGGATCTGTTGGAGCCATATCTATATATACGTGTGTGTGTTGTGTGTGTGTGTGTGTGTAATTTATAGGACTGCCCAATTTGCAAACAGCAACTCTGGATGGCTGACATAGAATTAAAAACAAAAAAGAGCCAATGGACATAAAAACCACAAACACACATAGTACAATGTAACCAAGGTCAAACTGCAATCATACTAACACTGCTCAAAGTGTTTCAGGATGAGCTCATCCAATGCCCTGGTTCAATGCTCACAGAAAACAGCAAGTTTTCAAGGCCTTTCAAAAGGCCAAGAGGATCAGGGTCTTTCAAATCTTGGGGAGTAAGTTATTCCAAAGGGCAGATGCTACAACAGAGAAGGCATGCTTTCTGGGTCTGGCTAGGTGCCATGGTTACATAGAAGGGACCCAAAGCGTGCTCCTCTTGTCGGATCTTGGGGCACTGGTGGAAATAGTTGGAGATAGGCAGTCCCATAAATAACATGGCCCTATGCCATGAAAGGCTTTATACAGTAGGTGGTAACCAGTGCTTTGAATTGCACCTGGAAGCCTATAGGAAGCTAGTACAGCTCACAAAGTAATGGTGTTATTCAAGCCTACTGTGGTGCTTGCATAATTACTGTGCTGCTGTTTTCTGGAACTATTGTAGCCATGTACAGCATGCTTCAATCCTCCAAGTGAGAGCTGATCAAGGTGTGAGTGATCACAAACAGGGCCTCCCAATCCAGGAACACGTACAATTGGATTTGTGGAAGGCCAGCAGGTGGAGGCTGTGGCCAGCAGGAGGCCTGTGCCAGTTGTGGCCCTAGCTGGGGTGAGAGGACTTTACTATAGTGACTCATGCTTTCATCTCCACCCCTTCAGACTTCTGCAACATGCCCTTCACGGGGCTGCCTTTAAAGGATATTCAAAAGCTCCAGCTAGTTCAAAGGGCTGTGGCCCGTGCATTAACCAGCACTCGGTGGTGGGAGCACACAGGTCCTTCACTGGTTACCAATAAGCTTTAGGGTGCAACTGAAAGTGCTGATCTTCACCTATAAAGTTTGGCAACTAGTTACCTTCAGGACTGCCTTCTCCCACTAGAATTGGCCCAACCGATTCACTTTTGCTGAGGAAAGCAGCTTGTGGTTCCCTACTTTCAGGAGATGAGGGGGTCCAAGGCTCGGTGCCAGTTTTGATGAGTCAGGATTCAGTAACTGATGGAACTCTGTTTTGGAACAAGAAAGCCAGCATATGCAGGCAGATAGCCTTTGCTGGACTGGGGCTGTAACACAATAGCCTCAGATTAATAATAGCAGTAGCAGCAGCAAAAACAACTAAAGAAAATCTACCACTATAGCTAAATTATTATTTATTTAAACAATGTACAGTATATAGCCGTCCATCTCACAGCAGTGACTCAAGATTCAAACCAAAAAAAGGGAATATATAAAATTAAGGACCCAAATGCTGATCCAAAATAGTAACTGTAATAATGATGATGATGATGACAATGATGATACACTCAAATAGAATATTTTTTTCAAAATATGAAGGTAACCTGCCTGAAAAAGTGGTTAAGGTGTTAGCCTGGCCCAAGAGATTCCCAAGCAGAAGTTCATGCTCAGCCACAAAAACTCACTAGGTGATTTAGAACCAGTTGCTTACTCTCTCTTAGCCCAACCTACTTCACAGGGTTGTTGTGGAGAAAAATGAACAAAGGGAATGCTGTATACACTGCCTTGAATTCCTAAAGGAAATTTTAATTCCCTTTCTCTTACATAGTGTCAGTTTTGGTGTGAGGAAGCGAGTGCAACAGTACATAGGGTTGGAAGATACTCAACAGAGTGCAAGACGAGGGAAGCAGTGGAAATACTCTACAAGCAATTCAAGAAGTTCATTGACCCTGTGGTCCCTCAGCAAGAAGAAAGAATCCAGCAGGTTACTAACCTTGCTAAAGACTTATATGGTAAAAACTTACAACTTAAAAATCCCACATACACTCTGAATATTGAGTTGCTGTTCCAGGATGGATGAATATTAGTTTATTTAAAAAATTTTTACAGTCTATCTTTTGGAGGATTCCATAAAGATTAATACTAAAGTGCAGAGGCATAAAAATATCACAAACAGGTTTCAAAATCTGCAATCAGGTTTTTGACACAAATACTTCTGAAAACAGCTCCAGAATGCAGTAGCCCAAACCAAAGGAATATGCAGGGAAATGACAATCCAGCTGGTAAATGAGCTCCTCCCTCCCTCCCTCTTTTTGTGTGGAAAAAGGATGAGATATTTTTGTTACTGCAGGACTATAGCAGACCTGTAATTTTCTGTCCTCCTTCTCAGCATTTGAAGTCAACAAAAGAGATCATCTTTAAGGCTTGGGAATGTAAAAGCAGTAGCCGTATAGAAGTGCTCATAATTTCTACTAAGGAAAGTTTGCCAAATCTTAAATGTGTGGCTTTTTTTTCCAGTCTACACTTGTGTCCTGGCTTTCTGATACTTTCATACAATCATTGGCACCATGAGAGAGAGAAAAGACTACCACTGCAATCTTCAGTAAATCAATTAAAAATAAAAATATAATCAGTACTCACAGCAAAGGGACTCTGTATATTAATCACTGGGATTGAAAAATGGAATAATAAATGCAAGAATAATTATTCTTAAAATTTTGAGCTGTCAATTTTTCAACTTTAAACATTAAGCCAAAATGGTATAGTGATTAAACTGTTGCAGAAGCTCATTGGTGACTTTGGGCCAGTCCCCTCTCTCAGCCCAATCTACCTTGCAGGATTGTTGGAAAAGTAGGAAGAGTGAATACTGTATACCCTGCCTTGAGTTTCTGTACAAAAGGCAGGATATAAATGTAATAAATACATTAAAAAAAAGTGACTGTTTCATTGTATCTTCATTATCTGAAAGAAAGCTGCACTGAACTTATTGCTGGGATTCATTTCTAACTAATCATGCAAAAAAGGTTCCAGGGTCTGGAAAATGGGTCCAAATTGTCTGGGATCCATAGTCAAAGTATCAGCTTTTCATTTACATCATTGTGGATAATGCAGATGTCCTATTATTCCATTTCTGTAAATTATAGGTAATGAAGAAGGAAAGAAGTATGTTGAAAAAATAGCAGCAAAACACAAAGAAGTTCTTGATTCTATCAGTGAACTATGTAGCTCCTTGACAGAGCTTGAAGACAAGCTTGGGGTAATTTTTTTTTTCCCTACAGAAAAAATGACTAGTCTTTAGAGCAGAATCCATTAACCATTTATGCCATTAAAACGTGTTACGGAGAGTTGGGGAGATGATGCAGGACAGATATTTAAGGATAGCGAGTAAGTGAGCCAGCAAGTGAATAATAAAGACATAAATATTCAGGCCATGCAGAGGGGTGTTTCCAAGGGGTGTTTCCAGGCTGGTCCTTTTGTGTAAGTGGATTTCTAAACACATGACATTGGATTCTACCCATACATTGGATTTTAGCCTTAAGAGTCTGCAAGTCAGAAATGGGTTTAGAAATGAAAAGTCAGTTGCTGAGCCATTACAGCATCTGGCTTTTACTTGGGATAGGGCATGTCTAACTATGCAACACAAGATTTGGCGTAGATTTCAGGGAAAGTTGCTTTTCTATCACAGTAGCCTCTATGGCCTTCTGGTGTATTCCAATGCCCCACAAAACCAACCTACTTAGGACAAGGGAGGGGGCTTTTTGGCAGGTTCACAAACTCTGTGGAAGAGACCTGTCTCACTCCCTCACTAACAACCCTTCTTTTAAGAAGGCATTCTACTGAATAAGTCTACTGCTGTTTTATCAAATTTTGGGCTGCAGGGCTCTCTAATGTTTTGCTTTGTCCTATTTCTGTGGGACTTTTTAGTGCTGTGAGCCACCTAAAAGGACAGCTGGGATCTATTGTGAACATGACAAACCAACCAAGAACAAATACAAAGTTTATGTTGTGTTGCTTTGTATGCAGTAGTCTGAACCCCAGATCTCCTGCTGCAAAAACTGGCATTTCCTTGCTTGTACAGATAAAATGTCAAAGCCCCCATTGTGGAAAATTGTTTATACTTTGGTTCCTGGCCATTACATAGAGGATTTGACAAAGTTAATTATTATTTTTATTGCCACATTCAACTACTTTTGGTTCTGTTTCACAGGAAGACTCATTAAAGGGGAAATCACCAGATTCTAATAACTCTGATGATGAACTAGAAGCAGAACAAGACAGACAGAAACAGAAGATAGATAAAGAGTATATAAAAGAAAAAGTACATGAGCTGAAGCAACAGGTTTGTACTTTTTTTCCAAGTACATTTTGTGTAAATGGAACTAAGGGCTGATATTAGGGAAGCATTTCAAGCATGAACATCCTTAAAAGAAAAATCTCTTGCCTGCAAAATATATAATTAGGGAAACATCTCCCACGCTGAATTATTTGCTTTCTTATCAGTTAAAATTAATCCATTCATGTCATAAACTTGTGTACTTTTTAGATGGCTTTTTAACATTATCTGAAAACCCATTTATAATTAAAATAGAAAGCCCTGTTATTTCGTTCACCACTGAAAAGGTAACATTAAGAAAGATAAATGGTTTTATTTTCTAGAGGGGGAAAGTTAGGTTAATCTTTTTCAGAAAATCCAACAGAGTCTTGTGGAACCATAAAGACTAATTAAAGACTAACATATTTATTATATATTCCACCTGATGATTCATGAAGGATAGTTTTGTCTGAGGAGTATTATTTATGCATATATAATGCTGGGCAGTAGGACAAGAGATAAGGAAATACAAAAGAAAAGGTGGAAGACAATGGTCACTTCTGGACAATCAATTTTTGTCTCCCAATCCTGGGCACCCAAAATTGATCCAGGCTGTCCTGTACATTTGGATCCATGCATCCACAGAACTTGCAGCAAATCGTCTGGCCAATAAATGAACAAAGAGCCAATCAGTTGTTACATGCTGGCCAGTGATTGTATCCTTTGGCCAGCCTTTCCAGATCTGTACTTAAACCCATCTCTCTTCCCACCATCAAAAAATGAAAGAGCTTGTCATGGTGGCAGACCTCTGTTACCTTCAACATGAACACCAATGTGCCTGCAATTCTGCTTTTGGTCCCTTTGACATTATCAGGACAGCATAATGGGATTTTGGGAGGTGGGAGGCAGGGCAAATGAAAACTCCCTGTCAACCTAAGGGAGGAGTATATTGCCATTTCTGAAGTGGCATTCTCTGCCTTAAAATTGCGTGTCCCCATCTGCAGGTACAGTACCATTGGCACAGAGATATATCAGGGTTGTTCACAATTGCAAGCACCTAGTTATGATGGTTGGAGGCAGTGTGATTTGCGTTGGTGTATGAGTGTTCCTAAGAGTGGGATCCTACCAAGTCAAGGTTTAGTGAAACAGGTTTATAATATTAACAGAAAGAAGGGCTTGTGGGAAGAAATATATGATAAGGATAGGCAACACATAGCATGTAGCTACCTACATTCTATCCAATAGAATTAGAGAGCAACCATTCCGTGCCTGGGAAGAATGGCAGAAGGAAGGCTCTGAGATCACCAAAGAGCAACTGTGGAGGGAAAGTCAAGGAGAGAGAACAGAATAAATCCCTATCTATGTCCCATGGTGGTCAGTAGGTTGTGAGGTGCTAAGAGTCAGCGCCACTGAACTCACTGCGTAATATGGCTAATGGGAATGGGGGGCTCATTTCATCTTTGCCTGGAAAGTCCAATCTCCATAAGAATTGCACTGGGTAGCTAGTTAACATAGAATAGTTCTACATCTCAGACTCCTACCTCATTATGTGCCAGGTCCATCCTCCTCCAGCTTCCCACAAGAACTGATACCAAAAGCAAAAATACTACTCATCTCACAGATCAATCACACATCCAATTAAATCAACTGTCACCCAGCAAAGCTCATACTATAATATTTCATAGCATAAAAGTACTCTTATAGTCAGTACTGTTTAAAAAGTACAGTACTCCCATCCAGAATAAGGCCATCAAGAAAAGTTACTAAAGGTTTGAGTTATGGATGGTTTAAGGAAGGACAGTAAATATAATAGGTTTTTCCCCCCATAATAGTTATTATAAAGTATAACTTAAATTGACAGTATATAAAGGTATCCTACTCACTTAGAAAATAATGGTTCAGCCATTTTTATTCACACAAACAAGTTTTTGAAAAATTATCCTGTGAAAGCCTAGGATTTGGACAGTACACTGGCATTTTTCATGGATTCAGTTATTAAAATTATTAATGTTTCTGAAGTGGGGCAGAAATTTTTAAACATGTAGTGTTTAGGCAAACTCTAAGGAAATTGTTTTTCCCTCTTCCCTTTGGTTTTAGAGCAGGGGTGAACAGAAGGTACATTAAGATCCCCTTACAAATCTCTGAGTGATTTGTAAGTAGGGGAAACCACAGTTTAACCAGAGAAATGTTCCTCTGCCAGAAGTTTATGGTATTTTAAAGAAAGGGAAAACAACAGTTTTGAATTATTGATGAATAGCTGGATTTACATAACTTCCTGGGAGCAACAAACACCAAACACAGGGGTAAAAGAGCTGTGCCTGATTTTAAAAAAACATGTAGTTAGGTTAGCATCCTGTGTGCTATACTAGCCAAGCAGGTGCACCAAGAAATAAAGTATCTCTTCCATGCTGAATATCTGTAGTTACTGAGCTTCATAATACACCATGAATACAGATGTCCCATTCATTATTAAGGCAAATAGCTAGCTATAAAATTATCCTTCATGATAATAACATTCAAGCTAGTGGCCATCTCAAAAACTATCTTTTCAGAATCTGTTTCAAATGCATATCATTGGGGGACACAAAGTTATGGGAGAAGCAGAAGACTATTTTTCTACTCTGTATACCTTTTGTGTTATCATAGTGCAAATAGAAACTATAGCTGTTATTTTAGTATTACTTTTCTCTATTCATTGTACTCAGTAATAGTAATCTTTGGTCTGACATTTAAATGATTAGCTTAATAAATTAAAAAGGACATAGATCTGAATATTTCAAACTTTATTTCTAAGTCTAAAATATTCAATCGATGTCCTTGCTGTGTCCTTGTCATTGCTATGGTTTCAATAAAAATACATCTCAGAAAAACGGAAAAACAGTGATTTGCATGTTTGCTCAGACTGATATCTGCTCTCCCTTTCAAAGATTCTTTATTTTAAATTGGACTAAATGGCCCTCCTGACCAAGGACTATTATTTGTAATATTAAGCTATAGTCACTCTAATATTTTTAGCCAGACAGATCTTTAAAATTATCAAAAAATTATGTGAAAGGAAGACAAGCCTTGAGTTAGTTATAAAAATAATAAAGGCAGGATAAAAAATCTACAAAAAAAAGGCAAAATAAGTTTTATAGACATTATTTAAAGTATCTTTTGCACCCTTCCCTTCCCTTCCCTTCCCTTCCCTTCCCTTCCCTTCCCTTCCCTTCCCTTCCCTTCCCTTCCCTTCTTTTTTGCTTTTAAGGAAGAGAAGATCTTTGTGGAGACATCAGTTGTTTGCCCAGCTGTT
Source organism: Python bivittatus (assembly GCF_059951505.1). Classification (NCBI taxonomy): domain Eukaryota; kingdom Metazoa; phylum Chordata; class Lepidosauria; order Squamata; family Pythonidae; genus Python; species Python bivittatus. The sequence continues at coordinate 18,641,356 of NW_028277040.1, forward strand.
GAGGATTCTATTTCACAGGACTCAGAGTTGTGTTCTCCTGTCAAAGAGGAGAGCTTTCAGACTGAGCTCCTGACAGAAGATGCACTCTCTGGAGATGAATATGAGTGTATCTCTCCTGATGATATCTCATTGCCTTCTCTTTCTGAGACCCCAGAATCCAACCTTCTGCCTTCTGAAACAGAACTAGAAGAACCACACTGCAGTAGTTCCCGTAGTGTGCATGTCAGCTCTTACAGTATACAAATGCCAATAAGTGCTGGCGGTAAAAGAATGGAAGATGATTCTGATCCCTTAACCTCTATTGCTTCTGCCGATGCGGCTGGCCACAGAAAGGAATGCATATCAGAGCAGCTAGGGAGATTTTCTTCTTCCACCCTAAGCAGCCATTCCAAATGCGAAGTAGAATCTCCGTTTGCTCCTAGTTCTCCAGAAATGCCTGCAACTCCCCCTGTTTCCTCTGCACTCAAGGCAAAGGCTGTGTACTGCATGAGGAGTGAAGTGCACGAGGCCCGTTTGCAATGCCATGAGGTTCCCAGAAGCATGACAGAAGCACAGAGAAAATTGCATGACAGAAATAACTTTACTAAAAACCAGGCTAGGCTGCATGCTTCACCCAGTGTATTTTCAGGTCTCTTTCAATCAGACTCCACCAGAAGCTGTCAGAGGCAGATGGCTACCCGAGAAGAGATTAAAAGCATATCTGAAAAGAACAGCAAGGTCAGCCTCTCTGGACAGGCGCCTAACTTCTCCAAGCTTCTGTCTAATGTAACTGTCATGGAAGGTGCTCCGGTGACTTTGGAAGTAGAAGTAACAGGATTCCCAGAACCTACACTGACCTGGTGGGTAGCTTACAATGAAAAAACCTAAATATAGAGTAATCCAGCAAACACAAATCTGAAAATTGGATAATCAATAGTATTCACATCACATTTCCACATAATTCCATTCCCATAGTGTCTGCACAATATTAGCCCTTACTGTCAGTTTTCAGATTTTGAAATAATTCATGCATATCCAGTCCACACATTTTAAATAGTATTTGAAGACAAATGAAATTAAAACATTTCTGTTTAGCAATAAACATTCCAGCCAATAAACATTACAATTCCTTTTATAAGAGCCGAATTCTTAGAAATTCCTTTGCATTTTAAGATCAAGCTTTATCTTAGCTACAGAAACCGAGTAGAGAAGAAATCCTATACCTTGTGTTGGATTCAGTGTACCTCATGTCTTGTCACTGATCCACAAACTAGCCCTGTAACCCCATAGAAGTGACCCCCTATCTTGTGAGATTTGCCAGAGTATGCCCATACAGTACTCACATTTATACTGTAGTAGGATTCATAGTTAAGAGACAATTGGCCTCTGTATTTAATCTACTTGCTTTGAAACTAGAAGTCCAAAAGTTCTTTTGTTTCTGCAGACATTTTCCGTATACAGGTGGGAGAACCAACAGGATATAGTTGGCCAACTAGCAACAAGAGAGTAGGAGAAGCACTATAATATTCAAGGATAATGGAAACAAGCTTTCTTGGGAGTATTTATAGGAGAGTATATATACTAAATAAATCAGACCTCTGGTCTCCAGTGCGCAGAAAAGTTGATGCTAAATCCCAGAATTAGCAAACGTTAATTAAATTGCATTGATCTTTTGTGTATAATTAATGCACATTCAGGCTTACTGCTATTGCTGGCTATAAATCTAAATCCAGAAATGTTAAGAGTTTATACAGAGGGTCCTAGGGAATGAAAGGAATTCCAGTCAAGCTTTGATTTGAAAAAGGAAGAGTTTAGAGCAGAGCAAAGACCCCTATTGCAAACTAGGCCTAGAGAAGTAATGAATTATGCACTGGATCAGCTGAGGGCTCCAATCATCACCTCTCCTTGGTACCAGAATTACAGAGTTGGTAACTGAAAGAATTCCTCATGTGGTCCCATGACTGGGCAGAGTTTCAAAGGAATTTCTTACTATTGTAAATAGGTGGGATATAATTTAACAAAATAAAAACTGATGACTATATCTATCAGGCAGTTTTATAATGCTGAGTAGATCAGTAGAAATCTACTCCATTTTACATTCTATTCTGGGCCACCTTTTATCAGATGTATGGCTTGTCTTTTGTTTAGGAGCTATTTCCCCCCACAATAGCCACATTATGAAATCGGTTGGCCTGATAGAGAGCGACTGACCCCAAATCACTCAGGGAGCTTCCATGGTGGAAGGTGGGCTAGAAACCTGGTCTTCTCACTTCAAGACCAATATGTTGACCACTACACCATCCTGATGCTCATTTAATGTTTCTGATCTTTGCTTTGAAGGGTAAGCTACAGAGTTTTGATACAGAGTTAAAAAGGTGCTGGTAGCCTTTCCCATACTTGATGGGCAATAGCTTCTGTAATTTCCAAGCTAGCAGGAAGAGTGCACCAAATCAGGCAATGACTAGGTTATAGGATACCTCTAGTTAAGAAATTCAAGAATGAAGAGAGAGTGAGACTGAGAGATCTTTATGTATTAATCCTAATGTGGAGCTTAGTAAATTCATGGTAGAGTGGAAGTGAATAGAGAGGGGGTTAGCTAAATAAAACCCAGATTGATTCTAAATTCATCTCATATTAGTAGTTACTTCCCTTCATCCTTCTATAGCTGCCTCTTTTTTATTATAGTTTTTGGATTCTTTCAATCAGCATATTTTATCCTATCTTTCTATAATAGTGCTAAATATAGAAGGAAATCAGAATTGGAAAGAGCAAAAACATTTTCGTTATGAGTATGTATAACAAATCTGAAAGAAACTAACACATTTGATAAAATTTGCTAATAAAAGGCAATTTTTAAAAAAATCTATCACTACAGTTTGCCTGAATCACTAATCCAATTCTTAAAGTTGTTTCCTTTGTTCTTTGCTTTTAAAATACCTTATCACTTTCCCTTTGGATCATTAATGCTCCCAGCTTTAAACACTTTATTTGGTACAAAATGTGATTACAGCTTGTCCAACTTATTAAATAAACGTTTACAATTAAACAATCTCTCAAGTCATCATAGTATTATAAAAACAATTTAAGAAGAAACCTTCTCAATAAAAACTTGCTATGTTCTAATATTGGCAATCACAGAATGTGCTTTTCTTTTTAACCAAAAAAAAAAAAAAAAAATCAAAGGAAACCTGTATTTAAAGGGCACTAATAAATAAGGTGATATGCAGATGAACTAGTAGGAGCCAGTTCATAAAGGAATGACTAGCCATAGGCAGACAGAAGGTAGTGAACAGCAGGCTTTCACCTTTCCTGCCCCAATTCGTGACACTCGGAATCAGAAGTGGTATACCTAGGACATTTTAGAGCTTGGACAGTAATCTTATATGGTCCCCCGGTAGGTATATATGTTCTCTTATTTCCACTCTGAAGCACACAGTTAACATTTTGTATCTTCACTTCTCCTACAACTATTCCATGCTTTGCAGCTACTTCTTCATAAACTGAAGTTATATACTTATGCAGTTTTGAATTTACCAGTCAAATTATTCATGACACTGTCCTGACCTCAGCAATAAAAGGGAATTTCCTTCTACTGCATTGATGGCAAATCTTTGGCAGTAAGCAACCTTTACCTGTTGAAAATGATGATATTGTTTTAACGGAAAAAATAAAACAAGCATTTGTAACTGAGTACATGCTTGGTTGCCCATCTCCTGATTGTAAAATGTTTTAAGGGCAAGAAGAAGAGTTGGCTGGGTGAATAGCATCAGCCCAGTGGACCTTGACAAGCCCATGCTGGTCCTTCTGCTCAAACTAGGTCCATTTGCTATTATCCCTATTCCATTCTCTGGTCATCTGGCCCTTTTCAACTGTGGTGCCCTGAACTTTAGCCTCAAGGGCCAGTTACCAGTGCAAAACAGCATTTTCTATGTGCATTTTAGGAAATTCTTTTTAAATGATAGACCGCTAATAGTAAGAAGACTAGCAGATATACTACTGTGATGGGAAATCCACAGATATAGCTGGCTCTGCTGTTCAAAAATTTGCCTATTACATTCAACCACATACCACTTTGTTTTGCAAAGGCCAAATTTTGCTAAGAAGTGATACATGATGGTCAAAGAATTTTTCAACTCCTTTCTTATTGTCATCAGTAATGGAGACAGACACACATACAGAACAGGACTGTGTGAAGTGACTAAGATTCACTTCAGTGAAGCGATTTGGGCCATAGAAGTTTCCTGATTGAGTTCACGGAAGTGAAGAGGCCACCTAATTCACCTTAACAAAGTAATTTGTCTGGCCCTGAACCCCTTCAGGCCAATGGTCCAGGAGAAGGCCCTTTCAGCCTTTTTTTTCCAGTGCTGGCCAAGAGCTTCTAGACTGGCAGCTTTTGGATTCTCCTACTAAGAGCACCAAAGCTCTTAGACAGTGTATCCTGGAGGAGGTGAGCCAGCAGTATTGTCCACCCACTTCCTTCACATTGGCTAGCCTAAGTTTGTTCCTTCAAAGCTTCACACAGCCTTAACATTGAGACAGACCATGTGGACATGGCTCTGCTTTACTAATAGGTACAAACCAAATAAAAATTTATAGCAGGGCTTTTCCCTTCATTGAAAGAGCATGAACTCATAATTTCAGGTCCATTTTCCCCTCAATTACAACAGTAAATCAGTAGTGATAGTAATTAATTTTGTAGCATACATTTAAAGGGGAAAACCAACACTTTCTATATAAATAGTTTTTGCATACTTCAAGCTCTGGCCTAGTCTTATTGCAGTCAAACAAAGGCTGTGGGAAGATTTATTTCTGAAGAATATTTGTTTTTAGGGTGTTATTTCATTTGTTTCCTTCTACTTATACCTTTCTTCCATTTTGTTTTTAATCACAAATCTTCTTTCTTTTAAATATCATGTGCTGGGGACTCACTGTTAGGAATAGTTTCTACTGTTAACCTACCTTCATATTGTGTAAGAGGTTGCCTGACATCGCAGATTATCATTACTTCAGCCAACATTCCTGTTAACCTGACTCTCTACTCCAGGTACAAGAAGGGCCAGAGAGTGACTGGAGATGAGCACGTAAAGCTCTTACACAAGGACACACAGTATACATTGTTCATTGAGAAGGTGTATGATACAGATGCTGGACTGTATGTGGTTCGGGCTAAAAATTCTAGCGGCACAGTGTCCTCCAGTGCCATCCTCCGGGTGAAAGGTAACGGGCCACCTATAAAAAGAGTAGACTGGATAACCCTTTGTGCTTTCTACTTGATTGCATCACTTGCCCACTGGTTGTTCACTTAGTGCAACCAACTGACTTCACTGGACTTTAACTCTCACAAAGGAAGACAACAACAAGCAGCCATGTTTTGATGCATCTCACTTCACCTTTGACACTCTTATCAGTCACTCTGAATGTAGTGCTTTTGATATTTCTGTCACAGCCACCCTGGATGTTATCCTTTAGACTACAGTAAAGTAAAGATTATAAGAAAATATCTCACAGGGCTATGATTGATCTGTGTAATACAAGATGCTTGTTTCACTCTATATACGGCTTACAAATATCATGGTTGCTTTAATGCCACTTTATGAAAAAACACTAATGTTTTGTTTTGTTATATATATATATATATGTATATGTGTGTGTGTGTATGTATGTATGTGTGTATATATATGTATGTGTGTGTGTGTGTGTGTGTGTGTATATATATATATATATATATATATATATATATCATAATGGTTCAAAAAGCTTCTCTTTGTCCTGGTGAAACTTACATCAGTTCTGTAAAGAAGGTCACTAACTAAAGCTGAAAGAATACCAGATGGCTTAAAGCCACCAATAGTACAAACCTATATATGAACATTCAGTCTATGTAGGTTTAATATAGCTTAGTTCTTATTAGGATTACAATCATAGTATTTACTCTTTTAAAAATCAGAAACAACAAAGAATTCAGTGCGATCTATAAAAATATGAGATGTATTTGTTTGCAATAAGTAAAAAAAAAAAATACATACTAGGCAAATAATTGATACAATTTTAAATTGTTAAAATAATTAAAAATGGACAACAGATTTAAATTAACAGTAAAAAAAAAAGAGTTTTATTAGGAACTAAACTACTTTTTATTTTTTAAATGTGATAACCAAAACAACACTGTAGTATTTTCTTGCTCCAATGGATGTAGCAAATTTGATTCTTAAGAAAACATATTGTGAGTTTTGACGAAGGGAAGAAAAGAAGCAGTGGTCCTTAAAGAGTGATTTGTCTTATAAATTCTCACTGTATTCAAATGACACAATATTCATAATGAATTCTTGCCATTATAAAAAAAAATAGACATATATTGCATCTCTGTCATTTAAAGCATGGTTGATAAAAAACATATTTTAATTGGAAATTAGCTTTCGTATAACAATTGTTCTGTGGAATATGTATGAGAAAAAATATATAGTATTGTGATCTTTTGGAAGAAATTTACAATATGGAAAGAAATCTTGAAGAATGCAGTATGCAGTAGAAGATTATATATTACAAATGGTGAGGGTAGGATGCTATAAAGTAGGACTTTCACCAGATTTGTTATAGTCCTGTAAAACTGAGTATTTGACAGTTTTATTTCATCAGATTTGTTATACAGTAGTTCTGTAAAACATGAACTGTTTCAGGGTCCCTGAGGTGAAGAAATTGGTGAAGGGAAGCTGGCTGGTCCAGAGAGGAAAGTTATCCTAGCTCAATTAACAGAATATATTTTGCAGATCATGTGTAGTATTTCCTTTAAATGCAGCCTGTTCACGAAAAATGAATTTATGAAAGTATTGTCGAAGGCTTTCACGGCCGGCATACGATGGCTGGTGTGGGTCTTCCGGGCTGTGTGGCCGTGGTCTTGAAGTTTTGTTTCCTAACGTTTCGCCAGCACCTGTGACCGGCATCTTCAGAGTGCAGGAGCACAGACAGGAGCAGTTCTCTCTGTGCAATTTATGAAAGTTTATGTCCAATGAAATGCTTCTTCTGGGACTGATTACAAAAATCCAGATCTGCATAGATTAAAACAAAAGAGGAAAAACAAATTCCAAGGATTGTTGACGATGTTATTATGACAGTTTCATGTAATCGGCCAGATAATACTGTTTCTTCTTTGTATATGTGCTTCACGTACACTTGCTCATCATACAATTGATGGTAACTTTATTGTCATATAATATGCCACATCTGTATGTATGGAGAACTATGGGAGTTGTAAGATAAATCATTCAACATAACCCCAAATCCAATATTTTTCAGTGGAGTCTATCACACTTCTCCAGCTTAACAAATGCAATACTTTAATTAATAATCAGGTGAAGTGCATGCATATATGCTCTAGTCTTAAGTATAGATCCCTGTTACTTTGCTTTTTCTACTCCATCACTAGCCCATTTTGCTTTTTCTAGTCTATTGATATTTCCTACCCTAGAAGGAGAACTAGGGTTTACTCATGGTAAAGGATTACTAAGATCCCAGATTTAGATAAAATTACTATGCTCAGGTTTTATGAAATCAAGGGGGTAAGTTCATTCCTTGTGACAGGACATAAAGTGCATCTAATTGTCTCTGAGCAACAGCTATAGATACTTTCTTTCAGTAATGTCTTGATTTGCAGGAGCAGTGTTTTCCAATCCTTGGCAAAGGGTAGGAGACAGAGACGCTGAGATTTAATTCCATCATCACTAGCCATTTTTTTTAACTTAGGCTTAAATGAGCCCACCAATAAGAGGTTGGCATCTATTGCTATTCCTCCAGTGAGATCAAATGGCTCGTGCAAGGCTATGTATGCAGTGGGTGGGTCTGAAAGGATCCAGCCAGCATGTCCTTTTGAGGGACCATTATGGAATCAGGGAAGGACAAGCATAACAGCAACACATGAAATGGAGGCTTCAAGCCAGGAAAATGTGTTGCTTTCAGTGCCCCTTGAGGAATCCTAGGTAGTTGTCATGTGCCAGTCATAACATTAGTTAATTGTTTAATTCAAGTATTCACAGTAAGAGCTTTCCCTGATAGATGGCCAGTAACTTTTTTCATCTGTAGATTTGTGGCTGACCAAAACCCCCCCGAAGAGGGTTAAGTGTTCAGCCAGACAAGCATAGCTTGAAACCAAAACTAAGTTTCGAAACACCCTTTGCTCCACAGTTTCACAGAATAACAGATCTGTCCTGTACTAACTGTATTTCTGTCTTTTGTCCAGTCTCTAAATATTAATGAAATTAACAGAAGAGGTAAATCACGATACTAATATTTGCACTTGGTCCTAGAAACAAGTCTCTGGTCTTTTCAATCAAACTATTTTTTCTATTGCTTCGCTCATACATGAAAGCACTGAGATTCAAACCAATCTCTTTTGCTTTTGTGGGAAGTATTTTCTCCTTCTCCTTCTCCTTCTTCTTTATAAATCTTATTGGGAAAGCTGTACTTGTTCAGTTGTAAAGTCAGTCTGGAAGGAAAAAGCATCAGCTACTCTGCTTTTATTAGGGCTACCATGTCTGGAATGCAAAACTGGATGACTACAAGATGAAAGCAGAAAAACACAGAATATGTGCTGCCATCTAGTCACTGAGTGAGGTTTTGCAGCCTGGATATAGTAGCCCTACTGTCATTCCTGATAGTGCCCAGTGTTCTTTCTCTATTTAAAATATATGAACAAATTACAAAAGCCAAAACTTGCCCTTAGTGCACACATCCTGCTAAGCTATAATGTTGTTTGCCTGTTGCCGGTTTGTTTGATGTGTAAATCCATCAGTTATGGTTACCTGTCAAGTGTAACCCAGGCCACAGTGGTTTGTTCAAGAAATTAAAGTTTAATGTTATCCGTAAATGCAGCCACTGAATCCCCATGCTGAGAAAAACTTTATCTGCTGAATTATTAGCTGTCAGTTTCTAAACAAACTTAAGCTAGCCAGAACTTGAGAGTCTTGAAATCTACTACAGTAGTGCATATACACACACAGACACCACGCAAATATTGCTCTGGTTAAATCCTTAAAGCAGCTCTCCTGAATCTCACCTTCCAGATGCACTGAGACAACAATACCCAGAATTCCTAAATAGCTTAGGAGAGTTAGCACATATGAAGGGCAGAAGGTTGGCAGTCCAGGTGTTACTGAACTACATACTACTTCAGCAGCATACTCTTCAGCATGGAAATGTTGAGGGCTGCTAGGAACTGTAGTTTAGCAACATCTTGAGTGGCATAGGTTCCATGTCCCTGCCATAAGATTTCCGTTCTTTCCCGAGGCAACACATTTGTAGGGGTAATGGAATAGGATATGTTCTATTTGTATATTCTACTAATTAGTTTCTCCTCACCTCTAATAGCCTTTAGAACACCAAGTAAACAAAGGCAGTTCAATAAGGAAATGTTTTAGAAAAGGCCTCTTATTTTTTTACAATTTTGTTAGATTTATAGCCTATGAATTGGTATACGTAGGAGCTTAAATTTGTGTACATAGCATTTCCCCCTCTAACTTTTTCCTGTGAGGTAGGTTGGGCTGAGAGAGAGTGACTGACCCAAAGTCACTCAATGAGTTTTCATAAGAGAGGATGTCCTACCCAACTGCTACACCAGTCTTATTTTACATGGAAGAGAATCCAGGTTCAAACCCTGGCATTTCCAGATGTCTAAGAAAAACTTCTGATTAAAATCATGAAAAGCTACTTGCCCTAGATTATGATTTAAAAAGTTCCAGTACATTTTATTTCTTGGAACAACATTATGTTATTCTTATCATTCTGCTTGAGTAGTTACTAATGGGATTATTTCTCTTGCAATTAAGATGAGATATGGTACTCAACAAGGATGCCTCTTATCTCTTTTAATTTTTAACTTGGTGTTGGAACCTTTGCATATTTAGTTAGACTGCCTGGTGACATTCTGGTGGCTCCAGGAGCAGGAACTGAATACAAGTTGTTATATGCAGATAGTATCTTAATCCTTCTTAATGATTCTTAAAGAACTTTACCTGGGTTTGTAGAAGTGGTACAGCAATATGGTAAATATTCTGGATATACAATAAGTTAGAATAAATCTAAAAACCTGCCAATTGATAATAAAGTATCTATAGAAGTATGTAAAAATAGGATTTGTTTCCTGTTTTATTTTTATTAAATACATGGGATAATTATTCCTAGGAAAATATGCTGTTTAGTAGAAGCAAATATCTCTAGTAGTATAGAAAAACAAGGATGTGAAAAGGTGGATGAAAATGCCTAAGAGTTTGTGGAGAAAGATAAATGTGGTGAAAATAAACATGGCTTCAAGACTGATACACATTTTGAGAGTTTTAGCTACAGTAATTGCACTTTTTAAATAAATTGGCAAATTAATGATAAATTTCTTGTGGAACAGTCAAATATCAAGGACTTCTCTTTTAAAGCTTTAGCTTTCATGTAATAATGGTGATTTCAGTTTTCCAGATTGTATTCTATATTATTGGCTGTATTTGCTAACTTCAGTAACAACAATAGAAGGTATTTGGTGGTATTTCCAGCACTTAAGGTGATTAGACATGTTGGGGTATTATTGGGTATGAAACTAAAATGTTATCTGAATTCTCCTGAAAAATTGACCATTTGGAACAAGTCCTTTTAAAAATGGTGGGTAAAACTTTTTGTTTAAAGAGCATGGTTAGAAAATTGGATTGTCACCCTTAATTAACTGATCATTAATGTCATATTTTAAAATCTTTGAAATATTAAAAAAAGGGAATATAAATTACCTAAAGCAGCTGAATGGCAATTATTATATTCTTTGTTTACTCAGGATGTTTTAGTAGCCTCTGAAACTCTGGTAAACATGGGAAAAGATTTTATATAGGCTAAATCAACAATCAATATTATCAACAATTTTTAGAGATTACAAAAACAATGTTGGATAATATACAAATAATATGGAATAGAGAATTGGAGTACCCTGTATTCCAAAATCAATCATCCCAGGTGTTATGGGACACAAACATGTTTGTTTTGATTTAAAACCTAGGATAAAAGAATCTTTTTTTGGTTTATTGAACTCTCGAAAAGATATTTTTAAAAGGTTGGTTATCATCTGTCCTATGTTAGAGATATAAGACACATGATTTGATTGTGTCCACTGGTAGTCCTTTTCAGCCGGACCATAACATGCTGGTGAACCAGGCTCTCAGGAGGAAATTAAAGTTTAAGGATGTTTTATAATATAGCCAAAACATAGCTAAAATGATGATTACTGTATGCACTTCTGGAAGGGTACTTGTGAGCTATACTAAAGGTTGGCTTAATGAAGGTAGTTAATTCTCCACCTTTGAAACTGGGTTTATATTAATGGGAAGAAAAGATTGGACAATATGATTCCAGGTAGTCTCAATTTAATTTGTTTAAAAATTGAGTTGTAGTATTTTTATGATGTAATAATTTAATTACATCTTAATAATTTTTATTGTAGAAAATAAATTTTATATAAAAAAGGCAAATACCTGATCATCATTGTAGACCATATTAAGATAAATGGGACAATAATTTGACACAGAATAAGAAAATACTTCATGCTGTTTGTATGAAATATTTTGGGAATGTTTTTGTTGATAGATTCCTTCCCATCAAGAGGGTTATGTGATGGGATTCTCCCCTTCCATGATAGAAGAAACCGTCAGGATTTTCTGCTATAAAAATATATATATAAATACCTCCACAAGTACAAGAAGCAGAACTGCATCAGATACTAAGGGTAGTCTATGCATGTTGGCAAGAAGCACTTGAAAACTCAGGATATAGCTCATATTCAGTACACAAAAGATACTTTTTGATAATATAGAGTTGGGTTGACTTAAAGGAAATTATACTGAGAAGAATGTGGTTAAAAAGAAAAGTGACTGTAACAAGCAGACCTGTCAAAACATACTCTGCTTGTTACTGTTTCTGTCTGAATCATATTGTGCCTCTGTTTAACAATCCCATGAAATGTGACTAAGATGGTTGAGTGGAAAATGGGATAAGGCTTCTGCCCTTTTAACAATGGTCTGGAAGGGGATTGCTGCAGCTGCCATGATCCTCTTTTTCACGTTGTCCACTTGGTTGTACATTTGGCCACAAATATTGTGTTTTATGGCTATGTACATGGCTATATTGATTTATTCCTTGTTTAAATTCTTGTTCATATGAGCTGTGTTCCATTGGAATACTACAACTGAAATGGGCTGAGAGTAAAGCTAAAGATTTACTCTAGTTGAACTAGATTTTCCCCCCTTATTTTCAGTTTAGTCAACAGCCATGTTATTTCCTGATTAGAACATCCAAGCACTAACCAGGGCCAACCTTAGTTAGTACCAGATAATGAAAATTCAGAAAACTCATGTTTCTGCCTGGTTTCCCCAGTGTCTCACTTAACTTTTCTCTTCAGGTAAGTGGATGCTCAACTAGTTCATGCAATTACTATTTAGAAAACAAAGTCTCAGCCAGTTTCCAATAACCAGCAACATGACCCAAATTTCCAAGTTGGAAAAAAGAATTACTGTATCAAATCAAGTAGCTTTCATTTTTCTCCAAAATAATTCTACAGCCACAGCCAGAAAGGTGAGAATGTGTTGTTTATGTCTTCCCATGTGGACCTCTTGGGAAGGTAAATGACTTTTACTTTAAACCATGTTGTATAAATAACAGTATCAGTTGGTTAAACTTTTATAAATTGTAGTTGTGAAAATATTAGTCACTTGGTGCTTTAAAGGAAGATAAAATTAAGATGGATATGGAAGTAATTCTACATTTAATAATATTCATTTTGGGGTTTTGGAATCTCACAGGAGGAAAATGGATTGAAATAAACTACATTGTGACATTTTGTGTCTTCTTCAAGAAAGCCAATACATACATAATAACTTCAGGAATTAGAAATAAAATGAGAAGAGAGACCTATATAGGAAATAGACCTCAATCTTACATTCTGAGTAACGGAGGAATGAAAGAAAAATGGGTTCCTTAAGTCCAAGCTGATTGATCTTCCCACAGCCATTGATTGCAGGTCTGCCTGTATCTTGGAATATTTATTATGCCAATTTTTTTTTAAAAAAGATCAATCATTTGTAGTATTTTTCCTTAAAAATGAGGCTGCTCCTGTCTCATGTAGGTGGATTGCTTATTACATTAGGCTTTCTAATATAGGTTTGATTATGTGCCATCAAATCAGTGTCGAGCACATAGATAAATTTTCTCCATGACAATCTATCCCTAACTTGTTCTTTCAAGTCTCCCAAGGGTACACTCATCACCACTGTAACAGTCTGTCTGTCTTGCTGCTGGTCGTCTTCTTTCCTTCTACCTTTCCCAGCACTGGAACCTTCTCCAGAGAGCTGGGTCTACGCATAATGTGTCCACATGATAATTTGAGCCTGGTTATTTGTGTCTCAAGTGAGAACTCTGGGATGATTTATTTGATGGTCCATGTGTTTGTTTTCCTGGCTCTCCATGATATTTTCAGGAGTGCTCAGGAGAATATAGGATTACTCCTACAGAGTATGCCAACATATGCAAATATTTTAGTGGGGGTGCAAAAACCTATGTTAGATTCATACCAGGATTAACCTTACTGCAAAAACATGTTTGCTGTTTGAGAAACTTAAGTGCAAAGTCCTCATGGGTGAACAGAGTCTGAAATAGAAACCATAACAAAATATTTCACTCTACACAGATGTGCAAACTATGGAGCTGCTGAAATGGTGCTGTTTCCATGACAGAGTGCCTATTTTGTAATAATTCCTGTTAGATTTTTACTAAGAGGGAGTCTGTTTCTATGCAAGTTCATATCTGCCAACTAAAAAGAAAAATAAAATATTATAAGTAAATTGTAAGTGTTTCTTACCTGTAAACCTCCATCTAAAGAAGAAGCCTGTACTGGAAAAATCTCATTTGAACAATATTTTTGCATCTATAACACAGAGACAGGAAGAATTGCATGGCAGCCATCTCCTTTTAGAGAACGTAAGCAGCTTTCCTCTCTCGACTCCGTGGTTTCAAGTTTCTTGCAAAGCTTTGCTCTGAATCTCTTTGAGGACTCTGCAACCTGTCCCTGAATCTTCCCCTTTGCCCTTGGCTATTTGTCATCTTCAGCTATCAAACTGTTCCTCAGGGTGATATAGTGTAAATGTACAACTAAGGAACTAAACAAAACAGAAAATCTGAGTGTCATAAATCAACAAATTAAGGGCCTTTGATTTTCTCTGGTACACTGCTGGTGATATGGTGCCTCAGGAAGGAAATAATAAGGCGGCTTCATTTGGTTAATGTGTCCTCTGATTTTTTTAAGTTACGGGAATAGAACTAGTGGTAGTTGCCCCCCTCCTCATTTGTTAGTAATGTATTTATTTGCAGAGGAATCTGTCAGGAGAATTACATTTCCTCAGATATTTGACTGGCTTCACGTAATCACTTAACCAAGGACTGAAAACTGCACTTTAACCTTAAGAAGCAGTGAACTGGGCCATGCTGCCCAACCACACCTGATTTATTTTTATGTTAAGTGGGATTGGCTAAACTAGAAAAGATTGTAACTTGTTAAACATTGTACACTAGCCTCTTTTTTTGTCATTTATAACACAGAATCCTCAGTTTTGTGTCATTGCAGCAGTCTATAACCACTATTGTTTATCTCTGTGGAGTCCTTGGTGCTCTCTGAGCTTGGTTGTTTGCTCGCAGGTGTTTCATTACCCGACTAGGTGTGATCATCAGTGCTTACCTCACCTTCATTTACCTCACCTGTGATCCATTACAACTCTCTTCTTCACAAGTGCTAGTATCACTGATAACATAGCACCAAAGAACTTTGTACTAACTTTGCTATTTATTTACTTAGAGTTACCATAGCAAAAATCCAGATGGTGACAGAGTTTTCTATGTGTCTTTCATGCTATTTAGCTGAAGTCTGGATGTGCAAAATTTCAGATGAGGGCTAGTTGAAGCAAAGAACTTTATGCATGCCTTTGCTGTTATCTAGCTGTTATCTGGATTTTTGCAGCACAGGTATGAAAAGCCTAGTTTACTTCCAGTAATGTGTGCCACAATGCAAACAGGAACATTTTCTCATGGAACATTTCTTTTTACAGATAACTATAATTCTAAATCAGTGTTTTTCAATCTTGGCAACTTTAAGGTATGTGGACTTCAACTCCCAGAATTCCTCAGGCAGCATTCTGAGAGTTTAAGTCTACACATCTTAAAGTTGCCAAGGTTGAAAAACACTGGCCTAAGGGTCACCCATCAGCTTTGCTGCGTAAGGGAGGATTACAACCTGGGTCTCCTCAGTGAGGTCAGGTATGCTCTGTAGCTCTGTCATGTTTAGTTCAGCTGGAAAACATCAGAAAATGATTGAGGGTTTAACGGAGTGCCTAGCAGGTGAGCATAGCTTTTTGGGCAAACTGTCCATAGGAATACCATATTCACAGATCCCACACTTTTCTACTGATTTTAAAATCTTTGTTGTAGTTTATGAGAGACTCCAAAGATCTAGCGATATTTAGGCCAACCCCCCCCCCCCCCCCCGGCTCATTGCATGAACACAAATTAAAGCAACCACACCAAGATTCAGCCTCTGCTTGAATGCATCAGTAATTGCTTTCAATTTTAGTCTTATAGTTAAAAGGTTTTCCATAGCATTCAATGAACATGTATTTGCCTGCAAACAGATTATTTTATTTATTTTTATTGTATGTCCTGCTCTCTTGCACAATGGAAAGAGGTCTTGATCTTCTTCAGAGGGAGCCCCCCCTCCCCTTTCAGGACTTCAGGGTCATAATATCCTCCCAGTGATTTCTTCTCAAGGCTCAACATGATTTGTCCCCTCAGTTTTTCCCCTAGTCTTAGTGCCCTTCCAGACAATTATCTTTTTTTAAATTAATTTTTATTAAAGAAGTTTTTTGCAAAGAAAAAACAATACAGATTTAAAGAAAAAAAGAAAGTAATGTAAAGTAAAAGTGATAAGTAAATAGGAAAAGAAAAAAAAGATATAAAGCAGTGGCTTCCGATCTTCTTTACAGCAGTTATAAATTTTACAGCATTTATATTTTATCCCCTCTCTAAGGTTACATCATGGCTCCCTTCTTTCCATATTCTACCCTTTCTAATCATCAAACCTGTAAATCACAAGTTCATTTTTCAGTTTTCAGCAAAAAGTCTATAAAGGGTGTCCAGTCACTAACAAATGTAGTTATTGTCTTTTCCCTAATCTGCAAATTCGGCCATCTTCACCAACCATTCCTCCATGGTGGGTATTTCAGAGTCTTTCCAGACAACATTTTTTTATCTTTTTTATCACACAAGTCTAAGTTTACATTTGAAATATTTCAGAGGCTTGTTCTACCTCTTAAAGGGATCAGGACACTACGGGCATCTCTGGTCTGTGAGTCTACAGCACCTGCAGAGATCCAGCCCTCAGTCAGAATGTGCCTTTCCTGGCCAATCAGGGAGGAGAGACTTCTCAGCAAATCTGCATTCAGTAATCCAGCCTCTCCCGCATGTCTGTCTCCAAAAAGTACCTTTTTTCCAATTGCTGCTTGGAAGCAGAAGCAGCAGCAGCAGTTTCCCCATTTGCCTCAGGCCTCATGACTGAAAGGGATCTAAATGCAGGGTGAGGGATCAGCAGTGGGATTAGCAGTTTAATCTTCCATGCTCAGAGATCTGTTTCAGCCTTGGCCACTCTCCAGTCCTTTGATCCTTTTCGTTACTGTTCTCTGCACCTGTTCCAGTCGCGCTAAAACTTTCCAGAACTTCATAGAGTATTCGAAGTAAGGTTTGACCAGTGTAGGATATAGTTGAGCTATTGCATCCTGTTATTTGGAAACTACAGTATATTTTTATTTAGTTAGTTTTAATAGCCCCGTTTTGCTGCCAGTTCATACTGATGTTGCAATCAAGTACAGTATAACCCCACATCTGTTGCATGTGACTCAGTTTACTATAAATTGCTTCTCTGTGGTGTTTTTCAGGCCAAGCTGCTACGGCCTCTGTTGCTTCACTGTGAGAAAATGCCATCATCTAACTTAATTTCCTTAGCTGAATTTTGTCATTTTAAGCCCAATATATTTGTTTTCTCTGTGTCTCTTTTCTTTTGCCAGTACAAGGAAAACAGCCGAACTTCATCAACAAATTTGGACATGTCATTCTGCAAGAAGGTGATGATTTAAATCTACACTGTACAATTCATGGAGAGCCAAGGCCAAATGTCATTTGGACAAAAGATGGTGTCAGAATGGCAGCAAGAGAAATAAGTGTAGGTCTAAATGTTTTTGTTAATGTTCCTTTGAGAAGCGTGGCCTGTGCCTTTCATTTCAGCACTAATCTCTATCCATATTTCATTGTTTTTTTCAGATTGAGAAATTAGGGGACACCTACTACCTTTTAAAAAGAAACGCAGTTGTTGCTGACACTGGAAAATATATCTGTCTTGCCACTAATGAATTGGGAGAGGCGCGCTGCTCAGCTTTCATCAGAGTAATAGGTAACTGGACTTAGACCACCTTAGTATAATAAATGAAGATCTTGTTCCTGTCCTGTCTGACACTTCCATTTTGTTTCAGAAAAGAATAAAAGTGGCCATGTCCCCAGTGCGAGACTAAATCAAAGCAAGAGAAAGGTCATTTGTTGGAAAAAATGAGGGCTGCCACACCCAAAGCGGTACAAGGTCAGGACCCGCATTGCTTGAGAAGTCAAAATCAAACCAGTAAAGCATTCCAAGAGGTAACTTCAGTTTATGTTTCTTTTGCCTTCTGAAGTATGGGGACAAACATTTGAGTGTCCTTTCTTACTGCTGTCTTCTTTTCACATTGTGTGTGGGTTTTTTTCAAAATGAAACAGATATCATTCAAAAATTAGCCATGATGCAAAGGGCCACAAGCAGTCCCAGGTTTTCAAATCCACCGCACGCCTCATCTCCCAAAGAAGCAAAACTAAAGGCAGAGGGACCCTTTGCAGTCATTAGGGTTTATGAAGTAAAGGGTTATACCTGGAAAGGAAATTTACCTCATGATATCTACATCGTACACAATACAGTGATGGGCAATGACTGTGATTTTGCTAAGGTTATCTCAGATATCAGGAGGGGGCAATCATGGGGGTTGGGCTGGTGCTGTTTAGTGAACAGAATTTCTGATGAATAAGAATTGTTGATCTCTGAAAGTCAAATTGTGGACAGTCCACTCTTTGGAGACATATTGTGTTGCCATGGGGAAGATCCTCCATTTCAGGGTCCTAAAGGAAGGGAATAGCTTTTCTTAAATGGGGTAACTTGGAGTGTGTAGGAAAGTGTGGAACCTTCTGGCAAATGAAGAACTCTCAGCTCTAAATGTTGTAAGATACAGGACTTGGTTTTATTGTATTTGTTTATTTTTTTAAAAAAAAGGTTGCCCTTCAAAACTGTTTGCAGTGGGTGGCTTACAGCCCTCTGTTTTCTCACGGAGAACTGATGAAGAAAGAAATCAGTATTTGGTCTGTGACATTTCATGTTCCAGATTAAGTTTCATGTGTTTGAATGTTTTGTTCTTAAATATGTTTGTGGTCAGACCAGACTTTGTGAACAAAAGGGATCTTTCTGTTCATAGAAGGGACAAAATCCAGAAAAGGACAGTACTGTAGAATGGGGGAAGAAGGACAATTTTTTCCAGGGCAGATTTTCAGAGGTTAAGAGAAAAGGGAGTGAAAATATCTGCCTGCTTCTGAAAGGAAGATGACAATACTAGCAAAGGTCTCCAGGCCTAAGTCCTTCAATTTTTCTCTAGTTCAAATAAAATACTGAGGAAGAAAAGGACATATTGCTCTCCCTCAATGCCTGCCTGCTTTTGCTGTGTGAGATTTATTGGTTAGAACCTTCTAATGTTTTGTAGGTTTTATTTAATAACTTCTATTTAGTCTGGGTCACTGACCTGTAATAAAGAATTTTTGACTTTTATATAGATAGCATTTGTTGCGTATGCATATTGCACAAAGAAGCATTTTGTCATGTGAACCCACTATTGAAAGGGATTTATCAGATACAGATTTATCACTGCTGCTTATGACAGCTAGTTCCATGTTTTCTACAGGATACCTTTGTTCCCTCCATTGCCACTACCATTGAGATTTCTCTCTATTGCCCAGCTCCTTCCTGCTTCTCTCGTTTCAAATCTGGGGAGCAGAGCTGAACAGAAAGCCATAAAATAAAAATCAGCAGGAAAGTATGATACCAACAAGGACTACTTGTGGTACCAGCCTGGTGGGAATTAGATGACTTTCAACTGATTCCCAGCATTTGGAAGTGGAATGGGCAAGGATTAGTTACGTTTTCATATTGATTAACACCAACAAAGTGTTAGTGTAGGCACGTATATCTGTGTATGAATTTATGAATATGGTTTCAGTACCCCCTATGTACAGAAAGTGATAATCAGTGTTCAGTTTCTAAAAATGTAATTGTCAGGGCTTGGGCCTGCCTGTGAGCTATACCATCTGCCCTGGAAGCTTCCTCCTTAGTCCGAGAAGGTGGGGACAAGCTGAATTTGCCTAGTGGTGATACTTTTAAAGATGACTTCATGCATTCTCGAACCTTGGCCCTGTTATTCAAAATGGATTCTGTGAATGATGTCTTATGAGCCCGGAAATATATTAAGACCTGGTGGTAGTGATGGTGATCCAGTTGTACGAGAAAATTGAGCTTCCTTCTCCTGACTGTAGAAAATGAGAGCTACACTTTACCCCAGAGATACATCAAGTGGAGAAGTTGGAAGACGTAGCCTGAGTTATTGGAGCAAAAGGAACCCTGGAAAAATATAGCATAAATTATTATATACTATACAATAATTATATAGTGTATAATATACCATACTATATTATACTATAATTAGTCTTCCAAAGAACTTTGTATCATATTGCCAACATGGTTTAAATGGATTATACTCTTGTGTTCAACATCTACAATAAACTTTATACAATGCTCTATTACAGTCTAAAAGAGATATAGCCAGGATCTCATATAATGCAGAGTGGGCTGCAACCCTCACACTTTAAAGCTGAGTACTCAGTTTAAAGATTTGGAGGTGCCATGAAGGAGAGGGAGGTGATCCATTCACAAAATTACCTCCATGGTTGTCTTAGACACTCACAGAATATCCATTTCTCAAGGGGAGGCTGGTGAGCACCAAAGGAAGGTTGTGGGCTTTGTATTAAAGGATCCTGTAGTACAACTTGTGAAAAGCAATGTTACATTTTTTATCAACACCTCCCTTTTTTGTATAAGGAAAACTAAAACAGAAATGTATATACTTTTTGTTTTAATAAACGGCAAATATCTAGTATTGTAGATTTTAGAATTGTATATCAAAATTAATATTGTGCCTTCTGTTTTAACCATATTTGGACAGCCAAGTAATTTACACAAAGTATCTCCTTGAGAAGAAAGGCCCTACCCTACTCCCTATATTAGTCTGAATTTTGACAGAATCCCCACTAGTGACTTATAGCATTTTCTAGCATCACCAAAAATCGTTGTACTCATATAAGAGTAACAAGGATCAATACAGAGATGACACTAGAAGATGCTATAAGCCACTAGTGAAGATTGTGCCTTAACATAAGCCAGACAGACACATTATGAAATGATACCTTGAGTTTTCCACTGATGTGTGTAGTAATACCTCACCTGAACAGATCAATAGGGCATTAAACTCAGATCCATGCTTCATAGAATAAACCCAAACTATAACCCCTGTGCTCATGACATTGCCCTTGTCTTATCCCCAGGTAATTTTTTTACCCAGTATGGTTTTCATAGTACAAAATATTCAGCTGCTACAATACACATAAGGCAATACAGGTAGTCCTCAACTTACGACCATTCATTCAGTGACCATTTGAAGTTACAACAGTGCTGAAAAAAGGAGACTTACAACTGGTCCTCAGAGTTACAGCAGTCCCTGCATCCTCATGGTTATGTGATCACGATCTGGACACTTGGCAATCCATTTACATTTATGACCGATTGCCAAGCACCCAGTGATCACGTGATTGCCATTTGCAACCTTCCCTGCCAGCTTCCACCGAAAGTCAGTGGGGAAGCCGGCAGGGAATGTCACAAGTTGCTAGGGTAAGTCTCCCCCACCTGCACACCCTCCCCAGCCCTTCTGCACTCACGCTGTGCTGGCCACTCGTGCACCCTTGCACACCCTCCCCAACCTATGTGGCACCTCTTGAGCATCCCTGTGCACCCTCCTTGACCCATGCAGCACCCCTCACACACTGCTGCACACCCCTGCGCACCCTCCCTGACCCACCATGCCCCCGTGCACCTCCGCACTCCCTCCTCCACCCGACAGCAGCCACTTATCTGCCTGCTGGCCTGGACCTTACAACTTCCTGCTGGCTTCCCCACTGGCTTTGGTTGTGGGGAGCTGGCAGGAAGTTGCCTCACCTAACAACCATGGAATTCAGTTAACAGTGGCAACCAGGACTGCAGGGATTGCCATTGCTAAGCGATGCGGTTGCACTGTACGACCGCATTGCTTAGCGATGGAAATTCTGGTCCCAGTTGTTGTAAGTCGAGGACTGTAAAGGGAATTAGGAAAATGTATCATGATGTCCTCAGTTCTTTCTATTGCTGTAGCAAGGACTGAAATCAACTAAGGGTGGCAAATGAAGAAAGACTCCCATAAGGTAACACCAAATCAATGGGTGTATATTATATTGTGGAAGAATGCAACTTGATCCAGCTTCATGGTGAACCAGTTGTTCCCCAGCATATGGAGGTGAACATCTGCAGAATTTACAGTTGTGTGGATATGATAAATCCAGGAAATGTCTACTAGAAAGGTGAAGTGAGGTGCATAAGAATTTTTGTTTTGTTTTGGGTTTTTTGTTTAATATTTCCTGGAGAGACCTAAAATGGGTAATTTAGTATACCCGTAACAAAGTTAAAGAATATGTTGTATGATTGCTTTTTAATGTTTTTATCCATTACCTCCTCAAAGCAAAACATAAAAGGAAGCCTCATATTTTCGTGATATGTAACCATGTAATGAGAAGAAAAATGAAATGTAATTTGTCAATAAATAAAACATATTTTGCTTGCTGTAAGCCTGATTGTTTTCCTGTTTATATATATTGCAAATACATAAAGATGTATGTATATACACCCAAGCAGTAGCTTTAAGGTCAGACACTACTTCCTCAATTAAATTTGAACCTCAAAACATAAAAGTATAGGTTTTTATAGTGAAAAAATAATGGATTAGTAAAACTGGTCCACAGAGAATTTAAACATAATTTGAAAGGGCATGCAATTTTCTCTCTTGATAGGAAGGCTTATTTGTAGAACACAGTATTTGAATCCTCAAAGTTTGGTATGATTGAACCAGTATTGTCTTTAGGCTCTCAGTGGAAGAATTAACATTCCCCCCCCCCAAACATAGTGTACAGTATGTAGCAGTCTAATATTAGTACTTATTCTGCTATTTTGATAACAGATATAATTGGAACCTGATTTTTCAAGCAGTCCAAAGCTGCAACGCTGTGGCCCCAGTTGATCTTCCAGGGTTTGTAGGGTATATTGGAGACAGGTTCCTCTGACCATAGCAAAGATCCCAACTCAGATGCTTCTTTTTTGTCCCACCCAAAAGTGATAACAACAATTGCTTCTTGGATAGCAGATCTTCAGAGCTGGGAAAAGGAAGTAATTTTGGTGTGGCATAAAGGCATCCTGAGGCTGAAAATCTGTGGAAGCAAAAATCTCCCCAATACACCATGACATCCCTAATTGCTATGAAAACACGGCCCAATCTGGAGGTGATCTGAAGTACAGTAACTTATTTGATGGCCAATAGCTAAGAGAAAATTGGCTTATAATAGTTAAAAAAACAAAACAGGAAAAGTAACAAATATCACTTCTCCCTCATTTAACTGTTGATTATCCATTGCTATCAAGGCAGTGGACATCTTATAGACTCTGATGGTCTGAAGGCTCCATCAAAACAGACCTGATTGCCCTACCCAGTAATTATAAAATCAATTTTAGTGTGGAAAATTCACTTTTGAATAACAAGCCTGAACCAGCAATTCTTTATTCACAGAGATCCAGAAAAGGGCTGTAGCTGACCCTGAACACCCCTGCATTTCCTTATGTCCTGCGTCACTGCCAGTTGTCATCCCTACTCCATGGTCTGATGCCTGGTCAGCAGCTAATTATAGTAACCGCCATATTTCTGAGCTGGCATGGCTTGAAGCTGTTGCAAAATTTGTCCTGGTGGGTAACTGCTAACACAGGACCAGACAAAAATGGGGATGGCTGGTGGGGTAGGCTTAGTGTAAAAAAATGACAGAAGGTCTTCTGCTCTTCAGTGGTTTGTTCCTGGTTGCTTCTCTCTTGGCTTGCGCAGCGCAGTGAGCGGCAGTTGCGCAAAGCTGAACAAGCTCTCTAGAACTGGTGAAAAATTCCCAGGGGCGGGACTGAACTCTCAGGCCACTAGTGGTTTATTATGCAGATAAGAGACAAGGAAATGGAGTTAAGGAGATGGATACAGTGAAAAATAATACTGTTCTGCTCAAGAAGATGAAGATGTAGACAAGGAGGGGCAATGCTGATACTCCTAGCTTCTCATGGGCCCCTCCAGAGCCTTGGATGTGGCTCCAGAACTGCTTCCTAATAGTCATGAACGTTGTGAGCGCTGCAGAAAGACAATAATAACGACAACACAGAAACAATAACTGCAATCTTGTGTGACTGGCTGAGGACCATATTTTTAAAAATGTCCATTGTCACATGGACAGGGACAAAATAAAAAATGAGTGTAGGAGGGCAAATTAGAAAACAATATATAAACAAATATAAATGAAGCATTCCCATTTTTACAATATTAAAAATAAGATGTATTTTAAAATGTTTGTTTTTAATTTGTACCCCATCTTTCTACCAATATGCCAATATGACACTCAAAGCAGCTGAAATACTCTCTGATGTGGGATACATTTTTGGTCAATTAGAAAAAAAAAAGAATTCCATTGTTTCAAAGATTAATCCCTCCCTCCCTCCCTCCCTTCATCCATCCATCCATCCATCCATCCATCCATCCATCCATCCATCCATCCATCCATCCATCCATCTCCAAATAACTGAGCCATCAGTGTTTGACAGCAATTTAGTAATTTAAAATTCAGCAGCAAATCTTATCACCAAGTATAATCATACTATACATTTTTGGAAGCACATTAGAAAATTTGGACAGAAACAAAGTCTCTGTGGGTGAACATAAGGCCAGCTTTGTTCGAGGCATTATGGGAGACATGAAATAAATGGTGAGCAGACTCCAGCGTGGTTATTGCAGGTGTCAGAGTGGAAGCAAATAATAAAGAAAGCGAAGATAGTACCAATAGTAATAGGTACCTTGGGTGCAATCCCAAAACATCTGGAACACCACTTGAAGATCATCGGTGTTGACAAAATCACCATCAGTCAATTGCAAAAGGCAGCTTTACTTGGAACAGCTTACATCCTGCGACGATACCTTTAACACCATCAAACAATCACATCTGCCTATCCCAGGTCCTTGGGAAGGACTCAATAGGTGGATAAAAATGCCAAATCCAGTCTAAACATCTGGCTGACTGTGTGACCAACCATAATAATAACAATTTGTTAAACTTGTATGGGGAAGGAAGGAAGGAAGGAAGGAAGGAAGGAAGGAAGGAAGGAAGGAAGGAAGGAAGGAAGGAAGGAAGGAAGGAAGGAAGGAAGGAAGGAAGGAAGGAAGGAAGGAAGGAAGGAAGGAAGGAAGGGAAAGAATTGTGATGTTGACTCCAACAGCTGAGAAACTGTTGAAGATTTCCTTCTGCAGGCCAAATCTAGTCTAAAGATAATGCTGTTCATTGGGAAAGCTAGAGGTCTTGAAGCTGCCTATCAGCAAACACTGGACTATTGGTTCCTCATTTGACTTATCTGACTTATCATTTAAACATTTTAGGCCAATACTAGATAACTGTTACCAAACCAAAGTGAAGATTTTAAAACTGAAATATAAGAGCTAAGAATATAAGGTTTCCAGGTGTGGTGCAACTTTAAAATCTGGCATTGTGAAACCACTGAAATGTTTTTGCTCAATAAATATTGTATGGATAGTACCAACTGCTCTTGATCAAATGGGGGCTTTCCCCTCTCTGCCACTTTTGATGCTAGGCTGGAGAGTTTTACTGAACATCAAGGTGTGTGAGACAAGAAGAGTGGACTGAACGGGCCTCTTTTCCACGCTCTTCTGGGCGGAGGAGCCTCTGCTGGTTCCAAATTCATCTCTTTGCCTTTACTTTGATATTACACGAAGCACAGAGCTGGTTGTACCCTGTTCCTTCTCCACAGCCACCACCATTATGAGTTCATATATTTAGGTTCAGCTCAGCCTATGGTTATTAGTGTCCCTTCAGATTACTTGAACAAATACAAAATTGTCCTGATTTTGACTACAGTTTTGTCAAGTCATTGCAGCAATATTTTGGACATTAAACAAGCACAAGGACAATTGCTTAGATGAAATCGTATATCCTGCCACAATAACAAAGGCCAGATGGCATGAGCAATGCTATTGGGCAATGGCATTTGATAGCAGTTTATTCCCCGCCATGCTACTGGTTGAGTGGCAGTAACAGGGTTGACTATATGGTGATTATAGAATGGACTTTTCTTGGTTAAGTGTTGACATCTCTATCTACGCTCTCCCATTCTCTTATTATACTGAAGGCCTGAATTTTTAAAAAAAATTTATTTATTTATTTATTTATTTATTTATTAAATTTTTCAACCGCCCATCTCCCCCCAATGGGGGAACTCTGGGCGATTCACAACAAACATTAGAACATAAAATATATAAACACACAAAACCTTAATTTAAAACATTACTAAAAAGAAGAAGGAGAGACCAAGAGGATGAAAAATCTGAGGCTGAAGGCAGAAGGACTCTATGGGGCTAGCCATTCCCATGCTTGAGGTATTCTCACCCCACCACAGGCCAGGTGGCAGAACCAGGTCTTCAAAGCCTTACGGAAGGGCAGGAGTGTGGGGGCTAATCACACCTCCAGGGGCAGAATGTTCCAAAGAGCGGGGGCTAATGCAGAGATACAATGGTTGTCTCCCCCCAACTAGAGTTTCTAAACAGGCTGGTTGCTCCGTCTTCAGCGTGGCCAAAATTAGACTTGTCAATCAGGCAAACAGGTGGCCCTATTGCTTCAAGTGGACCCCCCTCTCCCAAGGCCTTCCTTTTCAAAAGCCAATGAGAAGTGATGTCGAAGGGACAGAGGCAGACCTGTCAGCAGATCTGGAGTATAAAAAGCCAAACCACCATGTTTGCCCTTCTGAGCAGTCGTGCATTCCCAGCCTCGCCTCGGGTGTAGGGATTGCAAAGAAAACAAAACTACACCGTTTCGACTGTGTAGTTTTGTTTTTGAGGGCTAGAGGCTCAACCATTCTCATGTTGGGATTGTTTAAAATCATCCTCTGGATAAGGACGTCGTTCCAGAAACTTCCGTTTGGGCTTAGCCCGCTCCACTTAGGCACTCTTGTGAAATCAGGTTAGTAGCATGTCTGCAAGAATTGAGTGATATCTATCTGTCAAGTAAGCTCTGGGGCACGTTTCTTTAATGATTTTAAATACAGCCCCTGTATGCAGGGATGCATATGAGAAGGTGCATTGGGGGGGGGGATGTCGGGGGGGAGAGGGAGAAAAGTCTGCAGCTCTTTGTAGGATTTGTTTTGGGGAACGCACTTTTCCCATGAACAAAATGATGCCTGGTTGTTGGTGAACTCTTAGATCTTTGAAATAGGTGGCTATCGTTTCTTAAAATGTGCTTGAGGGTGAAAAGTTATTTCAAATGTTGGGTTAACTTTTAATCCTTCCAAAGAGTGTTGAAGGTTACATTACTTGCAGATAAACCAAGACGTTCCCAGAATAGCTCTGATAAAGCCACATAGTCGTGGCTAGGCGCTGATGACTTTTTAAGGGAATCAGCTGCTGGAATATCCATTACATCGCAGCTCTGGACCACTTGCCTCCTGTCACTCAAACCTGGAATGGTTATTTTGGGAATGTGACATTTCAGAAGCATACCTTTGAAATACTAGCAATACAAAAGCCATATAAGATCACAATTGAATAACAGGAGATTTTCCTCATCTGTTGTGGAAGCTGGAAAAAAATTATGACCAAAGCACCCGCAATATTGAACTCATCTTACAGTTTAGAAGAAACGGTGTGTGGTTTCATTTTTTTTAGTTGGAATTTATGGCTACAATTAATTTAGAGTAAAGTAGATAATATTTATAGTCTGGCTTAGTTTAACTGAAATACATTTGTGTAAAACATTTCACTACGAAAATCTGGAGCTAGTAACTTTAAAAAGAGGGATGACTAAATTGAGTATATTATGCTTTAATAAGAAGACCTATTAGCATTTTTTCTGTCTCTCATTCTCTTTCTTTCTTCATCTTATGCTATGATTGTTCCATTATCAAAACCATAGCAAATTTTTTAAGGTGACCAAAAAATATAGGCTTCACATAAATCACTGATATTACTGGAATCCTATTTTTGGTTGTCATAACTCCTTGTGACTCTGTTCAGTCCCATACGGTGAATCATCATAAATATCAAGTTAACATTAAGTACTCAGTTGATGTATCAGAATAAATTGATTTTACATTGATAGGCATCCATATTAAGAAACATTTTGCAGTAAAATCAGTTACTCTTGTTTGAATACGTACTCTTTCTGTGGTTTACAAGGCAGTGAGGACATTGTGTTAGAGCAACAAATATTATATTGGGCAAAGTATAGTTTTACAGATTTTGTACCTTCCTGCAGTTGTTCAAACCATCAATGTCAGTTGTTATCTTATAGCCAAGCTCACATTTCAGACTTGGCCTTTTCTCCTTCTATCCTAGGTTCAACTGCCCTGCTCATATTTTTGCATTTTTTTCTTTTCTTTTTTTCCTGTATTGGCCTCCTCTTACCAAAAACTTTTTTCACATTAAGGGAAACTTTTCAAATAATTTATTTTAGAAAAAAACTAACTTTTTTTAAGTACTGTGTTTTCATTTAGTAGGAAAATACAATAAATTACAATTTTCAAACAGTTTTTAGTTTGTAAAGATTTTTTTTCCCAATTCCAGTTGGGAGGGGATTTAGAAATGGTTATATAGAAAGGCATGGCAAAATCAACGTTAAAAAGTAAGCTCTTCAGTGGCACAAGTATTCTGTTTGATCATCTGTTGGTTCTTTGAACTATTGACAATTTGCAATGACTTATTAATCAGTGGGATAAGCAATATAGAAAAATAATTTAATTATATAATTTTCAAGAAATGCCACATTTCAAAAATTAAGCCATTCAAGAGCTACAGGTCTAATCTGATTAGAACAAATTCCTCTATAATACCTCATACTTATGCTGCCTTTTTATGCCTGTTGCTTCCACAGATTGTTTTCTCATCTACTATTTTTATGTTTGTCTTTCTTTCCAGAGTGCCTGCAAAGATGACAACGAAAGCGCCAACATTTACACAGCCGTTACAAAGTGTTGTGGCACTGGAGGGTAGTGCTGCAACCTTTGAGGCTCATATTAGTGGTGAGGCTTCCATACGTTTTTATGGTCACTGTTTTCTTTCCTGTTGCTGATATCTCCAAAAGCATGGTCAAGGGGACAGCCTTTCTAATGCCTCAGATAATTGAAGGACACATGGGGTGGGACTCCTTTAGATAGGTAATGGGTAAAAGAAAAGGTCTCTTCAGGGGAAGAGAGGAACTGGGTTCTTCATGCTCTAGTTTTGCATCAATTTGAAGACCACGAAGTCAGCAATACGTTGGGTTAATTCAGGGATCCCTAGAGATCTGGAGTCAATGGACATACAGTATTTTACACTTCGACAGCATATCACGGTTACTCCAAGAAAATGGCATTCTCAAAATGGCCCCACCCTGGGCATGGCCATGCTTAAAACATCAGTTTACCAGAACTCAAATTGTTGAGTTATTCCCTGCTCACTGTTAACTCCCCACTTATCTTTTCCCTCTTTTTTTCTGGATAGCAGGGCATTTTACAAAGAAAGCATTGGGCTACATTCACCATTTTTATTTTCTAAGACTGTCTAAGATGAAAATTAGCATATCTGGACTGCAAAATCCAGACGGCCAATAAATGGAAGCATAGAGATACAGATTCTTTTACCATCTAGCGGTCCTGTAGTTATTTACAGCCCAGACATGGCAGCCCTAATGGAGACCGAGTGGAATCTATGAGTGTTCTTGTATCTCAGGGTTAGCTTGTGGATCACAATAATAATGTTGATTATTATAATGAACCATTATATTATATTATAATATAATAATAATAATATTATATTATATTATTATAAAGAACCATTAGGAGTTCAGTTTCTGAATCTCCTAAATTTTAAGCTAGCATTAAGTAATTTTTGAAAGTCCTAAACCTATATATTGTATATAACGTTCCCCAGCTTTTGTAAGCATTGTAGCATGCAGCTATGGTAGTTGTGACATCAGTATAAAAATCCCACCTCTTTTATATGTGCATCAACATTGCATGTGCTTACTAAGAGCTTTGATTGTGATGGCACCACCACCATCTTGCTCCCCATCCCCTTAGATGCCACTGGCAGCATGACTATTTTAGATGTGGAGCAATTCTTGCCAGGCCAATGAAATCATACTGTACTTTATGGCAGCCCACATCTTTGTAAGTTAAGAGCCATATTACAGGAACTGAATACAATATGAAAATATTCCCTGATTCAGAACATATACATGTATGTATACCATATGCACATTTGGATTATATACTGAAAATATATCTATTTTCACCAAGCAGGAAAAACAATGTGCGTATTTATCATGTTGTCATGATCAGTGAACTATGTGCAGAATTTAAGTAATATGTGTGAGCAATCAAGGCAGGACTCACTTCTAGAAAGGTCTCTAGTATAGACCTTACTTAGAAATCCCAGCTGTTTGGTCTCCTTCTCTGAAGCATATTTAACTTCAATTATTTATTATGAGCTGGGAATTATAAGATATCAGAGAAAGGATAACACTCATTTAGTCATGCCCCACTTGCTGCAGCTGCAGGAGCAATCTTGTCTACCACTAACTTTAAAAGATACATTTTTAAAAGAATCAATTGCCCTGGTGATATCCAAAGGTTAGTTCAGAATTTGAAATGGTAAGTTGAATCAATATTTGCCAATCAAGACTTTCCTACTCATTAGCAAAAATACGATGATCACTTACAATTCTAAGAAGTATGTCAGTCTTTGGGATTTACCTCCCCACTCCTGACGCTTCTTTACTGATTTCTCTGGCAGGAAAAGAAAATACAGGAAGGTGTGGGAATTAAGTAGGAGAGTGACTCAAATAAACATTCTGTCCCAAGCTCCTCAAATTCTTAAAAAAGGCTTTGCATGTAGTTAAAGGTGCCAAGCCTTTCTGCAGTTTTGCTTACTTCTAAGCAGTCTTTTTGCCCCAATACTTTTCTCCCAGCTGAATGATGTCCAGTATTATAATTCAGCTCAACTGAGAGGTTAACAATAATTCAGTAGAGGAAGTGCATGAGAAGTATATATATATATCTGGACTCTTTATCTATGCACCTCTGATGTTTAAAGCAGATCCTTCTCCTTTTCTATATTATCTGAGCAGTTTTGTGTTTAAAACATCTGTATAGACCCCCTGCCTGGTATAGCCATGAGTATATGAGGATATTGGGGTGGGGGGTGTCTGAAAATTTAGTTGACTGAAATGTTGTGGCCTAAAGGATCTTAGTTTTATATGCTCCAACTGTACTGGTTTGTTGTATGTTTTCTTTTAATGTTGTTACAATGCTTTGGGATTAGATTATTGAAAAGCACTTTTTAAA
Organism: Python bivittatus; assembly: GCF_059951505.1. NCBI lineage: Eukaryota > Metazoa > Chordata > Lepidosauria > Squamata > Pythonidae > Python > Python bivittatus. The sequence continues at coordinate 18,672,269 of NW_028277040.1, forward strand.
AAATACAAATAAATGATACAGATATAGACCCTAAAACTTCTGGAACATACCACTGAAATCAGTCATACTGTTGAGGTCAAGTTTATATTGTATACTGCTAGAAAATGACAGTATTTACCTGATAGGCAGAGGACCCTAAATTAATATTGACACCTCCCAAGGAAGATTATATAGTAAAATATAATCTGCCTCTATCACTAGATTTTAAACAAATCAAAGGCAGCCTTCTGTCCTTACTGTAAATCCTCTAAACATAGCATTTTGTTGTGTTTACTCCTTTTTTCTGAAACACTGATAAATTCAATAGAATTTTGCACCAAATATGCAAAAATGCCTCCTTGCCCTCCACCGTCCTAGTAATAATGGTTTCCAAGTAGTGGCTCCCTCCATTGATCACTATTTCTTGACAAGCTCTCTATTCCCATGCTGAGAGTATGGAACTGAGACTATGGGACAGCAATCTGACAGGAAAGATTTTAAGTTGTCTCCTTCTCTCTTTGGCTCATTGCCCCATCTTAAACTTCCTTTAGACCAGTGTTTCTCAACCTTGGCATCTTTAAGGTGTGTGGACTTCAACTCTGGAGTCCGGATATCTTAAAGGTGCTAAGGCTGAGAAACACTGCTTCAGACTTTGCATTCAATCATATTCCTCTTTGTATCTCTCAAAGTCAGATCCCTCCACCACATTAACTGGGATTGATAGGACAGTGAAATTAGTAAACAACTAACGTAATGCTTCCCTGCCCCTTCTGCATTACAGTGAGAGGTCCTGATTTCTGAGATTGTGATTGCATCTGGACATAATTCTAAGCCATAACAGTTAGGCTCACACATCATTACCAAAAGCAAACTAAGTGTAGTTTAGCACGATGTGTGAAATAGGACTGAGTCTCTCTTGCTTTTGTTTTCAGTCCAACCTTTCACATACTGCAATCTTATGGTAACACTAACTCATACTGCAAGATGTTGTAAATCTTTTGTTCCCCCAAGTTACTCATTATGTTAGACAGATTTGACAATGATTCAGTACTTGGTTATTGTGATGCACCAAAACTCTATGGACTTTTTTATCTCTTGAAATCTGACCTCCTAAATCACAAGAAGAGTATCTTTTATCGTTGCACCTACATGTCTTTCCTTCTCAAGCATCAGGCATTTAAAATATAGTCTTTCTTTGATAATACCACCTAAGAGTATAAATGTCTCTTTGTGTCAGATATTGAGGAATAGCAGCAAACTGTATCCAAAAGAAAGCAGATCAGAATGTTACAGAAGAATCTGATAATATAACCTTTCAATCTGTAACATAAAATAGATTGAGCCTTTTCCTATTTTTTGGAGTTGTGTTGTAGTAAGCTTAGATTTTCCCCAGTGCCCTGCAGTTTCCTTTGTTCTATCCCAATTACTGAAGCCCTTGATCCAGCCTTTTAATGACTTTACCATATACACTAGCAAGAACTGGGGGTATTTTGGAACTGATGCCAATGGGATCTTATGAACACTCCTCTTTCCTTCACTGTCCTCCTCAAGGTTTCCCAGTTCCTGAGGTGAGCTGGTATAGGGATGGCCAGGTTATTTCTGCTGCAGCTCTGCCCGGTGTGCAGATCTCATTTAGCGATGGCCGCGCTAAACTTGTGATCCCCGCCGTGACCGCAGATAACAGTGGAAGATATACCCTACAAGCCACCAATGGATCTGGACAAGCTACAAGTACCGCGGAACTACTTGTTACCGGTATGTTGTGATTATTGATACCTTCCATCTTTCATTTTAGAGCTTGGTGAACAGAGTTCACAAAGATGAAGGCTGAATTGAAAAACTATTAAGCAATCATGTCTTTAAACAAGGTATTAGGGTTCTTAAGATCTAACATATCCCTCAGTCCTAACATATTTAAGTGTAAATAAAGACCAGTAAAAAATAATGAATATGAAAACTGACTTACACCAGTCAGTTCTCAAGAACCCGTACAAAAAGGATATCAACAATCATGCTTTTATGCTCACACTATGCTTTATGTATATTATTATTATTATTATTATTTATTTTTTATTTCTGTGGGGTGTACCTATACAGATTTCGCATCTGCCTACCTCCTGATATTTCAAGGGAAAGTGTCTTTATAACCTGAATATAGAAAGCTTTACTTCTATGTGCCTCATTTTAAATCCTGCCTCATAATTTCAGAATTATGGGCAACGTGCATGTGGCTCCCAAAAGCCTTTGGGTTGCAGCCTCTCAGTCAGTTGAAATCCTTTGTCAATTTTCAGAGGCAGAGTTTGCAACTAAAAATTGATGGTTTCATTTTCTGCTTTTTTCAGCCAGGGAATATAGTAAAACTGTTGTGAAAACTTTAGAAGAATCTCAAACCATTCTAGAAAAAGGTCTGGAAATCCTGGGTCCATCCAAGGCCCCTTCATGCCATTGTCGTTGCTCATTTTGTGTCATTATTGCACCTTTTTCAAACAAGTTGCAGCTCCCTACAACTAAAAGGCATTCTCTCAGCTAGAGATTTTGCTGGAGTGGATCTATAGAACAAAATAAAATACAAATAATTCCTTTCTTTCTAATCCCATTAAAGGGATATTTTTGCACTAGCTGGCCATCCATAAACTTGCGCTGTCCAGCTATGTTGGGGTACATCCACCATCAACCCCATCCAGCCTGGGATGTTGACAGTTGTCCAGAGTAACTGGAGTATGTAAGCATGAAGAAGATGGATGTGATGGTCAAACAATTTGTAGTGCTCTCTAAAACACACCTGTAGCCATATTATTCCAATTAATAAGAGCAATCATATGTAGACTTTTTAATTTTTTTAAAAATCATACGGAATTACAATTTTCAAGTGAAAAGTAAAAATTGAGATTTCCCTTCCTAGAACATTTAATATGCACCCATTATACCCATATAAAAGCTTATGTATTATCCATGATGTTCCTTATGTTTGCTCTTGCTTATACATTCCTTCCCTTCCCTTCCCTTCCCTTCCCTTCCCTTCCCTTCCCTTCCCTTCCCTTCCCTTCCCTTCCCTTCCCTTCCCTTCCCCTTCCTCTCCTCCTCCTCCACCTTCATCTCCTCCTCCTCCTCTTTACTCTAAATTACAGCCGAAACAGCGCCACCCAACTTTTCACAACGACTACAGAGCATGACAATTAGACAAGGAAGTCAAGTTCGACTTGACGTGAGAGTGACTGGAATCCCTACACCTGTGGTGAAGTTCTATCGGGATGGAGCAGAAATTCAAAGCTCCCCCGATTTTCAAATTTTACATGAAGGAGACCTCTACAGTTTAATAATTGCAGAAGCTTACCCTGAAGACTCCGGAACCTATTCAGTAAACGCCACAAATAGCGTGGGACGAGCCACTTCAACAGCTGAACTGCTCATTCAAGGTAAGGACGGTTTAGATGTTTGTGAGCCAGGACAGTCAACCAAGAATGATTTTTTCCCCAAACTATAGAATTATACCAGTAGGGCAGCAAACCTCACAATGATTGCTCTTCTGTCAACAAATCCATCAACTCCATTTCTCTCAGGTGATTTTAATGTGGCTGTAAAATTTCACCCTGGACAGAAGCTGATCATAAATACTTCAGCGTGACAAAAAGATAAAATCGTTTTCAGAAAGAACAGCAAGAAATATTCAGCTTCTTTTCTTCCCCTGTTAATATAAGAAAAACAAGTACACTAACTTATTCCTAGTGTGAGGCACAGTGTATATGCTTGCAATTGTTTTACATTGTATTGTTAATCTAAAATCCAGTAAATCAGCGACTAAATTCTTCCCTCCAGGGTTTATCTTGCTGGGTATTCTAGTTTCATAATAACTTGCTTAAGCATAGACTGAAGTTTAAGCCAAGCTGCAGTCGCAGCCCAGTGGAGGAGCAGAAATCCAGGCCTTACTGTATTCAACAGCTCCAGCGCACGTGTACACTCAGAACCCCATCTGCACATGAGGCGCCTTTAAAGCAGAAACGAACTGCTTGATTAGAAGGAGAGTCACCGTTCTTAAGCAGCTAACCTAGGGAAAAATCCCTATATTGAGCCAGGGGCGTAGTCTGAGCAGGACTCCAGGTGGCCCTTCAAACACAGTGGGTCCAGGTTATCGCCTTTGGTGTGTGGGAAGCACATTACAATCTAAAGAATGCCCCCCATAGAATCATTGCATCCAATGGCTAACATTACCCAGTGGATGGTTCAAGGTGCTCAGTACTGTCTTCCACTTTGACCAGTAAGAGACAAGGGATGTTCCCAAGCCCCTGCTGATGTTAGGGATTGAACTCTGGGGTGGCACCTTCTGGAAGCATAGCTTCATCCCTGAGTTTTGGCCCTTCCCTAAAAGACAAGAATGGGCTGCTGAAATTGTACACACAAGACAGTTCTGCATGTACAATTTCCCTACAACAAGCTAGAGTTACCTGTTTGGAAACTGGTTTCCACTGGCATTGTTTTTGAACAATGGATCTTTCATTCAATAGTTAGATTTAAGCAAGCAAATTAAAGTTTTGAATAATAAGTAAGTAATTTGAATTGCTGTGAATGTTGCCTGCTAATACTTTTATTTATTTATTTATTTGGATTTAGAGGCCACCTAACATCCAGCAGCTCTGGGTGGTTTACATCTCTAAAAGTAGGAAACAGGAAAAGAACTCAGGAAAAGAAAAAAGACATGTACCTAAAATATATAGGTTGGATTTACATATCATACTAAGTAACAGTGTGATTTTTAAATATTTATTTAAGGCAAAGTCACTTATGACACAAAATGTGAATTCAGCTATTGGGATTAATAAACCATGATTTGTGGGTTAGCATTATGTGAGAACTAGGTTACTATGGCTTATTCAACAAGCTGTGGTTAATGTCATGGCTTAATATTTTGATAGTTGTTTTTTCCTAGACATTATTCAAGCCCTATCCATGCATTTAGCTTCCCATATGGGAAGGACTGAACTACAAAAGAAATATAAAAGCGCATCAGTGTCCCACCTGTTCCTAAGGCTAAAATCCTTAGGTGGTTAGTTAGGGCTAAAATCCAAAAAAAGATTTGTAAGCATGTTTGACTTTACAAAGCTGTCTGTGGCCAGAAAACCTGATTAAAAATGGGCAATTTTAAAGGACAGATAAGCATGCTTGTAGCTCCCTTTTAAATGTTCATTTAAATGTTCACCTTTAGATGTATGAAGGGTAATTAGGGGCAAACGATGGTGTCCTTTTGTGCCAGCTTCCAGTGGTTCCTTAGTTTAGCTCTTCATATTTTACTAGGGAATACCTTCCTAGAGTTTTGCTTAGATGCCCTTATTTAGGCATTGTTCTCATTAAATGTAGTAGTGTTTCCTTCTAAATAGACCATCCTAAGCTTCGCTATTCTTGGCTTAATACTACAGTTGTATGAAAAGGCTAATTTGATATGAATTCATCTCCTTATTAATCTGCACCTAAGAGAATTCATCTATTCAATCATTTATTTATTTGCCCTGTGGAGCTTTTCTATATAAGGGTAACATCTCCTTCAAGTTGAGCACAGCTGCTGGGGACTTTGTGGAAAGGATAGGTCTGCACAGCTTTCTTGATAATAGTATATATGAACCCATAAATAAATCATAGATTGTGTACTTCTGCCCGCTCCTCTCAGAACCAATTCTAATTTATTGCCATTGAAGAAGTCCCATTCTCTTTTCTCTAAGGTGAAGAAGAAGCCGTTCCCGCTAAAAAGACAAAGACAATTGTTTCGACTGCTCAGATTACACAAACAACACGACAAACCCGAACTGAAAAGGTTGGTAATTTGGCAGATTGTGTTACCAACAATTCCAAAGGCTGGGGCTTTAACCCTAGATCTTCATGAGCATTCTTGATCTTTCATTGCAGAAGATTGAAGCCCACTTTGATGCCAGAACACTTGCGACTGCTGAGATGATTATAGAAAGTGCCACTGGGCAGCAGCTGCCCCATAAGGCACCCCCACGCATGCTTCCTCGTCCTTCCTCTAAGTCACCAACTCCACCAATCATTGCAGCCAAAGTACAGATGGCACGCCAGCAATCACCATCCCCAGTCAGACAATCACCATCTCCTGTACGACATGTTAGAGCTCCTACACCATCACCAGTCAGGTAAACCACTCACATGTAAAATTCTGGTTTGACCCAGGTCAGGAAAAGGTAACAGGTAGCCCTGCAGTTCCCAGAATTCCTCATTATTATTAATTATGCTTGCTAGAGCTGATGGGAGTTAAAGTTCAAGAACATCTGGAGAATCACACTTTGCCTTTCCCTGGTTTAGTGGCAGGCAAACATTGATCTTTAAGAGGTACAGCAAAATATTTCTGGCCAGCAGTGCTATTACATAGTCCTGTGAGTTATCATAGGAAAAAAATTACATCTATATGTGTGCATGTATATGCACATGTCTGTCTTCTAAAGCTGGATCAAATATCACCTCTTTTCTTTCATGGGGTGATTTCTTCCCTGTCAACCAAAGAGAAACAAATACCTGTAGCTTTCAGATAGGGAATGGGTGACAGATTTCCCATAGGCAGACAGACAGACAGACAGAGAGAGACAGACACAGGCAGATTCTGAAGGGACTCCTGGGAAGTTGTTCCATGCAGCTGTGTCAGTAGTTGAAGCAGAATCAAAACTTGTGTTGTCATTAAATAATAATAATAATAATAATAATAATAATAATAATAATAATAATAATAATAATAATAATACCTGTCTCCTTATTTTAAAGATAATTCCATCGTCTACCATCTACTAAAACACTTTAGTATTTGTCTTCCCGTGAAGAAATTTGCAGAGGAAGTTTTTAGTCCAGTTCCTGATAATAATGTTGAAAACATTGAAGCGCTAGTATGAGTCAGCATATAAGCATAGATAAACTGTTTATTGGCATATAGATAGATAATTTCACCAAACAGCTTCTTTCAAACATTCTTAATGCTGACTGTAGCCCAAGCCAATTACTGAAAGGTGCCATCTAGTGGCAACCAATTCTTTTTTTTTTCTGTGATGTTCCCTGATCCTTCATATTTACTTGAAATAAGGCTGCTTGGAACCAGGAATCCAGAATTTCTGGTAATGTCTTTAGGTTGAGTGTGTAGATATTATATTTCAGTTGCAGACAAAGTAATCCAAAGTAAATGCCACAGTCTATTTCTATTTGCAGTCATACTGGAAGAGACATTTTAAATTAATATTTTTAAGGTTACAATAGCATTTTATTTACCTTTATTATAGCCTTCTATCACCTTTTCATTCCTACATACAAAATGGTTATGCCTTTTTACCCTTATGGAGGATTGTAATATTCATAGAATGTTTTGTTAATGAAATTATTACTATTTATAAAATATCATTTATGTCATCATCAGCTATAAACTAATCCCTCCGTGTAAAAAAACCACCCTAAATGTCATCTACATGGGATTCTAGCCTTTCCTCTTCCCTGATATATTTTCTGTACATAAGAATTCATTTTTATTTTTTAGAATTTTGGCGGGAGAATATTATAGCCCTGGTGTCTTGAGTTGCTGATTTGTCATTTCAGACAGGAAGAAAGCCATTTGGGGGGTCAGAATAGCTGGGAAGCAAACATAGATATCATATATTTTATAATCCCCTACTCTGCCTTAAAATATAGATATATAGGTACTCTTAGCTCTGCATCTCAAAGGAACAGAATGCCCATCTGTTGTTACAGAGATTTAAAATCACTCATTGTGATTTCCTAGATAAGGACCTACAATAGTATAGCCATAGAGTTACAATAGTTTTACAATAGTGACATCTGTAGGACAGTTCTGTAATTGGTGACAATTTCCACTTATGGTCTCTCCTTTTTGCAGCCAGGTTGCGTTCTCAAACTCAGTAGGCAGAAGAGAAAGGAAAAATAAGCAAAAAGCAAAATATTATTAATTTCCTAAAGACCTCTATTGCTAATGGACCTCTGCTCAGAATGTTCTTCTAAATCAGCCTTTCTCAACCTGATGGATTCTAATTCCTATTAGTTGCAATCAATCTAACCAGCAGTCAAGACTGATGGGAATTACAGTCCAAAACATCTGAAGTGCATCAGATTAGGAACAATTGGCAACATCAGTTTTCTTTGAAAATTATTACTAATTAATTTAAATCATTTATATGCCAGGAAGGCTCACAGTAATGCTAGCTGACTAACTGCCCTTAGGTTTAGAAAGTAAAAAGGCACTATACAAAAGGAAAAGGGGCTGCTGCAAGAAGAGTCAGGAACCAGTCCTTAAGATTGCAAAGAGTTTAGTTTGCATGGAATTGAAACTAAATGAACAATGGGAAGAAGGGCACCGTTTGATGGGATTGGGTATTCTGGAGGGCTACTGGCGGCTTAGCTTTCCATCTGTCCAGAGTCCCTTTGGTGGGCTGTTCTTCCCCGGCATCAATATCAGCTGTATTTTGTTACAGACCGGTGTCTCCTGCTGGGGTTGGAAGGCTCTCAGTCTCTACGTCGCCTATCAGACCTGTGAGGTCACCACTCTTGGTCCGGAAAACACAGGCAGCAGCGGCGGCAGCAATGGGGGCTGAGGTGCTTCCTCCATGGAAACAGGAAGGCTACGTAGCTACGTCTGAAACCAGAATGAAAGACACCAGAATAACTACGAGCGCCACCCAGATGAGGACTGAAGAAAGATGGGAAGGGAGATACGGACTGCATGAACAGATTGCTGTCAGCGGAGCCGCTGCAGCAGATGCCACCCTCGCAGTTGGTGCTGCTGCTGCTGCTGCTGCCGCGGCAGCAGTTACAGAGGTGAGTCCTTTGCACGGAAAAGTACTGTACTGCGCAAAGTGTAGGGCTTTTTGCTCAAAATAATGTGGTCGTGCCACAGAATGGGTCTGTTTTGAGGAAAATAGGCACCCTGTTCCTCTTTTTACTTGCTGTTATTTAGGCCAGGGGTTGGCAAACTTTGTTTTGTAAAGATCCTGCCCCTCCTCTGCCTCCATGGGTCCAGCTGGCAGGTCTGCAGGCCAAGGAACACGGCAGCCATTAATACGGTGCTGTCCCACCAGCAAGAAGGCTGCTAATAGGCTACCACCATTGACCCCGTCCCTTGCTCCTGCCCCTTGCCCCAGGAGCTGCCACTCACCTGCCCTTTCTTAGCCAGGGGCCATATAAAAACAGGCAGCGGGCCAGTCATTGGGTCCCGCTGCCATAGAATGCCAACCCCTAATTTAGGCAATTGTGCTATAATGTTGACACAGGACAATATGGTATAGCAGTTGCTTGCATTTGTACCGATTGCTCATGTTGCTGATGCTGTATCCCAATGAGCTGTCTTTTCATGTCACTCGTTTGGATCCTGCAGGACATTGACAGAACAGCAGCTGTCGCTACAGTAGTTGCAGCTGTTGACATGGCCAGAGAGAGAGAACCTCTTCCAAGCCCTGTAGAGCAGGTGGCTAGAAGGACAGCCACGACTGCAGTACACATTCCGCCTGTCCAGGAGCAGGTAGATATAAAGCAAAGTGACAATAAATAACACTCTCCCCTTGCTTTCCATTACATACTACTAATGCAGACATTTGCAGAAAGTCAACAAAATGCTGGCAAATGCTACAGACAAGCATGTCTTAATGATACAGACAAACCAATAAGCTGCTGCTTGTGGATTCAATGAATCCGCCAGAGTTAATGTCAGGAATTGGTTAATAGTTTTAAAACTGGTCCTGAATCAGTTAAATAACCTTGATTAAAAATTGAGTTCATCTTAATTCATCTAATGCATTTATCATAGTGACAAAGGTTTTCTGAAAGTTCATTTATTTTTTTCCCCCCTTGCTGAGCTTAAACTAACCTTTGCTCCCGAGTATATTTCCCTTCATTCGCTATTATATTTTGCATGCATTTTATAAAGGGACGATTGATTGAATTAAATGTTATAGCTTGCTTTTTCTTTGTTTTTGCCACTAAAAAAAAAGGTTAAAAAAGAAGCTGCCATAGTAGTTACTACTGCTACTGAGAAAGCCAGAGAGCAAGAAATGATATTAAGAGCCAGAGAAGCAGTTACTACAAAAGAAGAACAAATACAGATCACTGAGGAAAAGGTGAATAGTACCTATTTACTCATAGAAAAAAGTTACTTGAGTTTCATTTGCAAGCTTCATTTCCATGATATACTTTATTATCAATGTATAAGGGGGAATTCCCTCCCACTCCCCCCAACAAGTGCTATGAAAAGTCAGCCTACTGAATAGCCATGAAATGTTGTCTTTCTGTTGGCCCACACAAATTCAGAAAACTGAATTAGGTTATCCTGGGCAGGCATCTAGAATTCTGAAAGGATGTGAGGACGTATTTAAACGAACAAACAAACAAACAAACAAACACATTTATATGGCTGCCCATCTCACTGAACGTGACTCTGGGCAACATACAACCAGCAATTAAAACAATATCAAGGCTGTTTAAAAAACCTTTAAAATATAAATAAAAGCAAGATTTCAGGAGAGGAACAATCATTTAAACACAACATAACCATTGCACAGGCTCCCCCTGGGATCCCCAAGGCTGCTGGAAAAGCCACATTTTCAGGGCCTTCTGAAAGGCTAACAGGGATGGGGTAACCTTACCTCAGGGGGGGATAATGTTCCAGAGGGAAAGAACCACAGCAGAAAAGGCACGTTGTCTGGGTCCCATCAGATCGAACTGTTTAGCAGACAGGACCCGCAGTATGCCTCTCCTGCTGGACCCGATGGGATGGGTAGATGTACTGTAATTGTGAAGAGGCGATCCCTCAAATAACCTGGTCCCATGCTATGTAGGGCTTCAAAAGTCAAAACCAGAACCTTGAATTGCACCTGGAAGCAAACGAGCAGCCAATGCAGCTCAAGGAACAGAGATGTAACATGTTCCTTCCTAGGAGCACACATAACTGTCCACACAGCCACATTCTGCACCAGTTAAAGCTTCTGGATACTCTTCAAGGGCAGCCCCATGTAGAGTGCATTATTGTAATCCACTCTGGAGGTGACCAGGGAATGAGTGGCTGTGGGTAGAGACTCGCGATCCAGGAAAGGGTGCAACTGGTACACAATGTGAAGCTGAGCAAAGGCCCTCCTAGCCATGACTGCTACCTGCTCCTTGAGCAGGAGTCATGAGTCTAGAAGGAGCCCCCCCCCCCCATTGTGCACTGGGTCTGTCTGGCGTAGTGCCACCCCATACAGTACCAAAGATGATAAAGTCCCAGATCCAGAAGGCCCCAAAACTCAGAGCTACTCAGTCTTGCCAGGGTTCATTTGAAGCCTGTTATTCCCCATCCAGACCCCCACAGCCTCCAGGCACCAGGTGTAATGTGTGTGTGGAAAGACCTTGGGAGAAAGGGCCAAGAAACGCTGCCTAGGGAATGGCACAGTCATAAGAACCCTGTCCGCTTCCTCAGGTCCAACAGGTTCAAACCATTCCCAGATAACTGGGCAAGACCGTGCCCCAGGCATCTCCACTAGACCCATACAAAGCTAATGTCTAACTGGGAATGAATTTGAGGGCTTTTGGCTGACAGATGCTTTGCAAATTCCTCTGTGTGGCCCTGTAGGTGAGCTTCCAAGTCCTCCTTCCCCAGGAGGGCTCAGGTCACCCTAAACAAGGCCACCAGGCAGCTATCTGCAGATGCAATAAGAGTGGAGAAGTATTGTGGCTTCGTCACCCTTACCACCACTAGGTAGGCCTTAATAGCAGCTATCACCCATGTTTGATTAAGTTCATTGCTCATCAATCTCCAGCAATGCTCCAGATGCTCCAAAGCCTCAGCCACCCTCTCACTCCAAGTGATGACCAAAGCCTCAGCTGGAGCGTGGAGCAGATCATCAGGAATGACCCCCAGTTCCCTCTGGAACCCATCAGGGTCCACTAGATGCCAAGAGTGGACCGATCTAGTAGGTCCCATCTCCCTGTGGCATGGGGCAGCACCAGAGAATCTCATGACAACTAAAGCATGATCTGACCATGACAGGGGAGCTACAGAGAGTTCCTCCATCTTCAGATCACATTGCCACTGCTCCGATAGGAAAACAAGATCAGTCTGGAACCATTTGTTGAGAACCCATTTGTTAATCAAGAACAAGAGTCCTATCCACCCAGTTATGATAAATGTACAATATGCATTCTGTCAATATATTATTGGGAGAAATATTGGATCAAATCTGCCTCCAGTGTGCTCAGAATTGTAGCTATCCAAAGATATAAAGTAAAATTTACAACTCTGTAACCATACAAATAGATTTACAAACACTAAGTCCATAATGTACTTTGCTTGTGAATGCATCTGTTATGGCTTCTACCTACAAACCAGATTTGTGTGGCTTGTTCAACAAACCATGGGTTGAAATGGAACAAATATAACAATTTCAGTTATAGCTTGCAATTTTACTTATCAGCGATAGTATAGGATGGAGTTTCTCACACTGAAGCTTATTTATTTCAGTCCTATGCCAAACCTTCCCCACGTGCTGATTATGGTTATATCATGTGCAATTTGTTTTGAGAGTTTTTGTTGTTATTGTTTGCTTAGATTCAATGATTAATACTCTCTTTTTCCTACCATAACATTAGATACGAAAAGAACCAGTGAAAGTTCCTGTGCCCAGGGTAATAATTGCCACTGACACAATTAAAGAACAAGAACTGATTTCAAGAGCTAGAGAAGAAATTCCTATGAGAAAGGAGGAAATTCATATTACTCGTGAAAAGGTGAACATTGCTTTTGTGCAAAAAGCTTCCTTTTCCTTAGTTACAAAATTTATTAGCACTATTAAACATGCATCCATTTCTCCTTTGACTTGCTTGTTACAACTTTGAAGAATTCCTCTTTAGAAATGATGTCTCTAGCTTTATGCGGGTCTATGATCATAATAAAGATTTGATTTGATTTGATATGCCTCTAGCTTGACATTTCCCTTCCATCCACAATGGATTGGTTATGTTTGTCATTTTTAACATTCACAGAAGTCTCTCTAAATCCTGTATCTAAAGTAAACGTGACTAATTATGTTTGCTAATTTAATAAAGAGAAGTTTTGATCTTAGAGGCCAGAATTTATAGAGCTAGGATTGTACACCTAAGGCAACAACAGTACACTCGTTTTCTTAAATAGTAGTTTTCTTATTCCTTTCATGTATGGAAAACTGCTTTTGAAATTGTGGGGCATTCCAAAAATTGTTTTTGACATACACAAACTGTACAGCAACAGAATATTTCCTTAGAAACAGTTACTCTCGGGGTTTTGCTTTGCTTCAAGTCAATCTGGTTGTTTAAGAAAAGCAGCCCAAACCTTATTTCTCTGGTGGTAAATAATATAACATCACTTACTTAAATAACAAACCCAGGAGCCAAAATGGGGCCACTGAGAAGGAAAAGGAAATACCCAGCAATTTGGGGAGACACTGCCTTTTCTTAAAAAAATGATGGGGTAATTGCCTCCCCACCACACCATGAAAACCCAGCATGCTCAGCACATCAGCAGCCAGGAGCAGGGGATACAGAAAACTGGGCTAGATTATGCCGGGCAGGTTTCTGGAGCTTTGAGATGATATAAGGACACCTTGGAACAATTTTTTTAGGTACTCTTGCTAATCAGAAACACGATTGCCGTTCCTTTTTATTCCCAACAGTTTTTATCAAATAGAAATAATTGGTACAAGGTATATTTTGTGAAGGGTATTCCACTTTGGACAACTAATGTATCTGATGTGCTCTAATGTATTTAGGATTGTGGCTATCTAAAGTAAAATACATAGCCCCACAACAATACAAATAGTTACTTACAAAACATGAAGTTTGTAATGTAGTTTGCTTTGTGAAGCCACCCATTATGGCTCTGGGTGCAAACCAGTTTAATACAGCTTGTTCAATGTGGTTAAAAATATCCTGATGCATGAATGAAACGAAACAAGATAAAATAAAATAAATATAAACATTCCAGTTCTAGAATTGCTGTTCTCCACATTGGCCATAATCCAGGATGGAGTTTAGCAGACTCATTTATTTTAATACTTAGCTCTTTGCAGAACTGTGTTCATGTGCTGTTTAAGGTTATCTCTATTACTGAAAAAATGATATAATTAGTGGTGAGAGTTGGGGGGAGGAGAATCTGGTAATTGAAATCCTTTCTTTTCTATCACACAATTAGATAAGAAAAGAACCAGTGAAAGTTCCTGTGCCCAAGGTAATAATTGCTCCTGACACACTTAAGAAACAAGAAGAGATTTCAAGAGCTAGAGAAGAAATATCTATCAGAAGGGAAGAAATGCGCATCGCTCATGAAAGGGTGAATATAAATTTTGCACAATTTTGTTCCTGCTCAGTTGCAAACTTCATTTTCACATTTCTTTTTTATTTTCCTTTGTTTCCTTGTGAACTGTATCACTGCAACAGCAACTTTGCTCCCTTTTATGAAAGTTCTCTTCTTTTAATGAAAACGAATCAACAATTTAATCCTAATTAAAATTCCATTGATTGATTTAAAAGACTTATCTGCCCAAAAGAAATCCATCAAAGTTAAAAAATACAACAGAAAAATTAAGAAATAATCCATCTAGGAATTTTATGGAACATATCTTCTTTTCTTATTCAGATGCTCATATTTTTCACTGAATGATTATTGGTGGTTTTCAGTCTGATTGTTCTTGCAGGCATCAAGGAGAATAAGAAAAAACTTGTCGGTATTCAATTTAGCCACTGAAATTCAGTAACTATTTTTGCTCACATTTTAAAACGACCCACCGATTTCATTGCTATCTCTGCATCTTCTTTTGCTTTAACAGGGGTTGATGAAGAAATGTTTCAAAGGGACATAATTAATGTTATAGTTACAAATTAATATTCTGCAAATCTTTAAAAAATCATGTTTAGGAACTGAATTTGGTTTGAGTTACAACAAATACTAGGGTTTTTTTCCCACAGCTTGTTCCACATGGATCTAAATTCAGAGGTGATTATAAGAAATCATGTTCTTGTGTAGGTCTAGAAATCAGTTTGTCTCAGATCAGTGTAATTCTCATATAAATTCAAACATAAATCCCTTTCAACCAACTTCCAGTTTATTCTGAGATTCCAACTTATCCCAGCAGATGTGTTTAATTGACAATTTTCTAGAATACATGATGTTTTAAATGGAACTTTCCCTCATGTGTGCCTTGCAAAATTCAGCTCAGAAGATAAATTATGTTCCAATCTGCATATTGATCCAGAAAGTATAAACTAAATCTGTTCACTTAAAAATCTGGCCCAAACAAAATTCTCCCCCAACCCTGGTTCCCTAAAAGATTGTTCTTATATTCTCATTATGTTCCGAAAATGAAAGTGAAGGGTAGCTATTTCACTAAAAAGAGCCTGCGATTTACTTACACTTCATTCATAAATTGTCAGCTTGCCCCTTCTGCATTTTAAGTCAGCTCTATTAAATATAATAGAGCCATGTAGATTAAAATGGAGCTGTATGAAGACTGTAGATTAGTAATTTTAGAAATGGAATGGAATTTTTTATTATTTTTGCCTCTTTGTAATTTCATGTGCTTTACTGCTTCCTGCCTGCTTTTCCCTGCTGTCTAAATGAACATTTTTGCAACACCACATGTATAATCACACCTCTCTTTTTGCTATAAACATCAGACAAGGAAAGAAGTTGTGAAGCCCGTGAAACCTTCTGTACCTAAGGTAGTAATTACAGCTGACAAACCCAAAGTGCCCGCACCAGTAGTAAAAACTACAGAGAGAATTACTACCCAGCAAGAAGTACAAGCCCACTTTATCCAAGATAAGGTGAATAGGACCATTGTTAATGTGATGGTTATTCTCATGTCCCATTCTCACACTGACATCCCCATAATTCCTCAATAAGTGTACTAACTCTTCCATATCTTTTTCTGATTGCATTCATGAAGAGAAATGGGAAATGATCTTTCTTTCATACGGTGTGCCATAATACGTTCACAGCTTCCCTGTGATGGTGTTTTGGGCTTTAAAACTTCATATACTAAACTTGCAGTTTTTTAACATGTAACTACCCAGTCAGTTAATAACCAAGCATCAATATTTATCTGCTTCAGGAACTGAAATATTCTGCAGGGGCAGAACATAAAACATTTAATCTGTTAACCTTTCTCTGTCCATAAATTGGAATATATTTCTTTCTGATATCTTGCTGTCGTCGTTTGTTTGAGACATTATGTAACCTAAAACTTATGTTCTTGCTATAATACAATCAGGTAAGACAGGAGACTGAGAAAATTGCCATAGTTCCGAAAATCACTGAGGTTGATAAACGCAAGGAACAAGATATAATATCAAGAACTAGAGAAGAAGTTGCTGGCAAAAGAGAACAAATCCATCTAGTTCATGATCAGGTGAATAGCACTCACCAAAACATGACATTGACTAATAAAAATTATTCAAAACTGTGCAAAATTTTGACTCAGTCTAGTGCCAATATTTATTTATTTATTTAAAACATGTGTATAGCCACCCATCTTAAAGCCAAGCTCTGAGCTGCTTACAAGCCAAAAAATAAAACAATATATGCAGCAATAAAAACAAAAGAAATAGTAACACCATATGATATTGTTCTACTCTAACAATTAATATGCATCTCAGAAATTAATTATAGATTCCTACATTGAATAATTAGAGTACTGAGAAAATGGTGTTTCTTTTCTTTATGATGCTTCAGGTATCAGAATTTGATTGAATCTGTAGCCTAAACGCACTTTTTTGTAATTCAGTCCCTTTAAATTCCATGAAGTGTATTTTTGGGTAGATGTGTTTAGGAAAGCAATATAAATTAATACCATAACAAAGTAAACATTCAAAGACATGATTTCAACCTATTTGAAATGCATTGGAAGATCTGTTGTAAATGGAATGAACACTCAAGGTTTTTTTG
This sequence comes from Python bivittatus, assembly GCF_059951505.1. Lineage (NCBI taxonomy): Eukaryota > Metazoa > Chordata > Lepidosauria > Squamata > Pythonidae > Python > Python bivittatus. Next base: position 18,689,184 of record NW_028277040.1, read on the forward strand.
AAATGTGTGTTGCAAAATTATTTGTGTATTTCTGAGAAGCTTGCGTGTCTGTAAGTCTTCATCGACCATGCTACTATATGTGCCTCCCTCCCACCCTCCCTCCCTCCCTCCGTTCCTTCCTTCCTTCTTCTCATCTTAAAATACAATGGTTGAACATGTTGTATATACATTCTGTACTGCAAGTAAGCATTAACTGTCTGCATTGTATTCAGTGTAGTATTCCTTTCTCTATATTTGGACTTTGCTAAGGAATGTTAAATGTGACCTCAATAAACAGAGCTCCAGAACACGTGGAGATATTAAATGTTATATATAATTGTAATCAGAAATGCATGTGCATATGGAATAAGAAAAATATCTGGCTAATAGAAGGCTGGAAATGTAAGATTTTTGAATGTTATGTCCTGTATGCTAGCTGTTCTGTCATTAACGTAGCTATGTATCAATGTTTTGCAAATGTTGCCTTTAGATTGGTGTTGAGAAAAAGGCTGAAGCCGTAGCCACAGTTGTTCATGCAGTTGACCAAGCACGCGTTAGAGAACCAAGAGAGCCAGGTTATGCCGAAGAAGCTTATTCTGAGCAGGCATTTTTGGAGTATGGATATAAAGAACATGCTTTAGCAAGACATGTTGTTGAGGCACCACCAGAACCACATATTGTCACCAAAGAGGTGAAAACTGAGGAGGTTCGAGTTCCTCCTGAAATACATGTTGTAGCTGCTGAAAAAATGGAAATGGACATACCAACACAGGTTAGGCTCAAATTTAACCATGCAGCCATTTCCAATGGCTGCCAAGCTTCTTTCTTTCTTTTCTTCTTTTCCTGTTTGGCAAGTGGCACCACCTTCTCAATGCCCATTTTATTGGTTAATTTAGATTAAAAGGACTGCAGAAACATCGCTCGACAAACCAATCCATGTGGAACACATACGTCCCCGTACAGCAAGCCCTCATTTTACAGTTTCAAAAATTACTGTTCCTAAACCAGAACATACTTATGAGGTAAGAAGAGAAGGAAGGGTATGTCAGGCAAATAGAAATGTCAGCAGGAAGAGTTAACTCAGTTTCTTTCTCTACATAAGCCAGAAGAGAATGAGGCCAAGTGAAACAGGGAGGAGAAAAGTTCTAATACTGAAACATTATTGGGGGGGCTAATGCTATTATTTATTATAGAAGGAATTTAATGGTGCTGTTCACCAAGAGAATGGCATCCATTGGTAGAACAATTCCCCCTGGCAGACCCTTCAAATCTGAAGATGTCCTTCCACAGCAGAGTTCGGGGACTGCAGGAGAAGGAAAATGAGATTCCACTATCCTAGTGGACAAATGTATCTATATTGTTTTATGCAATAAAACAAATAATCTTACATGCTCTAATTATATGGACCAAGATGTTTCAAAATATCTTGTCTGGAAAAGCAAGGAAAAAGGTGGAAGAAGGGAAACAATACTAACTAAAATGCCTGGCATACTCCTTTTCTCTCTGGAAGGGTAGAAAATTATTTGCAAATGCTCATTTCCTGAATTAATCAAATAATTCATAGAATGATAGTGTTTGCTCTGTCTTTCAGTTAGTTATGTGGCATGCTAAATCTGTATAGGAATTAACATACTGTACACCTTTAATCACAATTACGTTGTATGCATTCATCAAGTCTACATGATTTTGCTTTACCTCACTTTTCCCCCCCTCATTTTTCCATTTGACATTGTAATTGCCTCCTTTACAGGTCTCATCATCTAACGATCCCATCTAATTCATTTTTCCAATACAGATTTGTGTTACTTCTTCATCATTATATAGAGGATGACTTTAAAAAAATCAAATACATGTAAAATAATGTTATGGCAATTGACTTAATGTTATCCCAAATAGTCTTTCTTTTTTTCTTTCTCAAAGAAGACAAACTATACAAAGAGACAAGTATATCCTGTCTGTTATACCTGATATAATATTTAATTGCTAATTAATTGTCTTCTTGCAAACAATATTTATCATTATGTCTACTGGACAAATCTAGAGTTGTATGATCTGTATGAGATCAGCTATGACTTAATTAGCAAATTATGAATTCTGATTGACAATATGAGTGAAGTCTTCTTACATTTGAATGTAAATAATATTGAAAGATTAAAATATGATTTCTTATTCCAAAATTCAAATTAAAGTCATACTTCTTAAATGCTCCTTGGCAAAACATATAATTGATGAAAGAAAAGTAATATGTAGTTTCTAACCTTCTGAAAGGTTAGAACCAAACAGCTGCAAGAAAGAAGCTGTATTTTCCCATAACATTTACATGTTACATGTATTTATGTATACATATAGCTATATATGTGTTTAGTAGCAGTGGTAACTCTTTTTTATCTTGGGTTGATTAGGTTTCAATAGCAGGAACTGCTATGGCTACTCTGCAAAAAGAGTTATCAGCCACTTCTGTTCCAAAGATAACCAAACCTGTGAAGCGTCCTGTTGCAAAGTCTCCTGAACCCAGAGTGATGCCAGAGAAAGTCATCTCTCCACAGTTCCCTTTCGTAGAGACTCCTGCCGACACCTATCAGAGGCTTTATGGTGCTGAAATAAAAAGAGAAATAGGTGTGAGTGTGCAGGAACGTGAACACGTTGAATTAATGCCAGAAGCTGAACCCAAGGTTGGTCATGAAGCACCTTCTTCAATCTTTGCATGCAGAATAATGCGTGCTTACATTTTCCCTTTATTACCAGCCTTCCCCATTTTTAAAGGTTTCCCTCTCTCCCTACTGACCTTTGTACACCATCTGTAGTGACATTGCTTTCTATCTCTGAAGACCATTTCCTCATAGCAAGCAATGGAAAAGACCCAAAAGAGATGGACACTGACTTATTTCTATTCTCACGCATGCTGCTGCTGAACAAAATGTTGTGTGGCACCAATTAACTTTGCCTGGAATCTCCCTAGGTGATTGAAGTTGCTAGAGTTCCGGAACCTACAGAAGTTCCCGCGACACCCCCATCTATAGTCACAGTAAGTAATCGATGTTCTGCTAATAGGTCGGCTAATTTACTCCTTCTCTGCTGTAAGCTTTTGATTAACCCGTTTCATTATGAAAATATGGTGCAGCTCTAGTGCCATCTAGTGTACAGAAACTGAAAGTAGAGACGATAGTAAAATCAATTCTATATGCTTTGCAGTCTGAAATACCTGCATGCAGGAATTTCCCCGTTAAGTTCAGTGGAGAGAACAGATGCATAGATGAAGGTATGCATGAATCTATTCCATGGGTGAAAATGAATAGTGGAGACTGTGCATACCATAATTCAAGCAAGTGACCAGTAGGACCAAAATCAACCTGACTTTTTGCATTAAATAGAAAATCAGATTAGATTCATTTTTTGTTGTTGTTACTTTATAATAAGATTCAGTGGCTCTCATGTTTTAAATTGTAGGTCAGCATGAATTTATCAAGACTGATTATAGAACGTTTTGAGCATTTGCCATTACTATGCTGATTTTGCAATATCTGTAGGGAGAGACTTCTGCAGCGTTAATTGAATGAGGATCTACCACTCTCAAAGTGCCTTTAATCTTGGGTAACAATTTAAAAGAAGGCAATAACAATAAACCAAAAGAAGATACAAGCCTACAATTACGTGAACAGTGCCATGATCTATAAATAAATCTTATATAAGAGACTCATATATTATTGATATACTGTATTGTAAAGTATATCATGTCCACCTTAGATGAGTAATTCCAGCAGTACTCACAAAATATTGCCTTTGGAGTGGCCAATACCAGAGCAGACTGAAATCCTGGCAGACCTTTGTTTATAGAATTTCTTGACTGTACAATAGTTGAACAAAATGAAATTTAAACTCATGAAATGCACAGCTATAATAAAAACTATATCAAATCTAAAACAAAGTAAAACAGCATGGAATTAAGTGAAATCACCAGCAAAAGACAAGAGCATGCAAGGATCCAAAAGGTCACCAATGCATTTTTAAATCTAAAAGACTGAGGAGGAGCATTGTTTGAGTTCTGGGCATGGCTTCAGTTTGAATTTGTCATGGTTACTAATGTATTAGGTTACTAGGTAGACTTCTAGCTATCACTGTTGTAAAGCATCACTGCCTGTAGTGCAGTCCAGACAGATGTATTCAAAGGTGAAATGACTTCTGTTGAATTCCTGCATAGGGTGCAAGAATTGGTTCAAAGTTTCCTGTGTTTTTAAAATGTTTATTATGAGTAAAGAGATTATATGAATATTCTGGGCATGCATCCACTCCTCCCTCCCTCTCTCTCTCTCTCTCTCTCTCTCTCTCACACACACACACACACACACACTTAATTTTTGCATTTCATTTCCCTCTGTCTTCATAGCTGGGATGTTAGTCTTGTATTCCTACCCCAAGATGCACCTTTTCGCATGTATTCCTACTTCTGTGAAATGAAGAGGACCAACCCAAACTTACAATAAACTTGTTTAAGGTGCTACAAGGTTCTTTCTTACTCGTGCTATCTAGATGCTGAAAAATGTGACCGTCATGGAGGGAGAGTCCGTCACCCTGGAGTGCCGCATCTCTGCATATCCTGCCCCAACTGTTGCTTGGTACAGAGAGGACTACCACATTGAAAGTTCCATTGATTTCCAAATTACCTTTGAGGCAGGAATTGCTCGCCTTGTGATTCGAGAAGCTTTTGCAGAAGACAGTGGGAAATTTACTTGCACAGCTACCAACGAGGCAGGAAGCGTTAGCACTTCATGCTACCTCCTTGTACAAGGCATGTATGGAAAGAAATGGAGGGGAGACTTTCTGGGTGGGCTGTCTGTTAAGTATACTATTATATAATATCAAAGAAACTTACGTAAGTGGCTGAGGGGGTAGAAACAAACAGGATATTTTTCCTGCTGAAGTTACTAGGTTCACTGAGCCTTTCAAGGCTCTAAATAAAGGGGTCACAAGAGCCCACTCTTCTGTGTCCTAACACACATGTAATATTTTTTTTTCATGCCTTATAAAAATTATCCATTATCAATTTCTTTATCAAATGATTTTGTTATCAAAAATTATCAGTTTATCAATCCCAAAGCATTTTGGGGTGGTAGTTCAGAGTCTTGGACCAGAGGCTTTAAATCTCCCTCAACCATGAAACTCAGGATGATTTTATCACTTTAAGAAAGAGTATTTTTCACCTGAAGTTCTATACATGATGGCAGCTTTTATACCCACAGAGAAAAAAAAATAGACATTTTGCTCATATTTTATTCCCCTCAAATGTATATTCCTGTGCTTTACTGAAATGTACAGCTCGTCCAATAACTGTGGTCTAAATCTTTCTTAGTATTTCAAATGGGTCATACTCAAGGGAACATCTCTTTCATTACTGTACTGAGCAATTGCACCATGTGGCAAGGACAAACTCATTCATCCTATAAATCCAATCCATAGAGAAATTATCACATCAGGCAAAAGCAGCAGCTGATTTTTTAAAAACTGATTTCACTAAACTATTTTAAAGAAGTAGTGATTTGGGGCAATCATCATCCATTACTTTGACTGAGTTCAATACAAAAATAGTTATTCAGCTGAAAAAGTCAATCTTTGGAACATGAAATGGCAGGATAACCAATGCCATATTTGTTTTATATGGAAATTCCTCACAAGATGGTTGCAAGAGTTGCAATGCGGTAAAAAATGTAGCTTCAACTGGTGAGGGAAAATACGTTACGCATTATAGGATCAATGATTAATGCTTTCCTTTTTCAGATTATATTAAACACAATAGGTTGCGCAAGAGAAGGAAGGCTTTTATTTTGTACAAAATGCAATTTCCTATTGAATCAAAATTAGGAAAGCGGCATGTTCTAACTATAAATACTTAACAATCCAGGATGATTTGATTGATCTAGATAAAACATTTTCATTCTTGGTCCTTCTCAGAAACTGATCTTTTCAAAATTAGTCCTAGGAGGAGAAGGTTCCAAAGTTAATCACAGCAATGTGATTAACCAAATTGTGCAATTGAATCCTTTAATTTGTTGCCATTCTCAGTGGCATCTTGTGGGGTATCTCTGCTAGTGACCCATTTTGGAAAGTATCTTGATGGCAGTTTTGTTGCTCTTTTGTTTTGAAATAGTCTCAGAGGAGTTTGAAACCAAAGAAGCTGTTTCTGTAAAAGAAGTCACAGAAGAAAAACGGTAATTTTTAAAATAATTGTGGGGATTTAGTTTTAAATTGATTGCCATTGTAACTGCATTCAGTTTCACTCTTGACTTTTCACCTTTCTTATAATACATCTAGCTATGTGGAGTCAAAAGATGTAATAATGGCAGAAATTGCTGCGGCAGAAGAGGTACCTGGAGAAGCTGCAGCTCCGTTCTTTATAAGGAAACCTATTGTACAGAAGTTAATTGAAGGCGGAAGCATCATTTTTGAATGCCAAGTTGGGGGCAACCCAAAGCCACATGTTTACTGGAAGAAAGCTGGGCTTCCTGTCACTACAGGCTACAGGTACAATAAGCATTTTATAGTGAAATGCTATGTCTACATGGTATGAGAACTGCATGTATAAAACAACTGAATTACTATATAATGCTGCTCCAGTGGTATAGTACCTAATTACTTGCTTACCAGCAGATTGTACTTGAAACTGGAAGATAAAATTCATTCAGAGATTGCATAATTATGTAACTTCAGTGTCTCAGGCCCAAAGTGCACTGGCCATATTATTTCCAAGAGAAAGATTGCATGTCTTCTATATCAGAATGTATGGTGTTTAGAAAAATAGTTCTAGGATGGAGGTAATGTGTAAACCTTGAAAGTGCTGTTGGGCCCAAGACATCCGACTGGCTAAAGGAGAACATCAAATGACATCTCCTCCTCATGTGAAGGCCAAAACTTTGGTGAGCCTGGCTGAACCATTCAGAGACATGATCTTCCCTTCACTTGTGACCCATTCTTCTGTCTCTTGAAGCAGGGGCTTCCTCTTGAGACCGAATGGGGCCATACTGAGTCCTGCCCCTCTCCAAACTCTTGACCTGGCTCTCAGTAGAGATGATAGATCTGAAATTTTTGCCTTTATAATTCTTCCTTCTCAGAAGGTTTGTTTCTTTGCTTTCCTAAAGATACAAAATAATTTATAAAAAAGAAACTGGGGAATGCAGACTTGAAATTTCTATGACTTTTGCCGATGATGCCGGAGAATATACTATTGTTGCTCGTAACAAACACGGGGAAGTTTCTGCATCAGCTTCCTTACTAGAAGAAGGTAAGTGAAAATGAACTGGTCAACTGATAAGAACTGGTGGAAATGGATTTTAAAGAATAATGAGGGAAAAGAGCTTTGGCAAATACTGCCCTTGTTTAAAAGGTGATATTATGAACATTCTGTTTTACCATATGGGCAAACTTGGAAGAAAAGACCCTAAGTTTCATAAATATGGTCCAGGAGTAACAAACAGAATCACTGTTGTGAGATTGATGGCCATATAAATCCTATAAATAAACAAACAAACAAACAAACAAACAACAGATTTTATAAGTTATAGTGGAATCTGTCAAAGGCATATTCTGTGCAACCAGAGACATCCACAGCTAGCCACAGTGATGTCAGTGATGAAATGTGAGATGGAACATCACTGTGCCACTACATACTTACATGACTACCAAAGTACTTGTGATTTGCTTATAACTCAAGGTGTCATCTGAATACTTCTGGCCAAAATTAACCATAGAAAGACAAGGCTGTGCTTTCTGTGCAGCTGGAAGTAATGTCTGCGTTTTGTTCAGATAACATATCTAACTGTAAACAAACTGGGTTGTGGGGGGGTCAATAGCTGTGCTGTTCACAGGGAGGAGCCAGTGAGTATGTTCATGCTAGCTTAGCTTTGTGGATTATCCTATTATGTGAATGCAGCTAATGAAGGATAGGATATGTATAGCAAGAGAGAGAGAGAGAGAGAGAGAGAGAGAAAGAGAGAGAGAGAGATTGATTTAATCTTTGATGCTGACCATACCTAATGACTGTTTATCTTATTTTTTTTTAGTAAAAGAGCACAGTGCTGTCATGCTTGGTCAGCTCATATTATTTCCAACACGCACTTCTAGTAGCCAGATACAGTCCAAGAGATTTCATACTTCACACATGAGTCTCCATAAATTACTTGGAACCAGTGATTTATAATATTCATTAAAACCTCTAATGATTACTTCGTTATAGAGGGAGGATTAGTCATGGAATTAGTCTCTCCAACTGGTAACACAGAAGTGTTCTCTTTAGAATACAATGCTGTTAAACTGGAACTATTGCTCATGTCAGTGGTTAAGGAATAACAGTAAGTTCCTTGCTAGAATTATTTTATTTTTAATTATTTTAACTATTGTTTCTTTTTTTTCCTTTAGCTGATTATGAGGTCTACCTAAAATCTCAAGAAGAAATCATGTATCAAACTGAAGTAACTGCATATGTTCAAGAACCCAGAGTAGCTGCGGTTGCCCCACCAACTTTATATGCTGACTATGAAAAGGAATATGAAAAAGAACAAGCTCTGATTAGGAAGAAAATGGCAAAAGATACTGTATTAATCAGGACATTTGCTGATGAACAAGTAAGTGTGTGGCTTGTGTGGGTTCATGAGTTTTGATCCATGACATCATACAAGACATATCTTGTGACATTATTATTATCACCACAGCAAACCAAGTTTAGTTTTAACTGCAGTTTCTGGTATGCAAGCACTGAGGCAAGATTTATTTATAGACAGAGAAGCCAAATTTCTTTTTTCTATACTCCCACCTCCCTCTAGCGTGGCTTGAGGCTTAATAAGCATTTTAATGTTACTTTCCTACAGCGTATGTATGCAACCTACAAAGTTCAGTAAATGCTTATGTATTTCTAGGTCTAAATTCCCTTATATTTTCTACTTAGAGTTAAGTAAGGAGCTAATCATACTGGCTGGCATTTTCTGTCAAGCTGGACTTGGTTCTCTCTCTCTCTCTCCCTAGGTGGTAAAATTTGTTCTTTCTATCTCTCCTGTCCATCTTCCTCCCACAGAGCCCATCTTCACTGAATAGATTTCTCCCAAAATGGCCCCACCTCTTCTTCAGTGCTGTTCTCCAGATCATACCCTGGTCCATTTCAGATGTCTTAGCCCAGTCATCTCAGAAAACAATAAACTCTTATAACTGACATTATCTAGAATCCATTTTGGTTTGCCAGCCATTACATCTCTTCCTCGTCTCCTTTTTTCCCCATGTATTTCTGTTTTAAGTCTCCACCTGTCTCCTCCTTCTTGCCTCCTTAGCGGTACCCCCCTGTTCCTATGAGAAAGCTATTTTCTGTGGAAAATATTATTATCTGTCCGACTCCCAGGTTCTGCTGTGAGTTATAAAGAACAATATAAATAATTTATCAACATGACAGGATGCTAGAGAACCATGGGTGCTCATGCAAGACTGCGGGTTGTCACAAAATATTTTTTCTTTTCAAAATTAGACAAGACAGCGCCCTTTTATTTTCCCCTTTCTTTTCTTCACATTTTTTCTTAATATTGGAATCTTTTTCTACAGGAGTTCCATATTTCTTCCTTTGAAGAAAGACTTATGAAAGAAATTGAATACCGGATTATTAAGATCACACTTGAAGAACTTCTTGAAGAAGATGGAGAAGAGATGGTAGTTGACATTCCTGAATCTGAAACCATTGAAGCAGGATTTGAATTAAGATTAAAAAATTACAGAATCCTTGAGGGAAGTGGTGTGACTTTCCATTGTAAAATGACTGGATATCCTTTGCCAAAGGTATGAATGTATTTGCCTTTCAGAAGAAAAAGCAATAGGTTACCTGTACTCTTCCCAGCTTCATCTTCTTATGGAATTGCATTGGCCCCTTTTTCATCTTGTTGGTTTTAATATTGGTTTAAAAAATGGTTATTTATATTTATTACAAGTGCTACAATCAAATGAATCTAAGCAGCTTAAAGTAATACATCTGAAGGCTGCCTCCAAAGTGATTATTTTGATTACTGTTTATAATAGCGAGAGGAACAGTGCTCAGATTTGGAGCTGTTGGAACTTTCTCTTTCATATTTTTATTCAGAGATTTTATTTTGTGTGTGTTTTTATATATTACAAATAAGCATAGAAAAAAGCACATCAGCAAAGCAGTCCCAACAAATAATCATCAATTCATTATGGAACTGAAGGTCCTTCTCAGAACTGTCACCTCTCATATGGTTTTGTAACTTCTTCAATGCAGATTGTATGGTACAAGGATGGCAAGCGTATCAGGCATGGAGAGCACTACCACATGGAAGTCCTAGAAGATGGCAGAGCCAGTCTACGTTTACCTGTTGTCTTACCTGAAGATGAAGGCATTTATACTGTCTTTGCCAGTAATGTCAAAGGAAACGCCATTTGCTCTGCAAAATTATATGTTGAGCCTGTTGGACCAACTGGGTCTCCAGGTTATATCCCATCACCTGAAATGATTAGAAGATATCGGTAAGAATAAGGAACAGTTTTGTGTTAGCTATTACTTGAGTATGTTGGAAAGCCAATACACTTTTAGATTATAGCCTAAGACAACTGCTTGCAGTTGCATCTAGACAGTATTTTAGGAATAGGGAATTTATTTTTCTGTGGATATATTTTGAACGTTAGGATGGAAGAAACTTTTCATTGCTGAAATTTTGCAGAGTGCAATTGTTTTCTTTCATAATCATGGAACCAGGGTCTTTATTTTTAATCACTTTTTGAAAATAACTAGGGAGAGAACACATTGGATTTCTATAGGGAGGGAGTACCATACATTTATGCCATTACTGAGAAGACCTTCACCCTGGCTATTTCTATGCAGGCCTCCTTTCAGAATGGCATTCACATTTTTTCCCCCAAGTAATTGTTTTATTTCATTATGAGATGCAAAAAGTTCATTATAAATTACAGGTATTAGCTCGGTGCAGTGGTATTTATACGCGCAATAAACCTTTTGATGATCAAAAATTCTTGATTTGTAGCATATTGGGGAAGGCATTCATTCAAGCATGATAACCAACATGTCCTCCTTCAAAATGGCCAAGTTCATAATCTCATAAAATCTTGCACAAAAATAAGCAATTCTTGAAAGATTTTATGATCACACAATATTTCAATATTTTCTTTTCTTTTATATTACATTTGAGGGACTACCTTATGTGGCATGGGGTCTGGTGGGTGTTTTGGTTCTATAACCATGACATTAGCAACCTCTGATCAAGATTGTCCTGGATCTTTTCCATATTCTTCAGCATTTCCCTTCTCTGTATGTGTATTTCCTTGAGTAGCCATTCATTTAATCCCACTCCACAGATAATATCTGCTCTCTAACCCTTGTTTATTTAGACAAATGAATGGTACTTATTTAGACAAAAACAGAAGCAAAATGCAGAGGTTAGCACAGTGAATTTTTTTTGCGTGATTCTATGCATTTTCAGTGATAGTGGTAGCTATGTTTTAATTGTATTGACATCATATGCTGCATAGGGACATTTACTGCATACATAAATATTTATTGAGTGGTAGAAAGCCCCAACCTCACAGCATCAACTCTGTGTGTGCATGCAGGTATATATGTTAATTTATACCATCTTTAGAATAATAAAGCCTACTCTAGTGACTACAGAGTCATTGTATTATACATGTAATTGTATATGTTAACACATTACTTTTTCAGATCTCTTTCACCTCGATCCCCAAGCCGTTCCCCTGCACGTAGTTCGCCTTCACGCTCTCCTGCACGCAGGCTGGATGAGACAGATGAATCACAGCTGGAAAGATTGTACAAACCAGTATTCGTGTTGAAGCCAACTTCATTTAAATGTGCAGAGGGACAGACGGCAAGATTTGACCTCAAAGTTGTGGGTCGACCAATGCCAGAGACATACTGGTTTCACAATGGTATGAAAGTTTTCTACTTATCATGTTGTCTTCTATAAAACCCAAGATTCACATGAAGGAAGTTAATGCTCAGCCTGAAACAATATCTATATTTGTGTCCACAGGTCAGCAAGTTCTTAATGATTATACCCACAAAATAGTGATTAAGGAAGATGGCACACAGTCACTGATTATTGTTCCAGCAATGCCTTCTGATTCCGGGGAATGGGTTGTAATTGCTCAAAACAGAGCAGGAAAAGCATCCATTTCAATGACCTTGACAGTGGAAGGTATTTAGTTTATTAGTCTAGGGAATGGCTGGATGTCTCTGGTTATAATCTTGTACTTGACCGTATTCCTTTGGTAACTTGTTTCCTTGTCTTTTACAGCTAAGGAACATTTGGTAAGACCGTTGTTTGTAGAAAAACTGAAGAATGTGAGTGTCAAGGAAGGAGATAAACTGGAAATGAATGTGAAAGCCCGGGGTAATCCTAATCCTGACATTGTGTGGCTAAAGAACAGTGACATCATTGTGCCCCATAAATACCCAAATATAAAGTAAGCCTTATTTGTTTGTTTGTTTGTTTGTTTATTTAGGTAAAAAATAGAATGAATAAAGGTGTTCCATTTCTAATGCAGTCAAACAAATAGCTGTGTGCTCACATCGTGCATACTCCCAACCAGTGCAGAAAATTAGCAGTAAGAAAATTAAGGGGTGCTCAGAATATTTTTCAAGAAGACTAACAATAACCTATGGCTGTTTCTTGACCAGATGATTCATTCAGAGTTCAGTGAGGTTTTGAACGGCTTTCCCAACCTGACATTATCTAGATATGCTGGAACTACACCTCTCTTTATCCCCAGCAAGCACAATCATTGCTCTCAAATTCTGGGAATTGTACTCCCCAAATGCTAGAAGATACCAGGTTGGGAAAGGCTGCTGGAAACACCATTTATGAACGGTTTAATGGGTTGGAGAAGCTGTATTAAACTCGTGTACTTACTCTCCCCATTCTGATTTTCAGAATTGAGGGAACCAAAGGTGAGGCTGCCTTGATGATTGAGTCCACCATCAAACATGATGCTGCATGGTATACTGCTACAGCCATTAATAAAGCTGGACGTGACACTACACGATGTAAAGTGAATGTTGAAGTTGAGTTTGCTGAACCTGAACCAGAAAGAAGACTCATCATTCCCAGGGGGACATACAGAGCCAAAGAAATTGCAGCCCCAGAATTGGAACCTCTCCATTTGCGTTATGGTCAAGAACAGTGGGAGGAAGGTGACCTTTATGACAAAGAAAAACAACAGAAGCCATTTTTCAAGAAAAAACTCACTTCCTTAAGGCTCAAACGTTTTGGGCCAGCCCATTTTGACTGTAGACTCACACCTATTGGTGATCCAACCATGAGAGTAGAGTGGCTACATGACGGCAAGCCTTTGGAGGCAGCAAACAGACTTCGGATGATTAATGAATTTGGATACTGCAGTCTTGACTATGATGTTTCCTATCCCAGAGACAGTGGTGTGATTACATGCAGAGCTACAAACAAATATGGTACAGACCATACATCAGCAACACTCATTGTTAAAGATGAGAAAAGCCTTGTTGAAGAATCTCAGTTGCCAGAAGGCAGGAAGGGACTTCAGCGCATTGAAGAGTTAGAAAGAATGGCACATGAAGGTGCCATTACTGGTATTGTAGAAGATCAAAAAGTGAAACAAAAGCCAGAAATAGTTTTGTTTCCTGAACCTGCAAGAGTCGTTGAAGGTGAAATTGCACGATTCCGCTGCCGGGTAACTGGTTACCCGCAACCGAAAGTCAATTGGTATCTCAATGGACAGCTTGTTCGTAAAAGTAAAAGGTTTAGACTTCGTTATGATGGAATCTACTACCTGGACATTGTGGACTGCAAAACATATGATACAGGCGAAGTAAAAATATCTGCAGAAAACCCTGAAGGATCAGTTGAACATTCAGTGAGAATTGAGATTCAACAAAGGGAAGATTTCAGATCAGTACTTCGCCGGGCACCTGAGCCTAAGCATGAAGCTCCAACAACAGAGCCTGGAAAACTTTTGTTTGAAGTCCAAAAGGTTGACAAACCAGTTGAGGCAACTACCAAAGAGGTGGTGAAGCTCAAAAGGGCAGAAAAAGTCAGCCATGAGAAAGTACCTGAAGAATCTGAAGAACTCCGCAGTAAATTCAAACGAAGAACTGAGGAGGGCTACTATGAAGCTATCACTGCTGTGGAGCTTAAATCTCGTAAGAAGGATGAATCATATGAAGAGTTGCTTAAGAAGACAAAGGAAGAACTTCTTCATTGGACCAAGGAGTTAACAGAAGAAGAAAAGAAAGCCCTAGAGGCTGAAGGCAAAATCACTATTCCAACTATCAAGCCAGAGAAGATTCAACTTAGTCCAAGCATGGAGGCTCCCAAGATATTTGAGCGTATACAAAGCCAGACAATTAGTGAAGGAACTGATGCCCACTTCCGTGTTCGAGTAGTAGGCAGACCAGACCCAGAATGCCAGTGGTTCAAAAACGGTGTGCAGATTGAAAGAACAGATCGCATCTATTGGTACTGGCCAGAAGATAACGTTTGTGAATTGGTCATCAGAGATGTAACAGCAGAGGATTCTGCCAGCATAATGGTGAAAGCTGTGAACATAGCTGGTGAAACCTCTAGTCATGCTTTCTTACTAGTACAAGGTAATGTATAAATCTCTTTTCCTGTTTCAAGTACCACCATGGTATTCATGCCGTAATGCTCAAACCATAGAATAACCTTCCTCACTCTTCGATCTCTTTCTATTGTTTTGGCAGCCAAACAGCTTATAAAATTTACCCAGGAGTTACAAGATGTCACTGCTAAGGAGAAAGATTCAATGGCAACCTTTGAATGTGAAACCTCTGAGCCCTTTGTTAAAGTGCAATGGTACAAGGATGGGATCGAGATCTTTTCCGGAGACAAGTACCGAACACATTCTGACAGGAAAGGTCACTTCCTTTCAGTACTAATGATTGACAAGTTTGATGAAGATGATTATAGCTGTGCCCTTGTAGAAGATGAATCTGTAAAAACAACAGCTAAACTAATTGTAGAAGGTGAGGACAGAAATTGTTTTAACACATACCATTTTTCAATATTTCTTTTTCTGCATAGAAATGAAGCATCAACTGTGCTGTTCAATAGGAGCTTCTCAATCTAGGGTTTTCAACCTGTCATTCTGAGCTTCTCTCAATGGTTTATGTAGCCAGTCATTCTACAGCATAATAATTTTGTATTCTGGAATGGTTATTGTGCAGTGGAACCAGTTCATCTTTTGTTGTTGTTGTTGTTGTTGTTAAATTTGTATGCCTCCCAGTCATCTAGATTCAGGAAGGCTTACAATAGCAACATAATTTACAAAAAGCATCCACAGTAAAAAAATGAATCACACCCCCAATAACGTCTTAACACAATGTCATAGAAAGTAAAAAAAACCAGGCCATCGCTGAAGGTCCAGCGTAGCTTCTAGGGAAGACTGTTTCAGACCATTGGTCCATGATCAAAAAGCAGTGCTTTGGCCTCACTCCCCCTCACCTCATGAAATTGGGTCCCCTTGCAGCTTCTCCTGGGAGGTTCTCCTTGGATAGGTCACCTCTATAGGCAGCTCTGCAGATGTAATTGTTCCAGCCTTGAAAGTTCTGCAGCAGCACACGAAATCTAGATATACAACAAAATAATCAGGTGCACATTTTGATACTGTGCCTCAGACCCAGCACAACTGTATGGTAAATAAATTTACATCATGTAACTGGGTCCTCACTAAAAAAATAGCACGCTGTCCATATATCTTATTCTTTTTTTGCATGTGTCCTGAATGGTATGGTAGATGATAAATGGGATGTACAAACAAGCTTCCACTCACATGGTTCCTTTTACAACATGCAAAATATGAGTCGCAAATGGTGTACTGTTTATGTAAGATCTAAAGAAACATGGTATAGCAAAGACTAGCAATAAGCAATTTTGAAAGCAGTCATTTTATTTGTTCATCATTTATGTACCATTTGGAGGAAGATACATCAGGGACTGAAATTTTGCTCTCAAATTATGTGTAAATTAAGATGGGTTTCAGATAAAATAAAATTTGGCTAGAAATTATTTTATTCTGACATCTAGTATACCATCTAAAGTTACCAGCTTTCATGAATAATTTTTAGATGTTGAAAACACTTTAAAGTAGGGCGTATGTTTAATCCTGTTGGGGAATGTTCGTAACTAATAAAGTCACTTACTGAAATGTTTATATTTGGATGCAGGGGCTGTTGTTGAATTTATAAAAGAATTGGAGGATATTGAAGTTCCAGAATCCTTCTCAGGGGAACTAGAATGTGAAATTTCACCTGAAGATGTGGAAGGAAAGTGGTATTGTAATGGTATTGAACTGACACCCAATAATAAATATGTGATAACCTCACGCCGAGGTCGTCAGATCCTCACAATTAAAGATGTTGCTAAAGAAGACCAAGGAGAGTATAGCTTTGTGGCAGAAGGGAAAAAGACTTCCTGCAAACTGAAGATGAAACGTAAGTACTTCCAGAAAGGTGATCCTGCCTTATAAATATTTCACAACCACTGTTCCCTATCATGAATAACTGTGTTGTGTTTTTTATTTCATGTTCCTTAGCACGACCTGTGACTATCCTTCAAGGTCTTTCTGATCAGAAAGTCTGTGAAGGTGACATCGTACAACTTGAAGTGAAGCTCTCCCAGGAAAATGTTGAAGGTGTCTGGATGAAGGATGGCGTTGAAGTTCAACCAAGTGATCGTGTCCACATTGTCATAGACAAGCAGTCACATATGCTTTTGGTTGAAGATGTAACCAAAGAAGATGGTGGAACATATTCCTTTAACATCCCTAGTGTATTTCTTACAACAACTGGCCGCGTTACTGTCTCTAGTAAGTTTGGAAATTTCTTTCGGAGTCTTGCAACCATATCCTACATAGGCAACTTTAAGATGATGCAAAAATGGAGTAATAAGTACTAAGTAAAAGAGATCAGAGGAAATTAGAAAAATGCAAAGGAAATCTAAGTCAAGGTATATTCTCTTGTTGCTGCAGCATGGGATACTTTATTAACTTTTTGAGGGCTATATTCTCATGACATCATTTCCATCTCATCCCCAAGAGCTGTTTCACCCAAAACTTCCCATAAAGGCAGTCTAAGGCACCTTAGGGACAAGATGGGGAAGATCTTGTCAGGGTCATGATCTCTTCAGCTCCAGCTGCCCTGGCAAGTCTGCTATGGATATTCTCTTCCCATCTAGCTGCTGAGCACTGTGCCTCCATGTTGGTTTTGGCTGCAGGAACACTTGGATCTTTTTTTTTCCCCAACTGGAACATTGAATTCCCAGGAGATTGATAGACCTGCCAGCCAGGAATCCTGCTATTTGGTGTTTGTGTATATTGTTTGTGTGTGTATTCACAGATGTGCATGCTGAAGAAATTATAAAGAAAGCGTATGAGATATGGTTGCTTGCCCCCATACACGAACACACAAACAAATGTGGAATGGGGGGGGGGGGGTAGGAGGGAGAAGAGGTTCTTTTGCCTAACCAAAACTGATTTGGGAGAAAAATTAGCTTCAACAGGGGAAAGGAAAGAATGATCCAGAAGTTATTGTTGTTTAGTCATTAAGTCGTGTCTGACTCTTCGTGACCCCATGAACCATATTGCGCCAGGCCTTCCTGTCCTTCACTGCCTCCCTGAGTTTGCTCAGTTTCATGCTCATTGCTTCAGTGATGCTATCTAACCATCTCATCCTCTGCCCCCTCTTCTCCTTTTGCCTTCAATCTTTCCCAGCATCAGGGTCTTCTCCAAAGAGATCTCTCTTCGCATTAGGTGACCAAAGTATCTGAGCTTGAGCTTCATTATCGAGATCCAGAAGTACAATATCACTGAGAGCAATCAGCTGTTCCAGTTCCCTCAGACAGAATTTTGTAGGGGTAGAGCTGGGGGGTGGCATAGGTATATCAGTCTTCTGTTTCCCCCTTTTATAGATGATACCATCTGGAAGTTGCCTGGATTACAGTGCACAAATTACCTCTAGAAGACAGCATCCTTGCATTTGTTTCATGAAACTATAGATCTCCCAGCTCTGTTGCGGAGGCATAGTAAAGATAGGCTGTGGGGGCAGTTTATATCAATATACTTTCCTCTCAACTAAAAGGCAAGAATAAAGCTTATTACCATGATCCTGAGGAAGAATCCTAAAAATGTAATGCTTGAAATGTAACGTCTTTATGATGGCTCTTTTATGCTATTTGCAGGTGTAGAGATAATTGTTCCTCTGAAAGATGTCCATGTTGTTGAAGGCACAAAAGCCACCCTTGAGAGCAAAATTTCAGTCCCTGATGTATCTTCCTCCAAATGGTACATAAATGATGAACAGATAAAGCCTGATGATCGTATACAAGCAGTCTCCAAGGGCATGAAACAGCGACTCGTCATTACCAGGACATATGCCTCAGATGAAGGGCAGTGTAAACTAGCTGTTGGCAAAGTTGAAACCAGCTGTAATCTCATAATTGAAAGTATGTATTCTTCAAACATGCAGCCATTCTACTCATGCAACGATGTGATGATAGGAATTCAATACTGTTAACACTCTTATTTATTTATTTTAAACAGAAATTAAGATTATTAAAGGTCTTCATGATATCACCTGTACTGAAACCCAGAATGTCACCTTTGAAGTTGAGCTGTCCCATGCTGGGGTTGATGTGCTATGGCATTTTAAGGGCCAAGAACTCAAAGCCAGCCCCAAGTACAAGATAGGGGCCCATGGCACAATATATAAACTGACAGTAGTCAACATGATGAAAGATGATGAAGGAGAGTACACATTTTATGCTGGAGAAAAGAAGACCTCTGGGAGACTTGTTGTAGCAGGTTAGTTGTATGGAATGTATTGGTGAAGTTGATTCTATCTTTAAAGTTAAATGCCCAATCATTTGTCAGTGCACTTGCAATTCATTCCATGGTTGCACGTTGAAACCTACAAAAATTCAGAGTGAACTTAGGGGAGAAATTGGAGGAAAGCAACATCAGGATATTCCCTAACATTCCTAATGGAAGTTATTTTCCAGAATCTTCAAAACTCACTGAAAGAGCCAAGTACTCTTTGGGCAATTGCAAGTAGATAATATAGGATGATAGTTTTTAATGTTACTTTTGATTTTTGATTTTTGAATGTATCACTTCCCTCTTTATTTAGTTTTCATGTTCTATCATGCCCCATGGAGACATTGGGAAGGAAACCATTACCTGGCCATCATAACCAGGGATGCATAACTTTTGTGGGGTGAGGGTTGCACCCTACTTTTGAGTGTTGTGCCTGGGCTACATTCCAAAATGAAGATCAAAACCAAACATGGTCCCTTCTTGGTTAGAATTACTTTTAAGTAAATGAAATACAATTAATAGGATTACTCACCAGCCATCCATTTAATAATTTCCTCCGGTTCACACATTAAACATTGCAAGTCCTGAAGAATTTTTCGGAAGTCTTTATGGACAGTATCTGAGGCTTTTAGAAGCTGCTGATTGTGCACCTCTGGTACAAATCCAGCCAAGTGTAGTGCAGTTCCATTTACACTTCATTTTCCTTTTTATGACCACCCTTCCACAGGTCAGTTACAGAGTATGTATTAAAAACTAGCGCTTGCAGAGCTCTGGAGCACATCTTAGAAGGCCATTTCTATTTATGAACAGAGCCAGCCCTATGTATTCTGTGGCTGAAGTGGAAGCAGCAAAGATACACAGCTCTACACAGTATCTAAGGTCACCCAAGTAATTTTAGCACCTAGATAGAAAAATCCACCCAAGCAATAAAACCCAAAATTAACCTTTTTTGCCATTTCATATCAGTCGTCTGAGATGGCAGCTAGACCAAATAGTACAGCTATTATAGCCCCAAGTATAGTAGCAGAAGGTTACTGCTTTTATAGACAGGAGTTACCTCATGAAAATGAACTCTGAGTGGAGCCAAAAGACATTTTATATAATAGGAGACCTATACAGCAGATAAACATTTTCTTTTCCCCCTTCCCTCACAGGTGGCGCCATTTCAAAGCCCCTCACTGATCTCACGGTAGCTGAGTCCCAGAAAGCTGTTTTTGAATGTGAAGTAGCCAATCCTGAATCTGTAGGCCAATGGCTGAAAGATGGAAAACCACTTGCTATGACAGATCGTTGCAAAAGTGAATCTGATGGTTTGAAGCGGAGACTTAATATCCCAATCAGCAAATTGGATGATGTTGGGGAATATACCTTCCAAGTGGCATCTTCAAAAACATCAGCTAAGCTGAAAGTTGAAAGTAAGTAATCAAGGAAAACTCATCTCAGTTCAAAATGATCTGATTTAAAATGGACTAAAATGGCCCTTTGAGAATGCTTCACTTAAGTAATGTAAGAAAATCAGGTAAATAGAAAATGAAATATCAATTTAACATAAGAACGTTACCAGATGAAACCTGCTTCATTGGTGTTAAGGGCAAATGTCAGCAATAAGAAGGGCAACCAAACCTATCCTCTTTATTTCAAAAAAATATAATTTTTTGATCTAGGAACACGTTATCTTACTTCTTGATTTTTTTCTGGAATTTGCGACTATTATTCTAAATACACATATCTCTCAGCACAGTGGAATTTATTTTTGAGTAGATATGTATAGGTATATACTATATTTTTAATGTCAGAATCTAACATAGTTAGTTCCATCTTTAGTTCCTAAGTGGAATGGGATTTTTCAAATGTTCCATTGTGAAGTAGACAATATTAGACAAAGAAGCGTGAGATACAAGTTTCACTCCCTGCATAGAAAGGAAAGGAAGAGGAACAGAATACAATATGGATTTTAAGAAGTGTTGAGTGGGGGCTGGGTGGAGGTAGTAAAAGATGACCGCCCCATTCCAATCTCCCTAGGGCCCACCCCAAAGTCCCTTCTGAAGGTCAGAGGACCCCCCTGAATGGAATAGGCACCTTCCTCTGTGTCAAGGAAGGAATGAGAAAGAAGGAGCTGATCACCCGAAATGGAGCAGAAGAACTTCTATGAGCAAGAGGGAGACATCTGTTGCTAATCCCTTTCTACCTCATATCTCAGGATCCCTGGACCAGGATTTAGCTGTAAATCTTAGTCCCCCAACCATGCACAGCTTAACTAGACTGCTAGGCTTGGTTTTGGATGAACTCTCTCAGACATTTGGCAAAGCATGGTTAGATAAGAATCTTTATTATAAACTAGAATGAAGCCATATGAAGCAGTTGATTGCCCCTTGTCAGTGGGAGTGTGCAGTTCCCCTCTTATGCCCACGGTAATTTAAACCCATTGTGTCTTCTTCAAGTCTTTCTCACATTTCAAGGGCAGGATTTTTTTGTACTTCATGACTCTGAAACTAAATAGTTGATGGTTGTTCATACAACTGACATTTCTGTCCTGAAAACCACTGGCTCTCACTTATTTTTCACATTTTATTATAAAGTTTGTGTACAATATTAGACTTACATTAGGCAGCCTAAATATTCATTTTATGTTTCTGTATTTCTTCTTTTTAAATAGCTGTCAAGATCAAAAAGACACTAAAGAACCTGACTGTGACAGAAACACAAGATGCAGTATTTTCAGTAGAACTTACTCATCCAGATGTGAAAGGAGTTCAGTGGATTAAAAATGGTGTTGAGCTACATTCTAGTGACAAATATGATATCAAGGTGGAGGGAACTACCTACACACTGAAAGTCAAGAACTGTACTGTAACCGACGAATCAGTTTATAGTTTTAAACTGGGAAGAATAGGAGCAAATGCTAGACTCCATGTTGAAAGTAAGTCAAAGAGAAAGTTTGATGACATTAATAGTCAAAGGACAAGAGGCATAATTTCTCATAGTATGCATATTCATTCACACTCTCTCATTATACCCTGTAGATTCTCAGAACGTGAAATAACTGTAATGACATATGTGCCTCTTCCAACCACCCCATTTTCAACTCTGAAAAGCCACCTATTACTTGTTTCTTTTCTAATGCCAATATCTTGGTTGAAATTAAAGTCAAGCATGAAGATTAAATCTTTGCTAATTTCTTCCTTTAGCTGTTAAAATCATCAAAAAACCAAAGGATGTGACTGCTCTGGAGAATGCTGTTGTTTCCTTTGAAGTGAGCGTATCTCATGATGCGGTCCCTGTGAAATGGTTCTACAAAAACATCGAGCTCAAGCCAAATGACAAATACAGACTGAGTTCTCAAAGGAAAGTTCATAAGCTGACATTGCAGAATATATCTCCTGCTGATGCTGGAGAATACACAGCAGTTGTGGGACAACTGGAGTGCAAAGCTAAGCTTTTTGTGGAAAGTAAGTGTTTAAAACTTCTGTCTAAAATAGATGCTAAGTGCCATTAGGAAATGTCACACTGGAGGAACGCTATCTCATTTTACTTTTTAAAATTACCTTCTACAGCGGTACACATTACAAAGACCATGAAAAATATTGAGGTTCCAGAGACTAAAACGGCCTCTTTTGAGTGTGAGGTGTCTCATTTCAATGTACCTGCTGTGTGGCTGAAAAACGGAGTGGAAATTGAAATGAGTGAGAAGTTTAAAATAGTTGTTCAGGGGAAGCTCCACCAGCTCAACATCTTGAATACCAGCAGTGAGGATTCTGCGGAATATACCTTCATCTGTGGGAATGACAAAGTTAGCGCAACCTTAACTGTCAAACGTAAGTGTGAAACTGAAAAGGAAAGAGGATATTTTGTAGAAGGAAAGATGATCAGGCCAGCAGAGCATCTTGAACAAAGCAAGAGTGAACAGAAGATGGATGTTTAGAGCAGGAACGGGCTGCCTTTGGTCTGAGGGTTGCAAGTGCTTAGCAGAACTGTGGGGAGTCCCTACTTTTCTTACTGGCCATTCCAGTCTTGTCAGAGTTGAAAAATGAAACGCAGCAAACAAATAAATAAAGGTTTTTATGGGTTGCTGCAACCCTAAATGCCTATTTTTATTAGCCACTAATCCTAATCAGTTGTCTAGGTCAAGAACACTGAACCAGTCTTTGATTATTTTTTTCAACAGCTGTCCTGATTACATCTATGCTGAAAGACATCAATGCAGAAGAGAAAGATACAATCACTTTTGAGGTGACTGTCAATTATGAAGGCATTACATATAAATGGTTGAAGAATGGGGTGGAAATAAAGTCCACGGACCGATGCCAGATCAGGACGAGGAAGCTTACGCATTCACTCTCAATAAGGAATGTCCATTTTGGAGATGCTGCTGAATATACGTTTGTTGCTGGCAAAGCAGCTTCAGCAGCAACTTTATACGTGGAAGGTATTTGCTCTTTTTGTACACTTTATAATTCATGGCTTGCTTACAGAAACGTCTTCAAGGAGGAAGCAACCCATTCAGAACTCATGCTGCATTTATTCATATTAAGGCAGGCATACACATGCATCAGCAACCACACACTGATTTCAGTACAGATTTGCTTTCAGACACTGTAATAATAGATTTGTCTCAATAGCTGATCTAACATTTGTTAATAATGAACCACTATATATTAGCTATGGTTAAACTTGTCTCTAACACAGGCAGCTGTAACTAAACCAGGCAGCATCAAATTCACCATAGTTTGTATAAATCATGAAATCATGGTTTCCAGATTCAGCCAGATTCTAATATTCTGGCTTATTCCATAGGTGGGAAACCATAATTTTGCTTCAGTTGTGGGTGGCCTTTTAAAAATCTTTTTGTTCTTCAAAATTAAAGCAAAATCACATTAACTGTGGGAGATCTCCACAGGGTCTATCTGTCTTTGTACCACCACTAAAACTTGATATAAATTATTTTTTCTTTTAATTTTTTTATGTTGCTGAGGTAACAAGGCAGAATGTGGGTGAAATATAGGACTCTCAGTCACTTTGTTAACATTTAATCAAAGAAACAAATTAACTTTTATTACATACCTTAAAATAGCAGGTTCACTTAATATTGCAGTGTGTCCGTAATCTATCAATACTTGCATTCTGTGGCACTAAATATATTCCTAATCTTATATCTCTGCTGAAGGCTTTCCTAGGCTTGGTCTCTGAACCTCCCCAAAATGTATCCTTCCACCCACTTCCAAATCCCTCTTTCCTCAATGTTGTCCTCCCTATAGAATATACTTGGGAGCGGACACCCTGTGTTCCACCACCCAAGCATCACAATCTGAAACAAAAAACACTGGTTAATGAGAGACGTCCTGGTTTGTTCAACATTGCAGAACAGCTTGTGTGCAGGCAAAAAGGCTTGTTCATCTCTTAGCTAATTAAGCTAAGACATGAATGTCCAAATGTGGACAAAATGCACAACGCTAATTACAAAGTACTTCATGTTTACTGGCAGTCAATCAGTAGTGATACTGGAGACAGCTATATACATAATAATTTAAAAATCTATTTGGATTACATTGAAATTATTTTTATCTGCTTTTAAAATTGTATGTAATATTAACAGTCTTCCCCCCTCCCCCCTGGTAGTTGTTGTAAGTTACTGTGGTTAATAATGTAGCAAAACAAGGAAGAAGTAAAATAAACAGGACAGGATTCTAGTGTGGAACAAAAAGAGTTTTAAAAATTCTAAAATTATAATAACTTTATAAATAAGAAGATATTTAATTGCCTCCATCCACCAGTAGAACAGATTCCACTTGTACATGCAACTTCTATGATTCTTTCCATTTGTTCTGAAGAATTAGAGACTTTCCAGAACAGATGGGTGGGTCCTATAGGTAGTTGAAGTGGGGAGAAAGAGAAAAGGCTCATATGACATGAGATATAGTTCATAAATATTAATCTTTTTGACCCATATGATCTGTTAATAACAACCTGCATTAACTTTTTCTAGCCCGCCATATTGAATTTAGAAAACACATCAAAGATATTAAAGTGGTGGAGAAGAAAAGAGCTGTTTTTGAATGTGAAATCTCAGAACCTGACATTTCTGTTCAGTGGATGAAAGATGGGCAGGAGCTTCAGCTTGGAGACAGGTAATTGAGTTGCATCTGCTTTATTATGTTGACACAGAACTTGTGGAGTACTGATGAAAAGCATGCAGAAGCTGCCTGGGTCATGGATACAGAGTTGAAATGTTGCTTGACCAATTGACCTAACTCTTAGGCTCATTGTCATCTTTGTAACATGTCAGCTCTCAGACAAAAAATCAGAGATAGTTCTTGATTGCTCTACCTGTTCCTTCTTTCATGAGCTTTAGGATCAGCACATCACCAGAGCGGATTGAAGGAAAATTTTAGGATCATTTTTTTTCTACATCCAGATTTTTAAAAAGACTTTGTGTTAAACCTACTTGAGTCCTACAAACTAGCTTTCCTTTGCTTGTTTCCTGCTGAAATTTGTGGCAATGTTATCTTGGGAAGTTCTGGGGTGGGAGTGTCTGAAAAAAAGTCATTCAAGAGTGGCCTCTGATGTGAAACTTGTTAACCCTGCATTAAGGAATTAAGATATTAATATATTTACTTGTTATAGATAATTACTTGTATTATCTGCTATTGTGGTCTCTATAATCATGGTTAGATGCATGTATAGTCCTGTAATGTAGAGCTCTAACAACAATTGTTTGCCATTTCTTGGCTCCTTTTGACTATGAACTTTAGAAGATTATGAAATCACACCAACTTTTCTAAAATATTTTAAAAACATCTTTCTAAACTTTCTCCGTGAATTTTGTTTAGAGTAAAACTTCAGCGGGAAAGATTTGTTCATCGTCTTCTGATTACATCCACAAAGATGTCTGATTCAGGGAAGTACACAGTAGTGGCTGGAGGAAATATATCCAATGCTAATTTGGTGGTGGAAGGGCGTGATATTCACATCAGAAGCCTCCAAAAGAATGTTCAGGTATAGTATTTGAGGTCTGATAAGAAAAATTATTGATACCGTACAATAAAACACAATACAATATATGACAATGCAATAAAAAGTCAGATTAGCAACAACAATAACATAATTTAAAGTTGTATGCAAGCAATTATGGAGAACATTTGATTTCAACAGTGAAATGAGAGACGATGCTCAGAGTTTAACATTTGGCCTGGGCCTCATTCCCAAATTTCATATTTTATTAGTTTGAAAATGCATGCCAAAGGACCGGCAGAACCATATGAGAGAGCATTGCTAATGCATATTGAGCATGCTGCCTTTTAAATTAAACAATAACTTGTTTCTTCAGCAACAGCAGTTGCTGTCATTCACAAAGAAAGTGAAACAAATAAGGGAATCTTATACTTTATAGGATCTTTAAAGAATGGTGATGCTATATTTTGAGCACCCTCTTATTTTTCAGTTGTTGTGTCAATGTTACATCTTTGTGTCATACATAAAACTTCTAATTGGGTAGCCCACCATTATAGCTTTGTTTTGGAAAGAAAGAAAGAAAGAAAGAAAGAAAGAAAGAAAGAAAGAAAGAAAGAAAGAAAGAAAGAAAGAAAGAAAGGAAGGAAGGAAGGAAGGAAGGAAGGAAGGAAGGAAGGAAGGAAGGAAGGAAGGAAGGAAGGAAGGAAGGAAGGAAGAAAGAAAGAAAGAAAGAAAGAAAGAAAGAAAGAAAGAAAGAAAGAAAGAAAGAAAGAAAGAAAGAAAGAAAGATGGGGGATCCTCAGAAATAGGCCAGTAAGAATCTATGACCAGTGACTTCCAGGGATTCTGGAATGTGGAAATGGACAGAAGGAAGGAAATGGGAGTTTGGGAAATGGAATTGGCAGCTTGAGCCCTACAGCTTCTAGAATTTTGTAGCTGCAGATAAGGTGGAGGTTGGGAGGGTTAGAATATGTTATAGATAGAAAAGTTACTCCCATCACTAAATGGTGAGATTATAAGGGGTGGAATGAAAAAAACAAAGGTGTTTCTTTCTCTTTCGTAGTCTTCAAACAAAATTCCAAACATTACTACAAGAAGCAGCCCTGGACAGGAGCATTCCTAATATAGACTCAGATGAAAAGCATCATTTTGTCATAAGTCCCACTCATTATTTGAATACAACCTCAGTAGAGCTAAAGCCTTATTACTGTTGCATTCAGGGAGAGAGTGGAATCATTGTAGCATCTCTGTCAGTTGTCTTGATTATATTTCAGTTGTAGGGAAAGGTCTGAAGGAGAAAGCCCCCTTCCGGTATTAGCTTCCCATGCAACGTTGAATCAAGGGCTATAAACTGTGCAGTGCTTCTTATAAACTAAGCAGAGAACAAATGAGAACTTTCCCTTCCAGGGCAGTGAAGATGGGGGGAGGGGGAGCAAAGAACAAGGATACAGCAAGGGATCATGACCAACTAGGATTGTCCCATTGTCTTGCACTCATGGTTGTAATCACATGAAGGAGAAGGGACAAACAAGGCTGGAAGATCTTACATTCCACATGCCAGCCCTGAATCATGTTACAAATATCCTTTTCCAGATTAGTCAGTATCCTGAAAAAGTTATGACCTCTTCAGGTAGGTTGCCACGTGTGCTCAGGAACATAGCTCAAACTATAAGTCATTCTTAATACTGATTCACTATAGGATTTTTAAACAATAGACAAAAGTGTATTTTGCTGAATTGAACCTGTTACCCCACATACAACAATTTCTTCCAGTTGAGAATTTTTATTGACCCCCTAAAAGTATTTGAGCAATTTATTTGGAAAATAGGAAAAATGCGACACATTTTAATTGTTTTAGCTGAGAGAAATTAGTAATTCAGTTTAAAACCGAAAAGCAATAGTAAAATGCAAAGTCCTTAGCTTGATTAATCAATTAACTAGGTAGCATACTCTTGACTGGATTAGCACATGGCCAGGATAGTTTTTTTTAAATTGCTTTTATTTAATAATACAGGGAAAATATAATAAAAGAAAAAAAGAAAGCAATAGAACAGAAAAAATTATATATGTAGGCTTCTCGTACATGTATATATGTATAAAAATTTTACAAAACAGTTTCAGTAAAGGATTACCATATTTTATTGCACATGACTGGGAGAATTGTTAAGGCTGATCTGCCATCTGTCTTTCTGAATTTTGTTTGCCACATTTAGGTATTCAGCAACACAGTTAGATTTAATTTAGGTTAGCTGATGTTTTCTTTGTTGGAAAGAACATTTTTACATTTTTCTGGAACTAAACATTAGACTCTTCACAAAGCACACCTCTTGATTGTTAGGACTCAATCAAAGTGATCTTTTCTTCATCTGACTGCCTTTTTCCAGGAAATTTATTTTTAGGATCCTAGTCTTATACTAAAGTTTATCTGTTTTTTACGTGTACATGATCAGATGGGGATATATTCCACAGTGCAGGAGATATACTGCATCAGATATTATGATGAGGACCCCCAAGAAGTGAAATATATAATGAAAGTCTTTAATAAATTCAATGCTTATTTTGTTTGATTGTATAGCTCAAAAAATAGTACATTTATCCTATGTGACACCCAGAGTAAACTAGTTTCATTTCCATTTGAGAACTAAAAATGCTAGTTATATGCGTTCTATTCACAAAACTGTTATTATCTTTCTGCTAAACTGACAGGTCCTTGAGAGGCAGCGAGCTGTAGTAGAGTTTGAGGTCAATGAAGATGACATTGATACTCACTGGTATAAGGATGGAATTGAGATCAACTTCCAAATTGAGGAAAGATATCATTATGTGGTGGAAAGACGTGTCCATAAGATGATCATCACAGAAACTAAATATACAGATGCTGGAGAATACACCTTTTTAGCTGGAAAAAACAGGAGTTCCATCACTCTTTATGTAAATGGTATGATTTATTTTGATTTTAAAGATTTTTTTAAACCCCTGCTCCCTGTGTGAACAAGTTACATATTCTAGTTCTCTTTCTATGTTACTTTTTGTTTTCATTCAGTTGACAATAAGTAGAAAAATGCTCATATTTTTAGTGTCCGTGTTTCCATATCACATATTCCTGCATCTAACTCTTCCTGTCTGCTGAAAATGTTCATGGCAGTTCTATCATGGCAGGGAAAGTTCTATCATAGCCTTCTTCCTGATGTACCTTTTTCTATATGTAAGAGACTTGTATATTGCCAGGAACAAGTAACTCATGTATTCAGTGGATGTGTGATTCATGTGTTTATGTTAAGATTTCATATATTATTGAAGACCACCTGAAAAACTTTGTGCCTGAGCTCAGATGAGTTGAATGGATAAATGCGTGTTTCATAGGCTAAGATCAAAATGGAATGACCCATGCTAGAAACATTCAGAGGATGATGATGATTAGTTCTTGTTTGATTTACAGCACCCGAGCCACCTGAAATTCTGAAGGAGCTCCAGCCGGTCACCGTGGAATCCGGGAAACCAGCTCGTTTCTGTGCTATTGTGTCAGGCAGACCTCAGCCCAAGATCTTCTGGTACAAAGATGAGCAGCCTCTTTCTCCCGGCTTTAAGGTCAAGTTCCTTCATGATGCCCAAGAATACACCTTGTTGCTGATTGAGACTTTCCCTGAAGATGCTGCTGTTTACACAATTGAAGCAAAGAATGACTATGGTGTTGCCACCTCTTCGGCATCCCTTTCTGTGGAAGGCAAGCTCTCTCTGTCCCAAGGCTTTCTGAAAAGCGTTGGCAATATCGTGTCATCTGTGCTTTTCCGTGGAAAGCTAATCATCATTTTTTAAATTTTTTTCTTTAGTGCCAGAAGTTGTTTCTCCTGATGTAGAAGTGCCCATTTACCCACCTACCATCATTACACCGCTCCGTGATGCTGTTACATCTGAGGGACAATCTACTTTCTTTCAGTGCAGAGTTACTGGGACAGGTTAGTTGTACTCTTTGATCAGAAGACAAAAACCTCAGTTAAAATCAAGTTTTTCCAAATGATACAGCTATAACTTGTGTGTGTGTGTGTGTATGTATATGTATATGTGTATATATAGTCAGCCAACTGAAACATTGTTGGCCAGCAACAAAACAGGTCAGTCCATATTACAGCAAGGCAAAAAGTCACGAGATTGAATGTCTTTCTACAATGCAAAACATTATAAAATCAGTCAAAAATTCAATCATTTTGCCCTTTTAAGTACAATACACAATTTTACCATGCTTTTGTGGCTTCAGACTTCAAAACCTGTTGGTGCATTGATAGATAGGAACCTTATTTTTTTTATATAAGATTTTTATTGAAGACAGGTAAGAACCTTAAATGGTACTGTGAGCATGAAAAATGAATACTGGCATAATTGTTTTAAAAGGTCAATTAATCTTTTCATACAATTGGATGCTAATTCTCTGTCTCCCTCCCTCCCTCCCTGTCCCCCCTCTCTGTCTCACACACACACACACACACACACATTCAATGTGTGTGTGTATTTGGGCATACTTCCTCAGGTACAAATTATGTGTGTGTCTGTGGAGAATTAGGGAAGAGCCTGCCTGAGTCTCTTCCAAATGCTATCTTGTTTCCCAGGGCTTAAGGAATGTTTCAGCCCTCTTTACTTAAATAGCAGTTCTTGCCTATTTCCCTCAAGGTCATCTCTCTGATTCTCTACAGTGCCTTCTTGGTTATAGAAGTTGTACATGTGTCAAAACAAGAGCAAATCTTTTTTTAAAACTCCAGAAATAATTATCAGGAAAGAATGTAACCTTGCATCCTAAGAACTAACAACTTTTTAAAAGGAGATATGAATGTTGTATGCCTCTTATTATAAAAGAAACATAAAGAGGGAACTGATGAATGACTTTGGGAGTAGTTTAAAGAGGAACGGGGGAGAAATATAACTGTCTTACCAAACTTAGCTTTCAATTATAATCCAAATATAGAATGATATGTTTATTTTTGGTATGCATACCAGAATACAAATTCATATGTGCCCTATCTGCCTTAATATAAAATAATCCAACTGGCCTATACATATTTAGATAAGTTGCAGCCAACCACACATTTGTGTGGTGTGTAGAAGATAACTCTATCTTAATGTGCCCATTAAAATGCTAAGGAATGCAACAGTTAGCAAAACAGTAATTAAATCCAGGAAAGGAAGAAGTCATTAGAAATAAAATTGATTGGGAAAGAAAAAAACAGTTACATTCTACTGGGGCTTCCTATCAGTTGATGAGTGTTTATTAGCCCAGGTATCTATGCCTCATTAGAACAAACTTTTGTATTCACTTCAACAGGATCCAAATAGCAAAAGCTAGCAATCTTCAAAGAAGGGGATACATTTGACACAAAATTGCTATAAATCCTAGAGTTGTCCACTTGATCATTTATCCAGCTTGCTGAAATGTTAGTTGTAATGGAAGAAGAAGGATAACTGCCTCTTTGATTAATTTGTCTGCACCAACCTTCCATAAATCCGTAGGCTGGCAATTGTGTGAGTTGCAGTCCCAGTTTATCTGGAGCATTAGAGAAATGGAATAGTACCTGATGCTCCAACTATGGCTGCTCCTAACATTGCCTTGTGGTTACTGTAAAATTTTAACAAGATTTAGAAATAACGCTTCCATATACCTGGGCCACATATTAGTAGCTACTGGCAGGATAAAGGAGATATGGGGAAACAAGCTAAAGGCAGTAAGAGAGTGGGGAGATCTCGGTATGGGGTTTCAAAATCCAATGTCATTTTAACTCTGAGCTGGATGATATAACAAGATCCCAGTCTTTTCATTAGTTTCCTCATTAAGAATGACGCAATAAAACTTAAACCCATTTCTTTTTCTTTCACATTTTGTTTATTTGTGCCGGAGCAGACCTCAAAATATCGTGGTATAGCAAAGACAAAGAAATCAAGCCATCCCGCTTCTTTAGGATGACCCAGTTTGAAGACACCTACCAACTGGAGATTGCAGAAGCTTACCCAGAGGATGAAGGAATTTACACCTTTGTTGCCAGCAATTCTGTTGGCCAGGTGTCAAGTACAGCTACTCTGAGACTGGAAGGTACAATGTGCTGTCTACACAGACCCTGCACACATTTGCATGTGTTTAAACATTAATATTCCTTCATAAACCTACATGTAATTGTCTTTCATGATTATGTCTTTTAACTCAAATAATCATTCCCATTGTCTGATGTCCACAATGTCCATTTTGTGTCCAGTTCCATTCATTTCACTCTTCCATTCTGTTTCCAATTAGCATTTAGCCTGGACCGAAAAGAGCATTTTAAAAATCCTCTTTATCATAAACAAATGCATTTTTTCATGTCAACAACTGAAAGCAAGCAAGCAGAATCCAGAGAGGTCTGCTGACTTCCAATCATTATTCCATCATTCTCTTTTTCATGCCTTATGCCGGACCACCTTTAATCTTGAGACCTTTAATCTTTTGCCCAGTGGCTGCTATTGTTCAGAAGCAACAGCCCAGAGACTCCTTCTCTGAGTACAAAATGATCACACTAAGAATTGGGTGTTATTATACATACCAGAGGAGGGAAGACATAGGATTATTTTTCTTTGCTGCTAGCTCAGTGTGCTAAAACTGATCTAAGAGAATTTTTAAAAGGAGTTTCTGAGGATAAGGAAATTGCCTCTTTCTGGTCTGCATGTGTACATCTGTAATTGTGTTACATTTCCATATCAATCTGCACTTTAAAAAAATCTGTTCCAAATATGGCACATATTTGAATATGTATTTCAGTGTGCATTTCCTCTCAAAATGGGCAGATAAATATAAAAATGCATTTTGACCCACTTAAACTGACAAGAACTGCAGTGCAGTATGTAGAGAAATATGGAATATAGTGGGTAGATGAGATCCTCAAATTATTTGGGAAAGTGTAAATAAAGTAATGTTATATAGTCACTCTCAAAACATCATAATCCAGGGGATTTCCAAACAGACCATGGGACTATCTGCTGTTCCAAGAATTTGATTCAAAGCATGTCCAAGCCACTTTGGATATCTTTGGATAGCTGCCCTGATGTATGCGTATATATAGTCAATGTTGACTTCGAGTCAGTGTTGACTCCTGGCAACTGCCTGGGCAAGGCCCCGCAGTTTTATTGGCAAGGTGTTTTCAGAAGTGGTTTGCCATTGCCTCCTTCCTAGGGCTGAGAGAGAGGGACTGGCCCAAGGCCACCCAGCTGGCTTGGTGCCTAAGGTGGGACTAGAACTCATGGCTTCCTGGTTTCTGGCCTGGTGCCTTAAGCACTGCACCAAGCTGACCCTATCTGTTTATATTAAATACATCAAATAGTTAGGCATTCTTAATATGAATGAAATTTATGTAAGACCAACAGGACAAGGAATGTCCACATGAGCACAAATATTAGCATTCCAGTGTGTTTTAAAAGACACAGGAGGAATTCTATGGTTAATGTACCTAGATTTGTAGCACATCTTTAACTGGATTTCCCTAATTTAGGGAACAGAGTCACTTGTATGATGCTAAGTCAAACGTGAATATTTGTCAAAAGCAATAATCAGACTGGAGGCATTTGATCCCATGCGGTATCCCAATTTTTGTGGGGTCTTTCCATGATAAATGTTGCCAGCAGGGAAAGGAGGAATATAATGGAAGACTGGTAGGAGAGCAAGAGAATGCTGAGTGGGAGCAAGCAATTAAAAGATGACATGCTTCTTTTCAGGGTTTAAGCTTGAAGAAATTACCTCATATTCTTCATCTGTTTCCATTAAGAAGGAATCCGTTGGCCAAAGGCCCGTCTTTATCCAGCCCGTTTCAAGCTGCAGAGTATGCAGCGGGGAAACAGTCAGATTCCAAGCCAGGGTTTCTGCCAGGCCCAAACCAGAAATCCTCTGGTTTCATAACCAGCAGCTAATGTTGCCATCCAAAGATGTAGTTTTCCATTTTGATGAGTCGACTGGCACAGCCATATTGATAATAGTAGATGCTTTCTCAGAACATGCTGGGCAGTACTCTTGCCAAGCCAGAAATAGTGCTGGAGATGCAACTTGCACAGCTACACTTACAGTGACCACTGAAGGTAAAGCCCCATTTTTCTTCCTAGGGATTCAGTTTGTTGCATAAACCACACGTTCCAGACTGTGACTAATGACCTCCTTTTCCTCGTTTCACACTTCTTTAGATTTAGAAGTACCTTCACTAATGTGGATATAATTCTAGCAGTAACCAAATAAAGCACTCTTCTTTCCTATTCTTTCAAGTGTCCGATTGTTTAGCATTTGCATCCTAGCTCTATACTTCGGATCCAACCCCGATTTAGGAAAGTAAATAGACGCACATGTTGAGATAGGGAGGTGTTGGCAGTTGGTCAAATTCTCTGAGGTTTGCTCTACTCGGTTTTAAAAGGGAAACATGGGGACCAAATGATACATGACAGTTATCCTCTTGGGGACCGTAAACACCTCCAAATTGCCATGGACAGTCACAATGAAAAGAAGAGACAAATGCCTAGCCCACCCTATCAGCATGAACACCCTTCATTTCTCATTCGTCCTTGTGGCTGGAGTTTCTTTATGTATTATGCTTTCTACCAAAAGTGCCCTAACGAATGCACCTGGCATGCCAGCCTTCACAAAGAAGATGACATGTTTTGTTCTCATCATCTGTGACATATAATTTTATTTTTAATTGGGCAATTTGAAGGGAATTCAGTATTAATCATATGTTTTGTTACTTGATTACACAGTGCAAGCCCTAGATAGGCAAAGTTCTGGGAAAGATGTAAGAAAATCTGTCCAGGACAAATCAGAAGTTTACATTGCTTCCCCTTTTGCAAAGAAGGAAAGCCAAGTTTATTTAAAAGAAATTCAGTCAATGCAAGAGCCTTCAAAAGAAACGCTTGTGCAGGTCTTTGAACCCATTGCTGGAACTTCAACTGGGAAAGCCGCAGCTGAGAAAGAAGCAGGAATGTTCCAGTCTACAGCCATAACCCAGAAATCAGAAAGTACCAAAATAGGTACAACCTCAATTCAAGTAGAAGGAGAGACTGCTCCAAAGATTCTTCTGAAGCTTCGTGATCTCACTGTGAGATGTGGCGACACTGCTCAGTTTATGTGTGCTTTCGAAAGCGAGAACTTTAATGTAGTTTTGTGGTCCCACAATGGAGAAGCACTTCAAGAGTCCGAAAGAATAAGAATGTCACAAAGTGGAAGTGTTCTATTCCTCACCATTCTTAACGTCCAACTTTTAGATCAAGGATTATATAGCTGTACCGTTCGTAATGACCATGGAGAAGTAACAACAACTGCTATACTAACTGTAGAAGGTGGTTATTCTGATTTTTAACATTGTGTTACTTAATCTCATTACACTCTCATCTTCAGCACCTATGGCTTCAGTGCTAGCATTTCATTTAGTCTTAATTTTCAGTTCCACTTTCCCCCTACCCTCTATCTTTAGGGCTTGATTCATAAATTATTTGCATGCTTATGTAATCTGAGTAACTTGCTTTCATGCCACTTTGCAGCAAGTTTAACGCAACACTATTGCGTTATTTTCCAAAAACAAGAATTAATCAGTTCCAAATAATTTAAAAGTGTTCTGTACAAAGTAAAGTAGAAGGATTAGATTTTTAAAATTCACATTTATTGGAAATTTAGCCTTTAATTTAGCTGTTCTAGCTTTGGCAGATACTGTCATTAAGCAGATGTTAATCATACTCTGAAGTATGCTTAATTTATATAACTTGTTTTTTAAAATGAACACTTTTTTCTGTTAATATCTATACAGATTTTCATTCAAAATCAGAATCTCAGATGTGAAATGTAGTAAACACAAATACCAATTACTTTTCCTTTCTTTTCTGTTCCACATCAGATGATTATGCTATTAAGCCTTTTGCTGTGGTTAGATCCCTATTTCTTTTTCAGAATGGTTAGCACCATCATGCAATTGAAAATGTCTCAATTCATTATGTCTAAATAATAATTTGCTGTTCTTCTGGGGGCTGAGAATTCCTTTTTCTCTTTTTGTTACAAATGACCTGGAAATACATTCCGAAGAGCAGGAATACCAACCCAAAAACAAAACAGAAAATGTGTATTTTTGCTCCACACAGTTTCTTCCAACTGATAGATTTTCTAAGTTTTCTTCACTTCTGTGTCTGCCTTCCAGGCTGTGAGAAAGAACCTTTGATGCAAACAAAGATACATTTTTAAATTTAATATGAATCTATTGCTGTCCCTCTGATATCAGTGATACAAATTCCAAGGAATGGTACATTTTGCCTGGAATGAATAGAACTCTTAAATGTGGAACAGAATAGTAAATGGAATAATATTTTATTGTTTTTGCACTAACACGCTGAACATTTTATACCATACTAATAGCTTTTTATATATATATATATATATATATATATATATATATATATATATATTTCTACATCGAGATTTTGAGTGCTACAAAACCTCTAATCTTATCCTAACTTTATTCTTACCTAGCTAAAGAAGCACAAGCCAGAACAGTAACAAAAATTACCCTTGAATCAGATACTAAAATTATAAAATCAGTCAAAGAGTCTCAGTTTAAAGCAGCTTATGAATGCAAGGAAGAGTCCTCCACAGAAACGTCAAGTGTGACAGGAACTTCAGCTCATACAAACAAACAAAGGATCCAAGATGATTACCCTGACATAGTGCCTTGTGAAGACATCGAAGACATCGCAGAACCTAACACCACCGTACCAGTCTTCCTTGAAACTCTGCCCCCAGAAACCTTTGTCAAAGAAGGAGATGATATCTCGCTTTTCTGTGTAATTAAAGGTGTTCCTACACCTTGGGTCATCTGGCTGTATAATCAGTTAATAGTTGAGGAGTCTGCATTATGTTCTTTAAGGCACGATGGTCCCCTATGCAGTTTAAAATTACTGAAAGTTAATGAGAATCAGAGGGGTATATACAAGTGCAGAATAATTAATTCTGCAGGACAAGCCGAGTGCAGCACACATCTGAGAGTGACAGGTTGGCAACTGCATGTTCCTTCCATATACAACCTCCTCCTGCACTGAAACCTGCTTGCTTCTCAGTACATGATAAAAAAAGCCACTGTGGATCGCTGAATATTTTCATCACGTTATTAAAGGCATGTTAAAGGCATGTTGAATTACCCCACCTCCCCCCAAAAGAAGAAGAAACCCTTTTATAATATTGTGGAGGATTAGAACATTCTTTAGTTCCACTTTTTTTTTTTTTTTTTAAGACTTATTGGGCATTTCCTGGCATGTATATGTCTGTATGTTTGTGTGATTTTTTTTTTCTTTTAGCAATGCATCATGAAGTATTGTTCTGTCATAATATTCAAATGTTTATTCTTTCTTTCTTTCTTTCTTATTACAGCTCTGGAAAAAGTTCTTCAGGAGAAGATAGAGCAGCAGATTGAAATGGAAGTTAAAGGTACAGTCTCAAAGGGATGTTATACTAAATTTAGCATAAAGGTTCAGTAACTACCTTAAAAAGCCTATACAAGGAGAATTTATTCTAAAACATCCAGATATGTTGCATGTTTTGTTTTGGTTTTTTTGTGTTTAAATATGCTTTAGACATTTT
The DNA here is from genome assembly GCF_059951505.1 of Python bivittatus. NCBI lineage: Eukaryota > Metazoa > Chordata > Lepidosauria > Squamata > Pythonidae > Python > Python bivittatus. Next base: position 18,726,595 of record NW_028277040.1, read on the forward strand.
GCATTACAAAAGAGTACGAGTTTTAAAGTACATTTAAAGCTTTCACGTTATAGATGTGCAGTTTTTATTTTCAGTACATGCTGTGCAGCTGGTTGCAAAAGCTTCCTTTTCACGTATCTCCTTCTAATGCATGAGAATCCTTAAAATTCCATTGGATTTCTAATAGTGGTTTCAAATATATTAGTTCTGTAGCATTAGTTCGTCAATAAAATTGGGGTGGCTTATGTCTACGAAATGGTTTTATGCAAGAGGATAAAGTGACCTGTTTTCATTGTGCCCTCCCGTGGTATGCATTTAATTCTCCATGATAGATTTCTTACACTGGCTTGCAGATAGAATAGTTGGTTACTGTTGCTTGCTCCTTTTTTTTTTTTCTTCTTCTTTTGAATAACATTGTGAGGTTAGCAGCTGTATTAGTTCGAATAAACGCCTTCTCATTTCATTTTAGTAAATTATTTATAGTTAATTTCTAATAGTTTTGAAAATAATCTTTTTAAATTGTTTGGCCATCATAACTCACAATCAAAGAGCTCAGAAAGGGCGTTTATTCTACTGTCTGCAAGTCAGGTAAGAATCCCTCCCCCCTTTTGCAAACAAAACATTTAAACTAAATAAAAAAGCTTTTCGGGCAGTAAAACATGCACTCACAAGAACATGTCCTTTTGAGATTCATTTTTGCTTGTTGCTGAAGAAATTTTCCACAGTTGGAAGAAAGAACCGCCAATGAACCATTTTCGTGTCAGAGTCATTAAAACAGAGCAAGTGTTGCGTTTATTCGAACAAATATGGTGAGTGAATTTTTTTATGTATTTGGGATGAATTTGTAGCATGCTCATTATTTAATTTCATTTTTAGCAATTTCATTTTTTTTCTCTACCTATTTGATGGAAAGAGCAACGTATGCTGCAATGTAATGTTATTCTCTTGCAGAATTGTTCTTCGGTGAAGAGCCAGAATATACAACAAAAAAGCCCATTGTTGAAGAAGAAACTTTTGCTGATTCGGAAGATCTTCTGAGATCTCTGTCTAATCAGAATTGTGCAAGTAGAATCAGAGCTATGGCCCCCTGTCCTGAGAAACTGAAACCTTCTTTCATACAGAAATTAAAATATCAATCTGTTTTGGTTGGAGAACCAGTTGTTTTCCAGTGCAAACTAAGTGCTTATCCCTCACCCAAATTTACATGGTTTCATAACAACAAACAAATCCCCCAAGGTCTACGAAGAATAATAAAAAATGAGAACTGCATAGATATGCATAATTCCAGTCTAGAAGTTAAGGAGGTTCAGGAAGAGGACTCAGGGAGCTATAAGATTTTTGCTATTAATAGTGAGGGTTCAGCTGAGTCCACAGCATCTTTGTTAGTAATTCATGGGATGGAACAAAATGCCAAGTATCTAGAGTTTCTAAGAAAGTCAAAATGCACCCGTGCCCCTATAGAACATATGATGCAGAAAAAGAGAGATGATAGGCTTAAGGTTGACCTGAGATGCATTGGTTCGCCATTTGATAAGAGGCAGGAGACTGAGAAAGCATTAACTAATTTGTCGCCTACCAAAGGGAAGGTAAGGACAATAAGTTTTGAAAATACCCCCTCTCTAAGACAGGAACTTATGTATGATAATGATTGGGTAGGAAAAAAGCATTCGGTTAGGGTAGGAAGTGCCAAAGAGACTTTGCTTGATGAGGAAATCAGGCTCAAGTTACGGCGTCTTCGTGAGGCAAAAAAAGTTATGCTAGAAAAGAAAAAAGCATCAATTGAAGCACAGCATGTGAAAAATGTTGGATTTAGGGATAAGATAAACCTACCAGCTCATCCAGTCTGCATGGCAGCTCAGCTAGGAGCAAAGAGGCCTGTCTTTCAGACAACTGAGGAAATCCATGAAAAGAAAATGCTGGACCCAGAGGAATTTACCATAGGACATTCCAATGGACAGCTTGAGAAAACTTCAAAAGAGTTCCATATTAGAATGGAACAAATTCTGGGCCTTTCTGGGCCTTCCCAGGCTCCCCAGGAGTCAGCCAATAGAAGCAATACAGAAAAAATGTTCCAGAGACAAAAGGTCTTTAGCAGAGCAATGAAACAAGAAGTTCCAAAACCAGTTTCAGTGTCAGAAAGGAATGCCAGATGGAAGGAAGGAAAGTCCTTCATCCAAGGAAAGTCATTAGAAACAAAAATGGATACCAAATTAGAGGAACATTCTAAAGATTTCATACCTATAAAATCTGTTAAGTCAACCCCCTCCCCTCTGGTTTATGTATTAATGACAGATGATGTCAGTGAGAGAAAGAGACCAGAAATGGTGGTGTCTGATACAATTACATTTAATGTCAATGAATCTACAGCAGTTTGTGAGAGCAGGGGAATGAGCAAAAGTGTTGAAATGGAAATGTCAGTAAATGAATGTTCTTTTGCAAGCAAAGAAAAAATATCAGAAGGAGTAACTGAAATTAAGGAAACTTGTGTGCAACTAAGGACTCCTCCAGTGCAACATTTGGAGCCATGCCCTCCTTTTTTTATCCACGAAATTGAATCTCAAGAAATAAGTGAAGGAGAGAGTTGTACTTTCAGTTGTGCTTTCCAAGCCTACCCATACATCACAGTTACTTGGTATAGCAATGACAAACCATTATCATCACTTAGCCAAGATTGCACCATTAACACCACAAAAAATCATTCTGTGCTGACATTCTCAGCTGTTACCCGCAATCAGGAAGGATCTATTACTTGTGTGATATTTAACCAATATGGAACTGCAACAAGTTCAGGCATGCTAAGAGTGAAAGTAAAAGAGATATCTGAATTGGAACCATTTGGTATATGCAAAGTCAAACTATTACCAGATTATACAGAAGAGGAAGAAGAACTTAGCTTGGTATTTGACAATAAGAAAAAAGATGAACCAGTTTTAAGTACTGCTAGTAAAGCCACACTCTTGCTTCCACCAGTTCATCTCCCTCAACCTTGCATTTCCAAAACAGATCAACTTTCTCTTCCATTGGAAATCAAAATAACTGCCCCAACCCCAACTCCAGAACAAGAAGAATTTAAAGAAGTAATTCAGACTGAATTTATCCAGGAAGAACTCCCTGAAGAACAAGCTTCCAAAGGAATAAAACATAAATTTAAATTTTCATTTGATGTAGCTCATGAACCCCCCAAAATCTTAAAAGAAATTCAGCCAAATATTAGGTGTAGAGAAGGAGATTCAGTTGTGCTTGAATGCTTAATATCCACAGAATCTCAGGTAGTGATAACATGGCTTCAGAATAACCAGGCTTTGATATCCAATGGCAATCTTTTCTTTGAAGAAGGAAATGGTATTTATAGGTTGCATATTTGCAAAGTTTCCTTATCAGATGCCGGCATTTACAAATGTGTTGCTGAAAACAATGCAGGTTTAGTGGAAACTGCTTGCAATCTCTTAGTAGATCCCTCTCAAGAAGCATTTTCCAATATTGTAGATCAATCTGACCTCAAAACTGCACAAAACCAGGTCAAAGAAATCCAGGAGCAGATGACAAGAGAAGAACAGGACAATTATTTTGAATCCTCAGTAGAACTAATGGAGAGCAATTTTCATGATAAACAACACAGTGTAAGCCAGGAGTTCCAGAATATTAGTACACTAGACATCCTAGGTGAAAAAACACGTACAGCAGCCAGTGAAAAAGAAGCTAGAGAAAGGGAATTTCACTTACCTAAATATCTAAATGATATAATGAAATCCCTACTTACAGATGAAAGTGAAAATCCAGGTTTTCACATTCAATATAAAAAAGAAGCAAGTAAAGAAATGGACTCAGAAGAAGAAGAAAATATAGTAGCCATTGTTCCAGAGCTGGACACCTACCATGTTAATAAGCTAAGAGATGTATCTGTTGAAAAAGGCAAAGTTAAAACAGAAAACGTATGTAAGTATGCAGCTAGAGAAACATCAAGCAGCCATCTTGAAATGGCTATGGAGAGTCATAGAGAAAGAGATAGGTCTCCTACTGTAGAAGACGCTTCTGTAAATCATGATCTAGAGCATGAAGCAAAGAGTGTAGAAGATAAAACCATTGTATTTGAGCACATACAGAAGATTTCTGCAGATCGTTGTTTTACTGAATTTAGGTCTGCAGTCAACCACAGTCTATCAGCCAATGTAGATCAAAATAAATCTAAATATAAGAACATTTCTAAGGAAGCTGAGAATCAAGAATTTCAAATTGCATCGAAAATGCTTGATTTTGAGGCTGTCAGAAAAGAAAATATGGAAGAAGCAATCAGTGAGCAACAAGAAATGCTCAAAGGAAGAAAAGAGGAAGTATCTGGAAGCCCCATTATTGGCAAAACTGGTTTGCTCCATAATGGAAAACACTTTAGCTCTGGTGAAGAACAAGCAAGAGAAATAGATCAAAATAAAGAACTAATGGGGAAAACACAAGCAGATAGCCCTGAAGTTGTATTTGATTTAAAAGAAATTCTTCCTGTTAGAGAAAATGTAGACAATAATATTCAAGAACAAATTGAATCTCAGGAGCCTATCAATGTATGTCTAACTTCTGATAAACCGTGTATCTCACTTGATGAAATACAGAATGAAGAAAACATTGATAAAGAACAAATCAGACTTAAATCAGAGGATGCATATGTCCAACTTTCCTCATGTGTTGAAAATGTTAGCCAAACTCAGGAAGATGTAACTCCTGAACTTCCATGTTCTGGATTTGAAGGAAAGGAACAGGATGTAGAAAAAAAACATGAAATTGCACAAAAACATACATCATTTCTAGAGCAAGAAACAGTTTTCAATCAATCCATTCAGCAAATAGAAATGAATGTAGATGTTATTCAAGACCAAAGTGATCTTCAGCAGGAAACAGTGTATGCAAAAGATCAATATTCTGCCTCTGTTTATTCAGATATAGAAATTGGTGAAAGACATCGTGCTGAAAGCATAGAAGCTGAGGTTATTGATGCACAGAGTATGCTAGTTTTAGAAGAAACTATACCTTCTGACCAAGGATTTTCCAAAGTGAATGAACTGATAAAGCAAGAATTTAACGAACAACAACATTCATTGCTATCCACAAATGATATATTTGATTTAAAACAAGTTTACCCTGCTGAAGAGAACAATAATGAGCTACAAGCAATGCAGCCAGAGGAAGTATGCTTTAGAAAACTGTATTCTGCTTCTGAAGGAATGATAATCAATGAACAGGATATCACAGACAATACACATCAGATAATGCACCCCATTCAAGAAGATTCACTCTCTGTGGAAACCAAAATGGAAAAAGAGCATATTCAGGAATGTGCCTTTCCAGAAGCCTTTCACTTAAAATTAGCTTTTCTGAACACAGAATATGCTGACCAGCAGCAAGAAGAGAAGCTGTCCCAGGAGGAAAGGCCTCTCAAATTTCCATCTTCTGCATCTGAGGGACTAGAAGCCTTTCAAGGACAGGAACTGGTTTCCACTCAAGAAGTTTCTGATGACAGCCAGGTCCCATATGAAAGCAGTTGCCAGCAAAAAGATACCTTGTCCCAAGAAAAAGAAGTGCAAGCACAAGAGTCAGTGTTTGATCTAAAAGCACATGTGGAATGTTTGTTGAAAGAGGCTGAAGCATTACACAAGGTAGAAACATGCCCCTTTAACCAGAAGTCTGCTTTTGAGATGGTGGGGGCAGAAACAGAGAGTTTCATAAAACAGCTGGAGGGCAAAAATGTGCCAGGAGAAAACCTTTCTTTACCTGAAGAATTTTGTCAGAATGATAAGAGACAGTTGAAAGAAGATAATACCATAGAACAGGAACTGGCAACAGAAGCAGAACTCTCCATAACTCAGATACTGAAGAAGGCCTTAGAAAACACTGACATCGCTGTTGGGCATAGGGAACACAAAAGAAATATTCCTGAGAGAGCACTGCTTAGCATGCCAGGTGACGCCTTTATGAGGGAACCTTCAGAACCCATCCCACATGGCCAATATCATCAAACCACAGTGACAGAAGCTGGTATCCCTGAACATGTTAATGCTTCAGGATTTACAGTTCCAGAAACAGATAGTTTCATATCTGATATGAAAAAAGCTGCACTGGAAAAAGGATCTCAAGGTGTTCACAAAACAGAAGAAAAAACATTGGTCACTGAACACTCCTTTATTGAGGATACTAGAAAGTTTTCTTCAGAAAAATGCTATGAGCAGAAACTTACTGAAACCCAAATAATAACTGAAGAACATTCAATTTTTCAAGAACCATCTGATACCTCAGCCAAGGAACTTTCCTTATCACAGTTCCTCCTTTCATTAAAAAATGATTCAGTTATAAGCGAACAGGAAGAGACCAAGGCCTTACATAATCTTGAAGAAGAAGGGCAAAGTTCAAAACCCCTAAGTGAAAGACAATGCAGTGCTGAATTTGTCAGTTCTTCCCTCAGAAATGAAGAAGCTGTCCTTCCATCTCAAGAGATACACAGCTCTCCTCATGAGGGAACAGATGTTTGTTTTACAAAAAATTTGCTTGCTGCTGGTGAAAAAAAGATTCCAGATGTGGGAGAGAGCTCATCAAAGGTTTTAACTCGAGAGGGATCTATCACCTCTTTGGAGGTTGAAGATGTCACATTTAGCACAGTTTATGATTATTACAACCAACAACAAGAATTAACACGCCCTTTTTCTCCTGAATCAGAAATGTCTATTGATATTGATAGCACAAACGGAGATGAAGTGGTAGAGTGTGAGAGATTCTACACACCACCCTCATCAGTGGAGAATTTTGAATCTCCCTCATCTTCTCCTTCTTATCATACACCAATTAGCACCCCTGAGCGGTATTCTACTCCTTCGGAGGAGAGATATTCTACCCCTTCAGAGGAGAGATATTCTACCCCTTCAGAGGAACGATATTCTACACCTTCAGAGGAACGATATTCTACACCTTCTGAGGATTCAAATCTAAATTCAGCAATTTCTGCTGCAAAGCTGGTAAGAAAGAATACATCACCAGAATGTTATCAAACACTGACTGGTTCTCTTTTGCAACAGAGGAGCTCTTCCTTTGATGAACTACGTGCTGAAATGTTTGGTACACCTTGTGAAGCATTAGAGCCAAAGGGAAATGAAATGCCTCCTGCATTTATTAAATCACTGGCCAAAAGAAAGATCTATGAGAACACCACACTGTGTTTGATTGGAGAAGTCATAGGTTCTCCCATGCCTGATGTGACATGGTATAAAAATAAGTCACTACTTGAACAAAATCAAAGAGTCAAAGTAGAAAAAGAAGGCAATATATGTATCTTGGAAATCCATAACATTAAACAAACAGATGGAGGAGAATATATGTGCCATGCAGTAAATATTATAGGGGAAGCTAAAAGTATTACACAGATAGAAGTGTTGCCTCATGATGGAAGAGCTTTAGCTCTTCCTCCTCCAGTAACTCATCAACATGTTATAGAGTTTGATATAGAAAAAGGGTCAACATCACGAACACCTTCTCCACAGGAAATACTTCTGGAGGTAGAACTGGATGAAACTGATATCAAGGAATGTGAGAAGCAAGTGAAAATAGCCACAGTTCCTGAACTCACTTCTGATAATCAGAGTATGATTGTATCTCTTGATGTTCTCCCTTTATCTCTTGTGGAAAACACACTGGCTTTGTCTGGAAAAGAAAGCAAAGATGTTCAAATTGACTTTGAAGTAACTGAAATGCCTCCACGCTTCATCACTCCTGTTTTTGATACAGAGGCTTCAGAAAAATCAGAGGCATTGTTTCACTGTAAAGTCTCAGGTTGTCCTATCCCAGTAGTGCAGTGGTTTAAGGAGAGTAGGTGCCTTGCTCCAGATGCTTGGAAGTATGCTATTATTAGTGAGAATGGAAGTCATAGTCTTAAAATTCAGAACGTGGTGCATTCTGACAGTGGTATGTATTTGTGCAAAGCACTTAATGCTGTTGGAGAAGCAACGTGTAAGTGCTTCCTATCAGTTACTGAGGGTCAGAAGTCTCTTGCAGTGGCAAGTGATGAAGGTGAAGTAAAAGTCGGGTTGGAGGTCACAGAAGATCAACCAAAAAAGATTGATTTGCTTGTGGATAATACTATTCCATGTGGCAACCAAACTGAAATAGAACTGGAGTTTGAGTTTGAACATAACACTGATGATTCCCAAAAAGCTGTTAAGCTAGTTGCAGTTACAGAACAGGAACAGGAAGAGGAAGGAGAGTTGTGCGTTAATATTAATGTTGATGTATTTGCTGAGCCGTCAAAAGAAGAACAGATAGAATTTGAAGCAGAGAGCACAGACAGCTGTAGCTTTGAATTTCAAGTCACAGAAGCACCTCCCAAATTTATGAAAAACATTTATGACTGTTTTTCTTTTGTTGGAACTTCTGCCTATTTCCAATGCATTGTAGTTGGTTCTCCAAAACCAACTATCAGTTGGTTCAAAAATGGGATATTGATATGTGAAGAAAGATGCTGTATGGAAGAAAACCAGGAAGGATGTCACAGTCTGGTTATAAGAAATGTACTCCAAAGTGATGAAGGAGAATACAAGTGCGTAGCAACAAACAAAGCAGGGACTGCACAGAGCACTGCTTTGTTAAGAATCTGCTAAATACTCGGATATAAGAATGCATTTCCTCTGAAAGGTATGGTAAGGGTTTAACTTAGAGATCTGGGCATGAAGGTAATAGTAATGCCAGATGTTTCAAAGCATTCTTATGAATGCAATAGATGATCCCCTGAATTGGTTCACAGCCTCATAAGCTACGTGGTGCCTAGACTTTATTCAGCACTACGATACAGGCTACATTTCTCTCAGAATGAATTCTACTGTTGCCGACAGCTCATGCAGTCTCGTGATTATATCATTGTCGTTGTCACCCACATTTGTATACCAACTTAGATACTTGTAAATATATTTATGTCATTAAAAGCTAATTTGCATTTTTGTGAAGAGGGTCTTGACATCTTTGATGCTCTTTTCACTGGTGACTGATTGATTTTAAATTGTACTCTATAATCAATACCATATGTTCAGTAGAGTTCTTTGCAAGAACTCAGACAACAATTTCACCCTCACAATGTTGTATCGGTAATATTTTCTCCTGACCATATTCTGCATTTTTATGTAGTTTCTATTCTGACAAAAATTTTGCTGAATTGAGACTTCTATTGTTCTCATTCCAGTATAAACCAAAATTAGCATGATGCCAGTCAAAATACTCTGTCAAAGATAATCAAAGATTAAACTGGCTATAGAAAAGTTTTGTCATACTAGAGACTGTATAAAACATCAGGATTTATTTCTCTTTTACCAAAGGAGAAGCACCTGGAAGCCAGAGGAACCAAATAAATATGTTCATGTGAATAAAATAGTTTTATTCTAAATTTACACAAAAAACTAACAGTATGCCAAAGATAGATAAAATGAGACTAAATCCCAAATCTGTCTCAGGTCAATAACTGATAGAAATACTTCTATATAGCTAAACCCAAAATAAAATAAAATAAAAATAAAAATAAAATAAAATAAAATAAAATAGTAATGAAAGTTATGCATAGTTTTCCAGTACATGAACAGATCTTATACTTTCCTCTCTACACTTTAATAGAATAAAATAATCTCAGAATCAGTGAAGACAATGAGGTTTATTCCCAAGTAAGCATGTATAGGATTTATAGTGTAATCCTATATACGTAAATCATGTTTTCAAGAGAACATATCCTAGTTAAGTCATATGTGCAATAAAACATATTCCTAGTTAAGCAGGATCACAGCCTTAGCCTACAATCATTTATATACTTCCCTGGGGATAAATTCTGTTTAAATCTATTAGGCTGATTTTGATTAAATGTGAACATGGTTGCATATTAAGATCCAATCTTCTTCTCACTTATCTAGGAATAAGCTCTACTGCATGCTGTGAGATTTATTTCTAAATCTACATGCATATATTTGCATATTTACTATATTAAAAAGAAAAATGACAAGGATTAGTATAGGGATTACCACAGAAAGCATGTTCACTAATTAGAACATAATTTTAACACTGCAGAGAAAACAATCTAGAAATGGAAAAAAACATGACAAGAATTTGCCATATACTAATGGCCAAATAATTGCTTTAAATATTAAATGAATGAATGAGAGTTAAAGCTGCTCATTATTTATTACCAACATTGATATTTAAAAGTAGCAAGATAATTCATACTCAAAGTAGTGCATTTATATACTCAATTATGTATGGGTGTGTTCTTATATCTATATTCCTTGTGCTTATTCAAGTAACAATACCTTTGGCTTTTAGCAGTACATAATCTGGATAGGAGGCTCCAATGTAGTAAAAATTCGAAGTAACTTCTTAAAATATAAAATAGTTCTCATAAAAACCTTGTTAAAATTTTTTCCCACCATCAAAAACACCATCAGTCATAAACACAGAATATTTAGAGCAACTTCCGAAGTTCTGAATTGAAATAGAGAGAACAGTTCAGGGAGCTAACTGCTAGAGAAGCACATATTTAATCAAACATAAGCACTAAGAGTAATGTATGAAGTAGACATATATTCAACAAATTTTTATTATCCTCTCCTCACACAATCATAGGAGACCTAAAACTCAAAACTGACTTCAAATAGGATATTCACAGAACATAAATAACTAATTAGGTGAGGTTGGACCCGACTAATTTGGAAAACTAGATATTGGAAAGAAGAATAGAATGTTTCTGTATGTGTGTGTGCGCACATGCATATGATTTTCTTCTTTTCCTTCTAAAATCAGATTGCTTGGGATAAATCAAGAAAGACCAAGATGGCAAGTGCTAATGTTAGAATTAGTTTTATACTAGTTGCCATTTATATATAATCTAATCTTAATTTATTAGAAGAATTAATGCTTAAGCAAAATTCAATTATTTTAATACAGATGATAAAATATTGTGAATCTAGAAACATTAAATTTAAGACGAGCAGTTAAAATAATGTTTTTTGGTGTTTGATTTTGTTTTGCTACTTTGTACTAACCCAATGGATATACAGGGTATTTCAACAATCTTCATTACCATGATATAAGTGACAATTGGTTAATAATAATGTCAGCAACAACATGCCAATACCATTTAAACAATGTGCACGATAGCATGATAGCTGAACATTTTAACCAATGAATCAAACAGAAAAAGGTGTAAGTTAAATGAAGTGGTATAAGAGAAATAAATGTACCTCATCCAACATTGAGTTGGTCAGAAATTGCAGCGGAATTAGCTTTCACTGCCATTCCCTATTCAGTTGATAAGCAGTTTTGGAGTTAGTGAGGTCCCATTGTCCCTGCGTATCAGAGAATATGCCTTGAATGTATTGTGCTGTCTGGTATCAAAGAACACAAACAGTTCCTTTTGGAAAAATTCAGCTCCGTATTTGACTTTTGACTTCCAGCATATATTATTATTGCAGAACATAATCTTGCAGTTATGGTCCTGACCTTCCCGGGGGAAAAGAAAATGTGTGGCAACAGTGTCCACACATTTGCTCTGTTAGGAAGACAGCAGGCTATGAACAGGTGGAAGACTCTTCACCTTGCAAGCTCTGGGTAGATTCCTGCTTTGCCCATTTCCTCTCCTGCCCCCAAGGAGAGCGTCTTTTAAAAGAGGAGAGAACTGAATCTCCAAAACCTCTTCCTCCTACTCCAGCCCTTCCTGATAGCTGAGAAGAACTATTATTCTCTGTTCCCAGTTGCTCCGTGGAGCCACAAGCTTTCGGCCATGCTCCCATTTCTCTGGATAAAAACCCCAGTTTACAATTAGAAGTTATGGTTCATGGGTAACTGGCCAGGAAAAACATCGTGCAAAGCTGAAATAATGGTGGCTGTGAAATCAAGCCAACTCACCCAGGCAAAATAAAGATTGGCAGCTGGAGCTGTTTCTTCCAAAACTCTCATTTAAGCTATATACTTTTTCAGTGTCAACTCCAATGTCTTTTGGTTTTGTTTTTTGTTCTCACTGGGTACTTTAGAAAAGCCATTAAAAGGGATTTCACTTGTCCAATAATCTATGTTATCTTTGAAATGCCAGTGTATATATTGTTTTAATAAAAGCATACAATACAACACACTTGGGGTTGTCTTCATTGAGCCTGCTTTGATATTTTTTTCCCTTTTAATTCAAGTTTTAGGACAGCGTGAGGTGTATGTGAATTTCAGTACCTTTCAATACAGCCCTTGCAAACATAAAAATAGGACACTTATTTGCCCACAAATGTCAGACTAGAAATAAGGCATGATTTATTGAGTTGAACAAAGGGTAGAATGTTGCAAGTCTTTGCAGTTATCAAATCCAAACACACACACACACACACACACATTATTTTAAAAACTCTTTGTTAAAAAGCGTACCAATAATTTCAGCCTGATTTCTAGATGACTAGAATCAGCTGTCTGAAGACAAAAATGGATGATTCAATAGGGAAAGCAGGAAGATTAATCAGCCTGACACAGATGCAAGTTGATGAAAGAAAGAACTTACCGTATTTTTCCGACAATAAGACGCCCCCATGTACAAGACGACCCGCACTTTTCCAGCCCAAAATTAAAAAATCAATATTTTAAAGATAGTGCAGAACACATTTTTATTTAGTAATTAGTTAACATTTACCTGATACACTCGGTGGGAGGAGGTCCAAACCGTCTCTCTGCAGCTCTATTTCCAGGCTCTTTTGCATAACTGATTACATTCAAGCACTAGTGAAACTGCAGATAGCTTGTCTCTGCAAACAGCCTTCCTCTAATTGGTTTGTTCAGCATCAGCTGACATCAGTTACATCAGGCTCGTGATTGGAGGAAGTCTGTTTGGGAGACAAGCTATTTCACTCGTGATCGGAGGCTAGCAATAGGAAGAAGCCTCTCTGCAGAAACAAAGTTTGGCAGTTTGGAACCACGCGATTCTCGGCTGACTTCCTTGAATAAGACGCCCATCAGTTTTTAGGGTAAGGATTTTAGAAAAAAAGTATCGTCTTATAGTCGGAAAAATACGGTATTTCTTCTGTGTGAGATCTAAAAGAAGTGTCTAAGCACTGGGGTGGCGGATGATCTACTCTTATCCTTCCAAGGAAAACTTGGCTGCCATTGATGCTCAAATATTTCTAGACAAAAATGAAATAGTGGGTGCTTTCTTAAATTGGTGCCCCTTTCCATTAGCTGAGATCTACAGCATTATTATTAGCATTATTATTACCCACCTTTATTTTGCACAACTCAAGGTAGCGTACATAATACTCCCACCTTCTATTTTCCTCAGAACAACAACCCTATGAGGTGGGTTGGGCTGAGAGATCAGGACTGGCCCATAGTCACCCAGGTGGGTTTCATACCTAAGGGAGGAATAGAATTCATAGTCTCCCGGTTTCTAATCCGGCACCTTAGCTACTACACCAAACTGGCTTTCATCCTCTGTTAGTAGCTTAGTATTGTATTATAATGTTACGATTATTCTAAATAACATGAAAAAGTGAAAGAATATTCATTTTCCTTGGACATTAAATCCATTAAGTCAGGTGTAAGAGAATCATGGATTTTTAAAATACAAAACAAATTCTCAATGTGTACCTTATTAAACTAATCCAAAGTTTCTTTACTTTCCCAGCATCAGTAGGCCTGTAAGTAGAAAAAAGTATATGCAAGAAAAAAGATTATTACAAGTTGAAGTATAAGGGTCAATATAATAATAGAACAACAATATTACAGTTAATGTTTTTCTTACAATGTGGCTTTATTTAGGATTTGCTCTTCTCCAAATAACCTTTAATCCAGCAACAGCTTTCTTCTTCCTCTTGTACCTCTAAGCTACCTGATACATTGTTCTGGAGAATTCTCCAAGTGCCTAGGGCAAATTTCCAAGGGCACAGGATGCAGGGAAGAAGAGGAAATTGGTGAAATTTGCTTTCTTCCCTTCATCAATAGGGCCCTGCAGAATCAGAACTCTATTCATGGAATAATAATGGATGCAAGTTCAATTATTTTTAAGACAATGTATAAATCATGAAACAGTTATTCTAACTTCTGCAATTCCTAGATCAAACAATAATACAAGTAATCCTCACCTAACAACTGCCCTGTTTAGTGACCATTTGAAGATACGATGGTGCTGAAAAAATAACTTTGCGACCAGTCCTCACACTTATGTCCTTGCAGGTGATCGAGATTCAGGTGCTTCACAACCAGCGGGTGTTTATGACTGTCGCAGCATCCCGTGGTCATGTGATCACCATTTGTGCACTTCATAGCTGGCTTCTGACAATCACATTCAATGAAGAGGCTGGCAGTAGTCATGGTCTTGCAAGTCATCATCATGTGATGACTCACTTAACAACTGCGGGTGATTCACTTAATGACCACAGTGGAAGTGATGTAAGTCCAGCATGGTCATGTGATGTTTCACAATGACCATGTTGCTTAGCAACAGAGTTGCCAGTCCCAGTTGTGGTTGTTAAGCAAGGACTACCTGTATAAGCAATCAGTTTGATTAATGAAAACAAATAAATCCCTTCACCTTCCATTTTCTAAATCTTTATTGACTTTGTTGTCTGAGATTTATAGAATATTTAATATAGAATATTTAATAATAGGCTGTCAATGATGTAGGGAAAATTAGAATCTTACCAACATATTGGATGCAATGGTACATTCTAAAAAATATGAATATTTGAATTGTCTTGCAGTATTATCCCTGTGTCATATTTTCTGAAGCATTGCTCTAGCATGTTTGTTGGCATTGTCTTTTAATTACTAGGAATACTTGTTCAAGAAAACTTATTAGTAAAGTATAAATAATTCTTTCTCATACAGAGATTTCTAGCTCAGTTATTGTGTCTGCTGAGGAAGAAAGCACCAAGAGTTTCAACAGTGACCTACAGTTATCTGATAAAGATGCAACACATGAACTCATGCCTGAAAAATCCATTTATTCCAGCAATTTAGACAGGAAAGAGGAGAAGAGGGATATTCCAAGCTTCCTCAAACATGTGTCCAGTGTTGAAGTCAGTATAGGAGATATAGCTAAACTTTCTGTTACTGTTACTGGCAATCCAAAACCTCAGATACAATGGTTTTTCAATAATGTTAAAGTCACATCATCTGCAGATTATAAATTTGTGTTTGATGAGGAAAGCTACAGCCTCATTATTCTTTCTGCAAACTCTGAACATGAGGGAGAATACACCTGCATTGCTAGTAATGTTCATGGCAAGACTGCTTGCAGCACTTATCTGAAGGTCAATCCTAAAGGAAGCAGCATGGGATCAGAGGCAGAGTTCACCAGTGCAGTTTCCACAGAGATGACAAGAGGTCCTCAACCTCCATATTTTGTTAGGAAACTAAATCCTGTTCACTTTGTGCAAGGTGCGCTAGCTGTGTTTGAATATAAGGTGGCCGGTGAGCCGGCTCCTATAATTCACTGGTTTAGGGGAAATGACCAACTTTTCTCCAGTGCACATTACACCATCAGTCATAATCCAGATGGTTCTGGGTCTCTGATGGTGAATAACTGTCAGAGGGAAGATGGAGGTTTATACTTCTGTAAAGCAAGCAATATCTTAGGTGAAGCCACAAGTAGTGCAGAACTTCTTATTCCCCAAGATGTCCCTGCTGAACTTCCATATGTAGATCAGAAGGCTATGCAGATAAAACGCACTAAGATTTTTAAAGAAACTGTAAGAGAGCAGGCCACTGAGTCACAGATGTGTACAGTTAAATTGCCCGATGATATAGGGCACAACGGCCAGCAAACAATAGCTACTACTGTAAAAGAGGATAAGCATCTCCTATTCTCCGTTCCGAGAGCTGGAGAAGCTATTTCAGCCAGCGAACCCAAGCAAAAGGTGCATATTTCTGGAGCTGAGAGCATCCAAATATTGACCAAGGAAAGCTCTTTGGCAGTCCAAGTACATAAGTCAGAGAAGGGAGTGCTAGTGCAGGAGGAGCACAGTTGCTTTCAGTCCATTATGGCAGCCCAGCAGCGTGAGATAAGTGAGGCTCATACAGTGGCAATGAATAATGTTGACGCACCTGAAAATGTTCAGCCAACCCAAGAGTCATTAAAGGTACTGCAGGTGGCTCTGATTGCCTCTGAAGAGACATTCCCCAAAGAGAGGACCTTTGAAGCAGCTATGGAAGAGCTGCAAAAAGGCTCCCTGAAGCAGGACAACCTTGTGAAAGCAGCCCTGATGGCAGAAGAAAAACAGAAGCTCTCCCATGAACTCACCGAAATGATTCCTCAGTTAGAAAGCACAGTCCCAGCAGAGATACAGAAAGCAGGTGGAAGCCCATTGCATTTGCCCATTGCGTTTGAACAAGCAACTCTTCCTAAAGAAGAGCACTTTAGTGCTGAGGTACCACCAGAAGATGAAGCCGTATCTAGGAAAAGCCAAAGGCTGTTTCACAGCTTAATAACAGAAGAGCAGCTTCCCACGTCATGCGAAGAAGCTAAGCTTCTTTCTCCCCTGGGGGAAGCAGTCAGCCTGCAGTTTGTCAAAGAGCCTGTTTCTCTTTTGCATCTCCAGACCAACGACACTGAGCAAGTGTTGTCTAAGGAAGGCATTTTGGCTTTACCAAAACCTGAATGCCAAACTGCATTGCAGAAAGCAGAAAGCATGATTAAGCGCACTGTGATTTGTGAGGAAAAGACCCCAATCTCTGCAGATGCCCTGGAGGCCTTTCAGGATGAGATTGCTGGAGAAAGGACTTTGACTACATTAGAGCCTCAGCTCCGTAAGTGTTTGACTGTTGTGGCAGAAGAATGGCTATTGCCCAAAGAGCAAATTCTTCCTCAAATGGCCACAGAGCAGAAAGCAGTCTTGAAGAAAGATGATTTTCAGATGGTTATGCAGGCTTCAGATATCACTGAAAAGAGGGTCTTGGCTGCTGAGTACATTAAACCACTGAAGGATGTGGCAGGCAAGAGCTGTGGGGTAGCCTCTGAGCCCAGACTAGTATTGGAATCCCTATGCGTTGAGGAATTCGGCGTTCCTATTGAGAATGCTGATCTGTTAGAAGCCACAGAGCAAGATTTTGCAGCACGAATCCAAGAAGGACAGTCAGTCAGGCTTCCATTAATGCTAGAAGAAAAACAGCCTTTCAAGGAAGAACACGTAAACAAACTCAGAAGTCCGGAAAGTCAACACATGACAGTCCAGAAACAATCAAGAATAGTGATGGGAATGCCTGAAACTCTGGAAAACAAAACTCTTTCTAAAGAAAGTCAACTTGCAAGAGAAATTCTAGCATGTTGCAGCCTAGATGTGAAACCTCCAGAAAGAAGTCCCTTAAAAATAGCTCTAATAAATGAACATCATTCATTTTCTTTTGACACTTTCAGTGATGTAGAAAGTATTCAAGTAAAAACTGTAAGAATAGTCAGGGAACCTAAACATTCTATGTACATCTGCCTTGTTACCAAAGAAAGTTCAAATACTGCAGAAATAACTCTTCCCTTTGATGGAATATATTCACATAAAGCTACCTTAAAAAATGAATTGCAAGCTCCATTTCAGCCTGTTGTTCATGAAGAGAAATACACTCTGATGGCAGATGAACCCAAAGTTATATCTGAAACGAAATGCTGTAAGTTGCTTATTATTTCTTCATCTTTCAGAGAAATGCACTCAGGTATTGTAACTGATATGCCTGTTCAACAGCAAACAGTTGGGGATCTCATTGGTTGCCTTGAGCCACAATGTGCCAGAATGAGTACTGAATCCAAAATACAGCTGGAGCAACTTGTGTCTGCCCAAGAAGTCAAAACTGTTGCTCTAAAGGAGCAAATTAAAGATGTTGGTACAACCTCACTTACCCTTGATATTCCATCAGTGCCTGCCTCAACTGAAAAACCAATAGATACTCTGAAAGTGAGAGAAAGAAAAGAAGAACATTTTGAGGAACATGACGAGGAGACACATATAGTTGAAGCCAAGGAACAAGAAGACAGAAGTCCCATCATGTACCTAGGTTTGATGGACACTGTTGTTGAGGAAGGTGACAGTGTGAAATTTACTTCCAACATAGTAAATGCTGAGGTGGTAAATTGGTATTTTGAGAGTAATCTGATATTTTCAGGCAGTGAGTTCAAGTGTTTGCAAGACCATGACACTTACACACTCATAATCAACCAAGCACTCAAGGAAGTACATCAAGGAGAGTACACCTGTGAGGCTCTGAATGAAAATGGAAAAACGACAGCAACAGCAACACTCACAGTTGTAAAAAGAGGTTGGAATATGGGGATAAGATATTACTTCTCTTCACTGATTTTCTAACTCAGTAGAACACATACACATATTTATATCCATAAATATTTTGGATATTAATATACAAAGTGTATAAACTTCCATAGTACATCACAAAACTAATCACAAAATTCACCCTTTTGTCTTTTCCTTAGTGTGCATGCACTCTCACTCTCTGGTTCCTCATGCACATGAGTACCTACTCTAGTCTTCAAAATTATTGTACCATACTTTTCATTCTTTGGTAATATGATCACATTAATTATTATAATTTCTTTCAGAAATAACGACAAAGATCATTTATAATTTATAATTATAATGTGTAGTCATTCTTTTTAAAAAGAGTGCATGTCTTAACACTTTCATCCCAATATCTACAGAGAAATTATTCACTCTTTCTTTTCACTGTTACAATAAGGGAGCACATACTCAGGAGGAAGTTCCATTGAAAACTGTGGGACTTGCTTATCAGTAAATAAATACAGAAATTCCACTATGCGTCATGAAAACTTTTCCACCATTTGAACTTACTTCTCACATTTCATTTTGCCACTGTTTCCGCACGACCTGGTATAATTCTGTATATCACGTTCTTTGCATGTCTTATTGTAGTAAGCAGAAATCTTAGTATCTTCAAAGTTCCACTGTCCACTTCAGTGGAGCCTGGCAGTAGCCTGGCCATCACGACATCACTTGTAGCTTGCTTTCATTGCTAACTACCATTTTCTTCTACAGTCACTTTCCTTGAATTGTCCACAGACAGGAAATCACCCATCCTGTTCTGGTCATCCCTGTATTAACAGAGATTGAGAATAATATCATCTTGTGCACTCTCGTTGTTATTCATGTACATGCTGGTGACTGTAACTTTTTTTTTTTTTTGCTTTTAATTTTAGTTGCACCCATCCTGAGGAGAAGGCTAGAATCCCAAGAAGTTGCTGTGAACCACCTTGCCAAGTTCACTTGTGAGATTGAAATGGCACCAGATGTACGATTTCAGTGGTACAGAGCAGGACGGGAAATCTTCGATGGGGATAAGTACACCATTTATACAGCTAATTACACATCGATTCTTCAAATCCCAAGACCTCAAGTTGTGGACTGTGGTGAATACAGCTGCAAGGCATCCAACCAGTATGGGAGTGTCAGCAGCAAAGCCACATTAACAGTAACTGGTAAGGGCGGTACCTGAACCTCAGTTTGCTTTCTTATCACATATTTGGGTATATTCATTGTTACTGCCATGGTTTAAGAAAATAAGCAAATACGAAGTCTGTTGTGATACCACATTTAGAGTACAAATAACACCTACATCGATATCCACAAGTCTCCATTAGCAGAAAGGCTGCTGGTGGGATGGGGGTCAGCAGGAAACTCCACCCCCCATAGAACATAATGGGGAGAGCACGAATGAGTTGCGGGTAAATGCATTTTGTTTTTATCGTATTCTTCTCAAAACATTCTTAAATGTCTTCTGTTTCCTGAAGAAATGATACCTTTAAGCAATTCATCCAATCGCAAATCTATATAGATGCATCTGGTTTGATTTACTACTTGCATATTGTGAAATCCATGAGTGTTAGGTGGGAAACCATCTCAAAATAAGTATCTTAAGGGCCATCTTAAAGTAAATAAAGGACACGTTACATGTGGATATTTCTCTTTTTTAAAATACTGATACAAGTCTTTTCAAAAAATATGCTTGCTACATCTTTTTAAAAATGCTACTGTAAGATTTCATGCAACCCTTATTACAAGATAGTTCTGGAATGCAGGTAAATTAATCATATGGGAACCTAATTTTGCAGCAAGATTACTCTTTCTGGATGAAATTCTAAGTTTTAAAATTCACATTATGTTAGGTGAACCTAGAGATAATAATTATGATAAATATATTGGCTATTGGGGATTTTTATTTCATGTTATCTTTAGACAATATAAGGCATGGGAAAATAATGATTTCAGTCTTTTCCTTTGGGGGGAGAGAAAAGAGGCCAACGTATTTGCCTAGCCAAACACATTTCTCCCCCTTTTCTTTTGCAGAAGCGTTTCCTCCAACTTTTGTAACCAGACCTGAATCTCTTACAACTTTTGTGGGTAAGAGTGCCAGGTTTCCCTGTACTGTGGCAGGCACGCCCGTGATAGACATAGTGTGGCAGAAGGACGGAGTTCCCATCTCTTCCACCGAACACTACAGGATTTTAGCATCTGACACCAAGCACTGTTTAGAGATTGCACATCTCACAGTTAACCACAGGGGGGTATACAGCTGCAAAGCCTCCAACAAGTTTGGAGCAGATGTCTGCCAGGCAGAATTAACCATTATCGATAAGCCACATTTTATTAAGGAATTGCAGTCTGTACAGTCTGCAGTCAATAAAAAGATACGTCTTGAATGTCAAGTGGATGAAGACCGAAAAGTAACTGTCTTCTGGACTAAAGATGGCCATAGAATACCTCCAGGCAAGGATTACCGGATCATCTTTGAAGACAAAATAGCATCACTCGAAATCCCACTGTCCAAGCTTAAAGATTCTGGCACGTATTCCTGCACTGCCACAAATGAAGCTGGAAGTAGTTCCTCGTCTGCAACAGTAACCATCAGAGGTAAGAAAAGGATTGGCATACACAATGTAAATGTTCTTTGCATTCTTTTACTAACAGTGTAATATTTACCTGTCAAAATTAGAAGGTGGACAGGAAACATTTTTAAGGATTTTTTTCCCTACTTCTTCATTTCTGTATCAAAAAATATGCTTAAAAATATTTTGCTGTAGTCTTAATGTGCTATAATAAAGCTTAAGGTTTGACCAAAATAGAAGTGTATATATTTTTATAGCATTGATGAAAAAAGTTTTTCTTTTCTCCTAGAGAAATCTTGGTTACTGGTCTTAAAAGTCAAGTTTTGAATAATGACAGAACTGAATTCAGTCCAAAGCTGATTGCATGCTTCTAAATAATTTGTTTTGTACTCTTTGTAATACATTGATCTTCTAAGATACTATCTTTTAGGATTCTTTCTTTCTGGACTCTTTCTGTAGAGCCACCATCATTTGTGAAGAAAGTGGATCCCTCTTACTTGTTGACTCCAGGAGAGTCAGCACACCTTCAGTGCAAAATCAAAGGGTCTCCTGTGATTCAGGTGACATGGTTCAAAAATAACAAAGAAATTAGAGAGAGTGATACATCCAGGATGTCCTTTGCCAACAACGTGGCTGTGTTAGATATTTCCAATCTGAAAGTGGATGACAGTGGAAGTTACTCCTGTGAGGCGGTTAATGATGCTGGCAGTGACAGTTGTAGCACTGAGATTGTTGTAAAAGGTTTGTTCTCATATCCACTGATGATTTCTTATGAAGATACTCTTTTCTATGCATGTGTTTCACCAGTCACTAATTCTTTATTCATGCTTTGATGGTTTTGTAGAGCCTCCTACTTTCATCAAAACTCTTGAGCCAGCTGAAATAGTGCGAGGCACAAATGCCGTTCTTCAGTGTGAGGTTTCTGGTACTGGACCATTTGAAATCTGTTGGTTTAAAGAAAAGAAGCAAATTCGCAGTAGTAAAAAATACCGCTTGACTTCCCAAAAGTCTCTTATCTCTCTGGAGATTTCTTCATTCAATAGTGCAGATGTTGGTGAATATGAATGTTCTATAGCAAATGAAGTTGGAAAGTGCATTTGCAGTGCAACATACATACTGAAAGGTTAGTGAATGATCAAGAGGACCACACGTATCTTTTAACATAAGCAGAAAGACATTCTTTCTTGGAAACAGTTTTTCCTTGCTTAACCACCCTTTTGTTGCTTTTCTTTCTGCATCGCATGGCCTACTGATACAAGCAAAGACCAAGTATCCTTCAGGTGATCCCCAGAGTAAGAGTGCTTTGCCCAAACAATATTTCAAGAGACTTTGTATTGATCACTTTGGGCTGCAAGTGGGTACATTGTCCAGATCTCTCACCTGCATTACAGACACTTCTTTCTGTTTCAACACTCACCTAAGTGGAACAAAGCAGTTCTAAGTAGCTCAAATTTAAGATAGTTACCAGAAGTTGTTTCAGTCCCAGTTAAACATGAGATAAAGCACCCTGGTGATCAAATGGCACTGTAAGAAGAGATTTGTTTGTCTGAACAGGCTAATGCTGTTTCAGAGCAGCAAAGTGTCCAAAGTTTCAGCAGCAGCCAGACTGTTTCTTGCCAGGGCACTCACCAAGTGCTTGGGCATTAGCAGATTGGCAGGGAATGGGTCATGCTACTTTAAAAAAAAAACACTCCCCTTAGGGTACAATAGCACACAACAATCCATTCCTATCTTTGGTGTATAATATGAATGTACAGTAGATGTGCCAAATACAGACATTTCTACCTTGGGACCTTCTCTCCACATCTTTACAAGAAAGAGGTCCTGTTCCTGAGTGTCCTACTTCTTTAGCCCCCCTGTCCTCAAAGATAAAATGTCACATGTGAAACATGTAGGATTACATGGCAAGTAATAAACTCTTTCCATCAAGATTGTAACTTTCTTTTTTCCTTTAAATGTTTTTTGAAGTCTTATAGTTAGAAAGGATATGATAAATACTGCCTTACAAGATCTGCTTAATTTTCTTTCAAAAGCCTGAAATACAGTTTCTAGTCTAATGTGAAACGATAATAACAAATAAGGGTTTTTTTTTTCTTATTTCAAATTAGAGCCTCCATCTTTTATTAAGAAAATTGAAGATGTGACTACACTTGCCGGAGAGACAGTCTTTTTGCAGGCAGTTGTGAAAGGCTCAGCTCCTCTTTCTGTTACTTGGATGAAGGGAAAAGACATTATTAAAGAAGATAACAAAGTCAAAATTACCTTTGAAAATGGCCTTGCCACTTTGGAAATCTCAGGTGTCCAGATTAATTCTAGTGGTAAATATACATGTCTGGCTGAGAATGACGCAGGAAGCCAAACATGTTTTGGACAATTATCAGTTAAAGGTCAGTTCAGGAGCTTTTTAACATTGCACAGTCCTTCATACATTGGCAAGCTGGTTGTGTTCACTCTGTAATGATTGCTATTTAATTCTGTTTTAGAACCTGCCACAATTGTTGACAGAGCGGAGTTCATTGAGGTGACAGCTGGGGACCCAGCAATTTTGGAATACACAGTTGCAGGCACCCCAGAATTAAAAACAAAATGGTTCAAAGATGGAAAACTTCTGGTTTCCAACAAAAAGTATAGAATCAGTTTTAAAAACAATGTTGCCCAGTTAAAATTCTATACTTCGGAATTACACGATACTGGGGAAATCACCTTTGAAGTTTCTAACGACGTTGGACGTAGTTCATGCACCACCACGTTTAGTGTGTTAGGTTGGTAAACATCTTTAGGCTAAGAGAACCCTACTGCAATTCTCAACAAATTCTGAACCTTTGGTGAAATGCTTCTTGTATTATATTCGCTTTCTTTCTTTGCTTTACTTTGCCTTGAAATAGATCGTACCATTCCTCCATTCTTTACCAAAACTCTGCGGAATGTTGACAGTGTGGTTGGAGGCTCCTGTCATTTGGATTGCAAAGTGTCAGGCTCGCTTCCAATAAAAGTATCTTGGTTTAAACATGACAAAGAGATCACTCCCAGTGCCAAGTACACACTGCGGTATGAAGAAGGCTCAGCGTCCTTGGAAATCAAGCATTTGGACACCAAGGATGTAGGGGTGTATTCTTGTAGAGCTACAAACTCTGCAGGCAGTAAAGAATGCAGTAGCACTTTGGTCGTAAAAGGTTTGCCATCTTTTCTGCCGCCTTTTCTTAATGTTTCTTTCCAACTAGTGTTTGTCATCCATTATTTACTTACCTTTTTCCAAATATGTCTTTCAAACATTGTTTAGAACCACCTAGCTTCGTAACAGAGCCAGAATCTCAAGAAGTATTGCCTGGATCGACAGTGCGTTTGAAGACTACCTTTAAAGGAACAGAACCATTTTCTGTGCAGTGGTTTAAGGGTGATGCTAAATTAACCACTGGTGGAGCTTGCTATATCATGACTGAAGCCTTCTCAAGCTACCTGGAACTTTATGCAGTAAAACCTGCCAATTCTGGTGTCTATTCGTGTAAAGTCAGCAATATGGCTGGTTCCATTGAATGCAGTGCAAACCTATTTGTGAAAGGTTTGCACTCTCTTTCTCTTATTGCCATATATTTGGGTGGAGATCTAAAATGTTAAATGTTTGTCTCTTATATTTCTTTAACTTCTTTGTACCACTCTTTCAATGGCTCTTCTTAATTTCACAGAACCTGCTGCTTTCTTGGAAAGGCTGGAGCCCTCCCTGTTGTTTAAGAAAGGAGAATATGCCCAGTTAGATTGCAAAGTAAAGGGTACCCCTGAACTTAAAATCTCTTGGTTTAAGGATGATCGAGAGATTAAAGAGAGTGATAAGTACAAGATGTCTGTGATGGATGCTACAGCAGTACTCAGTCTGTTGGATGTCACAACTGAAGACAGTGGTGAATATATGTGTGAGGTGAAAAATGATGCCGGGAAAGAGACCTGCAGTAGTGTGGTGGCAGTAAAAGGTGTGTGTGTGTGTCTTAAACACCCTTCCTGCCAAATTTTCTCAATAAGACTGTTGTCTCTTGGAAGAATTCCCAAAACAAGTAACCATTCCTACTCTTTCTTTCTGTCTTGTACTTTAGAATCACCATATTTTATCAAGGAATTTGAACCCAGGGAAGTATTAAAAGACTCAGATGTAATACTGGAGTGTGAGGTCTTAGGTACTCCCCCACTGGAGGTATATTGGCTAAAGGACAACAAGCCTGTGAGGAGTAGTAGGAAGCACAGAATAACCACTGAGAAATCCTTGTTTAGCCTCCAAGTGTTCAAGTTTGATTCTTCAGATGCTGGCGAATATCAGTGCAGGGTAACAAACGATGTAGGAAGCTGTGTCTGTAGCTCTGAACTGACCCTGAAAGGTTAGTGCTACTTAGAAAATCTCACTCTGTCTTTTTTATACTAATGTTCTTGATGATGTTGCTATTCACCAGATATCTATTCTTCCAATAGAGCCCCCACAATTTGTGAAGAGGATTGAGAACATTAGCTCTCTCAGAGGAGGCACCATTGTGTTTCAGGCAACAGTTAAAGGCTCCATGCCAATAACAATTTCATGGTTGAAAGATAATGATGACATTATTGAAGATGACAACACAAAAATGACTTTTGTGAACAATGTGGCTACTCTCATGATCAGGGCCATTGAAGTGAAGCACGATGGGAAATATTTTTGTCAGGCGAAAAATGATGCCGGCATCCAAAGATGTTCTGCTTTGCTAACAGTAAAAGGTCTGTGTAGCCAGGTCTCAGTTCCAGATATATAGCATTATCTTTAGTCAACATTACAGCTCATATTTATTCCTGTATTTATTGCAGAACCGGCCACAATCATTGATAAAGCTGTTTCCATTGATGTCACGGAAGGTGACCCAGCTACTTTGCAGTGTCGATTTTCAGGAACAAAAGACATTAGTGCCAAATGGTTAAGAGGTGGGAAGGAATTGACATTTGGCCCTAAATACAAAATCAGTGTTACTGATACAGTCTCCATGTTAAAGATTGTCTCTGCAGAAAAGAAAGATAGTGGCGAATACACATTTGAGGTTTCCAACGATGTTGGAAGCAGCAGCTGTAAAGCTAGCATTAACGTCTTAGGTTCGTATTCTATACTTCTCTTGAGGGTGGGTGGGCAGGTTGTCTCTTTAATGGCGCTTCTTATTTTTCGGACTACAAAAGGCAAACATAGACGGCTTGATCTAATCTGTTTGATCTGTCTTTGATAGATCTGATCATACCACCTAAATTCACCAAAAAGCTAAAGAAAATGGATAGCATTAAGGGATCTTTCGTTCACCTTGAATGTATAGTATCTGGGTCGCATCCAATAAGCATCCAGTGGTACAAGGATGGCCAGGAGATAAGTGCTAGTGAAAAGCACAAATATTCTTTCCATGATAACACAGCATTCTTGGAGGTCAATCAGCTGGAGGGTTCAGACAGTGGATCTTATACTTGTGAAGCAACAAATGAAGCAGGACAAAACCAGTGCAGTGCATATTTAACTGTTAAAGGTTTGGATGTCTGGCTTTTTCTTATTGGCAAATCATTTGGCATTTTTCTTTAATTTTGGATCTTTTTCATTGTATCATTGATTACCTTTCTGGGGGCATTTTTCTTTTCACTCTTTGTAGAACCCCCAAGTTTCATTGAGAAACCACAATCACAGGATGTTATACCTGCTGCTAGAGTCCAGCTCAAAGCTCTTGTGAGTGGTACACCTCCCTTACAAATAAAATGGATCAAAGATAGCAAAGAACTCCTTTCGGGAGCCTCTCGCTCAGTGTATAAGGATGACACTTCAAGTGTACTAGAACTCTTTTCAGCCAAGCTATCTGACTCAGGAAATTATATCTGCCAACTAAGCAATGATGTTGGGTCAACTACCTGCAAAGCAACTCTCTTTGTGAAAGGTCTGCATTTTTTTCTCCTGTGGTTATTAATTGCATTTTATGTTAGATAATCTTACTTTTTTTTTTCTTTTTACTGGCAAGGAAGTGATGCATGCATATCACTGCGTCCTTCTTCTTAGCTCTTAAAAATGCCAATTACGTTTTTTCAGGATATCCTTTCTGAATGCATTTTTTTTTCCTCCCAATTTTAGAACCACCCAGGTTTATTCAGAAACCAAGCCCTGTAGTAGTTTTGAGGAAAGGGCAGTCTACCACTTTTGAATGCCAGGTAGCCGGTACACCTAAAATCCACGTGGCTTGGTATCTTGATGGGAATGAAGTATTGGACTCTGATAAACATGAAGTCTCCTATGTAGATGACATTGCCACTCTTAAAGTCCTCAGTGCCAAGGTAGAGGATAGTGGGACTTATATATGTGAAGCTCGTAACGATGCAGGTAGCAAGAGCTGCAGCATTGAATTGAAAGTGAAAGGTTAGTCATCCGTATTTCTTTTTGGCTTCATTCACCTGCGCTGTTGGATTTCCCTTCTTTTTTCCCCTGAGACAATTTTGTTTTCTTTTTCCAATTCAGAACCTCCCACATTTGTAAGGGAGCTAAAACCTGTGGAGGTCGTAAAAAGTTATGATGCTGTATTAGAATGTGAAGTCACAGGCACCCCACCCTTTGAAGTAACCTGGCTAAAGAACAACACTGAGATTCGAAGCAGCAAAAAATATACCATGGTTGATAAACAATTTATATTTGCCCTTCAAATAATGAACTGTGATTTCCAAGATGCTGGCGAATACCAATGTGTTATATCAAATGAAGGTGGAAGTTGTTCATGTAGCACAAGAGTCAACCTGAAAGGTGAGTTTAGGCATGGCAGTCCAGGAAGAAACTTCTACGAAAGATTTTGTTTTTTATTTCCTCTTCTTCAACGCATTTTCAAACCTTCTCCTGGCTTCTCTTTAAAACCACAGAGCCACCATCGTTCATTAAGAAGATAGAAAATATCCATGCTGTTTTGAAAGAATCTGCTACATTTCAATGCGTTGTGGCTGGTTCCCAGCCACTAACGGTATCTTGGATCAAAGATGAGAGAATACTTGAAAATGATGAGAACTTCCACATTACCCTGGAGCAAAATGTTGCAAAACTGAAGGTCAGGAAGGTTGACCTTAGTCACAGTGGGAGATACACCTGTCAGGCCAAGAATGAAGCAGGAATTGAAAAGTGCTTTGCTTTACTTTTAGTACAAGGTGTGTGAGTTTAGATTTCTACTTTGAATTCCTGTCTTCTGCCTATTATGCATAGAAAGACGTCAATGTATTTTTTGTTTTACTTCTTACTTCAGAACCTGCTCAGATCATAGAAAAGGCAAAATCAGTTAAAGTGACTGAAAAAGACCCCGTGACTTTGGAATGTACAGTAGCAGGAACTCCAGAACTTCAAGTCAGGTGGTTCAAGGATGGGAAACAGCTCATGCCCAGTAGATTTTACACCATGAGCTTTGATAATAATGTGGCCAGTTTCAGGATGGAATCCGCTGTGAAGGAAGACAGTGGTGTCTACACTTGCAGAGTTGAAAATGATTATGGAAGCGATACTTGTGAGGCTGTTCTGACTGTACTAGGTTTGTATTTATATTCACTCCAACTGGCATTTCACTTAAATTTTCTAAATTTTTTCACCGAGAAGCTTACAAGCAAGGAATGAGTCACTATTTGTCTTTTTCCTCTCCTTCTGGGCAGATCAATCAATCCCACCCTCATTTACCAAAAAATTACCCAAAATGAGTAAAATTCTTGGATCAGCCATCCATATGGAATGCAAAGTTTCCGGATCACTTCCAATTACAGCAAAATGGTATAAAGATGGAAAAGAGATATCCGATAGTGCAAAATACAGAAGTTTGTGCCATGAGAACACTGTATCGCTAGAGATTAATTACCTAGAGTTGACCGATTCTGCAAATTACACTTGCAGCGTGACTAACATTGCAGGAAGTGACTCATGCAGTGCCATCTTAGCAGTAAAAGGTTTGGATTCCTATCTTCTTTCTCAATTCTGTACCGTGTAAAATCCAAATCTTGTCCAGTTTCAATTTCACAATAGCCTGTTTGACCTAGTTAAAAACACTGTTTTGCGTTCTCTCTTTTAGAATTTAACTTCTTACCATCTTCTTAATGCGTTTGGCTCTTTCTCTCTTTTATGATGCTGCCTTCTGATCTAGGTTTCTCGCGCCAAAACTAAATCCACTCTTTTGTCTCTTAAAATGTTTAGAACCACCAAGCTTCCTAACAAAACCAGAAAGCCAAGAAACAATCCCTGACTCTGCTGTGGAATTTAAGGCTGTTTTAAAGGGAACGCCACCTTTTAAAATAAAGTGGTTTAAAGAAGATTTAGAACTTGGACCTGGACCTAACTGTGTATTTGGGATTGAAGGATCAACTGGTTTCTTAAATCTTTATTCCGTGGATGTCTCAAGAAGTGGGAATTATACTTGCCAAGTATCCAATGATGTTGGCAGTGATTCTTGTACAACCACACTGAACGTAGCAGGTGTGCTAATGGCTTCTGTGTTTCTTCTCTCGTATCTCTCTTCCGCTTCCTTTTGATAAAAGTGTTTTAATTACTTTCCTCTGTGCGTTGTAAAATATAGGAAACTCTAGAGATAAGTTCATCAGAGTTCTTTACCCTCTTCTATTATACAGAATGAATTTCCTCCTCTTTTACTATATAAGTAGAGAGAGGATCTCTTTCCTTGCTATTGATCCACTTTCAATGTTTGCTCTTTCCTCTTAGAACCTCCAAAGTTTGCCAAGAGGCTAGACCCATTCAACGTTGTGAAACAGGGTGACTCCACACGACTTGAGTGTAAAATCACTGGCTCTCCTGAAATCAGAGTGGTATGGTACAGAAATGATACTGAGCTCCATGCTAGTGAAAAGCTCCAGATGTCATTCATAGATTCTATTGCAGTTCTTGAAATGAGGCATCTCGGCATTGAAGATAGCGGAGATTACATATGTGAAGCACAGAATCCTGCTGGCAGAGCAAGCTGCAGTACAAAACTTCTAGTAAAAGGTTAGCAAGTAAAATGCATATTTTCATAAGCTAATTGGACCATACCCCATGGTATAAGGCCACCAGAAAGGAGAACAGATACTGTAGTCAAACTAAAATCCTCCTCCTTCCTGCAGTTCCCAAAATCTGCAGAAAAACTTTAGGACACCCTGCAGGTTGGAGGAGGGGAGGAGGGGAGGAGGGGAGGAGGAGTCCAATTACAAGTTGAAATCCTGACATTAAATGGAATCCAATGTAAGGATGGCATAACATTGTCTTCAATCACGACAGGGTCCTTGTTTTCACTTAAGAAGTATTTTCTAACTTATGGCATTTGCTCTATTTATCGAGAATGATTTAAGGCAGATGGGGCAACCTTTGGAGGGTGGAGAATGAAGGTGACATGGTGATATTTATTGCGGGGGAGGGGGATTATGGAAAATAAATGTATGAATCCTCTTGAAGACTAGTATTCCCTACTTTATAGCTTAAACTGTCAGAAGGACCTGATGTCCTCAAAACTGCCATGGCCCACTATTGGCTATTCTTGACCGAAGAGATTTGATTGCAGTCATTGTAAAGATGGAGATGGTCATCATACTTTCTGCGTATCAGAGGAGGTCTGGGTTGTTCTTCATAAAAGATGATAAAATACCCATCTCCTGCTACCCTTTGCCTTTTTGGCTTGGCATTATCATTGAGATGTCAATCTTAGTCCTGACTGATACCTTGGATAATTCACGTCTGACAAACTCATGCCATGATAGATACAGTCTCTCAATGCTCTGATTTTATTCACACAAATGTTGCAACACTAACTTTTCCATAATTATCTTTTAAAAAATGGAACCTGCTTCTTTCTTCTTCCTAGAACCTCCTGTATTTAGCAGAAAACCATCTCCAGTAGATACCCTCAAAGGTACCGAAGTTCGCCTTGAATGTGAAATCTCTGGGAGTCCACCATTTGATATCACATGGTATAAGGATAAGAGACAAATCCGCAGCAGTAAAAAATACAAGGTCACCTCCAAAAACTACTATGCAAATATTCATATTCTTAACATTGAAACTTCTGACATTGGTGAATATCAGTGCAAAGCGAAGAATGATGTGGGAAGTGATACTTGCCTTTGTACTGTAAAACTGAAAGGTAATCAACACTTGTTCCTACAGAAAATATACATTCTTCTGTGTAAGATTGGCCAAGTGGTTTATTACTGGGAGTCTTGATGCCCGTTGCCTCTTTTCTCTTCAGAACCACCAAAATTTGTCACCAAAATCAATAGTCTAACTGTTGTGGTGGGTGAACCAGTAGAGTTACAAGCAACAGTAGAAGGCTCTCAGCCTATTTCAGTTTTGTGGCTCAAGGATAAGGAAGAGGTCATCCGAGAAAGTGAAAACACTGCAGTAACCTACGTGGAAAACATTGCCACTTTACAGCTTGCCAAAGCAGAGCCATCAAGTGCTGGGAAGTATATCTGTCAAGTCAGCAACGATGCTGGAACCCGTGAATGTATGGCTATTTTAACAGTCTTAGGTTGGTAATCACAGACATTTGTCTTTTTTTAAAAGACCTATTTTTAAAGCTGGAAAGTCTGGATGTCAGAGCCTTGAGAATTTTAAGATTGTGACCATAACTATGTTTATTTATCATTAGCAATGTGCAAGGCACATTATGGAGTGCAGAAAAGGGGAGGGAACTGCCCCCCAAAAGCTTGCAATATAAAATCAGTGCAGGGGAACAATGGAGAAAAGGGAGGAGATGCATTCTGTGGAAGGGGTAGATTGGATTGTGATTATATCAGAATAAATGTACTTACAGGCTTAGACATAGCAAGACACAAGGAGAAAATAACTGCATCAGGAACTTCTTGGGGCATTTAACTGACTTTTGTTATCATTTGAAGTATGTTACAAAAATCATTTTGACCTAGGACATCATCTTAACTTTAGCTCAGGAAAGCATCATAGATGATCCATGTTATGACAGAGTGAAAATATACCAACAAATGTGATTTGCTCTTTATTGCATCCAGAGCATATTAATTACTGAGTAAGAATGTTTTGATGTCTTAATGTGCTTTATGCAGATGCCACAAACATCCCCCCTCCTAAACATAATATTGGAAGGGTTTGTCAGGTGTCTGTATTCCAGGAAAGGAAAGCCACTCATAGGGTTGTCCTAATTCCACTGGAGTTGGGTGGCCAATAATTTTAAATAAATAAATAATAACTCTAAAGCAAAGAAAAAAGAAAAAAAGCAATTTTGAGCATGGGCTTCTGTAAGTACAAGAGCCCTGTGTCCAATGAAACAGAGATTTACAACTGGATCTTGCTTGTATCTCTTTCCAGAGCCTGCTGTCATTGTGGAAAAGGCAGAGCCAATGAAAGTTACTGTAGGAGATGCCTGTACCTTACAGTGCAAAGTGAGCGGAACCCCTGAACTTTCAGTAGGCTGGTTTAAGGATGGAAAAGAACTGATAAGCAGTGACAAATACAGAATTGTCTTCTACAAAAACACGTCTACACTTAAAATTCTTGATTCAGAAAGGGAAGACAGTGGCCTATATACCTTTGGGGTACAGAACAACGTGGGCAAAAGCAGCTGCACCGCTTCAGTTGAAGTTCTAGGTTGGTTTTGTTGCTTCTCTCCGTAACGTTTTTACTAGAGGAATTATTCCAATATTCCTGGAGGGTCATTATTTTGCTTTGTTCCTCTTAACAGATCGGATCATTCCACCCTCTTTCACAAGAAAACTAAAAGAAACCCATGGTGTCCTGGCTTCTTCTGTGGTTCTCGAATGCAAAGTTGCAGGATCTCTACCAATTACCGTTGCTTGGTTTCATAATGGTCATAAGCTGACTGGTGGGGAAAAACATCAGATCACCTTTTCTGATAATGTTTGCACTTTGCAAATCACTTCACTGAACTTATCTGATACAGGGACTTACATATGCAAAGCTGCTAATGTAGCAGGCTCCAGTGAGACCAGGGCTGTTTTAACCGTGCAAGGTCAGTACTTAATGCCTGGCTAGCTCTTTGTTGAAAGCTTTCATATTTAATGTTTAATTCTTAACACATTTTTTCTTCTGGGATAGGAGAGACATGTTAATTGTAGGCTTGCTTACTAATCCACCAATCTGTTATTTCCTTTAATGCAAATTTAGAACCACCCTCTTTTGTGAAGGAACCCGAATCTGTGGACATTTTGCCCAGCAGAAGTGCTACCTTTTCAGCTGCCTTCAGAGGAACTCCACCATTTAAAGTGAACTGGTTTAGAGGAGTCAATGAACTGGTACCGAGTGATAAATGTAATATCTATTTGGAAGATTCTGTCACAGATCTAGAGCTCTTTGATGTAGAGCCATCACAGAGTGGAGAGTACACTTGTATTGTAAGCAATGAAGCTGGCAAAGTGTCTTGTACAACACATCTTTTGGTCAAAGGTTGGTCAAAAAAATCAATTGCTTACTGTTAGATTTTTAAATGTTTGTACCACACTTTTGTTTAATGCTTGGGTTCTTCTTGCTCTCTAGAGCCAGCAGTTTTTGTGAAGAAACTAAGTGACCACTGTGTGGAACCAGGAAAATCTATAATTTTAGAGAGCAGGTACACAGGTAGCCTCCCAATTTCAGTGACATGGAAGAAAAATGGAGTCATTTTAAGCCAATCTGATAAGTGCAGCATCACTACAACCGAGAAATCTTGCATTCTGGAAATACTTAATAGTACAAAAGATGACCAAGGGGAATATACCTGTATGGTGGAAAATGAGGCTGGAGAAGATATTTGTGAAGCATTGGTATCTACTTTAGGTGTGTCTCTGTGACATTATAACTCTCTTTGTTACTCCATTATGTAGTTCCAAGTTGCAGGTATGATTATCTTAATGCTGACATTGAATATTTGTGTTCTCAGAACCTCCTTCTTTCATCACACACCTGGGGCCTCTTGAAGTATCAGTTGGAGACTATACAACTTTACAGTGCCAAGTTTCTGGAACTCCAGAAATCACAATATCTTGGTACAAAGGCGATACTAAATTAAGATCCACTCCCGAGCATAAGATGTACTTCAAAGACAATGTTGCCACATTGATATTTAACAAAGTAGATGTCGGTGACAGTGGGGAATATATTTGCAAAGCTGAAAACAGTGTTGGAACTGCCTCTTCAAATGCTATCTTGACAGTCCAAGGTGATAATTTCATTCTGAGTTGTTTAAAAATGCAGATTTACCAGTCTTTCACTCTCTGACAAAGGATTTCACCTGCCCATCTTTATTGCATGCTTGTTCTTTTACAGAACGAAAACGTCCACCTTCTTTTGTGAAGATATTAAAGGATACAGAGCAAACTATTGGCTTCCCAGTTAAATTTGTTTGCCGCCTAAATGGGTCTGAACCTATTAGTGTTACTTGGTATAAAGATGGTGTACCTTTAAGAGATGACTTCAATGTGCAAACCTCTTACATTGATAATGTGGCCACCCTTCATCTCTTGCAAACTGACATGGCCCATACTGGGCAGTATTCTTGCGTGGCTACCAATCCTGTTGGGACTGCTACTTCTAGTGCTAGATTCACAGCCTCAGGTTTGTTTCACACTAACTTTGTCCTGTTTTCTTCCTGATCTTTAAAGCAATATTACAATACTTATCTCATATGTGCTCAAAAGGAAACAACAACAATCTCCTCTTCCTTTTCATCTTCAGAAGCCAAACAAGCTCCCTTGTTTGATATCACACCTGAATCTAGAGATGTTCCTGTGGGAGAAGGTGTTGACTTCGAGTGCCATGTGACTGGAACCCACCCTATACATGTTATCTGGGCAAAAGATGGCCGAGAGATCCGCACAGGAGGAAATTATGCAATCACATTTGTGGCAAATACAGCTCACTTAAGGATTCTGAGAGTAGGCAAAGGAGATTCTGGACAGTATACCTGCCAGGCTAGCAATGAAGTTGGCAAAGACTTTTGCTCAGCTCAGCTTAATGTGAAAGGTATTGGAATTTTAATAAGCTTGGTCCAGCAAAACTTTTTAAAATTCAGAAGTGGGAATTCTTGGGTTTTCTTTTTTCTGGCAATTCTTTATTTCTAACAACTGGATATCAAAATTGAATGGATGGTATTCAAACAAACAAAAAAAGCAGACTATTAATCCTGAAATCTCTTTTTCCCTTATTTCTTCTAATATATATTCTGTGAGAGATTGATCTCAAAGAATTGAACTATTATTGGAGACCTAGAAGGGAGAAGAATGGTTGAGCTGATAATTCTTCTTCTATCCTCTCCACACAGATTTAACTGTAACTGCAGGAAGGTTCAGCCCTTAAGTTCTGTCTAGCAGCAGCAGGAAGGGAAGGAAGTATTATATATCATTCTGCTGTCCTTGCTATTCAGTTCACCAAGCCTATCACTTATTAGTCTAGGAACACTTGGATTTTTCAGTTTCAAAAACAGAAATTTATCATATATTTTTGGATATAATTACTGTTATTCAAACCAAGTGGTAACAAATTAATAGTAATGAGTGAAAAAGTCAGTTACGGTTAAGCTAACTGTGGGTAAACTTGTGCAATCGCAGCTAGTAGTAAACCTGATAAATTTCTAACTTATGGCTAAGTACTTTTGCCAAGTGTGGACAATCTATCTGAGCCTTTGCACTCTTGGCTTCTAAATTTATCTTTTTCTTTAATACCACTGAACTTACCAATGGTAAGTTGCAATAGTTTTTATTCAAAACATACAGTACCATGGTATTAAATGTTACTTTCTTCTGGCTTCTCAGAACCTCCTAAATTTGTAAAGAAGCTTGAAGCCTCAAGAATGGTGAAGCAGGGTGACTCATGTCAACTTGACTGTAAAATCAGTGGCTCCCCAGAAATCAAAATTGCATGGTATAAGAATGACCAAGAACTCCATGCTAGTGATAAATACTACATGACCTTCAGTGATGCTACAGCGGTTCTCATCATCGTTGATGCCAATCTTGAAGACAGTGGCGATTACATTTGTGAAGCTCTTAATTCTGCTGGCACTGCGAGCTGCAGTACAGTAGTAACAGTAAAAGGTTAGAAGCTACTACTTCCAAAGTCTTCCTTCTTGTGCCCTTCATCCTGCATTCTTTTCTTCTCTAAAAGATTTAATTCATCTTTATAGACCTGGTGCCTTCCAGAAGTCTTGGATTTCAGTTCTTGTAATTTCTTTGCCAGTTGGTTAGAAATTCTGGGAGCTGAACTCCAGTATATCTGGAGGCACTAGGTTGGAGAAAGCTGAGTTAGAGATTAAACTCTAAGATACTTCCCAATGGTAGAAAATGCATTCAATCAAGTGTAGGGACCCTCTAGCTTTGTCTATCACTGTCAGTTTCAGAAGATACAAAGCTGTAGTAGCACAGAACAACAGAGGGTCCAATCTACTTTCTATAATTCAAGTTCTGGCAGAAGAAGCTTTAAAAATGTTCTGTGCTGTGATCAGGATATGTTTCATGAGCACCTAAGAAATTGACAAAGAGCAACAGGTGGCTGGATGAAAGAGTGGGGGATAATATAACAAATGAGTGACATGAGTAGGAAGGCCAGCTTTTTGTTATCTCTGCCCACTAGCCTGCATGATGTTTATCTGTTACCTCTTAGCAACCTTCTATAGTTAGAGAAGCACTTAGATGTTAACAACAATTATATGGTAAGAGGAGGAAAGAATTCCTTTCTTTGTTTTTGTTTTAAATTACAACACTCATGGAGATAGGAAGGAAGTCTGTAAGACTATATTCTTGTGCATAGGAGATTCATAGAATGGGATCAAGAATAGCAGATCTGGCTGTAGACGTGGCATACATCACAATCTATATTAAAGGTTATGCGTAGGCACACATAACCTTTATGAACTAATTCATTTGGAATATTTAGTCCTGCATGCAAAAAGAATTTGCAGGGGATGACAGAGTTTCCAAGCAAGACTTTACAGGTTTGGATTTAGAAATAGCTTCAAAGTGGACTGTGATGTACACAGCACTTCTGAAAACTAGGATAGTTCTTAAGCAACATACCTCTTCTGTTTTTAAATGTTCTGCCCTATTTTCAAGAAACCTCTTCCTGAAGACCAATTATGTATTCTCATAACTGTTTCATTATAGAGCCTCCTGTTTTTAGCAAGAAGCCTAGCCCTGTAGACACCCTTAAGGGCACTGATGTTATCCTTCAGTGCGAAATTGCAGGCACACCACCATTTGAAGTTGCCTGGTTCAAAGACAGAAAGCAGATCAGAGGCAGTAAGAAGTTCAAAGTCACAATAAAGAACTTCAGTGCCAGTGTTCACATTCTTAACCTTGAAGCTGCTGACACAGGAGAATATCAGTGCAAAGCCTCCAATGAGGTGGGAAGTGACATTTGCTCTTGCGCTGTCAAGTTCAAAGGTTAGTATTTGTACAAACTGTTCTTCGCAAGAAATTCTTTTCTTGAGTTTCTTTCTTGCTCGCTTACGATTTTCTTTCCCCTCTTCTTTTACCATAAATCATTCTCTTCTCTCACAGAACCACCACGGTTTGTTAAGAAATTGAGTGACACTTTCACCTACGCAGGGGAACCCACTGCTTTACGAGCTGTAGTGGAAGGTTCCCAGCCCATTTCTGTTTTGTGGCTTAAGGACAAAGGTGAAATAATCAGGGAGAGCGAAAACCTCCAGATTTCATTTTCAGACAACATTGCAACTCTTCAGATTGCAAGCGCTGAAGCCGCCAGTGGTGGGAAATACATCTGCCAGATTAAAAATGATGCTGGGATGCGAGAATGTGCTGGATACTTGCAAGTCCTAGGTTGGTACTGGCTTCCATCCCCTTCTGAAGAATGAATCTTGGCTGCCTTTGTCATGGCAGTAAACTATTCTTCTTAGCCTCAGTTTTGTAACTGACTGTTTCCCTTCCTCCAGAACCAGCTGTAATCCTAGAAAAGCCTGAACCAATGATAGTTACAGCTGGCAGTGCTTTTACTTTGGAGTGCACTGTGGGTGGGACTCCAGAGCTAATCACCAAATGGTTTAAGGATGGAAGACAGCTGGCCAACAGTCGCAAACACCAAATTAGCTTTTCCAATAAAGTAGCAACGCTCAAGGTCCTTTCTGCAGACATGGATGACCGAGGGCTATACACTTTTGAAGTGCAAAATGAAGTGGGGAAAAGCAGCTGCACTTCCTCCGTGGATGTCTCAGGTTAGCCAGAACTCTTGTTTCTCAGTTACCATTCTCTTTCTTCTAGTTGTATCTTTCTTCTCTTAAAACATGTCTTTTGGTTACCTTTACGCAAACAGAACACCTTATCCCACCTTCTTTTATAAGAAGATTAAAAGAAACGTTTGGTGTGCTGGGTTCTTCCATTGTTCTGGAGTGTAAAATTGCTGGATCGCTACCAATGACCGTGGCTTGGTTTTATGGA
This sequence comes from Python bivittatus, assembly GCF_059951505.1. Lineage (NCBI taxonomy): Eukaryota > Metazoa > Chordata > Lepidosauria > Squamata > Pythonidae > Python > Python bivittatus. Next base: position 18,764,843 of record NW_028277040.1, read on the forward strand.
AGCGATGAGATCTTCAGTGGAGATAAATATGAAACCAGCTTTTCCGATAATGTCTGTACCTTGAAGGTGAATGCTCTAGAATCCTCTGACACAGGTCCCTATACCTGCACTGCTGCCAACGTAGCTGGTTCTGACGAATGTAGCGCTTTTTTGACTGTTCAAGGTCAGTAAAGGAAAGAAAGCCATTGGCTCTGGGTGTTTCTTCTATGTATTTCTCTTGCATTCTTTGCATCTTTATTTTATCCATATTCCACCTACTTGGCACAGCTACTAACATTTTTAACATTGTGTATGTGTGAACCTAGAACCACCCTCTTTTGCAAAGACACCGGATCCGCTGGAGGTTTTACCGGGGATGAGTGTGACATTCAGGAGTCTGATCAGAGGAACTCCTCCATTCAAGGTGAACTGGTTCAAAGGAAGCAGGGAACTTGTGCCAGGGAAAACATGCAACATCCTCTTGACAGATTCAACTGCAGAACTGGAATTGTTTGAAGTAGGACCTCTCCAGACCGGAGATTACACCTGCCTTGTTACTAATGATGCTGGCAGTGCTTCTTGTACTACACATCTTTTTGTGAAAGGTTTGTCTAAATGCTACTCCCTATACCTATTATGGCCTGCATACATTTAAATAAGTATGTGCGTGCACACATATATGTGTGTTACAGTTTTTGATGTGATCCGTTCTTATACAACTCTCTTAGAACCAGCTGTATTTCTGAAGAAACTGAGTGATTTCAGCGTAGAGCATGGGAACTCCATCATTCTAGAAAGTACATTCAGTGGAACTCCTCCACTTTCGGTGACATGGAAGAAGAATGGCTTAAACCTCACACAGTCTCCAAAATGTAATATAACGACCACAGAAAAATCAGGCATCCTGGAAGTCCTTAGTAGTAACAGAGAAGATGAAGGAGAATACACATGTGAAGTTGCAAATGATGCTGGGGAGGATGTATGCCATGCCTTGGTGTCAATCTTAGGTGTGTTGCTAACTTAAGTTAGGTAATTATTCTTATATTAATTTTATGGTATACCTTAACCACCGGGGTATTTACTGTGGTGTTCATTTCTACTTCAGAACCACCTTATTTTGTTAAACACTTGGAAAGTGTGGAGGTGACCATTGGAGAGCCTTTGTCTTTACGATGCCAAGCAGCTGGAACGCCAGAAATTAAAGTGTCGTGGTACAAAGGAGATACCAAACTAAGATCTACTCAGGCTTATAAAATGCACTTCAAGAACAATATAGCTACACTTACTTTCAGCCGGGTGGAGAATGCTGACATTGGCGAATACACCTGCAAAATAGAGAACAGTGTTGGGTTCGCTACTTCAACAACCATGCTAGCTATCAAAGGTGATAATTCACTAAGTCTGTTGGTTCAAATATTTTTGTGCAATGTATCTTTTTTTAAAAAAAAAATCCACTCACGTGGCAAACACAGGAATAAGGCTGCATTATTCCCCTGCCCTGGAATGCACACAGGCAGCAGGGTTAAATATTAAGGGGACTAGAAGATTTATGCAACTTTTCATCTCTCTCCCTGTGCCTCACAATTTTAGCATAAGTGCATTGCATCAGTCAGAGCAGGACATCTGGCTGGAATATGGAAATGTGCACAGAGATTCCATCCCTCTGAATGTTGTGCTGGTCTCTGGGTCTGTGCAAATGCATACATATAGGAATTGGGAAAGGACTTGTCTCTGTTGGGGTACTGTGCCTCTAGTAGAAGGAGATGCCTAAAATATTATTGTGAGTGTTTTAGGATCATTTGGTATACATTGCCATTTCTATTTGCAGAACGTAAACTTCCACCTTCATTTACGAAGAAGCTAAAAGATGTACAAGAAATGGTTGGGTGTCCTGTTGCTTTTGATTGCCGCATCATTGGCTCTGAGCCTCTTCAGGTGTCTTGGTACAAGGAAGGGCTGCTCTTGCGGGATGATCATAACATTCAAGCAACCTTCTTAAATAATGTAGCAACCCTTCAAATCTTACAAACAGAGATGGCTCACTCTGGCCAGTACATTTGCACAGCTCAAAATGCCCTTGGAACGGCTTCTTCCAGTGCCAAACTCCAACTCTCAGGTTTGTAATTATTTGAATTAGGACTTGCCACATTTAGTAATACTGTTTAAAGAATACAACTAGATTGTAGGCATGATACAGCAGGGAACAGTGAGGGGTTTTTTAAAGAAAATGTGATGAAGGCAGATACAATGTTCTCTCTCTCTTTTTTTTGCAGAACATCTGAAACCTCCTTTCTTTGACGTGAAGCCTTTGCCTCTTGATGTTGCTCTTGGGGAAAGTGGTTCTTTCACGTGCCATGTCACAGGATCTGCGCCAATGAAAATCACCTGGGCGAAAGATAGCAGAGAGATCCGTCCTGGTGGCAATTACAAGATTACACTGGTAGAAAACACAGCCACACTGACTGTTCTTAAAGTAGGTAAAGGTGATGCTGGACTTTATACCTGCTCTGCAAGCAACAGTGCTGGGAAGGATTCTTGTGGTGCTCAGCTGACCTTCAAAGGTAATTTCTAAAAAAATATAAATCATAACACTCGTATTATATTTAGACACATATACATCTTTGCCGCACATTTTTTTGTTGTTCCCATTTTTAAAAAAAAATGAATGGAAAGTATGCTTGACTCTGTTAGGCTGTCAAATGGGCTAACATGGTTAAGATCCTTGTTCTAAAGTAGCAGCTGGTAGAATTTATGATAGGAAGTGATTTTCATGAGAAAGCTGGTGCTTTGTGTTTTGTATTTATCCTTATAAGACTTTCTAAACTTAACAACACATGGAAATATACTAGGCCATAATATGCTGGTCTATGACTCTAATAAAGATTTGATTTGTTGTGGCCATAAAGAAGCTGATTATCCTTCAATATCTGAATAGAATATCTTACTTGTATATTATTGTATAATATTATATGAGCATAATTCTGGGTAGATTTATTTTCCACAGAAGTATAATTAAACTATTAAAATCTGTGATAACAAGAAAGAAACTGAACATTTATTGTACTTCTATAATGAGCTTTGAAATACATATTTCATAAGTAGTAGAAACATTTGAAGTAGAAGTATAGCACAGTTTAACTTAAAGGGGATAAGCTGGCCTTTCTTTGCTGATATACTATGGCAAATAACATATACTCCTGGTAAGACAGAGTGGCTCTGGATTGGAGGCCCCTCTGTATCCAAGGATTTACCATCTTTGGTTTTGGATGGTTGCACTGCCACGGACAGATCCAGTGCGTAATCTGGGGGTCCTCCTGGACTCACGGCTCCTGCTGGAGGAACAAGTGGCAGTCGTGGCCAGGAGAGCTTTTGCCCACCTCTGTGTGGTATGCCAGTTACACCCCCTCCTGGATCAAGGGGCTCATCAGTCAGTCACTCATGCCCTGGTCATCTCTAGGCTAGACTATTGCAATGCGCTCTACATGGGGCTACCTTTGAAGAGTATCCAGAAACTACAGCTGGTCCAAAATGCGGTTGCGCAGACAATTTTGAGTGCCCCAAGAATGGCACATGTAACACCTTTACTATGCGAGCTGCATTGGGTCCCAGTCTGCTTCTGGATCCAATTCAAAATGTTGGTTGTCACCTTTAAAGCCCTACATGGCACGGGTCCAGGTTACCTGAGGGACTGTCTCACTGCCATCTCATCAACCCATCCCACCCAATCAGGCAGAGAGGGCATGTTGAGGGTCCTGTCAGCAAGAGAATGTTGGCTGGTGGGGCCCAGGAGGAGAGCTTTCTCTGCCGTTGCCCCCACTCTTTGGAACATTCTCCCCCCAGAGGTGTGGCAGGCCTCCACCCTACTGGCCTTCCGGAAAGAATTAAAGACTCTGCCAGCTTGCGTGGGGTGATAACAACCTTACCCAATCCTGGGGGTGGCTAGCGCCTTGATGACGCTCCCTGAGTGACTGCAGTTATCCTTGGATCTATTTATTTTCTATTTATTATTGTGATTTTGTAATTTTAATTGTTTTTAACTGTTTTGTAAACTGCCCAGAGTCATTCAACGAGATGGGTGGTGATAAATTCGATAAATAAATACATAAATAAATAAATAAATAAATACTCAGTATCTTGAGATTTTGCAGATTTAATGCAAACAATTCATCATTGCCTTATGAATACATTTTCCCCCTTTTTCCACAGAGCCACCAAGATTTATTAAGAAGTTAGACTCTTCCAGAGTTGTGAAAGAACATGATTCAACTAGATATGAATGCAAGATAGGTGGTTCCCCAGAAATTCACATTGCGTGGTACAAGGGTGAAACTCAAATTCATCCCAGTGACAAATACAGCATGTCTTTCATTGATTCAGTGGCAGTCATTGAAATGCACAATCTGACTGTTGAAGACAGTGGAGACTACGCTTGTGAAGCTCAAAATGCAGCTGGTAGTGCTAACAGCAGTACCTCCCTGAAAGTGAAAGGTCAGAATCTGTTCTTCCTTCATTTTTCATTTGTTTACTATGTTTCCATTAAAGTCCAAAACCAGGTCAGTTTAACTGAGCATAGAAATACTTATCTCAAATACATGTAATCTCCCATCTCACTGCAATTTTATATTCTCGGTGCTTGTTAATGTCCATCCTTCACTTTTAACGGAAATTTTAATCTCTTCTTTTATAGCTCCTCCAGTTTTCCGCAAGACACCTCGGCCAATAGAATCCTTGAAAGGAGTTGATGTTCATCTGGAATGTATGCTTCAAGGCACACCTCCCTTCCAAATTTTATGGTATAAAGATAAAAGAGAAATCCGAACTAGCAAGAAGTACAAGATTTTGTCTGAGAATTACCTTGCTAGTCTACACATTCTTAACACTGATGCTGCAGACGCCGGTGAATATCACTGCAAAGCTGTCAACGATGTGGGAAGTGATGCTTGCGTTTGTTCTGTGACGCTGAGAGGTTTGTACATGACTTCCGGTTATCCTTTTTTTTTCTTTTTTACATCTTTGTTCTCTTACGTAGCATTTACGTATTTCTTCTCCTGTCTTCAGAACCCCCGAGGTTTGTGAAGAAACTTCATGATATCAGTGCACTAGTTGGGGAGCCAGCAGAATTACAAGCAACTATCGAAGGCTCTGAGCCAATTTCTGTTCTTTGGTTGAAAGACAAAGGAGAAATTATCCAAGAAAGTGACAACCTCTGGATGTCATATACAGATAAAGTGGCAATCCTTCAAGTTGTAAACGCAGAGCCAACCGACGCAGGAAAATACACTTGCCAGATTAAAAATGATGCTGGAAGTCAGGAATGTTTTGCTACCATATCAGTTCTCGGTTAGTAGATTTAAACAACAATACCAAACTACAGAGTCATATTTTACATGATCTTGCCAACCAATGTGACTATGGTTTGCATCTCATTCCAGAGCCAGCAACTATTGTAGAGAAGCCAGAACCAATGAAAGTTACAGCAGGAGATTCTTGTACCTTAGAGTGTACTGTTTCTGGGACACCTGAGCTTACCACTCGGTGGTTGAAGAATGGAATTGAACTCACTTCTGACCAGAAATACAAAATCACTTTCTTCAATAAAGTATCTGGGCTCAAGATTCTGAATGCAGGTTTACAGGATAGTGGAGAATATACATTTGAGGTGAAGAACAGCGTTGGTCAGAGCAGCTGTACAGCTTCTGTACAGGTTTCAGGTTAGTGGATTAACATGGGAGATAATGAATTCTGTATTTCTTCTGCATTTTCATATGGAGTTTTGCATACATTGACTTGTGTTGTTAGGCATCCAGGTGCCATTCCTAAATGCCTTAGAAATGTACTTATTGAGGAATATCTGGCAGAGGATCAGTTATACCAATGAATATTCCTTAGATACGCTTTCACAAGTTATGCTTTGCCTTTAACGGCATATAGTACTGTTAACACAGTTGAGAATGCCTTTCTAAAAGGGAAAGAAAATGTGTGCTTGTTTTCAGCACTGTCTTAAATATAATATGCCAAAACACACACATACGCTAAACAACAAAAGCATTAAACACTTGAACATTTGTTACTCAGGAAATTGTGTAAAAAGGCCTATTATTATCATCAGAGATGTCCATAGGATCTACTGCTTTCATCAGAATTATGCAAACAGCATTGCACTGTGAGTTTCACTCTTTTCATACATGCGTATAGCATCAGGACACATGTATAAAAAAGGTGGAGCTTGTATTGCCTCAGCACAGTACTGCTTTTGTCATCCCCCCCTTGCCCCTCCCTGCAGATGTCACTGCTTATTGTAATGTTTAATCTTTGCTTTGTGCTCACAGATCGCATTATACCACCTTCATTCACAAAAAGGCTGAAAGAAACACATGGTCTCTTGGGCTCATCAACTGTACTTGAATGCAAAGTCATTGGATCCCCTCCAATCTCTGTTTCTTGGTTCCATGATGGTTATGAGATCAGTAGTGGAGAAAAATATCAAGCAACTCTTACAGATAACACGTGCTCTTTAAAAGTGAATGCTCTTCAAGAATCAGATATTGGAACTTACACTTGTATAGCAACCAATGTAGCTGGATCTGATGAATGTGAAGCATATTTCATGATCAGAGGTAAAATTTGAGATTATAATATGTGTTAAAAGAAAATAATTGTTTAAAAATCTAAACTTTGTATTTTATGTTCTTTAATCTGCACATTTAACATTAACAATATTTCATTGTATTTTTTTATGTATATCTAGAACCTCCATCTTTTGTGAAGAAACCTGAACCTTTGCAAGTTTTATCTGGAGCAAATGTAACATTCACAAGTATCATTAAAGGAACCCTCCCTCTTGATGTCAAATGGTTTAGGGGTAGCGTTGAATTAGTCCCAGGACATAGATGTAACATATCTCTAGAAGAATCAGTTGCTGAACTGGAGTTGTTTGATGTTCACCCTATCCAAAGTGGAGACTATACTTGCATTGTTAGTAATGAAGCTGGCAAAATCTCTTGTACAACTCACCTCTTTATAAAAGGTCTGTAATTATTGTCTTCTAGGTTAAACAGAAAGACAACCATTAATTTTAAACAATAACTTTAAATTTCCCATCTTGTGTTATTTTTTATAGAACCAGCCAAATTTGTGAAGAAACTGAATGACTTCCGTGTTGAGAAAGGAAAACAGTTAATTTTAGAATGCTCATACACTGGTACCCCTCCTATTCGGGCATCTTGGAGGAAAAATGGTATAAATTTATCTCAGTCAGAAAAATGCAGTATTACCACTACAGAAACATCTGCCATACTGGAGATCTCTAACAGCAGACTAGAGGATGCTGGATTGTATTCTTGCCATATAGAAAATGATTCAGGACAAGATCATTCTCAGGCAGCTGTATCAATCTTAGGTATGTAGCTTGTTTCAAAGGATGTTTTAACAAAACTATTGGCCATTTTGTTGTTTGATTGTTTGCCTGAGTGGGAAACAAATTCCTTTTGTGACTAATCTGTGCATTTGTTCTTTAGAACCACCATACTTTGTCCGAAATCTAGAGTCAGTCCAGGTGACAGTCGGAGATTCTGCATCATTACAATGTCAGATCGCTGGAACACCAGAAATCAGTGTATCATGGTACAAAGGAGACACAAAACTAAGACCAACCAGTACTTCTAAAATGCACTATAAAAACCAAGTGGCCACTTTAGTATTCAACCAGGTGGATAGCAATGATAGTGGGGAGTATGTCTGCAAAGCAGAAAACAGTGTTGGGGAAGCTGCATCTTCAGCACTGCTATCTGTTCAAGGTGAGTATGACAACCAGATTTTAAAAGTTTGGGAAATACTATTTATTACTCTTTTCAAAGGCATGGGAGAGGGAAAACATGTCTGTTTTTAGCTGTTGTTTACCAATGGAGAATTTCTGTAGCCAATACAAGCAACTTCGTACACTTGGTTAATAGCAACCCCATGTGATTGGCTAGAACATCTCAAGAGACTCACTGTATCCACTAAGTTGTCAGAATAAATCTTCCTTCTTTTATGTCATACGCTGTCTTAGATGTTGAAAATTGTTAGAAAAGACAAACTTGAGATAAATCCTGTTTAGCTTAAGCATGACTAATGTTATCTCTGTTAAGGGTATTAATTTCTATAATCTATATATTATAACTCTAGATCAGTGTTTCTCAACCATGGCAACTTTGCTGGCTGGGGAATTCTGGGAGTTGAAGTCCATACATCTTCAAGTTGCCAAGACTGAGAAACCCTGCTCTAGATAGTCTTATGCTACAGTGAGATGTATGTATCTTGCATAGATAGACACTAGAATCCTAGAGTTGGAAGGAACCATTAAGTCTATCAGGTTGAACCCCCTGATCAGTTCAGGAATCCACTTAAGGCACCCATGACCAATGGTTGTCCAGCCAATACTAGAATACATCAAGAAAAACAGAACTCATTACCTCCTTCAGTAATGCTCAAACTCAAACCCAGACCATTCAGTCAATAACTCTGTACAATATTTGTTTTCTTGCAGAACGTAAACTTCCTCCTTCATTTTCACGAAAATTAAGAGACATTCATGAAACTCTCGGCTTACCAGTTACATTTGATTGTGGCATTACTGGTTCTGAACCAATTGAAGTAACCTGGTATAAAGATGGTGCACAAATAAGAGATGGCTATAATGTGCAAACATCATATTTAAATAATGTTGCAGCTCTACAGATCTCACAAACTGACATGAGTCTTGCTGGACAATATACTTGCACAGCTTCCAATGCCATTGGAACTGCTTCTTGTAGTGCCAAACTCATCCTTACAGGTTTGTCAAGTAATAAATAATTCTCCTTTGATACTTTTATGGCACACCAAGTCTCAATTTGAAGCTCAGATCATTAGCCAGCTTTAAGTTAAGTCTCTATTTTTGATGTAAATCTTAAAATGTGCTGAATTAAATTACTTGTACTTCTTCCTATTTAGAGGGGAAGAGACCACCATTCTTTGACATCCCAATTACGCATGTTGATGCAGTTGTTGGTGACAGTGCTGACTTTGAGTGTCATATTTCTGGAACACGTCCTATTAAGGTTACTTGGTCAAAGGATAATCGTGAATTACGAACTGGAGGGAAGTATCAGATCAGCTATATAGAAAACACAGCCCATTTGACAATTCTGAAAGTTGACAAAGGAGACTCTGGAAAATATTCATGTCATGCTAGTAATGAAGTTGGAAAGGAGTCTTGCACAGCTCAACTTAATATTAAAGGTACTAGAAATTTTCATCGACAAGATGAGATTTAGATTCCATTGTGGGAGTGTGTGTGTGTTTGTGTGTGTATGTAGGTGTCTATCTAAAGAACTCAGAGCAATGTCTCACTTGCACACCTTTAGTACCTGCCAGAAAACAATTGAGACCTGGGGCATCCTTTGTAATGATGTGGGATGCCATGCTAAAGATCCTGCAGCTAATATTGGAGTCCACAGAAATCAGAAATCCTCCTTCCATGACTGTATTCCACTTTCATAGGGAAGTTCTGGAATTAATACCACTGTTTTGAACAAATGCATGAGAAGGAATCTAAAAGTTTGTGAGAGCAAAAAATGGAAAACCAAGGAAATGAGGCGTTCTTTCTGATTGTACAAAAAATAAATATTTTGGAATTCAGTTTTATTCAAACCTGTGATATCTTGGTAATGTTTTAATTTATGAACATATATTTTATAGTGGATTTAAATGTATGAGTCTCACTTTCTTCCTTAGCCATACACAAGTGGCAAACATTGGGCTATTCTGAGGATAACCCAAGACAATTGATAGAATTTAAAAAGATTTGCCTGAACACATCTTTCTCACTAGCCCACTTTCTCTTAATCTTCCTTTCTGACAGAGCGACAGAATCCACCTATTTTCACCAAAAAGTTATCTGAAACGGTAGAAGAGACGGAAGGAAACAGCTTTAAACTTGAGGGCCATGTTTCTGGTACCCAACCTCTGATGGTTGCCTGGTACAGAAATAACCAGGAGATCTATGGAAGTCCTAACTGTGAACTAGCATTTGAGAACAACACTATTCTGCTGCTTGTTAAAAATGCAGGACCAGCTGATGCAGGCTTATATACCTGCAAAGTATCCAATGAAGTTGGAAGCGCCCTTTGTACTTCCTCCGTTGTCATTAAAGGTTAGTTCATTTCCTAGTGGCCTACTGTACTATGTTTATTTTATTAGTTACTACTATTTTCCACTGTGTCAAAGTGAACATTAATTACATTACAGCTACCACTCTACATTTGTTAACAGAAGTCAGTTCTATATTATATAGTCTTATAGCTGGTTGCAGCACAATGACAGAAAACTCAAAGTGCTTCATTATTTGAGATTATAGTTTTTAAAATGAAGGGTGCACCCCTTTTTTCTATAAAGAAAAGGATCAACTGATTGATTGATTGATTGGCTTCTGCAAAAAATACCTTTCTTCATTTTTTAAAAAAGTCTTTATTATTCATATGCAAGGCAATGCTTATTTTCTGAGGAAAAGCAATCCTTTTATTATTCTTCACTCTCTACCTAGAAATTTCAGCCATGAATAGGAAAAAAAAAGTTTTTCAAGGGGACCAGTTGAGGTGGATTGCATATGTTGGCAACTGTTATGGCTCACCAACATTTGCATGTGTAGATACAAGTATGCCAATAATACATAGATTCATTTAACTACCTCCCCTTTATGATCCATCTAGAAATGTCCATCTATCTAGGACATTTTCCATGTTGAAAATGACCTTCATCTTAACAATATTCATATTAAGTTTAGCATAAAAGATAGATAATGAACATTACGTATCAAGCACTTTGTATATTACCTTAAAACATGCTCACTATCACCTTTCTGTACGATACCCTACAGAAAATCCTTTTTTCTGCTACACAACTTTTCCTATAAAAATATTGTACTGAGAAAATGGAATTAATTCACTGCATTGCATTCTTGCCTGGATATGTGCCTTATCATTTAAGATGATTGGTAGTCTAACTACTTCCTTCCTCTTGCTTTCTTAATGTTGTCATGTTTCAGAACCCAAAAAGCCTCCGGTATTTGATCGACCTCTTAAATCAGTGACAATAGACGAAGGCAAAATCCTGCAACTCGTTTGCCATGTCGTTGGATCACAGCCAATTAGGATCCAGTGGCTAAAAGCTGGGAGAGAACTGAGATCAACTGACAAATGCAGCTTCAGCTTTGCAAACGGAACTGCTCTCTTAGAAATCCAAGCAGTTACTAAAACTGATTCTGGCGAATTTGTGTGCAAAGCCTCAAACACAGCTGGAAGTGATTCTTCCAAGGCAAAAGTGACAGTTAAAGGTACAGTTAAATTGAATATTTAGAGTGAGAGAACAGGAGCTACTATGAGGACTTTGTAAACATGTCAAAGTAGATGATTTTGCCAGGCATGTAATGCACTATAGCTTACATAACAATAGGCATCGTTGTACATCAAAACTTCCCTTAATAATAGTACTTGATCGTCATAGTATTTAATTTACACTGGTTTGAATGAAATTAAATCAGACAAAATTGCTCTAATACATAATCTGCATTTGCAGCAGTTTTAGTCAATGCTGTTTTACTTCTTATTGACATACATACCTATCATGACACTCACTTTTGGGATAAGCAACATTATGCAAAGTACAGAAAATTAAATACAAAATAATAATTGAAAGAAATTAAAGGCACGAGATAAGAAAAGAAAATCTACTTTATGCCAACTCCAATCACTATACCTCTCCATATTTTTCTATCTTTGCACACCGTTCTTGCTTTCATCATATCCATAGATTGATTCATATGTTGGTCTTTAAGTTCTGATCTCTCTCTTTTTGAAAATCTCATCTCCATCAAAGCACATCTTCCTTGGCCTTCCCTTTGACCCATTCACTCTTCTTTCTTATATTTGTTTTGTGATTCAGTCCTCATTTATACTACCCATATGACTAAACCACCTCAACATACTTATTTTGTATTGTCACTCACATATATATTCAACCCATATTTATTTAGCACCCAATCATTCTTGACAATATCTAATCTTGCTTTGCTACGCACACTTCTTAACTACCATATTCCCATCACCATCATTTTACTTTTATGTTTCTTCTGATGTGCCAAATCCTCACGTCCATATAATGAAGTGGGCAGAAGCTTGCTTTTACATACAGCCATATTTACTTCAGCAGGCATTTTCAGTTCTACAACTTACTAACTTCACTTTGCCTTCCAGAAAAACCCACAGCTGTACCAGTTGCTAAGGCAGTACCAACTGACGGAAAGCTTTTCTTTGTCTCTGAACCTCGAAGTATCACTATAATTGAAAGTAAGCCCAGCTTCTAAATATTTTGTTTCCCATATCTGTTGACTACTCTTTTCCTTCAACCTATGACTGACATTTTCTTTACTATGTGTCTTTTTTCAAACAGAGAGTGTAGCAACATTTATTGCTAAAGTTGGTGGTGATCCGATCCCCAATGTGAAATGGATGAAAGGAAAGTGGAGGCAACTTAATCAAGGAGGTCGCATTACAATCCAGCAAAAAGGAGATGAGGCCAAGCTGGAAATCAAGGATGCAACAAAAACTGATTCTGGGCAGTACAGATGTGTGGCTTTTAATGAGCATGGTGAAATTGAAAGTGCTGCCAACCTTCAGGTTGAGGAACGAAGGAAAGAAGTTATTGAAGGTGACCTAAGAGCAAAATTAAAAAAGTAAGTATTAAACATTTCCCAGTAATTTTAAACTGTAAGAAGGAAAACTTGCCGTAATAGTTAGAAGTTGGAGAATAAAATATAATTCAGCTCATCTGAAAGTATTACTTAATCTTTCTTTAATGCTGAGGACAACAGCAGTTATCCTGTTAAAAGTAATAATAATTATATGTGTGAGACATTACATAGAATGTGGGATACCCAAAAGAGGTGCTATTGAACATGCCATTTTAAAATGCCACAAATATAAACAAAACAGATGGCTAGGAGAGCCTTCACATAAATCCATTTTATGTACCAATTGTACCCATTCCTACATTGTGAGACCCTTGGTGTCACTCATCCCTTAGTCACTTCTTGTTTGCACTACTGTAATGTGTTCTATATGGGTTTGCCCTGGAAGACTGTTCAAAAGTTCTATCTGGTCCAGAATGTGAATGTACTTCTGTACACCCATGTAACATCTCAACTCTGCAAATTTTAGTGGTTGACAATTGGCTTCCAGGTGCAATTCAAGGTCCTTAGGGTTTTTCATAAAGCCTTTCATGGTTTGAGACTTGGATGTTTGCAGGATCACCTATCTTCAACTGTCTGCCTGTCCTATTCACTCTGACAGGGTTGGCAGGCTCCAGATCCCACCAATAAAACAATGTCCTATTATGGGACCCTGAAGATGTACTGTCTGGGATGCCATGTGTGGTCTTTGGAAAAACATTCCCCCAAAAGTCCATATGTCCCCAACCCTGTTATTCTTTAGGATGTTCTTAAAGACTTGTTTCTTGCAGCAGGGCAATTTGTGAACCCACTGGAGGATTTGTGTTTTAATTTTTTATCTTCCCTGGAATAGCTGTTGTTATTTTTTTATTATTACCTTTTCCCCTTATGTTTTGAATCTTCTTTGTAAGCCACCTTGAGTAACTTGTTAATTGGGCAGCCCTATCAATTGAACAAATGAACATTTTTGTAATACATATTGTACAAGTTTTCGTTAATGGAAGCAATACTCTCCAAATGTAATGTTTTAATCACCATAGCATAGTATATACAATTTTGTAAATTTTATTGGGTTGGATCCTGAGCATATCCAAGCAAAATTCTGCTCAAAATGATGTTGCTACTAAAAGGGGAAGACAACAATTTTCACCACTTTGGTTTTCTCCATCTGCCAGAGCAAAGCCCCTTACATTCTTCTGTAGGAGGCTTTGCCTAAAAATGTAACACTGAAAGTGAAACACAGCGGTAGGTCCAACTCTGTTAAAGGAGACTTAGCCCTGATAAATGGCTATAAGATTGCAATCAAGGCTGTGAGCATTAAGAGTTCCTTTAGCAAAAAACCCTACTTTATTAGTGTGAAGATGCTTAGAATCTTGGAAAAATTATAAACCATTCCCCACAAACTCTAAGTTAAATCGATGTTGGTGTCTATTTGCTTAGTAAGTAATTTCTTTATTTCTGCAGAACTCCCACAAAAAGGAAGGAAGATGAGGAAGAACAGGCAATTGATATCATGGAACTCCTAAAAAATGTAGATCCCAAAGAATATGAGAAATATGCTCGCATGTATGGAATCACAGATTTCCGAGGTCTCCTGCAAGCATTTGAGTTGCTAAAAGAAACCCAGGGAGAAGAAACACACAGACTGGTAAACACCAATATTTCATTTCTTACAAAATCATTTTAAACCATAGTTCTGTTGCTTTAAGAAATGTGTTCACTGTTTAAAAGGTAGAATTATTCATTTAAAATTAATATTCTGCAATGGGCATCATTATTGACTCCAATACCCTATGGAATCATTTGGGGTAGTTTCTCCCCAACATTTATATATGATCTTTCTGGTTGTTAATAAAAGCCAAAACCCTTCCTTCCATTCTGGATGCTGCAATAATCCCACATTATTGGCGGGGGGTGGGGGGAGGTACTTTACCTTTCTCTGGATAGGAGGTAACGCCTAGTAAGTTTTGAGAGCTGTTCACCTGATTCAGAAATGTGTTAGTTATAGAGGGACTTTACTAATCAAAAATAATGTCTATGATTAAGTTTGTGGGCTATAATCTCTACCCATCCCTAAAAAGATATTTTTTCTACAATAGTTTCTCCCACCAACTATCGTGAGAATTACAGGGACTGAAGTCCAATATATCTGAAGGGCACCAGTTTGAGGAAAGCTGTACTAAGCAATTTCATGTTCTTTCTCCAAGGATTAAAATAACAGATTTTAAAATGAACATTTTTAACACTTGCAATCAGGAAGAGCAGACAAAGAGAAAAAAAAGTAGTTTGGTACTTTTGATAATTCTGAGTAGGGTGCTAAATTTGGTATTCCAGAAATGTTAAAAGCTAGCCATAATGTACAGAAGCAATTTGTTCTGCAACAGATATACATATTTCCTTTAGGTTAATAAGGTTTTGGTGTTTGTGTTGGTTTGCACTGTTTATAAAGTGGAACATAAAAAGAAAAAAATCATGTTAATTCATGGTCTTGGTTTCAACAGGAGATTGAAGTAAAAGAGAGATCAAGGAGAGAAGAACAAGAGTTTGATGAACTTGTAGCATTCATTCAGCAAAGGCTTACACAAACAGAGGTAATTAATGTCATACTTCAATTATAATAATATATAATTAATGCTGCATGTTTACAGAGTTATTATACAGTGAGACTCGTGCTTAACACAGAGATTCAAAACATATGAAAAATGTTTTTCAGCCCGTTACTTTGATCAGAGATATTGAAGATCAGACTGTATTAACAGATGAAGATGCTATCTTTGAATGTGATATTAAAATAAATTATCCAGAAATCAAACTGTCCTGGTACAAAGGCACAGAGAGATTGATCTCAAGCAAGAAGTATGAAATCAGAATTGAAGGAGACCGGCATATACTTAAAATCAGGAATTGTCAACTTGGAGATCAGGCAAATTACAGAGTGGTCTGTGGTCCACATATTGCCAGTGCTAAGCTTAACGTGATTGGTAAGTGCAAAATTAGTGCAACATTTTGATCAAGCAAATATTTAAAATTATTTGATGTAGTTTTTAGCTGGTATTTTCTAAAACATGCATTTTAACTTGCTAACAGAACCTGCAGTTGAACGTCATTTGCGTGATACTTCCCTCAAAGAAGGCTTTACCTGCTCTTTGGTTTGTCAATTCTCTGTGCCAAATGCAAAATCTCAGTGGTACAGAAATGGAAAAGTCCTTCATATAGGAGGTAGATATTCCACAGATGTCTCCGACAAAGTGCATAGACTCATCATCAAAGATGTAAGAACAGAAGACCAGGGACAATATACCTGCAGATTTGACCATCTAGAGACAACTGCTGAGCTAACAATTGAAGGTTTGTAAAAAGAATTTATTTTTCCATAAAAATAAGCAGGCTTAGATCATTCTTAATCACATCTTAATAACATAGTTGCTTTTCTGAAGTTATTTTTTAATTTATTGTCACATATTTAATTACGATTTATCTTTTTTTTTCAACTTTCTCATAACTTGATGATAGGATTTTAAACTCATTTGTTTCTTCTTATGATCTGATTTTGCTATGATTACAACAATTAACTTCAATTTGTCTCCTGTGCTTCCTTTAATTTTGGTATGAGAGATATTGTAATAATTACCTGATATCTCAAATCCATTTTGAAAGTAAGAGTGTATTCTCATGCAAACACCGAAGGCTCTTTTCTTTGTATCTCTTTATGTCTTTGAATTGAAACATGAATGGGTATGAGTATACCTACACATATGCACACACTTAAGCATGCATACATATATTTGTGCGCACAAAATTGTAAAAAGAAGCAAAACCAAATGAAAGATGAGAGTAATTGTCCTATTTTTCATTTGTTTCGAAAACCACAGCTGAACCAATTCAGTTTACAAAGACCATCCAAAATATTGTGGTCAGTGAATTCCAATCTGCAACCTTTGAGTGTGAAGTCTCCTTTGATGATGCCGTCGTCACATGGTACAAAGGGGCAACAGAGCTCAAGGAGAGTCTGAAGTACAGCTTTAGGAGCGAAGGCCGATGCCATTATATGACTATCCACAACGTTACTGCAGATGATGAAGGTGATCTTACTCTCTTTCTTGCTAGTTTTTCCTATCTCTAAAAATGTGTAAACTGCCATAAATATCATCATACCTTTATTTATTTATTTATTTATTCATTCATTCATTCATTCATTCATTCATTCATTCATTAGGAGTGTATTCAGTTATTGCTCGCCTTGAGCCAAGAGGTGAAGCAAGAAGCACTGCTGAACTCTACCTTACTACTAAAGGTTAGTCCCTCTTCACTCCAGGTTTCAAGTATGCACTGTCTTGCTGAATAATATTTCTGAAGTCAAAATCATTCCAACTACAAGTTTGATTTCTTCTCTTGCAGAGATTAAACTGGAAGTAAAGCCTCCAGGTAAGGAAAAAACACAATGAATGCCTTTTGAGCTACCTTTTATTTTTGTACATGTATTTATTTTAAAAGACTTTTATAGCTGCCCATGTTGTCACCACAACCCTGGGATGAACACGAAACAGTAAAAACAAACAAAAACGAACAAGCAGAATAAAAATGGATAAAAACTCATGGCACCCGGGGGCAACACTCTCCCATCCTTCCGCATGCCATCTTAGTGGTCTCTAGCCCACTATGAAACATCAAACACCAAACCTTTTTATTTTTATTGGCCACTTCTTTGTGCTCAGTTAAAGCAACTGCTGTGAAGACCCCCCGTGCACGGTGTGTCACACGTTAATGAAAGTGCATTGTTGCATACAGAAAAATCTGCTTCGGGTTCTTTTATACTTCTGCATAAATAGTTAAGTGTCAGTTAAACTTCTTCTATAGTTGGCTGTAAATATAAGAACACATCCAGCTGAAATGTTTTTTTTATTGTATCTGTGGTTGTGTTGTTGCTGGTAATACTTTATAATTATGCTCATTTGGTGGTGGTTCTGCCTGTGCTGCATGTTCTGTAATATGATCGTCATGCACCACAAAAAGCCATCTAAAGTGGAAAGAGTTCACCACCTATAACAAACTTTCTCAAGGGAAACAGTAATTTGCAATAAGTGATTCCAACAACAAAATATTGCAATATGGAGTTTTACTGCTTCGGGTTAGACTCTCTTTCAGGATGCTCTGTTTTGTTCCTCCCTACTATTGTTTTTGCATTTTTCCCCTCTGCCAGTCAGCTTTCTAGCCCAATGGTTCATTCTCATTCCTAAGGGACTATTTTTCAAGGTAATTGGATTTTTAGGGCTCCCCCCTCCAAAGATTTTTTTACTCCTTACCAATTTTCAGGTTCTGCCCAGCCTGCTGACAGATCTCTTGATGCATGTACAATGCCAATTTAGATTCAGAAGGCTCGATGCTTGGAAAATTAAAATACTATTAGCATGCAGCATATAACTAGATTAATATGATCACTCTGTTACTTGTTCATTGGCTTCCCAGATGTCCCAGATGCCCGAGTTGCAGTTCCAGTTGAAGTTCCAGCTGAAGGTAAGGTTTACTTTTAAAAAGACCGTTATTAAGTTAGGCAAAGAAGTATTTAAGAACTGGGTGCACCATGAAAAGATTTTAATAAATATAATCCTTTTTCTGTAAGATGTTCCTGTTCTTCCTATCTTCATCCCTGTGCCAGAAGAAAAGAAAAAAGAAAAAGGTATTGCAGCCTTGCATTTCAGAACATGTATTCAAGGGATATTTCCAAATATTCTATTTGATCAGTTTCTTTAGCTGCTTAATTAATTTCATTTTTGTTTTTGAAGTGATTAAAAAGAAAATCATCAAAAAGGTGACTCCAAAAGTCCCAGAGGAAGTTCCACCTCCTAAAGGTATGTCAAGTTGTTTCTTCCCAGGGTATAAAGCACATTTATAAAGAACAATGTATTAATGAAGAAAAATTATCATATCTTTTTGAGCTTCATTCATGTTCCTCTAAAAACTTCAGTGTATTTCACGTGTTACAGTGAATGACCCAGAGCCTAACTCCTGAAGAGGCTACATATGCATATTGGGCTCTGTAAAAGAGTTTCACTGGGTCTCCTGACCTTTGAAATGGGGAGTGATTTGGTTTCAGCTTTATTATATTAGATTGTAACAGCTGAATTTGAAAAAAAGGCATATTTAGGATGTTTTTCTCATGTTTTATGTCTTGTTTTTTGCTCTTTAAATGTCATCCTATATCTGTTAAATTCATTGAATTTAGTGGGTGTACTTTTGGTATAGGTAAATTGCACTGTTAAAACTTCAGTGGGAGTGATAAGTGCTTATTAATACACGACTCATTGTATAAATTGGTAAACTGAATCCAGCCCCATCTCAGTGTTGTTTGTATAGATCAAATCAAAATCAAATCACACTGAAGTGCAGTTGCATGGTGGGGAAACAAACTTCTTATTAGGTATGTTTTGAAATGTTTCAGAACCAGTAAGGAAACCAGAACCACCACCTCCTGCCCCAGTCCCAGTCCCAGTCCCCATAGTAGAAGAAATTGTTCCAACCAAAGGTAAGTAATCAAAGACCAAAATGTGTTTGCCCAGAAAATAATCTGTTGCATGGAAAAGAGCTCTTTAGTTAGGCAACTAAAAATGTGGATGTTACTCTTCATTCCTTTTTAGTCTTCATAACTTCTCATCATCCAATTCATGTTGAATTCTTCCTTTCTGCAACATTTGTGTTCTCATCTTATGACAGATGTCCTCAGCTTATGACAGATGTGCTTACTGAATAAATTACTAATGTATATGATCAATATATTAAATATCTCATTGTATAAATTAGTAAACTGAATCCAGCCCCATCTCAGTGTTGTTTGTATAGATCAAATCAAAATCAGATCACACTGAAGTACAGTTGCATGGTGGGGAAACAAACTTCTTATTAGATATGTTTTAAAATGTTTCAGAACCAGTAAGGAAACCAAAACCACCACCTCCTGCCCCAGTCCCAGTCCCAGTCCCCAAAGTAGAAGAAGTTATTCCAACCAAAGGTAAGTAATCAAAGACTGAAATGTATTTCCCCAGAAAATAATCTGTTGCATGGAAAAGAGCTCTTTACTTAGGCAATTAAAAATGTGGATTTACTCTTCATTCCTCTTTAGTCATCATAACTTCTGATAATCCAATTCATGTTGAATTCGTCCTTTCTGCAACATTTGTGTTCTCATCTTATGACAGATGTCCTCAGCTTATGACAGATGTGCTTCCTGAATAAATTACTAATGTATATGATCAATATATTAAATATCTCATTGTATAAATTGGTAAACTGAATCCAGTGCCATCTCAGTGTTGTTTGTATAGATCAAATCAAAATCAGATCACATTGAAGTGCAGTTGCATGGTGGGGAAACAAACTTCTTATTAGATATGTTTTAAAATGTTTCAGAACCAGTAAGGAAACCGAAACCACCACCTCCTGCCCCAGTCCCAGTCCCCAAAGTAGAAGAAATTATTCCAACCAAAGGTAAGTAATCAAAGACTGAAATGTATTTCCCCAGAAAATAATCTGTTGCACGGAAAAGAGCTCTTTACTTAGGCAATTAAAAATGTGGATGTTATTCTTCATTCCTCTTTAGTCATCATAATTTCTGATAATCCAATTCATGTTGAATTCTTCCTTTCTGCAACATTTGTGTTCTCATCTTATGACAGATGTGCTTGCTGAATAAATTACTAATGTATATGATCAATATATTAAATATCTTAGCCAAACATGGGAGGAGGAGAGAATTAGGATTTTCACTTGGCAAATCACTTTCAACTTATAATAAATACATCTGTCTTGAACAAAAAAATATTGCTCATGTTTTATAAATGATATATCTTTGAAAAAGCAACCATGTACTGTTTCTGAGCTCATGGATTTATTAATGTATGAGAATACTGATCTCAATGGTTCATGCAATGTTTTATATGTGAAAGTTCCAGCCAAGAAACCTGAAAAGATCAAAGTCACAACTGTGATTAAGAAGAAGGAGCCTGTTTATGAGAAGAAGGAAGAAATCTATGAGGTTCGCAAAGAAGCATATGAAGAATGGGAAGAGGAATATGGGGAGAAACAGGAATATTATGAAAAAGAAGAAGGTTATGATGAAGGGGAAGAGGAATGGACATATGAAGAAAGAAAAGTAATTTACGAGAAAAAACCAGCTTATCGGGAGGAGTGGGAAGAGGATTATGGGGAGGAACATGAATATTATGAAAAAGAAGAAGGTTATGACGAAGGAGAAGATGAATGGACATATGCAGAAAAAGAAGTAACTTACAAGAAAAAGCCAGTTTATCACGAAGAAGGTATATTACTTTTTTAGAAAGACAATTTCCCTTTTTTCCCTTCTTTCTCTTTTATATAATAACTTCCATAGATCATTAAATCTATCAATATCTATTGTTTTACTGACCTTTCTGGATGATGGGGATGGTAATTCCATAGGATTAAAAAAGCTACACATTTTATTTTTTTGCAGCTATTTAATTGACTAAAATGATTTAGTGCATAGGCTTGGCCAGGCTAATTCTGCCAACATGTGAACAGCAGTGTAAGTAATATTTGTTCAAATAAGGAAATTGGTATGACAAAATGATGGTAGAATATTTTAAAAATGTATATGCAGCACTTAATGACATTAAATAAACTTTTATTCTGTTAAGATTCACCTCATCTTTTCCTTTGCTACCATTATATGATCCTAACCTTTTTTATATATATAAAACCTTTTATATATATATAAAATTAAATATTCTATTTTTATTTTATAACATTTTCTTAAACTGATGTCATGCTCTTAGAACAGGGACATAGACAGGAAAGAGAGTAAAATGAATAAAATAATGTCAACTAATAGCGCTCTAAATTAGCATGAGATATGGATGCCATGTGTCAAAGATCGAACAGTATCTTTCTTGAAACAAGTTTTATGCCTGTTACAGTGGTCCAAGTTCCTAAAAAGCCAGAGCCTGTGCGAAAACCACCAGAAATTTCAGCCAAGAAAGAAGAAAAGAAAAAAATCATTACACAGAAAGGTTTGGGCATTAAAATCCTAGCATTGACATACTTTCTACTGCAGCATGTTTTGTCTAAAATTTGCTTTTTTAAAGCACATATTTACTAGCAAGTTTACTTTTATATAGTAGATTGTTTAGAAAACAATAGGGTTTTCTAAATAACATGGGTTCTAAAATACTAGAGTCCAAGGCAGAGGCTCTATACTACCAAGATAAGGTTGCCCCCCAGAGATATTTTTAGTCTGCCAATTATTCATGTGTGGAACCATTTTTGGCTCATGTAGAATGAAGACATGCTGAATCCTAGTCATAAACGTTGTGTTAAATTCATATTTTTGTTGTTAAGTGTATAAAACTCACTATCTCTGTTTGTCCAGTCTTAATATGGAGATTTCTGGAGAGAAATCTAATAAATAAAAAAAAAATTGGATACTGCAACACTCTGTCAGGTTATGTTCTGCTTCATCTCACTTATTAAAAGGATTGTTATCAGTAAATCCAAACTGTTAATCAGTTATTCCTTCTCAACACCATTCATGACTATATCAATAATTCTGAAATGAAATATCTCAGCTCTGAACTTTTAGTGTGAAGTACTTGGGAACAAAGAGAACAAAAGGAATCTCCAATATCAGGAGTTTCTAGAGGTGGAGAGGGAGACCCTGAAGTTTTCATTCTAACCTCCCCAGTCGGTCTCAGAAATTAGGTAGGATTGCCATAGCAAGTATTCAAAGGAGTGGGGTCCTGAAAGAAGCCACCAGTGCCAGTGGATCCTCCATCACTGATTGAAGCAGTTGGGCAGGGACAAGATTCAAAAGCTGTCATGAGAACAACATAATTTGGTAAACACAGATCCCAAATTTATATGCCTTTCCAAGAAGTCAGTGAAATGGAATGCATGCTTCTCCTCTTTTTTGCCATCTGCAAGTAGGATAGGATAGAGGTAGTGTTGGTGAAAGTGGAAGCAAAGTCACTTAAGAAATAGACTCTTATTCTTCTCTGTCCTTATTTGTCTTATCGGTTCTCTCTCTTATTAAGGACAAATACAGGCCAATCCAGGGCATAACTATGGTCCATCTCAGAAACAGCAGAGACTTTCTTCTAGAATCCAACATGATTTTAAAAATAGCGTATAGTAAAGGATCTGATCATCTCAAGGCTAAAATATTTAGACACAAAGTCATACTAAGTGTTTTAAATCCCCTTTAGTTATTCGGAAGCCTGTAACTGAAGAGGTGGCAAAAACAGCTCAGCAGCTGGAGGAAGAACGACTGAGAAGAGTTAAAGGTAAGGATGAACAAAAATTAAATTAGGTTTTTAACAATGAATGGTGCTATTAATATTTTTGCTTTAATTTAATATCAGTGAAATATAGGAACACCAGAGTAAAATGTGTGCATGCTCCTCATTCTAATGTTGTGTGATCCTTGGCCTACTTCCAAAATGGCTTCAAAATATGTCCCTTTAATTGCATGTATAAAAAGACTTCTATTGCTAATAATGATCTTTTTAAAATATTAAGTGATATGTCCTAAGCACTTAAAATAATTACAGTCTCAACATATGATATACTCATGATTTTTTAATAACAATTGTTATTATCTATGGAATCAAAGAAATTTAAAATAATCCATTAAAAGCAATGGCATCTAGCTAATCGTTACAATATATCTAGCTAATTATCTGGGGTTGCTATACTCACATAAGTAATAGGGGAAAATTCAGAAGATATTAAAATAGTCACACAGTACAAGTTCTGTTCAGCTTGATTTAGAAAAAAGGTTGAAACACATCTCAGTTTCTTTGCTGTTTTTACTGGGTATCAGTTTTCTCCTTTCTAAATATGTTCTACCCTTTTCTCATTTTATTTGGTTCCTTTTATTTCCCTTGCTAAGTTTTAAAACAATCTTCCTAAATCTGGTGCCTGTCAGTCAAATGTGTTTGGACTTTAGCCTCCAGAATGCTCAGCCAGCCTGACCCAACACAACAGGATCGGGAAGGCGGCTTTAAAATGTTATTTATTTATTTGTTTGTTTGTTTGTTTATTTATTTATTTATTTATTTATTGGTTTATTGGTTTATTATTTTATCCTTAATTATGCTTGAAAGATTTTGATATCTTTCATATATTTGGGACTTACCTTTTATATCCTTAAAGCTCCAGAAGTTCCATCCAAAAAACCTGCAGAGATGCTTGTCCATGAGGAAGTTATAGAACGAAAAGGTACAAAATCTCAAGTTTTTCCATTTCTTTCTGTGTTCTTGTGAAACAGTGTCCTATGTCATATATGAACACTGATTTATATAAATAATATCCATTCATTTTTCCTATCTTTCCTGGTGTGGTTCACACTTTTTTCAGTTCAGTATTCTACTAGCCTTTCCCCTATGAATGCATGTTCAGTTATTCCATTGAAGGAATAGAAAATTAAAATAAATAATGGGACTTTAAAAAAATGTCACAACCAATCTCCATCCAACAGGAACAGTGTTCTGTACAGAATCCCTATCAATTAATCAAGGCCTCTTCCTAAAAATTCTACTATAAAAAAGAATTTGAAAAGGGTATTTCCTTCACACCCTCCAGCATTTGGATTCTTTTTCCAATAGAGATGAATATTCCATGGCTACTTAAAATGGTGAATCCTCATTGGAAGGTGTTCTAGAAGAAATATACCCTTAACTAATGGGTTTAAGTTTTAATACTTTGTACTAGTTGGTCAGTGCTCATCACTGAGTTTCCGATTAGAAGGCAATGTAATAAAAACCACAATTCCATGTAGTGGTGCACAGTGTATATTATACTTTGGGTGCACGATTGGAAATAAGAGAATTTAGTTTATATGAACGGAAAGTCTGTTCTTTGATTTTTTTTTCCTGTGTGATATTTGACATTCATCTAAAGGGCACTATGCCCAGCAGACCAGTTAGCAGGAATTCCAGGCATGGGTTAGACTGGGAAAGTAAAAAAAAAAAAATCTTAGATGATCACTTCCTTATTGTTCCCAAGAAAGTACATGGAGATGACCATAAAGTTATCAGGAATCAAGCTCAACGAGGAAGTCTTTACATTTATTCATGGACACTGGGGTGGGTTTTGGGGGGGGGTATATTCCAAAGCATGCATATACTTCAAAATTCTCATCTTTGCAATTTTTGGAAATGGCTATTTTCTTTATTCTGCTTGTAACATTTGCATAGGAAACTGTGATTGCTCTTTGACAATGCAGTTTTGCTTTCTGGTGTCAAATAATTGTTCTCTAGGGCTATGCAAAATGTTTTGCCACAGAATGTTTCAACCTGAAAATGGGCTATTCTAAAAGTTCCTGAACTCATCCAACCTTGAAATGCTTTCTAGAACATTTGGACTGGCCTGATTTGTGATCAGATCATTCAGTCTTGGAATTTTTTCCTATCCTTACGTCTTACTTATAGCAACTTTTTATTTGGAATCCTGGTGCATAATGTAGTAGATATGTGTTTGTAAATCAGTTTCATATGTTTAATTTCATATTTTTGACTGAATTCTTATTTCAGTCCCAGCTGAACCGAAATGGACTATTTCAGAGGAAAAAGTGACTGTTTCCTATCACGAAGAAGAAGAATATAAATATGGTTCAGGTAGTTAAAAGCATATATCATTTCTTTTCTCTCTTACCACCTTGTCTAGGGTAAAAAAAGAAATGGGCCAATTAAATGCATTTGTCTCTATTCAATGCTCTCTTCTGAATATGGCAGCTTTGAGCATAGCACAGAACTGTCCCCCATGAAAAAGAGTTGCCTCGTTCTTTTATTTGTGAGCCTTTTCCTGTTTGCGAGAACCTGCTAATTTTGAAATGCCCAAAGCATTTATCCTTCATAACTTTAGGAGCTTAAGTATCTCTCTGGGCTGAGGTCAGAGTATGACTCTGGGTGCTATTTCATATCTCTGTTTTGTCTTATGGACCATTTCAATAGTATTGAAAATAGTGTAAATCCATCTTCTAAATGTGATAACTCTCTTTTAAAGAACCTGAAGAATATGAGGAGGAAGGCTTCTATGTGGAATATCCAACTGAAGGTAAATTCAGTTTTATTTTAACATAGCTTTACCTAGTTTGGTAATAGGTTATTTCATACAAATTCCTAACTGTTCTAAACAGACTCTGTGTAGTTATTTCTGTATACTATTTTTTAAAATCTCTTGAGTGCTATACAGATGACAAATGAATATATAGAATAATAAATTTCATCACTGTAGTTGCTTTAGTTATAACATAGAAGCTATGTACTCAAGATCAGAAGAATAATTGGAAATTAGGGAACAAAAATAGCAATTCTGTCTCTCATTCTTTTGTTAATTGACCATCTAAATTGATTTCAGTATTTTAGTTTTATGTAGGAAGTAGGATAAATACAACTTTTCAATTTTACCACTTTCTTTTAAAGAACCAGAAGAGTATGAAGAAAAAAAGTTCTATGTAGAAGTTCCCGAAGTTCCACGACCTAAAGGTAGATTTTTTAAATCAGTTATATCAGCAATACCCAATTTTTACTTTAGAAAGGTCATGGCATCATCATTAAAAGCTTCTGAGAACCACCTTAAAAACCAGGGCTTGGAAACATGGTGTCTATGGGCGTAATAGCATACATTTCCCCCAATGGTGTCTACATTATTCCAAAGTAGAATAAAAAATAACATTTTTCTAATTGACTGAAATCTTGAGATTGCCAAATCTTCTGCAATTTTGATATTATTACTTAGAATCTCTTAAGATTTCAAGGAAGAAAAGCAAAATTCTGAGAGATTTAGTGATCTCTCAAGATTTTGATAATTGGAAAAAAAAGCTACTATTTTATTTTGATGTCCATATAAATAACGAGCTGCAGTATTTTAAGAGATTATCACTGGTCCCTAGACCGTAGGTTCAGAAGAACTGAGTTAAATAATTTGCTTTAGTGTCAGGGCTTAGGTAAACTTCTAGCTGTCAAGAGCTTCATCCTTGCATCTCTCTACTTGTTATTTCATATTCTTATTGATCTTTCTCCAGGTTTCTGAGCATCTATATTTGCACCTATAAACAAATTAGCAAACCCTACATTGTTTTTCAAATATAATATCAGTCTCAAGTTTAGTCTGTGAGAAAGACTTTGATTTTACCTGATAAACTCAAAATTACTATTTTCTAGTTCCAGTGGTCCCTAAGAAAGCAGAAGAGAAAGTTCCTATTGCTGTCCTCAAGAAACCAGAGCCTCCGCCAGCTAAAGGTAAATTAATAATAATGAGATAACAATATCTTTTTGCTGTAATAAAGAGGCAGCTTTTCTAATAACATCATTTCTGTTAATAGTACTGTATATTTGATTCCATGGATTTGATCTTTCATAACTGTACCTCTCTTTGTCAGAATAATATGTGCTTTTTAAAAGAAAACATTACTGTTCATGTTGAACAGGATTTCATTAGGATGAATAGGTCTTGAACAGATTTCTAAACTTCCATATTGTGTATTTTTAAAGTTCCTGAGGTGCCAAAGAAGCCAGTCCCAGAAAAGAAAAAACCTGCTCCTCCTGAAAAAGTGGAGGTTCCTCCAGCTAAAGGTACACCAACGGGCAGGACACTTGCTTGACTTCACTCTTTTCCAAAATGTATCTGTCCATACATCACTTATATAGGCGTGCATATATATTCCAGACATACTTCAATGAAGTGAAGAATAATTTGCCGAGTTTTGCTTTTTGGCAGAACAGGGTATAGGAGGCAAGGCCCGTTGTGTCTGAATAGGGGATGAGGGCTTATTGAAAAAGGCCCATTATATGGTCAAAAATCAGTGGGATTTGATGCAGCTCTGTTTGTGACTGCATCCTGTGAGAATAGTATTTTCTAATAACACAGAAGATTTAGTAACGTGCATTTGTTGTATGGCTCCCTTCTACTTCTTTGAGCATGTTGAAGCAATTGTTGAATATTCTGCACCCTCCTCCCCAAATAAGAGTTCCAAAATACTAAAGTTTTATTTTTTAAAATTAAAAAAAAAATTCTCTTTTTTAAACTGACAATACAGTTCCTGAGGTACCTAAGAAACTTGTTCCAGAAAAAAGAAAGCCTGCTGCAGTCCCCAAGAAAGAAGTACCACCACCAGCTAAAGGTACTTTGAAATTAGACTTTTCAATAGAATTAACATCCCCTGTACTTTTATTTTTCTGCTGGGGGGTGGGGGCGAGTTGATACTATTAGTATTTTTCTGTGTTTGGCTGTTGGTGCTTGAGTGGACATTTTTGCTTAT
Organism: Python bivittatus; assembly: GCF_059951505.1. Taxonomy (NCBI): domain Eukaryota; kingdom Metazoa; phylum Chordata; class Lepidosauria; order Squamata; family Pythonidae; genus Python; species Python bivittatus. The sequence continues at coordinate 18,792,856 of NW_028277040.1, forward strand.
CGATGGACATCAGGACATCATTCTTAAGCTGAGGACCATCTGAATGTTGGGGTGGACTGGGGGCATCTCTTTCAGAATTGCGATCTTTTCCTTCAATTTAACATGTAAATCACTAACCATTGAGTGTTGTTGATACTGTACATATCCAAGGAATTCTCAGTTTTACTTTTAATATCTTTAAAGTGCCTGAAGTGCCAAAGCCAGTCCCAGAGGAAAAAGTGCCTGTTCCCATTCCTAAAAAAGTGGTACCACCTGCTAAAGGTATGTAACAGAACTGAAAAATAGAGTATTTTATTTTATTGGTTCAAACATTTATCCTATGGCACACACTCAAAACTGATCTGGGATACCTCAACTGGTAATGCTATTGTGTTACAATGATTGTTCTTGTTTTTTGCATTGTATCATCCATGCAACACTGTCTTCATAAACGATTATTTTTTAATTAGACACTAGATGCTGGAACTACCAGTAGGTGCCTTAAATATGTCAGAAGGCACTCACAGTTTATCCTAATATTATTATAAGTATCAGAGATGGGATGAGCTACCTATTGATCTGCTACAGAGAAGGCATAGTAAATGAGACTTCTCCATTTGGCTGTGATTCAATTAAGAATCCATTCATCGTATTATATTTGCCAAGCTCAAAGACTGATAAATACACTTGCTGCTTTGTTTTAATTACATTAAATTTTGGCATTTTTAAATCTTTTTTAAAGTGCCAGAGGTACATGAGAAAGTTGTTCCAGAAGAAAAAGTTGCCGTTCCGAAGAAAAAAGAGGTTCCCCCAGCTAAAGGTACAAGAATCACACCCCATTATTAAAAAGAGACACGTTTCTTTATTTCTCCCTTTTTATTTTCACCTTAACCCTATGGGTGTTCAGTTACACCCCAGTTCACTTGAGTCTTATGCTCAAGTCTGTTTACAGTTGTTCAGGAAATCAGTCATAATTATGTTTTGAAGCCTCTACATATTCCTATATGTGCTTCTTTTAAAAGTACCGGAGGTGCCCAAGAAACCAGTTCCTGAGGAAAAAGTACCCCGACTCCGTAAAAAGGAAGAGGTTTCTCCAGCAAAAGGTATAGTACCCTCCTTTAGGAGAAAACAAAATTGAAAAAGAAGAAAAACCATCTGGGTTTCACTTCTGCACTGTTCGTGGGTGTGCTCTGCCTTCATCATAATCCCCGCTATTTTACATGCACTGTTTGCACTTCTGTTACCACTGGAAATTCTAAAACTAAACTCCAAACTCCATCTCTTTCAAGTGCCTGAGGTACCAAAGAAAGTAATTGCTGAGGAAAAAGTTCCTGTTGCTGTGCCCAAAAGAGTTGAACCCCCTCCAGCTAAAGGTATATCTCAGATTATAGTTGGAATAACTTGAACATATCAGAGTGTCTTTTCTTGTTGTGTGCTGACTGTTGTTCCATGCTTTGTATGTGTACCATGCATATTGCTAGTAACTCATGAAGATATTGTTGCACGGGTAATGGGAGGTAGGGAGATGGGTTTTTAAGTATTTGTTTTGCAATGCTGTTTAGCTTTTATTTGTACATTGCATATTCAAAAGTACTGTTCAGTTTACTCCTCACTCCAGCACCATTTAAACTCTCAAATAAATATTGAAAATAGTTGCAGTCATCTGCCAGGAATGTATATATTCCAGTTAAATCTGTACACATTTAATGTCTTTTAAAGTGCCCAAGATGCCTAAGAGGGCTGTTTTAGAAGAGAAAATGTTTGTTTCTGAAGAAACAGTATCTGTTACCATTTCTAAAAGATTGGAAGCTCCTTTACCTGAAGGTATCTTTATAAATAACCGGAATTGTGAACATTTTTTTTCATTTTTCTGGACACTTTTGTTATTAAATAACTGCCTGCTTGTTCTGCTTTTCTCTGCTTCTGTTAACATAAATTATTTGTTTGTGTTTTGGATTTGTGTATCGTTGGAACACCATTGTGTGTGACAAGATTTTTTATCTGGGCAAGATCTCTGGAGAAAGTAACTTTTCTTCAGTTTTGTTCCATGACTTTATCTGAACATAATCCACCCCACCCCCATTTAATTGTTCTGACACATCTGTGCATTTATGTGTGAATATGTTTGTACTCTGTGTGCATTGTGGGGAGGTCTCTGGATCTGAACAACCATGAGCAGAAAGAGAAAATCCCAAACTGTTGCCTTTTAGTGCTTGTATAAGCGCTAGCAGAAGACTACAGGAATATTAGAATTATTCTCTTTAATCTTTATCAAGTGTTTAAGAAGATGGAAGAACTTCTCTGGATTAGGGACTAATTTTTTCACTTTTTCATTATGTTTATAAGAGCAGAAGCTTTCTGCTAATGGAAGATTAATTAATTTTGGATAGATAGATATATAACCATTTGAATTGGAATATATATATATATATATATATATATATATATATATACACACACACACACACACACACACACATACATACATACAATTCAAATGATCATTTTGATTTTGAGCTATGAGCTATAAACAAAAACGCCAATCCCACTTGTTTCAGAGAACAATTATCGCATGATGACAGTACTATGAAATTCCATAGTTATGAGGGAAGCCTTAGAGGGGCAAATAAATCTCTGTAATATATTGCTTTATTTTAAATCCTCTTTTAGTCTTCCCACCCCCAAGTCAAGGCACTAACATGAAACGTGATATTAATTTATTCATATTTATAAAATTGATTTTCATTCATACATAAATTTGTGGATTTTTGTCTGCTCAGTCCAATTCATCCTCTTTCATATATTAATACAATCACCTGACAAGAGTGGAAATATAATGTAGTATCCTATCCCATAGTAATATTAAAGATAAACTCATCATTTAAATCTCCACAGTGGAAAAATGGACAGAAGAAGTAGAGGAAGAAGAAGAGGAAAAAGAAGAGGAGGAAGAAGAAGAAGAAGAAGAACCCATTTCTTATGAGGCAGAAGAAGAAGTCCCTTATGAGAAAGAGGAGGAGATCTCAGAAGTAACAGGTATTCCACTATTCAAAAGCTAAATAATTCTCATCTTTCCTGGTGTAGCGTAACTCTCGTTACAACATTTGTAATTTTGAAATTAAATCCATCATACACTAATGATTATATGATTTGTTTCATTCAAGTGAATAGTTTAATACAAGTAATTCTTAAATACATTGTTTTAATACAATTAAAACAATGTATTTAAGAATATCTGCATCTTCTTCCTTGTTTTGATGTAAGGAACACATCAACTTCTAAATCATTCTTAAAGGTTGTTTAAAAAACACCATTGTCTTGAATCGTGCTTTCCTCATCCAAATACATACATATGTAGAGTAGTGCATTTGTAGAGCAGCCTTGATGCTTCTAAGTCTACATGCATGTCTGATTCCAAATGGTAGGGCTATTGTCATGTGTGCATCTCTACAAAACAAGACTTCCTTCCTTTATGCAGTCATTCTTTTTTGCTGTACATACAGACATCAGGAGATGGGAATACTGTCCTGCACCACTTGCATGTTGATTCATCACAACATTTCATTTGAAAGGGACTTTATTATTCTTAAATAAATATGCCGTATGGAAATGTATTAATATAAATGTCTTCCTTTTAGAACCATAAGTCAGAGAGCATGGAAACCTTTGCAAATACTGTTCATATTGTGACAGTCCAGTAACCCAATGCAAGAACCAAAAAAAACTTTAAGAAACAATCTTGCATATCTTAAAGATATGTTGAGCTGCAATCCTGTACATAATTATTTGGGAATAAGTCATATTGAATTCAGTGTAGCTAATTTCTCTGTTTATATAGCATTGCCAAAATATTAACTCAGCACACTTTTCCAGCTCCTGTCATTTCCTGAAGAAGGAGGCTTCAATTCCTCTGCTCCATTTGTCCTCCCTTAGCCTGTCTCCTGGCTATTCATGTTATTATCTTGAGGGTATAACATGCATTCCGATAGTTTCTCTGAGTCTGGCATCTTTTTAAAGTCAACTGCAACAGCAAGGGGATTTCTTACTCTCTTCCTTTATTTCAAAGAGAGGCAAATTGTTTTAAATATAATACATTATCATCATCTTCATTATTATTATTGCTGCTGCTGCTGCTGTTTAGGTTACTGAATCTTATAAGCAATGAATTAACCCATGAATACATGTATATGTGATATAAGACATTCTGAGACACCTTTCTGAGTCTTAAACTTGGTTAGCCATGACTCTAGGATATGGACAGTTACTTGACATGTCAGAGTCTGAACTGGCCCAATGTGTGAACGTTGCCTCATATACATAAATGTGTGTGACTCATAAATAATAGATTCTGCAAGCTGTTATATATGTGGCATTTATTTCTTTTGATTATGCTCTAAAACAAGATGAGTTGTTCTACAGTGCATTGCATCCTACTGGAGAATACATTTGCAGGCATCCCCAGAATGTAGCACACAGTCCAGTGAATGAAGCATATTTGTAACTCTTGCTCATTTTCCTTTTTGCTAATTGTAAATTTTCTTATTCCAACTATTTAACTGTACATTCTAAGCAATATCTTTACATTGACAGAAGAGACCTATTACGCTGAGGAGGAAGTGCATATTACTGTTCCTGAAGAAGTGCCACCAATTAAAGGTATCTCATTAACTTCTTAATATATAAGGGTAGCTTAATTCAGATGTGTGTATGTGTGTGCGTGTGTGTCGTGTATCCTTTCATTGTATTGTAATCCTTTTAGCAGTGCACTTCTAAAGTTGGCCTTGAACAGAAGGAACTCTTCCTTATGCAGATGGTAGTGCCTGGAGCCAGCTCAGTGACTTATGCTGATTTCATATAATACCTCACTTTTTTTATACTGCTGCTAGGAGCTAGTATGGCTTAGTGCATCCATGTATCAATCAATTAATTTGAACCCTTCATTTGCTTTTTGTGTGGAAGATCCCTCCACCCCTCTTTCCATGCAATTTAAAGAAGCAATGGGTACACTGCATACGAAGTGTTTAGAAAGTGTTGCTTATACCTAAATATTCTTTCTAAAGTGCCAGAGGTCCGGAAGAGACCTGAACCAGAGAAGAGAGAACCAGTTGCTCCTCCCAAGAAAGTGGAAGCTCCTCCAGCAAGAGGTATAAATATTTACTGCTTTTTGTTACTTAGCCAAATGAGATTGTCAGTTATCTAATCTTACATGTATTGAGGGGAGGGAAGGTGAGAAGAAAGAGAAAGCTATTTAAATTTATACTAATCTCTTTTTCATGAACTATGAAAACTACATGTTCCTAAGTAATCTAGTCACATTGTCTTCAGTGAAATGTGTATGTCCTTAGTTCTCAATTTTTTTTCTTTAATGTTATTAAAATCACTCCAACTTTATAAAATTATGCAATTTTTAAAGTGCCCAAGAAAGTCCCTCCTGAAGAGAAAGTTCCACCTAAAGTTAAAGAACCTCCACCACCCAAAGGTAAATAAACCAAACAAACAAACAACTGTCAGGGGTGTGTTTTGTCTAGCTCTTGTTGAATATTCTTAGCTAGTCAGTTTTTGTTTTATGAATAGTATCTTCATTGTCACTGTATTTTGGCCCTTCTTTTAGTCTTCTCCCTGTAATGTTGTCAAATCCTCGGTGTCACTTCTTGTCTAATTCCTGTTGTAAATATTAAAAATTCATATTGATTATTAAAGGGGATTAATTCAGTTTAAAATACTTATGTCTGTTTGAAACGCATGCAATAGGCCTACCTTCATTATTTTTTTTAAGTGACAGAAATCCGCAAGAAAAAAGTGATTACTGAAGAAAAAGTTTCTGTCTCTAAAAAAGAAGAAGTTCCACCCAAAAAAGGTACATCAAGTTCTAAATTCTGTAGTGTGCATCTGTATCTTAATCTTGACTGGGAACTAAAAAATGGCAGTACAAGTCTGATAAATTGCTGAGAAGAAATGAATAAATACAGCCTGAGGAACCTATGGGTTTCATTTCTCAAACATCTACCTCTAGGACAAAAATAGCAAACCACTTTTAAACTTGAGGGGACTTTCAAAAACACTTTATGATATGACTAATAGAACATCATCAGGAGGACCTGTTATATAAAGAAAGCGGGGAAGCAAAATATCTTAGTAGGCATACCTGAGTAGGCAGTTTTTGTCTTGTTACTCTAATTATGTTGAATAGTCTTTGTTTCCTATTTGATGTACAATGTTGATGTCTTCATATCTTTAATAAGATTTGTAATTAATAGCAGTGTAATTTTGTAACTTTGACCTAGTACTTATCAGATATGAATAATTCAGATCAACTAAAAAATAAATATTTTTTAAGTACCAGCTGTGCCAAAGAAAGTTGTCCCAGAAGAGAAAGTCCATGTTCCAAAACCTAAGAAAGAGGTAGCACCACCACCACCTAGAGGTACATTACTTGTTTGATTCTTTAGGGAGTTTTTTGCATCAGTCTGGTAATTGCAGAGATTGTGAACTAGCTGCTTCCAAGAAGGACGCATTTCAACTTGGCTAAACATTTGCAGAAATGTTTTGCTCTGGCTTTTAGCAAAAAATATTAGGTTAATTGGGATATAAATAAATTTCAGTTCTGAAATACTTGTGCCATATGCCTGTATTATTTTTTATGTCTGCAATGTTTAATCAGTATACTAATCAAATTGGTTAATTAATTAGTAAGGGGCAATTATAAATAATAGAAGTTATATTTCAAAGTGGTTGGTCCAAGAGTCAAGGAACATTTATTTGTAGATCTTTTTGGCATTCAAATGAAATAAAAATAGTTAAATTATAAGGCTAGATATTTCCCACAAAAAGGCCCCTATATTAAGGTTTTAAGATTATGTAAGTCATACTGAAAATTACTTGATTAATTAATGAACTGGTAAAAGGCAACTGATTAACTAACATGTTGATACTGCAAATTAATCTATTGCAAGTTATCAGCTTGTGATAATCAATAGAATTGAATTGATTTGACTCCCCATGTAGGAACATTGTTTCCAGATATACTGGATTTCACTTCCATAATTCCTAGCCAATGCAGCCAATAAATGTTTAAATCAATACATCTGTAGGACACTAGATTGTGGAAGACTACTGAACACTATATTGTACTTTGGATTATCTTTTTTTATTACAGTAATGAAAAAGTCCTTTAGCATTCTTCTTAAGTGTCATTAATTTTGTGTTTCTTATGTTCTTGCCCTTGTTGAAAAGTGTTGCCTTGAATCTTCATCTTACAATCATTTACTAATGATGTAGGTTTTTGCAGGGGGTTACTTGCTTTGTTCTTGTTTTTGTTTTTGTATGCTTTAACATGATTAACAAATATTATTTCTACTACAGAATCAGTGTTGTAAAAAATAGCTTCATTCTGAGATAATTTTAAAACAAAAGCAATCTTCTGTATTCTGTAAATGATAGAGGTATAATATGGAGTTTTTAATATCTGTTCAGTGTGTGTCTGTTTAATGCTATGTTGTCAGACTGCTGACTTTCTTAGAAGAATTGTCTTGTTTAGCAATTTGGTCATTGTGGGAAATTTTCACCCATTATCCCACTTATATAATTATTGGCATCAACAATTTATAGAGAAAGGTGTAAATTCATGGCATGGTTTTCTTATCATTGCTTTCTTTCAACTGCCAGAAGTGCCAGAAGTTCCAAAGCGAGTTGTGTCAGAAGAAAAAGTATCAATGGTTATCCCCAAAAGAAAAGTAGCTCCACCAGAAAAAGGTATTTGAGCTTTGGACAGAACAAAAATTAGATATATATAATACGACAATCTTATGAATTCAGAAATCAAACAATAGCTTCCTTCCAAAATCATTTGAGGAGAATGGTCAATGCCTATTTTTCTTTCTTTCTGTTTAAATTCTAAAGGGAAGTCTTTAATCTGAAAGAGTTCCATCAGTATCACAGGAATTCTGAGTGTACACCTTAAATAGTATTCCCCTTGTGGTATTCTAAAGTGAAATACTATGTCTTTAATAGAAGCCATGGAAGAGCACTGGGGTTATACAGAGGAAGTGTCTGTTTCTCTTCGTACAGAGGAGGACGTTTCATATACAGGTATGATGTCAATGAGGAAAAACACAGCGGCAGCAACCGAAAGCCCAGTATTAAAATGATAACTTGTCATCTCCATTTAATATATGTAGAGAAAATGAATATTTATCATTTATTTGTAAAAATATTAGTTCTCCAAGAGAACTAAGTCTTATTATCTCCAACAGAAATGGGAAGGTTACTGATATATAATTGTGGTATGAATCACTGAGGGGCTCTGATCTTCATTAATAGTAAGGAAGGTTTAATGTCCTAATGAATAAATAATACTTAATTCTTGATAGCTTGATTTTTTTTCTTTGAACCCAACAGAACAGGTTAACAATCTAAGAAGGTCAATTTTGCACAGCATTAAAAAAATAGTTTTTTTCCTTTTCAATTTTTAACTTGGATAACTGCTTGAGTTGTTCCACGTCTTACACTGAAAGCTTCATCTCTCTCTAGAAAAATGGCTTAGAATAGGAAAAATCTTAAGGAAGTGGCATTTAGGAAGCTTATAGAAAAGGCCAACAGAAATTCAGCAGTTTCAGCACATAGTATCTTCTTAATGGGCTGAAAGGTTTGGTTACTTCTATTCATCTTGGATATTCTCTGGAAAAAATGTGCAGAGAAAACAGTCTTTACCCATTACCACAACAAATCTTTGGCTTGTATTCAGTGCTATTTATCAACAACACAGTGGCAAATCAGGAGCTGAAGAATACCCACAAGATTTTGGCTGTAACTGTCAAAACTTTCTTGATAATGGAATATGAAAAATGCCTAATTAAAAAAAATGTGTTAACATACCAAATGTAAAAGATTTCTCATCTCTTTTTAATCCAAGAGCAATACACTGTACAAGGAATAATGTAAATAAAAGAGATGCACCTACAGTAAAGTCCAATATCTTCTTTAACTAAATGTGTGTATATTTGTCTGGAAAGAGAAATGTATGTGGGTGTCTTTCTTTTTTAAAGCCTTTTTAGCACTTATATATTAATGTACTATATCTTTAAAGTTCCTGAAGAGCCTGAGAGAGCTATCAGAAAAGAAAGAATACCTATATCAATTACTGCAAAAGTGAAGAAACCTCCTGCTAAAGGTATATTTAAGATATAAATCTATGTCCTTTGTCTGTCGTGTATGCTGTATGTTATTCTAGTATTTATGATTAATTAAGTATTCTTTCGCTTAATGTTTACATTATTAAAATATTGTTGGTTATTGTTTGTAACTAAAACTCTCAAAAAATCATATTTTTTAAAGTTCCTGAAGTTCGTAAGACTGTAATTCGAAAAGAAGTGGTCCATGTGGAAGTTCCTCAGTATGAAGAAGAGGCTCCTCAGTATGAAGAAGAGGAAGAAGTTCCCGAATATGAAGAGGAAGAAATCCCACAATATGAAGAAGAGGAACAATATGTGGAGGAAGTCTCACGATATGAGGAGAAGGTCTCACTATATGAGGAGGAAGTCTCACGATATGAAGAAGAAGTACCTCGTGAGGAAGAAGAAGAAGTAGTAGTGGTACCTCATTATGAAGAAGTTCCTGAGTATGAAGAAGAAGAAGAAGAAGAAGAAGAAGAAGAAGAAATTCCTCCACCTCCTCCACCTAAAGGTAAAATTCAGTTTTCAAAAGCAATGGCAAAAACCCATATATTTTAAGAATTTGCTCTTACACCAGATCTTTTGTTTGTTAATTCTGAATTGTTTTGATCTGTCATTCATCATCCTAATTGAATTTTGAAATTGATGTGTGGTTCTCAGGTTATAAAGTGCAAATACAAAAGAGAATATTCCAAAAAGATTTTACCTATTTAAGCTTTATGTGCTATCTTCTTTATGCAAAGTTATTTTACTTACACCCAAACTTTACAAGTTGGAAATAGAGAGCTTAATAAACAAGCCTGCTCTATCTGAAAGTTTTGAAATATACTAGTGCAATTTTATATTTACTGTACCTGTTCTTACATTAGTCCCAGTGAATTCAATGAAACTCCCAAAATACTGTGTACTATTCAGATCCCTAACATAAAGCCTGTAAACTCTCTTGACCGTGGCCAAGCATCGTGCTCCATTTGAGTGTATTTTTTAAAATATATTTTTAAGTTTTTTAAAAAATGGGAAGATAGCATGCTGCAAGACCTGGTCATCATATTTATTTCAAAGAATGTTTTTGGGCCCTTCATACACCCTAGAGGCATTCTTAGAAAGTAGCAGTGGGGATTTTCAATCCACTACTTTGCTGTATGCATGCTTACCTGCCCAGAAAAAAAAAAATAGAAGTAAACTGAGGTGACAGATTCCAAAGAGATGATGTTCTGGTGATGTTTGTTAACTGGCCACATGCACCATGACAGCCATTTTCCAAATGTTTTCCTGTGCCACCTGCACAGGGTAAAAAAGGACAAAACTGGAATAGTAGAGTAGAACTAGGGACGCTGAGAGTGAGCAACCTCAGTAGCTTGCCTTCTCAAAATCCCAAGTGTCCTAAAATAGTTAAGGATCTCTGATTTCAGCCTGAGCTCCCCCAAATTAAATTGACACCAGCCAGATGTGATTCAGTTATTGGATTATTATTTATTAAGTTTAAAAAATGAATGGAGATCTGACTTGCTTGTAACCAAAATGCAAGCATCCAGCAACAGAGAGTTCTGAGACATTGCTAGAAAGTAAAAATGGTAGATGGTAACAGCCCAGTGCTTTATCTGGAAATGTTGCAAAAGAAAAGGACAAATGAGTGGAATTAGGGAGGTCAAGAGGGAGCAACCTCTTCAGCTTGCCTTCTGCTTAATGGATAATTTTATGACTGAATATGCCTACCACAGGATAGCTGACATATTCTCACATTTTCAAAGGTCCCTGCAGTATAGAAAGAAATTGTCCAAATGCAAGAAAAAGGCGTAGCATAAGGACTATCAAGAAAGTGGCCTTATTCCTCCCACACTCATATCCGATTATCTCAGCTCATTTCTTTCATTCATGAAGGACTATGTCTATATCCTTGAGAACTCTAATTTCCTCAATTGCCCTCCCTCTTATCTCCTCATTAGAACTGAAGGAACAAGGACAGGATTTGAAGTCATAAATTCACCTACTGGTGTTGTAGGGCAGATTTACTGTTTCTTCAAGTGGAATTCCTCTTCCTCCATGCAAGTTCCCAAGCCCATACAAACATAAATTGAGGGTATATGATGGAAATGGGTTTCCAGGGGAAAGGGAGAATCTACCAGTTCTGCTGGTCAGAGCCATTCCAATGTCAATCAGAGGAGGAGTGGAATGGAAACATTCAATCCCCCAAAGCTATTGAGAGGGGTGGGGGCTCTCCTGAATAATATGGCATGAAGCGTAACAGGTTGCTGTAGAGAAGAGATAAGGAACTTCCCTTGACCTGATGTGTGGTTTCACCATTGAGCGTTTGCACTATATGCTACCAGGGGCTTTGCAGGGGGAAGCCAAAAAAGTCAAGATAACAACTGTTACAGTATGATTGAAGCCCTGCCCTTTTTTAAATGCATGGTACATGCAACACATAAAAAAGGAGTGAGGCTTTGTACAGTCACATCTTGACCTTTCGACCTCTCTGTGGATGCCCATGTATGCTACAACTTCCTCTAAGTCCAAACGTTTAACCATAATGCTATCTTTAAAGTGCCTGAAGTCCTCAAGAAACCTGTGCCTGAGAAAAAGGTTCCTGCTGTGCCTGTTCCCAAGAAAAAGGAAGCTCCTCCAGTGAAAGGTATGTCACATTTTCCTCATCTTCATTTTCCTTTTCATTAAGTTTTTAAGAGACCCAAAGACATTTTTTAAAATGTCTTTGGATCTCTTAAAGGGATGGTGAATTATTGTAGGCCCATATTTTGTAGTGGCGTCCTTTATAGTAGTGTCCTTGCTTGTATTGTTTAACATGGCATCACGTGTCCTCAATAATCTCAAACCTTCTCTCTAAAGTGCCCAAGGTGCCAAAGAAACCTGTCCCTGAAGAAAAGGTTCCTGTGCCAAAACGGAAAGAAGCTCCACCAGCTAAAGGTGCACCAAGTTGGGATTTACCATGTGCAAATCCATGTAACAGTCCTTGTTCCTTTTGTGTGCTTTTAAACACAACATACTGAGAAAGCTCGTTTCTTGTCTTTTAAAGTGGTCCTTGTGTCTGTGTTCTTGTGTGTTGGGCACTATTCTTCTCTGATTTGTGCCAAAATGAAACACCGTGCTCAAAAGTATTTCTGTATTTTTCAATCCAAGTGCCTGAAGTACCCAAGAAACCAGTACCTGAAGAGGAAGTGCCTGTTCCTGTCCCTAAACGGGTAGAAGCTCCTCCTGCTAAAGGTAGATCATCTTGTGAGGCAGGCAGTTCTACAATTATTCACTTGGTCTGTACTGAGTAAGTGGCATTCAAGCCGCGACAAACAACAACAACACCTGAACATTTCTGTCAGTCCAGTTTTGTAAATCCTGGACCTCTTCGGTTCAGCAGCTATAGTTCTCCCATTCCACTTTTGTTTCTTTCACTTCTCTGCTTTGCTTTGCTTTTATTTTATTCTGCTTCAAATAAAATTGATTTGCAAATTAATCTTTTTTAAAGTGCCGGCTGTGCCGAAAAAGGTTGAGCCTGAAGAAAGAGTACCTGTTGCAGTTCCTAAAAAACCAGAGCCCCCTCCACCTAAAGGTACATGAAAGAGCGTGTTTAAATTATACAGCTGCTTTACCTTATGGAACCTGCACATATGGGCCAAATATTTGCAAATATTACATGCAAAATGATAACTAGGAAGAGCAAGTGGGTTTGTAACTATAATCCACTAACATTAGTAGGGTTTACCTTTTGTTCTTCTCCCTCACTATATTCTTTTTCTTTGTGATATGTTTCAAACATCAAATTTCTTAATATCTTTAAAGTGCCTGAAATACCTGAGGAAGCAGTGGTTGAAGCTGAAGTGCCTCCACCAGCTAAAGGTATAACAACCTGCCAATGAGTCCTCTTGTTTTGTTCTGAAATGTAGGGCTTGCTCATGTCAAATATTATTGTCGCCTGTTCCTTGACTGTGTCGTTTTTACGGTCTTTGTGTTGGTGACAACGCATCCACAAATCGTTCTCTTAAAATTATACCTTGGGAGGGCAATGAACACCAAAGAAGGCTGCCTCAGAACAAAAACTAACTTTTTTGTTTCTGAAGAAGTCATGCCTGTGAAATGTACATCAACCTCATTCACTTTATCAAAAATCTTCTTGAATATCACAGGAATAAAGACACCAATATTTTTTGTTTTACATTCCCAATAAACCACGTGACCTGATTTTATGCATGTTTATTTAATCATAAATCCCACTGAGTTCAATGGAACATATTTCTAAATAAGTTGGCATAGGGCTGCAGATTTCATTTTAATTGCAGTCTGATTTTTTTCTACTTAATTTTGTGTAATGTATAATTTTCTTTATAACTGTTTTGAAAATATTTTTAAGAGCATTTCTCTAAAAATAAATAAAGAGGTATAAGAATTCCTAGAGAACATTTTCTAAATAAATAAATAAATAAATATCCATGGCTGTTCCTAAAACAAGACTAAGAAGCTAGGTCCATGAGGGATTTCAGCTACCTTTGGATAAAGGTTGTAACTCAGTAGTAAACCATAAATTTTATGTGAAAAAAACAACCATACCTGAAACCACTAATAAGGATGAAAAAGAAATCTGCCACAGATTTCCAAGGGAGCAGTGTGTGAAATCCATCAAAACAGATTTTGCTGCATTGGATGGAATATATCAAACATTTTTTTTTCATATAAAAAAATGGGAGAGATGTTTTGAACATTTCAGAAAAAAGGGATAGGTATGTTTTAAAAGGGAACCTACATCTAGGAAATTTAGATTTGAAACACCTGAAATAATTTTTATAATGCAGAACAACATGACAGAGATAAGCATTTTAAAAAAGAGTTTCATAGAAAATGTATATTAAAAAAACTTCTGTGCTTAGGGCAGTGTTTCTCAAAATGTGGTCCTAGGACTGCTGGGCATCCCCCCAAGACCCTTTCAGAATTTGATTTCAAGACTCAAAATCAAAATATTTGCCAGCTTATGTTGAAAAATAATACAATATTAAAATCCCATCAAACAAGTGTGAGAAGCAGTAGCAGTAGTGAATGTATCCATTTTAATTTTTAATATGATAAATATCGATAATTATAACCCATACAAACAAAAGCTCTTTTGGGATCCTCCATAATTTTTAAAAGTGGGAAGGGGTCCTAAGAGAAAAAAGTTGAAGAAGCATGGGCTTGGGAGAAATAGACATACATAAGCCCCAAATGCTAGAGAAAATTGCAAATTAAAATGGAAGTTTTTTTTGAGAGGTTTTTTTTTTAATATGCACATGACATCTTGTTATGTTTTACTGAACATTGTGGGATTTATTTCCAAATAAAGATGCTGAATTGCACTGGTCTTTTTATTTAGCTTGAGCGCCAGCTTTCCAAGCAACCTGAGTGGAATCTGGCAGATAGTTGGTGCTAATGGCCTGTGGTTCACATAGAACAGTGTTGTCCAAACTTGGCCACTTTAAGATGAGTGGACTTCAATTCCCAGAATTCCCCAGCCAGCCATGCTGGCTGGGGAATTCTGGGAGTTGAAGTCCACTCATCTGAAAGTGGCCAAGTTTGGACAACACTGACATAGAAGCTCCTCTTGCATGTTCTTGGCTTACATTGCACTAAAACCTGATTGTGCCTTCTGTGATTTTTCACTGAATATCTCTTTATGAAAGAGACTTAAGTCTAAATCTGAAAAAAATATGTTTTAAAGTCCCAGAAGTACCTAAGAAAGTTGTACCAGAAAAGAAGATTCCTGCAGCTGTTCCCAAAAAAGTGGAGCCACCCCCACCTCCTGTTGCAAAAGGTACTTCGACTAATATATAGAAATAATTATTGTGGCAGCAGCATGACTTTCTCTTCAGCTATGCTAGTGACAGGGCTAAGTAGACAACTTAACCATTTCTTTCCCAGTAAGTACACTGGAATTAAATTACTTCTAAATTGTACAGCAAAAAACTACCTCTTTATGCTAGTTCTATTTGCAACCTTTTCACCTGATAGAGGGTCCCCTGAATTATTCAGCTTCTAGGTCCTTTTTCTTAATCAATTCTGAAAATACCTGGCTTTTCCAACCAGACTTTGCTATCTTAGAAAGTTCTTGCTATCATTACCTTACCATGGGGGCCTCAAATCATACTCTCACAACTAATGTTTTTAAAGTGCCTGAAGTTCCCAAACCTGTTCCAGAAGAGAAAGTGCCTGTTCCCAAGAAGGTGCCAGCTCCACCAGCCAAAGGTACATCTAATATTTAAGTTAGTACGAAGATAAATGAATGTGTCTATTAGTCATTGTTTCTATTTCATCGATATTGTTAGTTAGACATTGAAGGATCAAATTCAATCATTCAAATCTTTCTGATTTCTTTTGTTTCTACATGTTGGCTTTTGATTGAAATCTTTAACATAAGTATGTAATATATCTATATGTATCTTTAAAGTGCCCGAAGTTCCCAAACCAGTCCCAGAAGAGAAAGTGCCTGTTCCCAAAAAAGTACCAGCTCCACCAGCCAAAGGTACATCTAATATTTGAAATTCTGTGAAAATAAATTATCATGGACAGTACTTCTCATTTATCTTCTTCAATTAAGTGAAAAACACTAAAAGCAGTGATTCAAAGTTTTGTGTTGTCTTGTAAATCTGTGCATGGTGAAAATCTGGTGCAAAGAAAATCTTAAAACAAGAAAACCATCTCTTTTTAAAGTGCCTGAAGTTCCCAAACCTGTCCCAGAAGAGGAAGTGCCTGTTCCCAAAAAAGTGCCACCTCCACCAGCCAAAGGTAGATCTAACATTTAAAATAGTAATATGAAAAAAAAAGTTTAACACTGACATTACTTGTCATCCTTATTCTTAAGTATTAGACACCAATATTGCTACAGTACTTCAAAGTTTTGTGATATCTTATGTTTGTCTGTGGTGGGTTGAGCTCAAAATCTTAAAGACAAAACATCTATTTTTCAATCCCTGAAGTTCCCAAACCTGTCCCAGAAGAGAAAGTGCCAGTTCCCAAAAAAGTGCCAGCTCCACCAGCCAAAGGTAGACCTAATTAAAACAGTAATATGAAAAAACATTAACATTAATGTTGCTTGTCATCCATGTTATTAGGCATGAATTTTGTTTCTATATGTTGGCTTGAGATTAAAAGGTTTAACATATGTATATATGTATTTTGTGATGTCTTATATGTTTGTCCACGTTGAGACCAAAATCTTCTAAAAAATCCTCCATATTGTCTTAAAAGTGCCTGAAGTTCCCAAACCTGTCCCAGAAGAGGAAGTGCCTGTTCCGAAAAAGGTGGCACCTCCACCAGCCAGAGGTACATATTACTTTTAAAATAGTAATACATAAAAATATTAACATTGACATTACTTGTCATCCTTATTCTTAAGTATTAGACACCAATATTGCTACAGTACTTCAAAGTTTTGTGATATCTTATGTTTGTCTGTGGTGGGTTGAGCAAAAAAACTTAAAAAAAAAAACATCTACCTTTCAATCCCTGAATTTCCCAAATATGTTATTAGACATGAATTTAGGTAGTTCAAAGTTTTGTGATGTCTTATATGTTTGCTCATGCTGAGACCAAAATCTTTACAAAAAATCCTCTATACTATCTTGAAAGTGCCTGAAGTTCCCAAACCTGTCCCAGAAGAGGAAGTGCCTGTTCCCAAAAAAGTGCCACCCCCACCAGCCAAAGGTATATCTAACATTTATAATAGTAAACACAAACATTAAGAATAATATTGCTTGTCATCCATATTCTTAAGTATTAGGCACCAATATTGGCATTTCAAAGTTTTGCGATATCTTATATATTTGTCCATGGTGAGTTCAGACCAATTTCTAAAGAAAAACCATCTATCTTTCAAATCCCTGAAGTTCCCAAACCTGTCCCAGAAGAGAAAGTTCCTGTTCCCAAAAAAGTGCCAGCTCCACCAGCCAAAGGTACCTGTAAAATGTGTTACCGTATGGAGAAGTATAAATGTTGACACCACTTGTCACTGATATTCTTAAGTATTAAACACCAGTATCAGTATTTAAATTTTGTCATGTCCTGTATGTTGTCCATGTTGAGACCAAAATCTTTAAAAATCCTTATTATCTTTAAAATATCTGAAGATCCCAAATGAATTACTGAAAGCAAACTGGCTCTTCCTGTAAAGGCAACAGCTCGCCCTGTCAAGTGTACATCTTATCTTTAAAACTGCTTGAAAACCAATTAATGTTGAAGTTATTCGTAATTAATCTTTGTCAGTTAAGTACAAAGTATCTATATTAGTAGTTCAAACTTTTGTAATGTTTGTCCATGTTGACTTGAAAACATAATACTTAAAAAAAAAACTATTTTCAAAGTGCCTGAAGTTCCCAAACCTTCCCCAGAAGAGGAAGTGCCTGTTCCCAAAAGAGTGCCAGCTCCACTAGCCAAATGTACCTCTCATATTTATAACAGCATGAAAAAAATTTCATTCATATTCTTAAATATTAGACAACAAAGTTGGTAGTTCAATGTTTTCTAATATCTTCTATGTTTGTCTCCATGACTTAAGACCAAACTCTTAAAAAAATTAATAAATCTTTTTTTAAAGTGCCTGAAGTTCCCATACCAATAGTAGAAGAGGAAGTGCCTGTTCCCAAAAAGGTGCCACCTCCACCAGCCAAAGGTATATCTAACATTTGAAAAAGTAATATAAAAAAAACATTAACACTGACATTACTTGTCATCTTTATTCATTAGCATTAGAAACAAATATTGGTAGTTCAAAGTTTTGTGATGTCTTACATGTTTGTCTATGGTGAGTTAAGCTCATAATCTTAAAGACAAAACATCTATCTTTCAATCCCTGAAGTTCCCAAACCTGTTCCGGAAGAGGAAGTGCCTGTTCCCAAAAAGGTGCCAGCTCCACCAGCTAAAGGTACGTCTAATTAAAACAGTAATATGAAAAAAAATTAACATTATTTGTTGTCTATGTCATTAGATATGAATTTTGGTAGTTCAAATTTTGTGATGTCTTATATGTTTGTCCACGATGAGACCAAAATCTTTTTTAAAATCCTCTATATTATCTTAAAAGTGCCTGAAGTTCCCAAACCTGTCCCAGAAGAGGAAGTGCCTGTTCCCAAAAAGGTGCCACCTCCACCAGCCAAAGGTACATCTAACATTCATAATAGAAATAAGAAAAAATATTAAGACTGATATTACTTGTCATCCATTCTTAAGTATTAGGCACCAATATTGGTATTTTAAAGTTTTGCGATATCTTATATATTTGTTCATGGTGAGTTCAGACCAAATTCTAAAGAAAAACCATCTGTCTTTCAAATTCCTGAAGTTCCCAAACCTGTCCCAGAAGAGAAAGTTCCTGTTCCCAAAAAAGTCCCAGCTCCACCAACCAAAGGTACATCTAATATCTGAAACATTATGAAAAAAATAAAGTTGATAATAAATGTTGTACATATTGTTCAGTTAAGTGACAAAAGTGCTGTTCAGTGTTTTGTGATGTCTTGTACATTTGGTCATGTTCTCTTGAGGCCAAAATCTTAGTGTTTAATGTTTTTTAAGTGCCTGAAGTTCCCAAACCTGTCCCAGAAGAGGAAGTGCCTGTTCCCAAAAAAGTGCGAGCACCACCAGCCAGAGGTACATGTGAAATATATAACACTATGAAAAATATGAATATTGACATTATCTGTTATATTCTTAAATATTAAGCACTAATATCAATATGCAGAGTTTTGTATACCTTGTATATTATCCAAATTGTGATCAAAATCTTTTTAAAAATGCTTTGTTTAAATTGTCTGCAATCTCCATCATGTTCTATGTGAGAAAGTTTCTTTCCTCATAGAGGTGCTAGGTGCACTTGCCAAATGTTCATCTAATATTTAAAATATCTTGAAAACAAATTAATATTGGCAGTACTTGTCATTAATATTTTTAAGTATTAAGCATCTATATCAGTAGTACAGGTTTTTCTTCCCTGTTTTTTATATTGACTTGAAATCAAAATATTTATTGAAAAAAATCATACTATCTTTCAAATCCCTGAAGTTCCCAAACCAGTAGAGGAAGAGGAAGTACTTGAAGTTCCCGAAAGAGTGCCAGCTCCACCAGCCAAAGGTACATCTAATAGTTATAACAAAGCACTAATTTTGGTATTCCTTATCATTCATGTTCCTAACAACGAGACACCAATATCAGTAGTCCAAAGTTTGTGATGTCTTACATGTTTGTCCATCGTGAGCTGAGCTCAAAATGTTAAAGAAAATACATCTATCTTTCCAATCCCTGAAGTTCCCAAACCTGTTCGTGAAAAAGTGCCAGCTCCACCTGTTAGTGTTGCATATAATATTTATAGCAGGTGGGGAAAAAAATGTTGACATTACCTGTCATACATCTTCTTAAATATTTAAACACCAATTTCTGTTGAAAGATATATAGCGGCTTGGATGTTAGTCCATGCTGATTTGAGATCAAACCTAAAAAAAGGAACCATCTCTTTTTAAAGTGCCTGAAGTTCCCAAACCTGTTCCTGAAGAGAAAGTGCCTGTTCCCAAAAAAGTGCCAGTTCCGCCAGCCAAAGGTACATGTGAAACTTGTAACCGTATAAAAAGAAATATTATGTTGATGTTACTAGTCATTTGTCTTCTTCAGTTAAGTGTTAAACAACAAAATTAATAATTCAAAGTTTATGGTGTCTTGTATGTCTGTCCATGTTTTTTTTTATGTCCATGTTGACTTGAGACCAAAACCTTTTAAAAAATCTTCCTATCTTAAAAGTGCCTGAAATTCCCAAATCTGTCCAGGAAGATAAAGTGCCCATTCCCAAAGAATTACCTGCTCCGTGCTTCAAATATTTATAATAGTATGAAAAAAAGTAATATTGAATTACTTGTCATCTATATTCTTAAGCATTGGGTGCCAATCTTGCTAGTTCAAAGTTTTGTGATATCTTATATGTTTGTCCATGGTGAGTTGAGCTCAAAATCTTAGACAAAACATCTATCTTTCAAGTCCCTGAAGTTCCCAAACCTGTTCTGGAAGAAAAAGTACCTGAAGTTCCCAAAAAAGTACCAGCTCCACCAGCTAAAGGTACACCTAATACTTGAAACTATGTGGGAAAAAATATCATTACTTGTCATTGTTATTCTCCAGTTAAGGGCAGAACAATATCAATTGTGACAGATAGTGAGGAGGCTGGCAAAGAAACAGGAGGAATTTAGGCAGAAACAATCCACAATGGAGAGGTTCATCTGTAGGAACTCAGTCTGAGTTGTGAAAGGCCTAGAAAGAAAAGAGTCAGACTCCACTTCAATAAACTCATTAATCAAAGAGGGTCGGTGGTTACTGTTACCATTTCCAAGATTATTTAATTCTTGCATTAAAGGCCTTATTGATGTATATATGATTCTTGCTTTCTTGATCATATGATGCAATACAGGATTTGACAGTTCTTCAGTGTTTTGTAAAATCTTCTATGTTTATCTCTGATGACTTGAGAACAAAATCTTTTAAAAATTAATAAATCTTTTTTTCAAGTCCCTGAAGTTCCCAAACCAGTCCCAGAAGAGAAAGTGCCTGTTCCCAAAAAAGTGCCACCTCCACCAGCCAGAGGTACAGATGAAAACAAAGTTGACAATACATGTCATTTATATTCTTCAGTTAAGGGTTAAACACCAACATCAGTAGTTCAGAGTTTAGCATTATCTTCTACATTTGTCCATGGTGAAAAGAGAACAAAATCTTGAAACAAGAAAACTATCTCTTTTTAAAGTGCCTGAAGTTCCCATACCTGTCCCAGAAGAGGAAGTGCCTGTTCCCAAAAAAGTGCCACCCCCACCAGCCAAAGGTACATCTAATATTTATAATAGTAAGAAAAAACATCAAGATTGATATTGCTTGTCATCCATATTCTTAAGTATGAGGCACCAATGTTGGTAGTTGAAATTTTTGTGATGTCTTATATGTTTGTCCATGGTGAATCGAGCTTAAAATCTTAAAGAAAAAATATCTATCTTTCAATCCCTGAAGTTCCCAAGCCTGTTCCAGAAGAGAAAGTGCCAGTTCCCAAAAAAGTGCCAGCTCCACCAGCCAAAGGTAGATCTAATATTTCTAATAGTAGTATGAAAAAGATTAATGTTCACATTACTTGTAATCCTTATTTTTAAGCATTAGACACCAATATTGGTAGGTCAGAGTCTTGTGATGTCCTTATGTGTTTCTCCATGTTGGCTTGAGACCAAAATCTTTAAAAAAATCCTCTATACTATCTTAAAAGTGCCTGAAGTTCCTAAACCTGTCCCAGAAGAGGAAGTGCCTGTTCCCAAAAAGGTGCCACCTCCACCAGCCAAAGGTACATCTAATATTTATAATAATAAGAAAAAACATCAAGATTGATATTGCTTGTCATCCATATTCTTAAGTATGAGGCACCAATATTGGTAGTTCAAATTTTTGTGATGTCTTATATGTTTGTCCATGGTGAAATGAGCTTAAAATCTTAAAGAACAAATATCTATCTTTCAATCTCTGAAGTTCCCAAGCCTGTTCCAGAAGAGAAAGTGCCAGTTCCCAAAAAAGTGCCAGCTCCACCAGCCAAAGGTAGATCTAATATTTGTAAAAGTAGTTTGAAATTGATTACTTGTCTTCCTTCTTCTTAAGCATTAGACACCAATATTGGTAGTTTAGAGTTTTATGATGTCATATGTGTTTGTGTTGACTTGAGACCAAAATAGTTTTTAAAAATTCTCTATACTATCTTAAAAATGTCTCAAGTTACCAGAAACAGAAATGCCGGTTCCCAAAACAGTGCCAGATGCACCAGCCAAAGGCGTATCTAATATTTGTAATAGTAGTATGAAAAAAATTACTTGTCATCCCGATTCCTAAGTATTGGACACCAATATTGGTCATTCAAAGTTTAGTGATGTTTTATGTGTTTGTATATGTTGACTTGAGACCAAAATCTTTACAAAAAATCCTCTATACTATTTTGAAGTGCCTGAAGTTCCCAAACCTGTCCCAGAAGAGGAAGTGCCTGTTCCCAAAAAAGTGCCAGCTCCACCAGCCAAAGGTACATCTAACATTCATAATAGTAAGAAAGAACATCAAGATTGATATTGCTCGTCATCCATATTCTTAAGTAGTAGACACCAATATTGGTAGGTCAGAGTCTTGTGATGTCTTTATGTGTTTGTATATGTTGACTTGAGACCAAAACCTTTACAAAAAATCCTTTGTACTATCTTAAAAGTGCCTGAAGTTCCCAAACCTGTCCCAGAAGAGGAAGTGCCTGTTCCCAAAAAGGTGCCACCTCCACCAGCCAAAGGTATATCTAATATTTATAATAATAAGAAAAAACATCAAGATTGATATTGCTTGTCATCCATATTCTTAAGTATGAGGCCCCAATGTTGGTAGTTCAAATTTTTGTGATGTCTTATATGTTTGTCCATGGTGAATTGAGCTTAAAATCTTAAAGAAAAAATATCTATCTTTCAATCCCTGAAGTTCCCAAGCCTGTTCCAGAAGAGAAAGTGCCAGTTCCAAAAAAAGTGCCAGCTCCACCAGCCAAAGGTAGATCTAATATTTGTAAAAGTAGTATGAAAATGATTACTTGTCTTCCTTCTTCTTAAGCATTAGACATGAATATTGGTAGTTCAGAGTTTTATGATGTCTTATATGTTTGTCTGTGTTGACTTGAGACCAAAATCTTTACAAAGAATCTTCTATACTATCTTAAAAGTCCCTGATGTTTCCACAAGAGGAAGTGCCTGTTCCCAAAACAGTGCCAGATGCACCAGCCAAAGGGATATCTAATATTTGTAATAGTAGTATGAAAAGAATTACTTGTCATTCTGATTCTTAAGTGTTAAACACCAATATTGGTTGTTCAAATTTAGGAATGTTTTATGTGTTTGTCCATGTTGACTTATGACCAAAATCTTTACAAAAAATCCTCTATACTATCTTGAAGTGCCTGAAGTTCCTAAACCTGTCCCAGAAGAGGAAGTGCCTGTTCCCAAAAAAGTGCCGCCTCCACCAGCCAAAGGTACATTTAGATTAGTACTATTATTTATAATAGTAAGAAAAAACATCAAGATTGATATTGCTTGTCATCCATATTCTTAAGTATGAGGCACCAATGTTGGTACTTCAAATTTCTGTGATGTCTTATATGTTTGTCCATGGTGAATTGAGCTTAGAATCTTAAAGAAAAAATATCTATCTTTCAATCCCTGAAGTTCCCAAACCTGTCCCAGAAGAGAAAGTGCCAGTTCCCAAAAAAGTGCCAGCTCCACCAGCCAAAGGTAGATCTAATATTTCTAATACTAGTATGAAAAAGATTAATGTTCACATTACTTGTACTCCTTATTCTTAAGTAGTAGACACCAATATTGGTAGGTCAGAGTCTTGTGATGTCTTTATGTGTTTGACCATGTTGATGTAAGACCAAAATCTTTACAAAAAATCCTCTGTACTATCTTGAAGTGCCTGAAGTTGTCTCAGAAGAGGAAGTGCCTGTTCCCAAAAAGGTGCCACCTCCACCAGCCAAAGGTACATCTAATATTTATAATAGTAAGAAAAAACATCAAGATTGATATTGCTTGTCATCCATATTCTTAGGTATGAGTCACCAATGTTGGTAGTTCAAATTTTTGTGATGTCTTATATGTTTGTCCATGGTGAATTGAGCTTAAAATCTTAAAGAAAAAATATCTATCTTTCAATCCCTGAAGTTCCCAAACCTGTCCCAGAAGAGAAAGTGCCAGTTCCCAAAAAAGTGCCAGCTCCACCAGCCAAAGGTAGATCTAATATTTATAATAGTAGTATCAAAAAGATTAATGTTCACATTACTTGTACTCCTTATTCTTAAGTAGTAGACACTAATATTGATAGGTCAGAGTCTTGTGATGTCTTTATGTGTTTGTCCATGGTGCTGTAAGACCAAAATCTTTACAAAAAATCCTCTGTACTATCTTCAAGTGCCTGACGTTGTCCCAGAAGAGGAAGTGCCTGTTCCCAAAAAAGTGCCAGCTCCACCATCCAAAGGTAGATCTAATATTTATAATAGTAGTACCAAAATATTAATGTTCACATTACTTGTAATCTTCATTTTTAACCATTAGGCATCAATATTGGTAGGTCAGAGTCTTGTGATGTCTTTATGTGTTTGTCCATGTTGACTTAAGACCAAAATCTTTACAAAAAATCCTCTATACTATCTTCAAGTGCCTGAAGTTGTCCCAGAAGAGGAAGTGCCTGTTCCCAAAAAAGTGCCGCCTCCACCAGCCAAAGGTACATCTAATATTTATAATAGTAACAAAAAACATCAAGATTTATATTCTTTGTCATCCATATTCTTAAGTATGAGGCACCAATGTTGGTACTTCAAATTTCTGTGATGTCTTATATGTTTGTCCATGGTGAATTGAGCTTAAAATCTTAAAGAAAAAATATCTATCTTTCAATCCCTGAAGTTCCCAAACCTGCCCCAGAAGAGAAAGTTCCAGTTCCCAAAAAAGTGCCAGCTCCACCAGCCAAAGGTAGATCTAATATTTATAATAGTAGTATGAAAAATTTTAATGTTCACATTACTTGTACTTCTTATTCTTAAGTAGTAGACACCAATATTGGTAGGTCAGAGTCTTGTGATGTCTTTATGTGTTTGTCCATGTTGCTGTAAGACCAAAATCTTTACAAAAAATCCTCTGTACTATTTTGAAGTGCCTGACGTTGTCCCAGAGGAGGAAGTGCCTGTTCCCAAAAAAGTGCCCCCTCCACCAACCAAAGGTACATCTAATATTTATAATAGTAAGAAAAAACATCAAGATTTATATTATTTGTCATCCATATTCTTAAGTATGAGGCACCAATGTTGGTACTTCAAATTTTTGTGATGTCTTATATGTTTGTCCATGGTGAATTGACCTTAGAATCTTAAAGAAAAAATATCTATCTTTCAATCCCTGAAGTTCCCAAACCTGTCCCAGAAGAGAAAGTGCCAGTTCCCAAAAAAGTGCCAGCTCCACCAGCCAAAGGTAGATCTAATATTTATAATAGTAGTATCAAAATGATTAATGTTCACATTACTTGTAATCCTCATTTTTAACCATTAGGCATCAATATTGGTAGGTCAGAGTCTTGTGATGTCTTTTGTGTTTGTCCATGTTGACTTAAGACCAAAATCTTTACAAAAAATCCTCTGTACTATCTTGAAGTGACTGAAGTTGTCCCAGAAGAGGAAGTGCCTGTTCCCAAAAAGGTGCCACCTCCACCAGCCAAAGGTACATCTAATATTTATAATAGTAAGAAAAAACATCAAGATTGATATTCTTTGTCATCCATATTCTTAAGTATGAGGCACCAATGTTGGTACTTCAAATTTCTGTGATGTCTTATATGTTTGTCCATGGTGAATTGACCTTAGAATCTTAAAGAAAAAATATCTATCTTTCAATCCCTGAAGTTCCCAAACCTGTCCCAGAAGAGAAAGTGCCAGTTCCCAAAAAAGTGCCAGCTCCACCAGCCAAAGGTAGATCTAATATTTATAATAGTAGTATCAAAAAGATTAATGTTCACATTACTTGTACTCCTTATTCTTAAGTAGTAGACACCAATATTGGTAGGTCAGAGTCTTGTGATGTCTTTTGTGTTTGTCCATGTTGACTTAAGACCAAAATCTTTACAAAAAATCCTCTGTACTATCTTGAAGTGCCTGAAGTTGTCCCAGAAGAGGAAGTGCCTGTTCCCAAAAAGGTGCCACCTCCACCAGCCAAAGGTACATCTAATATTTATAATAGTAAGAAAAAACATCAAGATTGATATTCTTTGTCATCCATATTCTTAAGTATGAGGCACCAATGTTGGTACTTCAAATTTCTGTGATGTCTTATATGTTTGTCCATGGTGAATTGAGCTTAAAGTCTTAAAGAAAAAATATCTATCTTTCAATCCCTGAAGTTCCCAAACCTGTCCCAGAAGAGAAAGTGCCAGTTCCCAAAAAAGTGCCAGCTCCACCAGCCAAAGGTAGATCTAATATTTATAATAGTAGTATGAAAAAGATTAATGTTCACATTACTTGTACTTCTTATTCTTAAGTAGTAGACACCAATATTGGTAGGTCAGAGTCTTGTGATGTCTTTATGTGTTTGTCCATGTTGCTGTAAGACCAAAATCTTTACAAAAAATCCTCTGTACTATCTTGAAGTGACTGAAGTTGTCCCAGAAGAGGAAGTGCCTGTTCCCAAAAAAGTGCCAGCTCCACCAGCCAAAGGTACATCTAATATTTATAATAGTAAGAAAAAACATCAAGATTGATATTCTTTATCATCCATATGCTTAAGTATGAGTCACCAATGTTGGTAGTTCAAATTTTTGTGATGTCTTATATGTTTGTCCATGGTGAATCGAGCTTAAAATCTTAAAGAAAAAATATCTATCTTTCAATCCCTGAAGTTCCCAAGCCTGTTCCAGAAGAGAAAGTGCCAGTTCCCAAAAAAGTGCCAGCTCCACCAGCCAAAGGTAGATCTAATATTTCTAATAGTAGTATGAAAAAGATTAATGTTCACATTACTTGTAATCCTTATTTTTAAGCATTAGACACCAATATTGGTAGGTCAGAGTCTTGTGATGTCCTTATGTGTTTGTCCATGTTGGCTTGAGACCAAAATCTTAAAAAAAAATCCTCTACACTGTCTTAAAAGTGCCTGAAGTTCCCAAACCTGTCCCAGAAGAGGAAGTGCCTGTTCCCAAAAAAGTGCCAGCTCCACCAGCCAAAGGTAGATCTAATATTTATAATAATAAAAAAAACCTCAAGATTTATATTCTTTGTCATCCATATTCTTAAGTATGAGGCACCAATGTTGGTACTTCAAATTTTTGTGACGTCTTTATGTGTTTGTCCATGTTGACATGAGACCAAAATCTTTACAAAAAATCCTCTATACTATCTTGAAAGTACCTGAAGTTCCCAAACCTGTCCCAGAAGAGGAAGTCCCTGTTCCCAAAAAAGTGCCAGCTCCACCAGCCAAAGGTAGATCTAATATTTGTAGAAGTAGTATGAAAATGATTACTTGTCTTCCTTCTTCTTAAGCATTAGACACTAATATTAGTAGTTCAGAGTTTTATGATGTCTTATATGTTTGTCTGTATTGACTTGAGACCAAAATCTTTACAAAGAATCCTCTATGCTATCTTAAAAGTGCCTGAAGTTCCCAGAAAAGGAAGTGCCTGTTCCCAAAACAGTGCCAGATGCACCAGCCAAAGAAATATCTAATATTTGTAATCCTAGTATGAAAAGAATTACTTTTCATCCCTATTCTTAACTATTAGACAGCAATATTGGTCGTTCAAAGTTTAGTGATATTTTATGTGTTTGTATATGTTGACTTGAGACCAAAATCTTTACAAAAAATCCTCTATACTATCTTGAAGTGCCTGAAATTCCCAAACCTGTCCCAGAAGAGGAAGTGCCTGTTCCCAAAAAAGTGCCACCCCCACCAGCCAAAGGTACTTCTAATATTTATAATAGTAAGAAAAAACATAAAGTTCGATATTGCTTGTCATCCATATTCTTAAGTATGAGGCACCAGTATTGGTAGTTCAAATTTTTGTGATGTCTTATGTTTGTCCATGGTGAATTGAACTTAAAATCTTAAAGAAAAAATGTCTGTCTTTCAATCCCTGAAGTTCCTAAACGTGTCCCGGAAGAAGAAGTGCCAGTTCCCAAAAAAGTGCCAGCTCCACCAGCCAAAGGTAATCTAATATTTGTAAAAGTAGTATGAAAATGATTACTTGTCTTCCTTCTTCTTAAGCATTTAACATCAAAATTGGTAGTTCAGAGTTTTATGATGTTTTATGCCTTTGTCCATGTTGACTTGAGACCAACATCTTTACAAAAAATCCTCTATACTATCTTAAAAGTGCCTGACGTTTCCACAAAAAGAAATGCCTGTTCCCAAAACAGTGCCAGATGCACCAGCCACAGGCATATCTAATATCTGTAATACTAGTATGAAAAGAATTACTTGTCATCACAAGTTTTAAGTATTAGACACCAATACTGGTTGTTCAAAGTTTAGGGATGTTTTATGTGTTTGTCCATGTTGACTTAAGACAAAATCTTTACAAAAAATCCTCTCTGCTATCTTGAAAGTGCCTAAAGTTCCGAAACGTGTCCCAGAAGAGAAAGTGCCAGTTCCCAAAAAAGTGCCAGCTCCACCAGCCAAAGGTAGATCTAATATTTCTAATAGTAGCATGAAAAAGATTAATGTTGACATTACTTGTCATCCTTATTCTTAACCATTAGACACCAATATTGGTAGGTCAAAGTCTTGTGATATCTTATATGTTTGTCCATGGTGAGTTGAGCTAAAGTCTTTTAAGGAAAAATATCTTATCTTTCAATTCCTAAAGTTCCCAAACCTGTTGTAGAAGGGAAAGTGTCTGTTCCCCAAGAAGTGTCAGCTCCACTGACCAAAGATACATCTAAAATTTTGAAACTGTATAAAAAGCCACATTGAGGCAAATGAGAGGGGACATGATTGTATTGTACACAAGTATGCATGGTGTGGATAAAGTGGGCAAGGAGAATCTTCCCTTTCCCAAGTGCTAGAACCAGCAGTTACCCAATGAAATTGAATCTTGGAAGAATCCAAACAAAGAAAAGGAAATATATTTTTACATAACAAGATGTGGTGCTGGCTACCAGCTTGGCTGACATTAAACAAGGGTTAGACCAAGTCATGAAAGTCATGGGGATGAATGGCTATTACTTTGATGCACTGTGGCCTCTTCCAAAGGCTATCTACTGGGAGACTCGTGGGCTTCTTGGGCAATTGTTTGGCCACTGTGAGAACAGACTGCTGGACTAGATGGGCTAGAGAGGCTAGGGGTCCCCTACAGCAGGGCACTGCTTACATTCTTATGCTCTTATGTTCTTATTGACGTTATCTGTCACTTGTGTTCTTAAATATTAAGCATTGTTCAGAATTTTTTGAAGTCTTATATGTTTGATCATCTTAAAAAAAAACTGTACTATCTTTAAAGTGCCTGAAGTTCCTAAACCTGTTCCAGAAGAGAAAGTGCCTGCAGTTCCTCCAGCCAAAGGTACACCAATCGATATAATTTTTAGAATAATTTGCCTTGAAATTAATCTATCATTTCTGTTGCTCCAGAACAAACTCAAAAAATCTAAGCTGTTTAAGAATCTATCCTATATAGTTGTATATTGTTAGTAGGCTCATAGTTTAAAATGCCTGATGTGTCCAAAAAGGTCTTTCCTGAAAAGAAGGTACCCACTGCTCCTCCTAAAAAAATTTCACTCCACCTATGAAAGGCACAATCCTTCTTATCTGGTTAAAAGTGTATTTATTCCACCTCATTAAACTCTGTATATGTACTTCATAGTTTGTCAAATATATGTCAATAATGTGTATGTCAAATATTTGCAAAAGAAAAATCATGAACCCATGTTGTATGTTTAATGTTGCTTTCTTATTCTTTCTTATTCTTGCATTGTAAAGCAATGACTATATAGCCAGTTGCAGTCCTCCCAGTCAACCATAGAACTTGCTAGGTGACTTTAGGATTGTCACTATCTCACAGGGCTCTTGTAAGAATAAAATGAGGGGAGACCCACTCTGTGCCAATGTGAACTCTCAAATCGAAGTAAAATATAAAATTAAATGAAAATAAAAGAGAAAGAGATTCATATGGAAAATTATTTGCTGCTGCATGAAAGAGAACTTCACTTCAATGTCTCCCAAATATTTGGCAAAGATTTTTTCCTCATAATCTTTCATAATGTCTTCCAGTTTCTTTTTCCTGACTAGCAATATTACATGGCTTTTTAATTATTTTTTTTTAGAATAATGTGTTATAATTATTTGATATGTGTGAGTGCTTTTATTTTTAACTTTGTTTTGAATGTTTTTTAACCAGTCTCTGAAATAATGGGAAATTGTCTTTAAAGTGCCTGTGATAAGAAAGAAGATTGTCCATGAGGAAAAGGTCACTGTTCCTACTCCTACTGTTGAAGAATATGTTTATGAAGAATATGAGAGGTATGAAACATATGAGAAGGCTGAGGAGATCCTGCCAGCAGAAGAAGCTGAAGAACGGGAAGAATATGAAGAAGTGCCAGAAGAACCTGAAGTTGAGTATTATGAGGAAGTTCCAGAAGAACCTGAAGTTGAAGAGTATGAGGAAACAGTGGAACCAGAGGAATATAAGTATTATGAAGAAGTTCAAGAGATTAAGAAGATTGAAGAATATGAGGAAGTATATGAGGCTCCAGCAGCCATAGGTACATCAATTCTTTTATTTATTGTATCTTGACTAGACTCTTTTCAAATCTTTTCCTTCCACCCACCCTCATTTACTGATTTATATGTAGAAGGTTCCATGTGGGAATGTGGATCAGACCAAGTATCGTGTCATTACCGGGGATTTTCAAATTAAAATATAGTTATGATCAATACCTACTGAAATTGGTAATTTGGTTTCTTTACAAATGATTAGAACTCCTGCCTAAAATGTTTCTCAAGTGCCTGAGATGCATAACAAAAGCATTCCTGCAGTATAAGTACAAACTATTGTACCTAGGAGAGAAACATAGATAAGTTACTATCATAGTTTGTTCTTATTTAATAAAGAAATATGTGTTTCTTTATACTTCTTTATTTCTTTATATTTCTTTATTAAAGGATCATATTCATTATATTTCCTTTTTCATTAGCATTCATGATCAAAGTTAGGCCAATATATTGTTAGTTAAATTATTTAGGTTCTCAACCAGATCATTATTATTTGTTTTGCAGTCTGTTTTTTATACAAAGTGTCACAGTGCAATTTAGCAAACAACACAACATAATGAAATCAAATCCACTGTAATATTATTCCAGTTATGAAAAATTGACAATGATTTATTATAATAGAGAAGCAGAACTAGGGAAATAGCTGTATTCCATTAACTAGGTTTAAATTAACTAGAAGATTCATGGGCTTTGAGAATTCTTCCTAAATGCATATCTGAGGAATGAAAAAATCATAGTAAGGTAAAAGGCCCAGAACATGAAAGTTTGAACCCCAAAATTTTAGCCCAGGACCAGAAGGCATTTCTACACATGCTAGAGAGTTGTCCAATTGTCTGCAGCCCCGTTCCTCTCTCCTGCCCCACCCTCAGCTGTTTTAAGACATTTTTATGTTGTGATTGGAATGATTGCCTGCTCTTTTTTGTTTCTCCCTAAGTTTTGAATATGAGATACTCCATTTGTTCTTGTTTATTGTTGACTAATCCCTAATTCAACACCTGAATAAGTACTTAAGAAAGAAATCAATCTTTTTTAAAATGCCTGCAGTTGAGAAGCCAGTCCCAGAAGAAAAAGTACCAGTTGCTGTTCCTAAAAAAGAAGTGGCTCCCCCACCTAAAGGTACACCTTTTCTCCAGCTGTCGTTATGAAACAAATTCTGACTTGATTGCTGATATTCTGTCTTACATCTTGTCTCTTTCCTTTGTACATATTGGTTATATCAGGTTATATGCTCACTAGGTGTGATCTTGTGTCCTGTTCTTTCATCATTATTAAGTAACAGTCTTCTCAGATTCCTATACCAGTTAATAACTCAAAATTATACCTGTATCTTTAAAGTGCCTAAGAAAGCTGTTCCGGAAGAGAAGGTGCCTAAGGCTGTTCCAAAAAGAAAGGAGCCTTTACCACCTAAAGGTACATTTAATATTGTGGGGAAAGGAGATTAAAATCTTGTACTTATTTTTATCAGTTTGGCGTTAATGATATTGCCCTAGTTTTTGTTTCTGTCTGGACATTATTCTCCCAGGCCTTGGCTTTGGATGGTTGGGGCCCTCTTTGTTGGACGTCGGCTGTCAGTGGGATGGTTTGGGCTTTACTGGGTTCGCCGTTTTTGCTCTTCTTCCTTTTTGATGTCTTAGTCTGTTTTTGTTGCTTGTTTGTCTCCGTTATACTGTTTTTATATTGTTTTGGCACACTGTGACGCAGCATCTCAGATGATTCAATGTTGAAGTCCTAATCTAAGTATAAAGTATCTTATCAAACAGAGCAGTGCTAGTAGCCACCATGTTTAGCAACAATATACTAATTCATTTTCAGTTGCAAAAATAATTGCTCGGGCTGCTAGTCTTTGCGTTTTGAAAAGGGAAGAGCAATAATGGATTTGGAGCCTTTGGCAAGGATGACTGATGCCCCTTTCTTCCCTTCTGTTCCCCTCTGGGTTTATTTTCTTTGCCATTGTTGTTCTTTTGTCTTGTGTTGTCTTTGTGTTTTTTCTATTGTTCTTTGTTTTTAAATGTTTTAACAATTGTAAACTGCCCAGAGTCGCTGGGAGTCAGGCAGCATATAAATTTAATAAATTATTATTATTACAGACATTAGAATGCAAATTATTAATGAATTGTTTTTGAGAGTTTTAGTTGCAGCTTTATTTATCAGTGATTACATGTCTTCTTCATCTGTTCATTGAATGCTGTCTTTCTAATCTGTCATTTGTGTGTATCATTTTGAGATTTCTCAAATCTACTAATATCTTTAAAGTGTACGAATTGGAAGAGGACGTTCTTCCAGAAGAAAAAGTACCAGCTGGAATTCCCCCAAAAGACAAAGCTCTTCCAGCTAAAGGTACATCCATTTGTATACAAAGTTCTCAAGCAATCATCCCTTAAAGTGTTTTCTTGGGGTTTTTTCACCTTCCCCCTTCCCTTTTTGTCTAATACGTTTTATGTTTGTCTATATACTCAAAAAGAAACTAATATCTTTCATGTGCCTCCAGTGGCCAAGAGAGAAGGGCTAGAAAAGAAGAAACCTGTTCCTAAAGGAGAAGTACCACTCATCAAAGGTAGTATCCTCAAGCTGCAGCTGGAATAACAGTTTATGACTCTTTGTTTTCCTCTATTAATCTCTTTTAGAATCAAAGATTTAATGGAAGATGGACTCATTCATTGCCTTTTTAAAAAGTGTGTGCAATTTTATAGAATAATCAAATGAGAAAAAATTCAGTACTGAGAATCTAATGTCTTTCCACTGGGTGCTTCCATAGTCATGGGAGGCAACACCTGTAGCCAATGATGATCTTCAATATATTACTCTCAATTTACTTTGGAGAACTGAATGAAAATTATAAGAGATTTCTCAATACCATTTTAGGGAGAAAACATCTATCTTCTAAATGGTTAGTCTGAAGTTAAATGCATCTCTTCAATTAACTTACTTCTTGAGATTATCATCAGTCTCATAGCCATGCTGGCATGGGTTGATGAAGATTATAGTAGAACAGTTCTAGAAGACAACAGTTTGAGGAATACTGTCCTAAAAAATACATTTAGGCTTGCAGATTTACAGTATAATATTTTTATCTATCATTCCAGTCCATCTAAAACAGGTGTCAACATGAAAGAAATGGTTGACCTAAAACCAAAGCCACAATTTTTATCATTAATTTTTGCATGGAAGAAACCATATGAGGAATAATACAAGACCAGTGAAACATGTATATTGTTCTAACTGTTTGTTTGTATGTCATTTGCATTAACCTCTTATTTTTTAAAAAATACTAATATCTTTAAAGCACCTGAGATTCAAGAGAAGAAGATTCCTCAAAAAATAATTCCTACTGCATGGACTCCTAAAATACAGGAACTTCCAGCATCTAAAGGTATTTCAGCTCTTCATGAAAGTAATCCTAAAATAAATGAATTTCAAGCAAGCTATCATCACAGTTCATTATCATATATTTCTGAGTTTTGTGTATTATTGTCATTAATTGTTTATTTTGTCTGGTTTTCTGTTTTACATTTTAAAAAAAGAACTTCTTGCAGAAATTAATATCTTTAAAGGAACCTTGCAATATCAGAAAAAGAAATTCTCATCTAGGGAAGAGAATGCACTTATTGAAACTATTTAATTTAATTAGAACATTTTGAAAAATAATCTAACCTGAAAATGTTTCATGTTGCATACCCTAGCTAGATTGTAATGCAGTAGTTAATTTATTTTGGTCATTTGACCAGCACATGCTAAAAGGAGAAATTTAAATACCCTAGTTAGATAACCAGAGCCTTTGAGGTTTGGCTAAGAATTACCACTAACTCCATCACTGTTTTGTTATCAATGGCCTGATTTATCAGATCAGCTTTAAGCGTCATACAAGGAATCTATTGTTGTCTGATAGGATTAGCAGCCACATGAAATTTCATTATCTGTTATATTAAAGTTATTTAAAGTAGCTTTTATGGTACCTTTTATCCCATTATTGTCTTGTGTTTATCCAAGATGTGCTTTTTAAAATGTGCTTTTCAGGAAAAATTGAGAAAAATAATCTTTGAAAAAGATAGAGTTTATTTACTTTTTTCCAACATTCAACTGAAAAACTGATTGACTACAAATCAAAAACTTAAACTAGAATACTCAAATTATAATTTGATTAGTTCCATTGTCTTCAGACAAGTAGACTAAATATAGCTAAATCTTATGCACATTTCTTCAGAAGGAAATTGTGTTCAGTATGGCTTACTCTCAGGTATACAATGGAAAGCATCTTTACTATTCCTTTTTTTCTTAGCAATAGTTACCTTGTTTCCCATTTTTCATGTCTCTGGAGCAAACATGAGTTATAATTCTGCAGATCAATCAGTCAGTCCATCAGCTTATTATAGTCCTAGACCAGTACAAGCAATGTGTCCATGAGTGCTCTGTGAGTGCTTATAAATCTATCTTAAAAGATAGTAAATAAAATTTAAGATAAAGTTAAAATACATTTATAAAACAACCTGACTAGAATCTGTGAGTGAAGTCCAAAAAGAGCAATCTATGTCTAGGTTATAAAGTAGTATCGAAAATTATATAAAATGTGATAACATCTAAAATTACAAAAAGGTGATAGTATCTAAAGATTAAGTAAAATGTGATAATATGTAAAGTTACCCCCAAAAATGATAATATTTTAGATTACATAGAATACATCTGTCTAGTGGAAACTTGACCCTTCAAGGTCCGGCAAATCTTCCATGCAGCTGCACAAAACCTAGCCACCTGCACTGTAATAAAAGGCCGCTCATTTATGAGCAGCATCCAGGCACAGGGCAAGTCTGAATAAGCACATCTAACTTCTGACTGAGTATTTTTATACAGGAACAACTTATTTCATCTAAAAACTGACCTTCTTCAGAAATTATGAACAAATTAGAGCCTTAATATAGAATGCTAGATCTTCTGTTTGTTCACAGTCCTTTGTTGTCTTATTCTCCAAAAATGTTCAAAGTATGAGTTGTATATCTAAAGAAAACTAATATTTTTAAGTGGCAGAAGCCTATGAGGAAATCCTCCCAGAAGAAAAAGAAGAAAGAGTTCCAATTATCATTTCTAGGAAAGAAGAGATTCTGCCTTCCAAAGGTACATACTCTCTTCAAAGAATACCTAAAGCAACAATCACCAAACCATTGAAAATGTTCCATTATTTTATTTGTTCAGTTTGATGCTGCCATTTGCATTTTATGTTTTATAAATTCTTACAAGAATTAATTTTATTTAAAGTGTCTAAGGTATCCAGAAAAGGAATGGCAGAAGAGAAGATACCTGTTGCAAAAATTGAAAAACCAGAGACAATTTCTATATATAAAAAAGCAGAATCCACTGCTGAAATTAAAACAATACAACCTCAAATATCAGAAGAGAAGAAAACTGTTGCTAAACCTCCCAAACCAGAATCCGTCATTATACCTAAACCAGCAGAACCTCAGGTACCAGAACAGAAGATAACAGTTTCCACATCTAGAAAACAAGAACCTACTGAGCTGCTAGAAGTAGTAGAGACAGTGCCAGAAAAGAAGGTAGCCATTGATAAGCCTAGAAAAACCCAAATTGTAGAACTAGAAGCTCCGGAAGAAACAACTGAACCTCAGTTGTCAAAAAGGAAAATAGCAGTTACTAAACCTAAAAAAGCTGAGCCCCTTACAGTGCAGAAAATGGTAGAGCCTCAGGTGTCTCAACAGAAAATAACTATCACAAAACCTAGGAAACCAGAGCATATTGGGGTTCCTGAAATACTCAAGGTTGAAGCGGAAGAACAGAAGGAAACCAAACCAGAACATGCAGTGATACCTGAAACTATAGAATGTATACCAGGAAAAAAGGTACTAATTACTAAACCTAAAAAACCAGAGAGGATTACAGTAGAGAAAACTGTGGAATCTAAACAGAAGTTTGTGGCTGCCAGAGTGAGAAAACCAGAATCCGCAGTGGTACCAGAAGCAATAGAGTTCGAGGAAGAGGAGGAGGAAGAGGAAGAAGAAGAAGAAGAAGAAGAAGAAGAAGAAGAAGAAGAAGAAGAAGAAGAAGAAGAAGAAGAAGAAGAAGAAGAAGAAGAAGAAGAAGAAATTACTGTTGTTAAACCCCACAAACCAGAACATATAGTGATACATGAAAGAGTCGAACCTCAAGTACCTGAAAAGAAAAAAACTATTGTTAAACCTAAAAAACCAGTTACAATGCCTAAAACAGTAAAAGTGGAAGAAGAAAAAACAGTAACTGCCAAACTCAGAAAACCTGAACCTATTGCAGTACTTGAAACAGTAGAGCAGCAAAAAAGGGAAGAAGAGAAGATAGCTGTTGCTAAACTCCCCAAACCTGAACATATGGTTATACATGAAACAGTAGATCACCAAGAGCCAAAAAAGAAGATAGCCATTGCTAAAGCTAAGCCACCTGAGCCTATTATCATCCCCCAAAAAGTGGAGCCTCAAGTGCCAAAACAAAAGATAACTACGACCAAACCTAGAAGACCAGAATCCTTTGTGCTGACTGAGGCAGTAGAATTTGAAGCTGTAGAAGGAAAGATAGCTCTTGCACAGCTTCAGGAACTAGAATATGTGCCACTTGAACCAGTAGAACCTCCCAAGCCTGAAAAAAAGAAAGAGATCTTGAAATCTAAGAAAACTATAATGGAACCTAAAAAAGTAGGGGGAAAAATTGAAGGAGAAAAATTAGCTGTCGCCAAACCCAGGAAACCAAAACCTATTGTGGTACCTGATTCATTAGTGGCTGAGGTGGAAGAACAGGAGGCAGCCATTTCTGAACCAAAAAAACCTGAACATTTTGTGATGTTTGAAAGAGAACTTCTGGTACCTGAAGGGAAGAAAGGTATAGCTAAATCTAAAACAACTGTTACAATGTCTAAAACAATAGTAGAGGAAGAAAAGATTGCTATTTCCAAACCCAGGAAACCAGAAGTCTTTACAGTGCCAGAAATAATGCAATTAGAAGGAGAAGGAGAAGGAGAAGGAGAAGGAGAAGGAGAAGGAGAAGGAGAAGGAGAAGGAGAAGGAGAAGGAGAAGGATTGTTTGAAACAGTAATGCCTCAAAAATCAGAAGAAAAGGTGATTGTTGCTAAAGCTGAAAAAAGAGAACTTGAAACCATAGAACCTTCACCAATAAAAGGTAGATGTTATCTTCAAAAACAAAATACACTCTTATCTTAATAAGTGTTTGTCTAGTTTTGTATGGAAGGAATGTCTCCTTTAAAATATGTTTTTATATTTGTACAAATTCCTTGTCTTATAATATGGAACTGTGAATATGTGAAAGTCATGTCAAATTTAGTGTCAAATCTTGTTGCCTTTTGTTGTCTTGTTGATAATTATTGGTGTGATATCTTTTTCCATTTATGTAATTAACACCATCTAATATCTTTTAAATATCTGATATATATATAGGAAACGTGTCCTAGAAAAGTAAGTAATTTAGTTTTTTAAATAGAAAATAAAAGGGAAAGATGGTTTTAGTAATATAATCTAATGTAAAACATAAGACCTGATATTAAGAAGAAAGAAAAAAATCTACCATTTACACAAAAATAAACTTCCGGGCTGAGGAGCAGTAGAAATAATCTTGCAAAATGGATATCTCAGCTATTTTGAAATATTTCATATTTTCAGTTGAGTCCAGTCAACCATGTCGCTCAACCAATAGAGAAACATCCAAAGTCTCAACTGAAAGCATATTTGCTTATGTAAATGGATGGCCTAGGATGAATACGCTGGAGTTGGAAACTCTTATCCCAATTCCTTAGTTGTTCCAAGGAGTTATCCTATTTGTCACATGACCATGCAGTGCTTGTTCATAGCTCAAGATGAAGGAATGACTTGTTCATCATAATGGGAAAGGTCCTGAATGTCTTTCCATGTGCTTTTACTACCAGTATTCTTGACATTGTTCTTTGTGTCATTCCTTGTTGGTTGGAACAAATATTGTGTTATCTTGTTTAATTTCTTTATACTGTGTTAAAACTATTTGGAATTCTTTAAACTAAAACATACTAATATCTTTAAAGTTCCTGAGATGCCAAAGAAGGTTGTGCCAGAAGAGAAAGTAATTGTTGCTGTGCCTAAAAAACCAGAGCCGCCACCTCCTGCTAAAGGTACATCTCAGTCCTAATGTCATTTTGAGAAAAATGTGCCGTGTTTCCCCCTTGCTCTTGAAAATTCAGTGCTTCTTTTATACTTCTATCATTTTACTTTTTAATCTGAAATCTTGGAGTAAGTATGAAAACAATGCTAAGAGTTATGAATGCCTAAGTCTTATTTCTCATTCCTTTTCATCTACATTTTAACATACTGAAATGTAACAGAAAACAATACTATTTCTTTAAAGTGCCTGAAGTGCCCAAGAAAGCAGTCCCAGAAGAGAAGATACCAGCTGCTGTTCCAGAAGCACCTCCAGCCAAAGGTACATCTTATTAAAGTTTACACAGATGGAGGATCAGAATTAGAGTATCTATTTGTTTTAACAATGTGCATTGCTACTTTTTATTTTATAAATGATTGTTTCTGTGCCCTATTATTGGCATATAAAAACAACGTTCTTCCTCTTCACCTGTCTCTCGAAACCAATGATATCTGAGCTAATAGTGTTTGCTTGTTCAGGATTTATAGCACTGCTTGAACATAATTTTTTCTAAGGATGTGCACAATAAATAAATTAAGCTTATGTATGAGTGAATGTTGCTCACAGGAAAAGAGACTAGCGTAATTAAGGCTGCAATCCTGTAGATACTTAGCTAGGAGGAAGAAGCTCCACTGAAGTCAGTGGGATTTACTTTTGAATAGGTATTTATAAGATTACATTATATAATTGTATGCATAATAATATAAAGGCTGGAGAAATGTCATGTTATTACACTGCCTGACAATGGAATAAGATGACGTTCAGCCTCAGTTGATTCACCCTAGGGAGAATCTGATTGATTGTATTTTAAGATTCCTTGTTGAGATTCTTGTTGAGACTGAGGTTCCATATTATAAATAAATAAATAAAGTGATGCATCACAGTTGAGATAGCTCTCTCCCCCTATGAACAAATAGGAAGAAGTGTTTAAAGTATATGTTAGATAACACGTCATACAGTGCCTATGCTTATTTTATTAGACCTGCATCCTCCTGTGTTCAATGAGAGCTTAAACTAAGTGAGCAAAGGCTGAAGCCTTAATCATGGCAATGCCATGGTGGAGTGACTTCATAATATGTATGTTTAGTACTGAAATCATCATTTGATTATATTGTATATTATCCTTTCACTTTCATTTCTAAAACATTCTTTGCAAATCCCATGTGTGGGGGCTTTCTCCTGCTCTGCAGCTCCCACAAACTATCAAGATTTACTCTGTGAGCTTTGGAAACCTTCTGGGAGGCTATGGAGTGGAGTGGGAATCACCTCCTTCCCATTCTGTCAGTGGAAACTGCTTCTGTTAGTGAAAGCATACCGTTAGCTCTAGCCCTGTGTGTATACCACAATTTATGCTTCAAAGAGTAATAACAACCCATGCCTTTCCTTTAATAGTGCCTGAAGTACCCAAGAAACCCATTCCAGAAGAAAAACTTGTGCCTAAAAAACCAGAGGCCCCACCTGCTAAAGGTACATACAGTTTGTAAACCCAGCAAACACACTTACTATGGATCTCCCATTACTGTGCACTTTACTATTTCCCCTTAATTTCTGTTGTATCTGTTAATCATGCTATATGTACCTTGTGTGTTGTAACTACATTTTATTAAAACTAGGCATGACTGATGATGGATTGTGCACTACTGATCATTTTTAGTGACAGGGTTTAGTATATGATAGCTTTTTAAATGTTTGGGATGCATAATATTGACTTCAGCTAATATTTTCAAGTTCCCAAGGTACTAAAGAAACCTGTTCCAAAAGAAAAGGTTCCGGTTGCTGAGCCAGAAGCTCCACCTCCTGAAGGTATGTGTAATTATTAAGAAAAGATAACAAGTAATACTACACATTTTAAAGCAAAATCATTTAGGTTATTATATTGTATGTAGATTATATGGAAACAGGTTTGTCTAAAAAACCAGGAACATGAGTAATGGGCAGGTGGCTTGATTTCAGTTACTTTTTGGCACCTGCATTCTTCTAGTCATTTCCAAAGTACTTGTACTAAAAGTATATTCATATTTTGAAGTGCCTGAAGTGCCAAAGAAAGTTGTCCCTGAAAAGAAAGTACCAGCTAAGGTGCCTAAGAAACCAGAGGCTCCACCCACCAAAGGTACGACTTGTTAATAACTGTTAGTAATAATTAATGTTTGATGCTATTTTCTTGAGGGAGAATGGGCAGGCTTGGGTGTCACTGTGTGTGTGTTTATAGGAGTCCATTACAAGCCATGATGGCATCATCTTTGTCATAGCATCATGGTGCAAATGACGGAAATTATGCAATTTGCTTTATCATGACACGATATATAGAGTCTGTCACTCAGGTCGTTTGCACAATGTCCCATGTCTTCCCTTGCCCTATTCAGTAGACACCCAAATTCTATTTTGTACCACCGGTCTGTAAAGGAAAAAAAAAAAGCTTCACTTCTGTGAATTACATCACTCTCATCCTGGTTCTCTCCCAAGAGAACCCTATCTATGAACCCTCCTTATCTATGAACCCTCCCTATCTGTGAAAGTTTCTATTTAATTCCTGTATGATTAACATCTCCTCCAGATCTTTAAAATTCAAAGTATTAAATGCCTTCTTCTATTTAAAGTTCCTGAGGTTCCTGAGATTCCTGAGGAAGTGGTCCCCGAAGAGGAGGTGGTCTCCGAAGAGGAAGTGGTCCCTGAAGAGGAAGTAGTCCCCGAAGAGGAAGTCTATGTTCCTGAGGTCAAAAAGCCCGTGCCACCTCCTGCCAAAGGTACAGATCTTCCCATCTTTTTTATTTTCTTGGGGCCCAGAAGTATTATTCTAAATAAAAGTGATACCAAAGGTCCGTGCAGTATTTTGCTGCATGAATTAAATTACATTAAAAGACTCTTTAAGAAAAATGAAGTCAGAGATGGCATGGAGCCTGGCGAGTACAATAAAATGCGGTTTGTGGGCCCCACTTGAGTTAGGATTTGTGAAGTCATGCCACTCAGCTGGCATGGTGTTTTGTTCTGGTGGGATTTGGTTCCGTCTGCAGTGCGGTCCCCTTTTAAAGTTTGGTTTTTTTACTGTTTTCCACCCTTTGTAAGCGGCCCAGAGTGTTTGATGTATAGACAGCCTTAGAAATTGATTGAATAAATAGTAAATTCTGTGTTCCTTTAAAAAACAAATGTAACATTCATGACATTTCTTTCTACATGACTTCGTATGCGTGAATAAAATAGCCTCTTCTGCCTTACTGCAAATACTAGTATAAGATGACTACACATACAGTACTGGAAATTACATTGTGTATAATTGACTTATTGTATTTACATATACAGTGCATTTGGAAAGTATTCAGACCCCCTTCACTTTTTTCAATTTTGTTATGTTGCAGCCTGATACTACAATCGTTCAAATTCATTTTTTTTCCTCATTAATCTATACTCAGTACCCCATAATGACAAAGTGAAAACAATTTTAGAAACGTTGCAAATGTATGAAAAAGGAAAAACTGAAATATCATGTTGGCATAAGTATTCAGACCCTTTGCAACAATACTTGAAATTTAGCTCAGGTGCCTCCCATTTCTCTTGATAGTTGCTGAGCTGTTTCTTTGATTGGAGTCCACCTGTGGTAAATTAAATTGATTGGACATGATTTGGAAAGCCACACACCTGTCTATAGAAGGCCTCACAGCTGACAATGCATACTGTACCAGAGCAAAAGCCATGAGGTCAAAGGAACTGCTTGCAGAGCTCAGAGACAGGATTATTGCAAGGCACAGATCTGGGGAAAGCCACAAACAAATTTCTGCTGCACTGAAGGTTCCCAAGAGCACAGTGGCCTCCAAAATTCTCAGATGGAAGAAGTTTGGCACAACCAGGACTCTTCCAAGAGCTGGTCACCC
The DNA here is from genome assembly GCF_059951505.1 of Python bivittatus. NCBI lineage: Eukaryota > Metazoa > Chordata > Lepidosauria > Squamata > Pythonidae > Python > Python bivittatus. Next base: position 18,835,318 of record NW_028277040.1, read on the forward strand.
GGCCAAACTGAGCAATTGGGGGAGAAGAGTCTCAGTAAGAGAGGTGGCCAAGAACCCGATGGTCACTCTGACTGAGCTCCAGAGATCCTGTGTGGAGATGGGACAAAGTTCCAGAAGGACAACCATCACTGCAGCCCTCTACCATCTGGGCATAATGGCAGAGTGGCTAGATGGAAGCCCCTCCTCAGTGCAAAATGCATGAAACCCTGCTTGGAGTTTGCAAAAAAGCACCTGAAAGACTCTCAGACTGTGAGGAACAAGATTCTCTGGTCTGATGAAACCAAGATTGAACTGTTTGGCCTCAATTCTAAACATGATGTCTGGAGGAAACCAGGCACCGCCCATCACCTGCCCAATACCATCCCAACAGTGAAGCATGGTTGTGGCAGCATCATGCTGTGGGAGTGTTTTTCAGCAGCAGGGACTGGGAGACTGGTCAGGGTTGAGGGAAAGCTGAATGGAGCAAAATATAGAGATATCCTCAATGAAAACCTGTTCCACAGCACTCAGGACCTCAGACTGGCCGAAGGTTCACCTTCCAACATGACAAAGATCGTGAGCACACAGCCAAGACAACACAGGAATGGCTTGGGGACAACTCTATGAATGTCCTAGACTGGCCCAGCCAGAGCCCTGACTTAAACCCTACTGAACACCTCTAGAGAGACCTGAAAATGGCTGTCCACCGACGGTCCCCATCCGACCTGATTGAGCTTGAGAGGATTTGCAAAGAAGAATGGCAGAAAATCCCCCAATCCAGGGGCGCAAAGCTTGTGTCATTCCGAAAAAGACTCAAGGCTGTAATTGCTGCCAAAGGTGCTTCAACAAAGTATTGAGTAAAGGGTCTGAATACTTAAGTACATGTGATATTTCAGTTTTTTCTTTTTAATAAATTTACAGACATTTCTAAAATTCTGTTTTCACTTTGTCATTATGGGGTACTGAGTGTAGATTAATGAGAAAAAAATGAATTTGAACGATTGTAGTGTCAGGCTGCAACATAAAAAAATTGAAAAAAATGAAGGGGATCTGAATACTTTCAGAATGCACTGTATTAGTTTTCCCTTTTCTAATGTCCTTCCACATTTAAATAATGGAGATACTTCTTTTCAAAGCTGAGAATAAAACCTATGTAATATCTTTGAAGTTCCAGAGGTGCCAAAGAAAATCATCCCAGAAGAAAAAGTTCCTGTGAAGAAGCCGAAACCCCCCACCCCCAAAGGTACATGTTAGCAAATATACACCTTGCTCATTCAGGGATTACATTACTAATTGAATGTCATCACTTCCCGAGATTTCCTGTTATTTTTTCCCCGCCACAATCAGAATGTTCAGGGGCACTTCAGTTCTTGTTCTGAGGATGAGTTATCAGGAATTCCGCATCATTTCATCCTTTTGTCTAAGACATGTTTTTGTTTTACAACATGTTTTTCTTGAGGTTGTGTTTCTCTCTTCTACATTAATTAATTCTGTCCATTGCATTTCAAAGTGCCAGAGGTTCCCAAGAAAGTTGTGCCAGAAAAGAAACCAGTTGAACCAGAAGCTCCCCCCACTAAAGGTATGAGTTATTTTAAAGAAATAATTACCAATTATTGGTAATTGGTATTATATATTTTAAAGCAAAATCATTCAGGTTATTATATTGTATGTAGATTATATGGAAACAGGTTTGTCTAAAAAACCAGGAACATGAGTAATGGGCAGGTGGCTTGATTTCAGTTACTTTTTGGCACCTGCATTCTTCTAGTCATTTCCAAAGTACTTGTACTAAAAGTATATTCATATTTTGAAGTGCCTGAAGTGCCAAAGAAAGTTGTCCCTGAAAAGAAAGTACCAGCTAAGTTGCCTAAGAAACCAGAGGCTCCACCCACCAAAGGTACGACTTGTTAATAACTGTTAGTAATAATTAATGTTTGATGCTATTTTCTTGAGGGAGAATGGGCAGGCTTGGGTGTCACTGTGTGTGTGTTTATAGGAGTCCATTACAAGCCATGACGGCATCATCTTTGTCATAGCATCATGGTGCAAATGACGGAAATTATGCAATTTGCTTTATCATGACACGATATATAGAGTCTGTCACTCAGGTCGTTTGCACAATGTCCCATGTCTTCCCTTGCCCTATTCAGTAGACACCCAAATTCTATTTTGTACCACCGGTCTGTAAAGGAAAAAAAAAAGCTTCACTTCTGTGAATTACATCACTCTCATCCTGGTTCTCTCCCAAGAGAACCCTATCTATGAACCCTCCTTATCTATGAACCCTCCCTATCTGTGAAAGTTTCTATTTAATTCCTGTATGATTAACATCTCCTCCAGATCTTTAAAATTCAAAGTATTAAATGCCTTCTTCTATTTAAAGTTCCTGAGGTTCCTGAGATTCCTGAGGTTCCTGAGGAAGTGGTCCCCGAAGAGGAGGTGGTCTCCGAAGAGGAAGTGGTCCCTGAAGAGGAAGTAGTCCCCGAAGAGGAAGTCTATGTTCCTGAGGTCAAAAAGCCCATGCCACCTCCTGCCAAAGGTACAGATCTTCCCATCTTTTTTATTTTCTTGGGGCCCAGAAGTATTATTCTAAATAAAAGTGATACCAAAGGTCCGTGCAGTATTTTGCTGCATGAACTAAATTACATTAAAAGACTCTTTAAGAAAAATGAAGTCAGAGATGGCATGGAGCCTGGCGAGTACAATAAAATGCGGTTTGTGGGCCCCACTTGAGCTAGGATTTGTGAAGTCATGCCACTCAGCTGGCATGGTGTTTTGTTCTGGTGGGATTTGGTTCCGTCTGCAGTGCGGTCCCCTTTTAAAGTTTGGTTTTTTTACTGTTTTCCACCCTTTGTAAGCGGCCCAGAGTGTTTGATGTATAGACAGCCTTAGAAATTGACTGAATAAATAGTAAATTCTGTGTTCCTTTAAAAAACAAATGTAACATTCATGACATTTCTTTCTACATGACTTCGTATGCGTGAATAAAATAGCCTCTTCTGCCTTACTGCAAATACTAGTATAAGATGACTACACATACAGTACTGGAAATTACATTGTGTATAATTGACTTATTGTATTTACACATATATTTTCCCTTTTCTAATGTCCTTGCACATTTAAATAAGAGAGATACTTCTTTTCAAAGCTGAGAATAAAACCTATGTAATATCTTTGAAGTTCCAGAGGTGCCAAAGAAAATCATCCCAGAAGAAAAAGTTCCCGTGAAGAAGCCGAAACCCCCCACCCCCAAAGGTACATGTTAGCAAATATACGCCTTGCTCATTCAGGGATTATATTACTAATTGAATGTCATCACTTCCCGAGATTTCCTGTTATTTTTTCCCCGCCACAATCAGAATGTTCAGGGGCACTTCAGTTCTTGTTCTGAGGATGAGTTATCAGGAATTCCGCATCATTTCATCCTTTTGTCTAAGACATGTTTTTGTTTTACAACACGTTTTTCTTGAGGTTGTGTTTCTCTCTTCTACATTAATTAATTCTGTCCATTGCGCTTCAAAGTGCCAGAGGTTCCCAAGAAAGTTGTGCCAGAAAAGAAACCAGTTGAACCAGAAGCTCCCCCCGCTAAAGGTATGAGTTATTTTAAAGAAATAATTACCAATTATTGGTAATTGGTATTATATATTTTAAAGCAAAATCATTCAGGTTATTATATTGTATGTAGATTATATGGAAACAGGTTTGTCTAAAAAACCAGGAACATGAGTAATGGGCAGGTGGCTTGATTTCAGTTACTTTTTGGCACCTGCATTCTTCTAGTCATTTCCAAAGTACTTGTACTAAAAGTATATTCATATTTTGAAGTGCCTGAAGTGCCAAAGAAAGTTGTCCCTGAAAAGAAAGTACCAGCTAAGGTGCCTAAGAAAACAGAGGCTCCACCCACCAAAGGTACGACTTGTTAATAACTGTTAGTAATAATTAATGTTTGATGCTATTTTCTTGAGGGAGAATGGGCAGGCTTGGGTGTCACTGTGTGTGTGTTTATAGGAGTCCATTACAAGCCATGATGGCATCATCTTTGTCATAGCATCATGATGCAAATGACAGAAATTATGTAATGATGTCACCATGTCCTTTCTTGATTGATCCAGCAGATATATGTATTTCTTTGTGTTTTGTACTGTTGATCTATAAAGAAAAAAGAAAAGCTGCACTTTTGTCAATTATGTCACTCTCATCCTGGTTCTCTCCTGAGAGTCCATAAACGTTTCTGTTTAATTTTTACATGATTAACATCTCCTCCAGACCTTTAAAATTCAAAGTATTAAATGCCTTCTTCTCTTTAAAGTTCCTGAGGTTCCTGAGATTCCTGAGGTTCCTGAGGAAGTGGTCCCCGAAGAGGAGGTGGTCTCTGAAGAGGAAGTGGTCCCCGAAGAGGAAGTCTATGTTCCTGAGGTCAAAAAGCCCGTGCCACCTCCTGCCAAAGGTACAAATTGGGACTTGTACTATCATACAGGAAAGGCTGACCAGGAATTTTTGACCAAAGGGCATATTTAGAAATTTGAAATCCTATTTGGAGTGCTCCCCTAGAATGGCTTCCATGGACCAGAGGACTGGCTGATGCAAACTCTGGATATCAGAAGGCAAAGAGAGTTCTAAGCATGCATTACTAAAAGATAAAGTGAAGAAGTTGCCCCCTCTTTCTCCCTCATTCTCTTCCCCCCACCCCCAAAAAGTTTTTTCAAATCCCAATATACACCTTCCTTTAAGAAAAAAAAATTGTACAGCTGGGCACGCTGTTCAGACAAAGCCCTGAGCCGAAGCCATTCCTCTTCCAGCATGTTTGTTTTCTAGAAATATATGGACAACCTCCGTAGGGTCCAGAAGAATTTCTCTAAATAAAAATGATGCTAGAGGTTCATGTTTTGTTTTACAGCTTTCCCTGTTAATTTTGCTTCCGTAAGTTTTTTGCAGATTTAAGTAATTGACTCAACTGTAAAAAATATACTATCTTTAAAGTTCCAGAAGTGCCCAAGAAAGTCATCCCAGAAGAAAAAGTTCCCGTGAAAAAGCCAGAACCTCCACCCCCCAAAGGTATACGTTAGTATATTAGACAAAAAAAAAAGCGACTTGAGCATTTAGTGATTTTGTTTGTATTCAGAACAAAACATTCAAAAATTAATACTAACTACTATATTTTAAAGTGCCAAAAGTTCGCAAGGAAGTTGTTCCAGAAGAGAGACCTGCTGAACCAGAGGCTCCGCCTACTAAAGGTACTTGCCACCATTATTCTAAACACTTGGCACTGATTCTTTCCTCTTCCAGTGAATGTGAGCAACAGTTGTATAATCTGGCAGTAGTAGCTAAGATCTGTAGAAAGAGAAAATACATGGACTTTATGAAAATTCAGATGAATATGTAATAGGGGAACATCTTCATTCTTTTTTCATGTGAGCATCAGGCCTTCATAGAACAGAAAGACTAAGAAATGAGGTGTCGGTTGAACCCACTGGTAAACTTCATGGCTCTAGCTGTATATACTGGAAAGAAAATATGAAAGGATGGATACAAGTGGGAAAGGCGAAATATAAGAACAGAGAGAAATAGAAGGATTTGTATTGCTTGTGCCGGAAGAGTACAAGAGAAATTGATATTTGTATGTCTTCAACAGTGTTACTGTTTTTGTCTTTGGTGTCCATTGTTTCATTGTTCCAAATCTTTTATATCTTTGATACTGCAAATTCAAAGCCAATCTTTATCTTTTAAGTGCCTGAAATGCCCAAGAAAATTCTCCCAGAAGAAAAAGTCCCTAAGAAACCAGAACCTTCTGCTAAAGGTATCTGTCAGGACTGAATTAAATACAGAGTCAAAGCTTTGGATATGATTCTGCTTGTAAAACTCAGTGTAAAAACTTGAATTTCTGTACTCCAATGTTTAAATAACAAATAGCATTTAATTTATTATGTTTTACTGAGTTGTGGCACTGTTATGTTTAGATGGAATGATCCAGCCCCAACTACTGTAAGCACGGTTAAGGTTGCAATTTTATTCATATTTCCTTGAGAGTACGTCCACTTTTTCAAGAAATATGCATAAAGTTGCTCCATATGTCCCACTGGTTTAAATGGAACAGTTAGGCATCGAATGAATAGGCTTTTTAAAAAAAAAATGCTTATCTTTGGAAAAATGTTTCCAGTTGTGTGGAAGGATATTTTAAATATTTAAATACAAGTTTGGCGGCCTTTTGTTTACTTTAATAAAATGCCATGTAAATAATTCTGGCTTGAGGCCTGTGGCCTGAATAGAACTCTTAGGCAGTATTTTTGCCCTGCTAAGGAACATACCCAAACTTCACAAGTCATAAGTTGTACAAAATCATGATGTATTCCCACAAATGACTATATAGTTTGGAGTTATCTGTGATCTTAAACATTGTGACTTGTTTAAAATTGTGGCTCAGAGCTATGTACGTAAAGACCGCCTAAACATATGAAGTGCAACTGCATTATAAATATATAAAAGCAAAGAAAGACTATGGTATTTGGGATACATAGTCAAAACAATAGGCTGATGTATACTTTGAACAATATGACATATATAATGTTTTATATCTTCATGTTATATGTTTCATTGTTGCCTGGTGCTTCATATACTGCACTGGAATTAATAATAGTTTTAAAAAATCCAAACAAATATTCTTAGAGTGTCTGAGATACTCAAGTAAGTAGTAACTAAAGAGAACGTTCCTATGCTCAAAAACAAAGATGCTGGTTTGTAAAGAGTAATATCTTGCCTTGTAATATCTTCTTATAATAATTAAGAAAAAAAATATTTTTCATCTTCTCTGTTGATTAATCTTTGGGTATACTTTTCAGAATATGTTTCTTTTGTGTGCTCAGTGTGACTTCTTATACGTAGATAGTAATTTTGATCTTTATACCTCAACTGGGAATCCAGATAAATCATCATTGCTGTTTTGATAGATCACTTTGAGCGTAGAAGCATGTAGAAGTTATTTATATCATTACTTCAAGTTTTGGCATTTTCATTTGTGATATGTTTCATTGGTCTTTCTGAATGAGTAGTAAAAATTAATTAATTAATATCTTTCAAGTGCCTGAAGTGCCCAAAAAGGTGATTGTGGAAGAAGAAGAGCCAATTCCTGTGCTTAAAAAGCCGGTACTTAAAAAACCAGAACCTCCACCTGTTAAAGGTACATCTCACCATTAATGAAGCTATAAATAATTGTTTATGAGTTGGGCAGCTAACTACTTCTTGTCCTGTTGATGCCTTGTGGCTGAAGATTCATTTGTAAATAGTGCCGTTGGCATAGTCCAATGAGTTATAATGCTTAGTTGTGTGCATCTTCATCAGAAGTGTTCTCTGTATTCCTTAACACGGGATGCACAATGGCTGATTTTGTTATGCTTTTTTATTGTGTTTCATTGTTTTTGTGCCTCCTCTTACACTTACTCTTACTCTTACTCTTACTCTTACTTTGCATCATCATATCAGCTAAATATCTTTAACAATTCTTAAAGAAGGCTAACATCTCTTAACATTCCAAAATGTGTCAGAAATGTTTGCCGATAAAAAAGTAATTCTTGTTTTATCTAAAGAACCAGAGCATATTGCAGTGATAGAAGAGCCAGAACCAGTGGCTGTGACTGAAGAACCAGAAGCTATTATTCAGGTGGAAGAAACTAAAGTCACTGTTAGGGTTGAAGAACCTAAACCTGCTATTGTGACTAAGAAACCAGCTGTGCCTAAGAAACCAGCTGTGCTTAAGAAACCTGAACCTCCACCAGTTAAAGAGGCTTTGCCTTATGAAGAAGAACGAGAAATCCAGACAGTTATTGGATACAAAGAAGAGAAATTTGTGGCTATTCACCAAGATTTAGAACCCATTGCTGCATTAGAAGAACCTGAGCAAGCTGCTGTGTTTGAAGTAACAGAGCCTGAAGAATACATTTTGGAAGAACGAGAGGTCATTATTTTGCCTGAAGAACCTGAACCTGTTGCTGAACCTGAAGAACCAGCTGTTGTGCCAGTTGCGGCACCTAAGAAACCAGAACCAGCTGTTCCTAAAAAGCCAGTTGTGGCAGTGCCCAAAAAGCCCAAAGTTACTCCCGTGCCTAAAAAACCTGAACCTGTAGAACTGCCTAAGAAACCAGTATTCAAGATTAAAAAACCAGAACGTCCAGAGCATCCACCAGAAATCTTGGAACATAAAGAAGAAAAAGAAATACAAACATTCATTGCACACAGAGAAGAGAAACATGTGGCTGTGTACAAAGATGAGGTTAAGGTTATTACTGCACTTGAAGAACCTGAACGGACTTCAGTTTTTGAATTAGCAGAGCCTGAAGAATATGTTCTTGAAGAACCAGAGGCCATTGTTTCACCTGAAGAACCTGAACCTGCTTTTGTTCCTGAAGAACCCGAAGTCACTGCCATTCCTGAAGAATTTGAAGTTGCTCCTGTTCCTGAAGAACTCGAAGTTGCTCCTGTTCCTGAAGAACTCGAAGTTGCTCCTGTTCCTGAAGAACCTCCTGCAGTACCTAAAAAACCCATTGAGGTTCCTAAAAAAGTCATTCCTCCTCCTGAAAAACCTGCCCCAGCCATTATACCGAAAAAGCCAAAGCCAGTTGCTGTGCCCAAAAAACCAGAACCAGCTGTGCCCAAAAAACCAGAACCCGTGGCATTGTTCAAGAAGCCTAAGCTTACTCCTGTGCCTAAAAAAGTAGAACCATCTAAGAAACCAGAACCTGAATTTAAAAAACCAGAACTTCCACCAGAAACCTTGGATTATGAAGAAGAACGAGAGGTACAAACGTTCATTGGATATAAAGAACGGAAATATGTGCCTGTTCACCAAGACGTAGAGGCCATCACTGCATTTGAAGAACCTGAAAGTGTTTCAGCTTTTGAAGTAACGGAACCTGAACTATATATCCTTGAAGTACCAGAGGAAGTTGAGGAGCCTGAACCTGTTGTTGTCCCTGAAGAACCTGAAATCACTATAGTTCCTGAAGAACCTGAACGCCTGCCAGTTAAAGGTACACAGTGTAATGTTTTGTACAGCAAAAAGAGAATGTCTCTTCTATAAATCAGAATTTTGACAATTATTGTGAAAGCATTCTGTTCAGAAAAACAAAAAACAATTTTAGGTCAAGTTACTGTAGATTGTATGCAAATATTTGTTCTGCATGTCTGCCAAAATGGGGATAAATGGAAAAAGCAAACAAACAATAAGGCAAAAGTATTATTTTGATTCTGGAAAAGAATTTGCATATATTTGCAAAAATAGAAAGTATGTTAAAGTATTAGTAAATCAGACACATTAAATCTATGTATGTTATTAGTACAATGCAAAGGGTTTCAAATTTGAACCTTTTTGAACTTGAAACTCTCTATAGTGTAGGTGAAATAGTTGTTCAGTGTTTTAAGAGGCTGCTTTGATCATTTTAAACTTGTACCAGATCCATTTTGAGCTTGGAATAACAACCCATTTAGAATGGAAAGCACTTTTTTCCCCCATTTGTTTTGAGTTTGAAATGGATTATTTTGAATTCAAAATATATGTATAGAATGATTGTATGTATAGAAGTAGATTCATGTAAAATTATGCATTTGCAGTTGGATGAGCTAGTATATAAGCCTGTACAGTATATAGCTACTCAGAAGTAAATTCAGTCAAACTCACTCTCAGGTAAGGCATGTTTAGGAATACAGCCTTAATGTCTGTTATGCCTGTGGATTTATGCTTCTCTTTTCTTAACAAATTGACTAATATCTTTAAAGTGCCCGAATTACCCACGAAAAAAGTTCCAGAAAAGAAAGTACCAGCTAAAAAACTCAAGCCACCACCAGCTAAAGGTACATGTCAATGATAAATGTACCTAAACAAGATAATTCTTCTATTTTAATATTTCTTAAAAACTTCTCTTCTGTAGTATCTCTTCTGAAATCTTAGAATTCATCTTATGCATGTGTGTATGTGTGTAATGTTTACATATATGTCTGTATCATCAGTCGTGTTTTTGAGAAGTCTTTATCTGTTCTTCATATTTGGTCTTGTTTATGTTTATATTTTCAAAGTAAAAAGAAACCTATTATCTTGAAAGTACCTCAAGAGTCCGCCAAAAGAACAGAGAAGAAATTGCAGTTTTTCACTTTAAAAACTCAGAATCTCTTTGTCATCCCCTGAGAAGTTACCTTCACTATGTTATAACTGTATTTTCTTTGTGTTAGTTCTGTTGTTGGATTTATAAATTGCATTCATGTCCATTATTTGCATGATGGACATAAGTCAGAGTGGGGGAGAGATTATGGTGGAATCCATTTTCATGTGAGCGGATGTCTCTACTCATGAAGTAGAGCTTTCAGCTCCTGTCCTCCATTCAAAAGCCTCTGCATGCCCGCAAAATAAGCCCTTTCAGGGCAAAACAAATATTACATTTATATCCCACTGTAATCTACCTAAGGACTCTCAGTGGTTAAAAATGTTAAAAAGTAGTCATAATTTAAACTATTCATGATGTTTTACATACCCCAGTATAATAATCCACAAAAGTAAAACATACTAAAATCTTTTGAAGTGCCCAAGAAGGCAGTGCCAGAAGAAAAAGTGCCTGTCGCTGTGCCTAAAGAACTAGAACGTCCACCAGCCAAAGGTATACGTCCTCATCGATGCCATGTGCCTATATATATATGTGCGTTGTGTGTATAGATTGTGTATTTGTGTTGTTCTTTATAAAATATTTGGTTAGAGAAAGTCATAGGTTTTGCACTGATTCATATTCAAAGGCAAAAGGGTGCTTCAAAGCATAGGTGGGGGGGGGCTCATAGAGACCCTCTCTAGAACTCCTTAAAGCAACCGCATCTTTTCCTGGGATGATGAGGCTGCAGCCGATCCCCACTTGTCTTCGGAGTGGCGGGCAGCTGCTCCAAGCAGGCTCCTGTGTGCTCCAAGGTCCAGAGCACCTGCGCGTGTGTCTTAGTCTTAACTTGTACATTGTGTTAACTGTTATATTTTGAGTCCTGATGTTTCAAGTACCCCGTATAACATTCACCAAAGTAAAACATACTAAAATCTTTTGAAGTGCTCAAAGTGCCTAAGAAGGCAGTGCCAGAAGAAAAAGTGCCTGTCGCTGTGCCTGAAGAGCCAGAACTCCCACCAGCCAAAGGTATACGTCCTCATCGATGCCATGTGCCTATGTATATATGTACATTGCGTGTGTAGGTAGACTGTGTATTTGTGTTGTTCTTTATAAAATATTTGGTTAGTCGGAGTCATAGATTTTGCACTGCTTCAGATTCAAAAGCAAAAGGGTGCTTTAAAGCATGGGGGAGACACATGGAGACCCTCTCTAGAACTCCTTAAAGCAACCACATCTTTCCCTGGGCTGATGAGGCTGCAGTTGATCCCCATTTGGCTTCAGACTTGCGGGCAGCTGCTCCAAGCAGGCTCCTGTGTGCTCCAGATCAAAAGCACTTGCACGTGCGTCTTAGTCTTAACTTCTAGTCCTGATGTTTCAAGTACCCCGTATAACATTCACCAAAGTAAAACGTACTAAAATCTTTTGAAGTGCCCGAAGTGCCTAAGAAGGCAGTGCCAGAAGAAAAAGTGCCCGTCGCTGTGCCTGAAGAGCCAGAACTCCCACCAGTGGAAGGTAGATGTCTTCACTGCCACCATTTTTTCCACACTTTTGCTTCTGCTTGGTTTGTCCTGATGTTTTATGCTGTCGTGTATAGATGTGTATAGTATCGTGTGTGTGTTTGTGTGTGGGGTGCAGGTAGTGTACTCATGCTTTCTTTATAAAATACTCCTAGCCAAAGAGAGGAAGAGAGTGGCTGCCCAGCACTTCTGATTCAAGGCCAAAAAGGTGCTTTAGAGCACTCAGGGCCACTCATGGAAACCTGTCTGCCATTCCTTAAAACAGCTGCCTCTTTCTCCAGGATGGTGTGGTGATCTCAGGAAAAGCCATGTTGGTTTAAAGAGTTGCAGATAGATGCAATATGCATGCTCCAAAGCACCTTTTTTGCCTACAAATCCAAAACCCTGTCCTGCAGTTGTATGGTAAATTTTCATTGTTTGCAACCATGAAAAGGCCATATTTCAATACTTATTTTATAAGGCAGAAAAAGCTAAGCATTTTAAGTCCCATTAAGTGATATACACTCCTTAACCAACTATTTGCATATGCAGAGGCAAGTTATATAGGTCTGGAGTCCAAATGGATTGCCTGCCAACACACTAGCTTAGGTAAAGCTTCCTTCAAGCTGAGCTCAGCCCCTGCCTGGTGATTTCATATATCCATGAAGTTTTTTAAACAACAGGGCCTGGTTTACCACTGTCTTCTTCCAGGATGTTCTGTTGACTTTCCAATCTAGCCTATCACCCTGGGATTTCCTGGTAGCCTGTTACCCAAGTACTAAGGAGGTCTAACCATGATTAGCTTTTCAAGATTAGCCAAGGTCACCTAGGTACTGCCACCAGCTTACATATATGGAAATCTACACTGTATCATGGCTGTGGTGTGTGTCCATGAATGAATATGTTGAAGTCCAAGCAGTGTGGTGTTTTAGTTCTCTTTGCCATTCAGCCTTTGAAATGAAGATCTTATGCTAGTTATCAATATTCTTTAAAGAGCCAGAAGGTTTTGAGGAAATTGAAGTTGAAGAACCTGTTCCTATTCCAGAAAAAGAAGAGATAATTCCAGTAGAAGGTATATATCTCATAGGATGAGTAATACTTCTTTCTTTTGCATGTTCATCTCCATCTTATAGGGATTATATATGTTCATTTGGTGATATACATGTTGTTTTTATTTCTGTGTCTATATACTGTCATTTGTATTTGTGGTGTCTTAATTTCTGTGGAACATTCACATTAGTTTTTTGGTTATGAAAACAATTATTAATAGGATTTAGAGGAATAGTCTTAAAGGTTTGTTACTACTATTTTGGAGTTGATATTTTGGTGTTCATCGTATCAGATATTTTAATCTGAATTATTTTATATTATAGTTTAGATATTATATATACATATATGTATACGTATATATAATATTATATTGTATTATATGCACTTGCTTTATTGAAATTTTACTAATGGTATCCATAGAGGGACTTTCTCTGATACATTAGATGTTTTCACCTGAAGTATATAGCACAATTATGCTTGCCCTAAAATCTGTCACCGTATCATTTAAAGAACCAGAGCCAGAAAAGAAGATAATCCCCAAACCCAAACCCCGTGTTCCTATCCCACCGAAAGAGGACATTAAGGAGGCAAAGGTTCAGCTGAAAGGTATAAGAAGCAATCACAAGCAGTTTTCAATCTTATTAAGCCCCAGCTATTATAACTAATGCATATCTGATGCAGAATAACCTTTTCTGAAAGTATGGCATCTTTGGGCTGCCATCCTATATCTAATTTACTTGGGAATAAGCCCCATTGCACTCACTAGGACTTATCTCTCAGTAAACAAGTATAGGATTGCGCCATTAATACATTAATGAATTATTAACTGGATGTTTTCTGAATAGTTTTTATTCTAACATTGCTATTTGCTAATGACTGATTTACTAAGATTACCCAATATTGTCTTATTCTCTGAGTTCATGCGTTAAGGTCCATTAAAGGATTAACCATTTAAATATTCCCACTATTTCTAAATGTTTAAATTTTACTTTATGTGTGCTCCAAGAGTTACACCTGCCCACTTGTAGGACTTTTTAGTAGTATAGCAAGTTAGAAACTACATACCACAAAGTTCTAAAATTTGGTAGCATTTTAAAGTCCAAAGTGAGCTGAATAGATCTAAGAATTTTTATAGCTTTGGAAATACATGATAGGGATAATATTTATTTAGAAGTATATATGTATAGAAGCCAAAGCTGAAGCAATGATAAAAGAAAGCAAATATGATTTTTATTTCTGGTACATGAAAAGAAACAAATTAACAAAAGAAACAAATATATTTAACATTATTTTCCATTTTATTTAATATTCTGACTGAAAACAAGAGTCTGAGTTTTCTTTCTCAAGAATTTTTCTTGCTTTACTTATATTTTCACTATGGAGATTCTTATGGGAAACTAAATTTTATTTATTTATTTATTTATTTATTTATTTATTTATTTATTTATTAAATTTCTCCCCCGCCCATCTCCCCCCAATGTGGGACTCTGGGCAGTTCACACAAAACATTAAAACCATAAATACATATAAATACATAAAACATAAAAATTTAAACATTACTAAAAAAGAGGAAGAGAGTCCAAGAAGATGAAGGATCTGGGGCTGAAGACAGCAGGCCTCTACGGGGCTAGCCATCCCCATGCTTGAAGTATTCCCTTCCCACCCCAGGCCAAGTGGCAGAACCAGGTCTTCAAAGCCCTACAGAAGGCCAGGAGTGAGGGGGCCAATCTCACCTCCAGGGGCAGAATATTCCAGAGACCAGGGGCTACCGCAGAGAAGGCCCGCCTTCTGGACCCTGCTAATCAAAGTTCTTTTACTGCGGGGGTCCGAAGCATGCCCTCTCTGTGTGATCAAGTGGGATGGGTTGAAGTCATGGGGAAGAGGCAGTCCCTTAGGTAACCTGGTCCCATGCCATGTAGGGCTTTAAAGGTGATAACCAACACCTTGAATTGGACCCAGAAGCAGACTGGTACCCAATGCAGCTTGTGGAGCAACGGTGTTACGTGGGCCCTTCTTGGGGCTCCAAAAGTTGCCCGCACAGTTGCATTCTGGGCCAGCTGTAGTTTCCGGATAGCCCCATGTAGAGTGCACTGCAGTAGTCTATCTGGGAGATAACAAGGGCATGAGTGACTGTTCAAAGGGCATCCTGATCCAGGAAAGGGCATAACTGATGCACAAACCGAAGTTGTGCAAAGGCTCTCCTTGCCATGGCTGCCATCTGCTCTTCAAGCAGGAGCTGTGAGTCTAGGAGGACCTCCAGATTATGCACTGGGTCTGCCTGGGGCAGTGCCACCCCATCCAGCACCAAAGATGACAAAGTCCCAGATACTGAGGAGCCATTAACCCATGGCCACTCTGTCTTACCAGGGTTCAGCTGAAGCCTGGTGTTCCCCATCCAGACCCTTACAGCCTCCAGGCACCGCGAAAGGGCGGTCACTGTATCACTTACCTCACCTGGGATGGAGATGTATAATTACGTATCATCAGCATACTAATGATACCTCATCCCATGATGGTGGATGATCTCACCCAGCGGTTTCATGTAGATGTTGAAAAGGAGTGAAGAGAGAACTGAACCCTGCGGCACCCCACAAAGGAGGGGCCAAGGATGGGACCTCTCGCTCCCTATCACCACCAATTGGGATTGGCCCTGGAGAAAGGAGGTAAACCAGCACAGAACCGTGCCGCCCACCCCCAATTCCCTGAGCCATCCCAACAGGATACCATGGTCGACAGTATCGAAAGCCACTGAGAGAGCAAGGATGGTCGCACTTCCACCATCCCGCTTCTGCCAGAGGTCATCCATAAGTGTGACCAATGCTGTTTCCATTCCATAACCAGGCCTGAAACCTGATTGGAAGGGATCCAGATAATCCATTTCCTCCAGAACCCTTTAGAGCTGTGATGCCACCACTTTCTCAACCACCCTCCCCAAAAAGGAGAGGTGGGAGACTGGATGGAAATTGTCTAGTACAGTAGGACCCAGGGAGGGTTTCTTGAGGAGGGGATGCACCAACGCCTCCTTAAAGGCAGCCGGAAACAGTCCCTCCTGCAAGGATGTATTAACCATCGCCTGGATCCAACCACATGTCACCTCCCGAGCTGCTTTTACCAGCCAGAAGAAGCATGGGTCAAGATGGCAAGTGGTGGCCTTCACAGTCCCCAGGATCCTGTCCACTTCCTCAAGATCAGCAGGATCAAACTGTTCCCAGATAACTGGGTAAGAACAGTCCCCTGGTATCTCCCCAGACCCTGCCCCACGCTTGGAGTCTAACTTGGAACGAATCTGAGCGACTTTGTCCTGCAGATGCTCTGAAAATTCCTCCACATGGCCCTGCAAATGAACCCCCACATCCCCCTTACCAAGTGATCCTGAACAGGGCCACCAGGCAGCATTCTGTGGACGCGATAAGAGTGGAGAAGTATACTGTAGCTTGGGAAATAAAGAGAATGCTCTGAGTAGAAAACTATTGAGATTTCAGCAGAAACGGTTGTCTTCACTGATAGACATGCAAAGGAAATAATAAATTGCATGATCTACCAATCTAAGCATTTCAGGCTATACACATCTCAGAAAGGTTCTTCCTCTTCCCATGCAACTGCTTTGAGATAATGCATGCTTTGTCCTTTTCTCTTATTATCTTGTACTCTGCTGTCAAGTTTTTCTTTCTATGTGTGTCTTTATGTGGTCTCTTCATTTCACTTAGATTTCATTTAAGCATGCTTTCATTTCTGATTGAATCTTCTGTAAGTTGTTGGTTACGACAGTAAAGCTATCATGAAGAAAATGTCATAAAAAAGAATGCAGAAATTGTATTTTTGTTATAAATATTGTTGCTAATGTTTTAATAATAAAAAGAAATCTCTGAGAAAAGTACTTAGAATCAGAAGATTTACAGAATTAGAAATTTAGTGGTTTTTCTGTATTCGGTGTTGATTCAAATGAAACTGAAAGTCACCTTTCTTTTAAGAGATTTTTCAAAAGCAACATAGACATTATCTCCTAAACTTTAGTATTTCTTTCTTATAATACATCAAATACTAGTATAAGGTATTGATAGTTATTACTGAAGGTGGGCTTATTCTGAATTTGATATCATTTCAAGCACCTGGACTGAAACCACGGAAACAACTTCCTGAGCGTGCTGCTCCTCCACCTAAGGAAGAAGTTATTCTGAAAAGAGGTATAGTCATTGGTCTTTATTATTAAAAAAAAAATTAATAGGCATCACGGACCATCATACTCCAAAATAGTTGCTACCTAACAATATATGATGAAATGAAAGTATAACCAGACATCACCTTCCCTTCTGCAACTCCTCCCACCACACACATGTTTTTTGAGGAGCTCTTACAGAATTGTGTTAAGCAGATAGGTCATTTGCTGGTTCAAAGAAACCTTGTTCCCATGTTTCTTACTGTCTAGATCTGCTAAACATCTGCTAGAAAATCCAGATTTTCAGAAGTTTTGATCACCATAATATTTGCAACATAAAATGATCTGGTATAATTCTTGCTCCTAGATGCATTTTTAAGTTTTTTTAATTAAAAAAATGTATTTAATTTCATCCTCCCTCAAAACAAATTCCTTCATGGGAATCAGTGATAAATGTTCACACCATGCAATTTTAATTTGGTAATTAGTTTATCAATTTGATCATCGTTGTCCAAATGCAAATTGTGTTACTTGAATGAAAGAATTCAACATATGGTTTCACTATTGGACCCTTTTTATTTCTTCTATTTGCCTGTATATTTTAAATAGAATTTTTTTATAAGAAAAATTGTTTGGCAACTCATCCAAATGTTTTTGAAAGAAAATGCTTTCTCTTTTAAAGTCACAAAAGCTGTTAAGAAGCCTGAGGAGGAAGAGGCTAAACCAGAGAAAGAGCCTAAAGTGGAACCCAAGCCTGTTGAAATAATTAAGAAGCCTGAAGGTACAAATAAAAAAGAAGATAGCTATGATGTTATCCATTAACAGACTCAGTTTAAGCCCCCAGTTTCATAACTACTTTCAGTACATGAACCATAATATAGGAATCACATTTTCAATTCATTATGTCTATAGTATGAAATCTGAAAAAATACCAAACTGAAACATTTCCAAAATGTTTCGGACATAATGTGTAGTGTAATAGCTTTATTTCTTCTCACCCTTCTATACATTTATTCCTTCAGAGTCTTGAAAGAAATCAAACAGAAGGGCTATGATTGATTTATATTCTGTGAACTCTTGTCTTTTTTTTCTTTTCTTAACTTTGACATACTTATTAGCCTTGGCAAACTTTTATATTAAAAAAAAAGCCAAGCTACTTGTGTTTTTCATGATGAATAATGTATTGGGGAGTCAAAATATTTATATTCAGCTACCAAATAAAACTTTGTTTTAAGTGCCAGAGATTGAAAAGAAGAAAATTGAGATTCCACCAATCAAGAAAAAAGAAGAAAAAGAAAAGCCAGTGCCTGAACCAGCCAAAGGTATCCATACTGGTATTGCTGTTTTCTTTGCTGCTACCAACTAAAATTGGAAGTGATCTTGAACATTAGTTTTCAAGATAAAGGCATCTTTCATTTCAGGCAGCCAGAAATGCTACTATCTTTATGCTATTCTAACTACTCTCTCATTCTACCATACCCAATCTCCTCCTCCTCCTCCTCCTCCTCCTCCTCCTCCTCCTCCTCCTCCTCCTCCTCTTCTTCTTCTTCTTCTTCCTCTTCTTCCTCTTCTTCTTCTTCTTCTTCTTCTTCTTCTTCTTCTTCTTCTTCTTCTTCTTCTTCTTCTTCTTCTTCTTCTTCTTCTTCTTCTTCTTCTTCTTCTTCTCCATTATGATGCTTTTATTTGACTCTGCATAGCTCAAACCAGCTATGTTTGCAAGTGGGCAGATTATGAAAGTGAAATGAGAGTGATTGTCTTCTGCTGTTGTGTCTCTCTCCGACCAGTTTTATTCTGGTTGATTTTCAGTATTCTATCTCAGTGGTTCATTAATCAATTCATTATTTTTGTGTTTAAAGTTGCAGAACCTAAACCAGCAACGATTCCTGAACCAAAGCCTGCTGTAGGTAAGAGTCGTTCACTGATTTTTCTTTAGTAATCAAAGCGTTACTATAATATGTATACGTGTACTGAGGATTGAAATTTTCATTTCATTTTTGGCATTTTCTTTTTCAAAATGCTGCTTAATTCTTTCCACAGCTCTAAAATCTCCTAAGCCAGTTGCAGAACCAGCACCTGAAGTTGCTCCTGTGACAACTCCAGTGGTTGGGAAGAAAGCTGGTATGAATTCTGGCTGTCTAATGCATTCATTCATTTGCATTACTGCTCTACCCAAAGTTACTTGCATGCGTAATAACACAAATTATTGTGCATATGCTTTATTTATTTTATTTATTTATTTAAAAGATTTGTATGGCCAGCCATCTCTGGGTGGCTCACAACAGCAATAATACCCGGTAACTATAAACTATATGTTGTGGAGTTAGGACAAAACAAGTGTACTTGTGAATAGTGAGCTGCTAGGCTATGTTCTCCTCTAGAAGGAGGAAGGTGAAAGTAATTATACAGGGAAATCTAGGAGATAAGTGGGGCCTCCTTTGCGACCTTACTTCTCAAGAACTTTATTGCAGGTGTATCTTCTGAAGTGGCAGTAGATATTGTGGCAGGACACAAAGAATAGTTAGACAATTGAGATCCCAGGCCCATATTCATGTACGTAGTTCAATAGTGTTTGAATAGTCAGGCATATAGATCTCTCTCTCTCTCTCTCCCTCTCTCTCTCTCCCTCTCCCTCTCTCTTTTTCTCTCTCTCTCCTCTATCTATTTTCATTCATTCCCAGGGAAAGTGCACTTGGGCCCAAATTAATGTCAAGTAGCATTCATTTTTATTTTTCTCCGTTCATGCATAATTGAATAGCATCACCTGATCAGCTTTTCTTTTTTTTTTTTACAAGTAAACAATAAACAACACAACCCTTTGCATGCCTGCTTTTGATACTCCCTGGGACTTAGAGCCAGGAAAGTACGCATGGTGTTCCAGCCCAGATATAATTTGGCTGAAACAGAAACCACCTCCTCCTAAGCTGCATTAAAGAATTACAATAGATGGGCAAAAAGAACTGTGAAATGAAAATTTAGTCTGGAAATGGCAAACAGTAACTATTATGTTTTTCCCTGGATTAAAGCCAAGGTACCCAAAACTATTTTCTCAGGATTTATGAGAAACATCCAAATAGTTTATTTCAAACAAATAATAAAAATAACCAGTTTGTAAAGGCATGCACAGAGTAACCACTACTTGATTTAAAAAATCCTAGATATATTTTAAATATTACTTCATTTCTAATCCTACTTTTGGTATTTTATGCCAGAGCCCAAAATTACACCAAAGGAGGAAGCTGCCAAGGGTAGAAGTCCTATTAAAGGTAAGAAAGGGATATCATAAAATTCAAAACTTGTTCTTGCATGTTTAAACATAAGTCTTGAGTCTAGTTACAAGTATCCCATGTGTTGAACACAATTTAAATGGCCCTTTTCTCACTTATTAATTTAACAAAAAATTAACTGCAAATGTTTCTTTTCTCACTTATTGATTTAACAAACAAAATGTTTTCTTCTGTGTCTAGATACGTTATTTCTACCTGCACTCCTGCTGACTTTTATCACACCTGACAACTTAGTACCTAGCTTCAGCTGTATATATGCATGAGAACAGAATTCATGTCAATAGACTATAAGTTCTATACCTTTTCTTCTCTGACTTGCAGCCAAAAAGACACCTTCACCCCTTGATGCAGAAAGGAGGAAATTAAGGCCAGGAAGTGGCGGAGACAAGCCACCTGAAGAGCCTCCCTTCACATACCAACTGAAGGCTGTTCCACTCAAGTTTGTGACAAAGATTAAAGATATTGTGCTGACAGAAGCAGAGTTCATTGGCTCTTCTGCCACCTTTGAATGCCTCATCTCTCCATCCACTGCTGTCACCTCTTGGATGAAGGATGGCAGCAACATCCGGGAAAGCCCTAAGTACAGGTTCCTGTCTGATGGCAAAGACCGGAAGCTCCATATTCTTGATGTTCAGCTTGCAGATGCTGGGGAGTACACTTGTGTCCTGAAGCTGGGAAACAAAGAAACAACATCAACTGCTAAACTCGTTGTTGAAGGTACTTCCTGGTGCCATCTAGTACCCTTATTAATATACCCTTAATAATACCCTTTTCATTTGTTGAATGCTCAAGACAGCCAACAATATCAAATAAAATACAGAAATGGAAATATAATGAGAATGAAAACCACCAATATTATTATCATTAACATTTAAAACCAAGTTTAAAAGTTGTGGCTTAAATGCTCTTACAAAAGTGGTGAGGTTGGGAATCAACACAGCGCGGGAGCAAAGGTCCTGCAGACCTTAGTGTTGGGAGAGGGTCATAAATATGAAGCATTCTATTGAACCCCTAAAGCAGCATGTTGTTTCTATTTCTATTCCTGTCAAACAATAATTAATAATTCAAATAACAGGAGAGACATCATAGGAAACAGGAGAATATGAGTATGTCAGCTCTGTATGCTCAGGTTAACTTAACTGTGCATGTATGGCCCAACCCAGCTATTCATTTTAGGTGTTCTGATGGGGGTACATATTTGTCCTTGAATAGTATACTGTACCTTTATACATGTAAATCAGATATCTCCATTGAAACTAATAGGATCTCTGCAGGTGCATACTCAAAACCATATGAGAACATAAGGAGTTCTGAATACAAATGCATCTGATTAAATGCCTATGTTATACATTATGCAAATAAGAATTTATGCAAATAACAACCTGCTTTTTCCCCTTCATCAGAACTGCCAGTGCGCTTTGTGACGCCCTTGGAGGAGGAAGTTACTGTCATCAAAGGGCAACCCTTTTATTTAAGTTGTGAGCTAAACAAAGAGAGAGATGTTGTATGGAGAAAAGATGGGAAAATTATCCTGGACATACCTGGGAAACTTGCTGTGGGCATTATTGGCTTACAGAGGGCCATTACAATCATGGATGCTACTGACAATGATGGTGGAGAGTACACTGTAACTGTTGCAAATACTGAACTCAGTTGTAAAACAACTGTTAAAGTTGTTGGTAAGTTAAAGTTTATTTTAAGAATAAACACTTGATATTTTTTTGAAAAAGAAATATTGAGTTAGTAGGAGGAGATAAAGAAGTGTAGCTTGTTTTTCTAATCAGTGATATCAGGCCTGACACTCTTTTCCCTCTTAAGCGTGAAAACGTGTAGTGGGGTCAAACACTAGAACTAGAAGTAAGCACAAGTAGGCCTTCAAGGACACAGATCTCTGATAAATAGTTTTGTCAAAAACAAATGAATCTGATACTAAATAATTACCTTGCACAATGCCCAGTTAGATGATAAAAGAAAAAACTGAAAAACCTAGACAACTAGATATATGAAAAGAAGAGATTAACAATGCCATAATTTGCATTTCTAATGAGAAGCAGCTCCATTAAGTTCAAATGGGACTGCAACCTAATTTTTGAAATCCTTGAATAAGTCCTCTTGAACGCAGTGGCTCTCCCTCTCCCTTCTGGTATATGTATGACTACATTGTATAGCAAGAAGCCCAAATGAAGGAGGAAGCAGGAAGTGTGAGGTGAAACAAGAGAGAAAAATCTTTTGAAATACTTAAGAAAATATGAAAAGCAGAAGACAAGTGACTATCATTAATCTTTATGTTCAGTGAACAGTAACTAAGAGATAAAATTGAAATAAAATTGAAATAGTTTTTAAAATACGAATAAATACTAAGAGAGAAACACTTTTATTATGTGTACTGTTGTGCAGAAATGATAAAGGACTGGCTAGTGAAGCCCATCCGAGACCAACATGTGAAACCAAAAGGCACTGCAACATTTTCTTGTGACATTGTTAAAGATACCCCAAATATTAAATGGTACAAAGGTGATGAAGAAATTCCTCTTGAACCTAATGACAAAACTGAAATTATAAAAGACGGGCATCATATCTACCTCAAAATTAAGAATGCCACACCAGATGACGTTGGAGAATATACAGTTGAAGTTGAAGGTCGCAGATATACAGCAAAACTGACACTAGGAGGTAAGCGTATTGCTATATTAGTACAACATGTTTGCTAGTGGTTCCATCCTACACAGTAAGAATAAAGATTGAATCTCTCAAGACTATGGAAAGGTTTTACTAATTGCATTATGTGTTACAGAACGTGAAGTTGAACTGCTTAAACCCCTTGAAGATGTTACTGTTTATGAGAAAGAAACAGCAAATTTTGATACAGAGATTTCTGAAGAAGACATCCCTGGGGAATGGAAGCTGAAAGGAGAAATCCTCCGACCCTCTCCTGTAAGGATCTGTACTTAAAAATTCATTAATTTATTACAATTATGTGGTTGATGGTCAGTAGTTGTTCTGCTGCGTAGTGTGATACAGCAAGAAGTATATTTACTAAGGTTAACAATTAATAGTAGCTCAAGAGACGGAAAGGTAGACCTATCAGTAGAAAATAATAATAAATAAATACACCTTATTCCAAGGCCACATAATTCTGTAATGGGCTTTGTTATCACAAGGATATTATAAGAGTGTTTTTTTAAAAAATCAGTATCCCTTGTCCATAAATATTTAAATTCTTTCAGACTTGTGAGATCAAAGCTGAAGGAGGAAAACGCTTCTTAACGTTACATAAAGTCAAATTAGACCAGGCTGGGGAAGTTCTCTACCAGGCTTTGAATGCAATTACTACAGCCATCCTAACAGTAAAAGGTATTATTTTTATTAAAACACTTCTTGTGTTAATTCCAGCATTGGTCAGATTGTATATTGAAGATTTTTTTTTTATTCTCAGAGATTGAGCTGGACTTCATTGTGCCTTTGAAAGATGTGACCGTGCCGGAGAAACGGCAGGCAAGGTTTGAGTGTGTGCTCAGCAGAGAAGCCAATGTCATGTGGTCCAAAGGCACTGACATCATCAAAATTGGGGACAAATTTGACATAATTGTAGATGGAACAAAGCATATTCTAGTTATCAATGATTCTCAGTTTGAGGATGAAGGGGAGTACACAGCTGAAGTTGAAGGGAAGAAGACTACAGCAAGACTGTTTGTAGAAGGCAAGTGTATTACTTTGAAGAATTAAGGAGTAAACCCTGAGAGAAGGATCAGTCATTTAAAGCTACTGCTGGATGTAACCATGTAACATTTACCTTCATTACCATTTGCTCCTTTTCAGGTATTAGGCTGAAATTCATCACTCCCCTCAAAGATCAGACAGTGAAGGAAGGAGAGACCGCTTACTTTGATTTTGAACTTTCTCATGAAGATATGCCAGTAACCTGGTACAAAAATGATAAAAAACTTCATAATAGTAGGTCAGTTCATATTTCTGCAGAAGGGAAGAAACACAAACTGGAAATAAGTGAAGTGACGCTGGACGATATCTCTGAAATCAAAGCCGTAGTTAAGAACTTGCATACTGAGGCACACCTAAAGGTCTTAGGTAATATTAGATGTTGTCATGTACAGTCTCTGTGTGTTTTAATCTCTATGTATTTGATTGTTTATAGTTTTATGTATTCATTGTAATGACTAACTTCTTCAGAAAAATGACTACTTAATACCCAACCCATATCTTATAGAGGCTGATCCATATTTCACGGTGAAATTGCAAGACTATACTGCTATTGAAAAAGATGATGTCGTTTTGGAGTGTGAACTTAGCAAAGATGTGCCAGTGAAGTGGTATAAAGATGGTGAGGAACTGGTAGCTTCCAAGAGAATCTCCATAAGGACTGACGGCAAGCGCCGCATATTGAAAATTAAGAAAGTGTCAGATGCTGATAAAGGACATTATGAATGTAATTGTGGGACTGACAAGACAAATTGTGAACTTAAGGTTGAGGGTAAGTTTTTGTCCTCCTATATGTAGGTCCTCTTCTGAACCTTTTACATTTACTGATCAAAACAGGGAATTTAAGATATATGCATATATACATATAAATATATATATCTATATATCTTTCAGCTCGAATGATAAATGTAGAGCGTCCCTTATATGGTGTGGAGGTATTTGTTGGTGAAACAGCACGATTTGAGATTGAAATCTCTGAGCCTGATGTTCCTGCAGTTTGGAAGTTAAAGGGAGAAACTTTAACAGCTTCACCTGTAAGTCTCTTTCAACAGCAGCAAGAACAAGCAATAATATAATCATTTTTATATAAAAAGAATTCTTTTTAAAATTATAGAGAATTAGTGATTAGGACAACATTTCTTCTTTTCCCTAATAACAATCAGGATTGTGAAATGATTGAAGATGGCAAGAAACACAGCCTCGTTCTTTACAACTGCAAGTTGGATATGACAGGAGAAGTGTCTTTTGAGGCTGCCAATGCTAAAAGTGCTGCAAATCTGAAAGTGAAAGGTAGGCTCCACAAGGCATCAACTTTAAGCCCATCTTGCAAAGCTTTCTTATCACTCTTCATTAATATTATCATTTATTAAATGAATAATAAAAATCCGTAGCCTGCATAATTGCTTAAAAAATATTTCTAACACTCTTCATTACCTGATTTAATTTCAGAGCGGCCTCTCCTCATTATAACTCCTCTCAGCGATGTCAAAGTCTTTGAGAAGGATGAAGCTAAATTTGAATGTGAGGTCTCTAGGGAACCAAAGACTTTCCGATGGTTGAAAGGAACCCAAGAAATCGCAGGAGATGAGAAGTTTGAAATCATATCAGAAGGCACAAGGCATGCTCTTGTCATTAAGAGTGTGGCTTTTGAAGATGAAGCAAAATATATGTTTGAGGCTGAAGACAAACGAACAAGTGCTAAACTGATCATTGAAGGTTTGTTTCTCACAGTGATTCTGCGGTTCTATTTGGTTTTTATATTTACATAGTTTGATTCGTTGGGATCTGATTTTAATGAGGTACTTTTATGGTTTAGGCATTCGTCTTAAATTCATTACCCCACTCAAAGATGTAACAGCAAAGGAGCGTGAGTCTGCAAAATTCACTGTTGAGCTTTCCCATGGCAACATTCCTGTCATCTGGTATAAAAATGACCAACGACTCCATACATCCAAGGTTATTTCGATGAAAGATGATGGCAAATTTCATACACTCATATTTAAAGATCTCACTATTGATGACACATCTCAGATCAGAGTGGAAGCTATGGACAAATCAAGTGAAGCTAAACTTACTGTTCTTGGTACGTGTGACCTGACTTTGGTTTACCGAATGGATCTTTTTAGAGATAATTTCTTCCAGATATATAAATATAGCCCTAGGCAGACTGCCAATTTGCATGAAGCACCTCCCATTTGAGGCAGCACTTGAGATCTTCTCAAGAGGTCTTGCTCCAGCCTTTGGAGAGGTTACATTTGGTTGGGGAGCGTTCTTTCAAGAGTGATGTCTGTCTTTCTCTCTCTCTTGTCTTTTTGTCATCAGAGTGTTTCCTCTTTCAGAAAGTTTTTATAGATTTAATAGCCCTAATTGTTGCACTCCGGTATTTTGCCTCTGATGTTTTGCTTATTTCTATATTTTATTTTTGTTTTGTTATTTTGTTGTGTAGTTGTACTCTAATTTGTAACTGCTATCTGTCTCTAATTTGTAAACATTTTATATGACAACTTCATTAGCTAATTAGACCTACAGGACATAGTCTGTTTAGTTGTTCGTTGTCTTTATTGCCATGTCTTTGTAAGAAGTATATAAGTGATTTATAAACTCCATAGACAACCCTTCTTTTGAGTTCTATATACACCAAATCTCAGATACCTTTCCTATTAAAATTCTCAAGAGTGTCTCACTCATTGTGGAGCATATTGACCAAGATGAATCAAGAGACTGGTTTGGACGAGATAGCTTCCTATATTCCTACCTGTTGAGGCCATTTTCTTACAGTCCCCTTTTTATTACTGTCTTTTAAGCATAAGAATAAGAAAATAAGCTTTAGGCATGAAGCTAGGAAACTAATTTTTACTGAGCAAAATAGCTTTTATGTTTCTGCTTAATTCTGTTTTTTTTTAAATTTGTTCTGCTATTTTATTTGTTAGAGACTCCATTTATTTCAGCATTTCGTCTTTTTATGAATGTTTGGATATTGTGCCATCACAGTTTGTTTCAGTTTGTTATTAAACCACCTTTAAATCTTATAAATAGAAAGGGTATAGATTTTTAAAATAGAAATAGCTTGTGGAACACCTTGATAAATATTTCTACGTTTTATTTTCTAAAAAACAAAATCAGCCATTTTTTCCAGAATAACTGGGAATGTGTTGTCAGTGAGCTGTTAATTTTAGTTTTGGAAAGTTTCCTCAATATGTTGGAAAGCCAAAACAAAAACATACCTCCACTAAAAAGCAAGGAAAACATTTAAAGTCCTATTGGTAAGCCTCTAACAGCTTTTGAACTTATTAATAATACTTACAATGTGACATATTTACTTCAACTTGCAGAGGGAGATCCTTATTTTACTGGGAAGCTTCAAGATTACACTGCTGTGGAAAAAGATGAGGTTGTTTTACAGTGTGAAATTAGCAAAGCAAGTGCTCCAGTAAAATGGTTTAAAGATGGACAAGAAATAACTCCATCTAAGAACGTGATTATCAAAGCTGATGGCAAAAAGAGAATGCTTATCCTCAAGAAGGCACTGAAAAAAGATATTGGTCAGTACACCTGTGACTGCGGTACTGACCAGACATCTGCCAAGCTCAACATTGAAGGCAAGTTCTTCTCAGTAATGTATTATTATAATCTTTTATACGGCGCCTTGAAGATCCTGCAGTTGAAAAATAGGACATAGAACTTCTAAATCCATCACTCAATCAGCAATTGTCTTTTCAATCCTTCTGCTGCAGAACACAGCCATCTTATCATGATGACTGACAGTATTGGGCTTTTTTTTTTCTTTCAGACCGTGATATATCTATTGTGCGTCCCCTATATAGTGTGGAAATATTTGAGACGGAGACAGCTCGTTTTGAAACTGAAATCTCCGAGGAAGATATTCATGCAAACTGGAAACTGAAAGGACAATCCTTGGCTCAGTCACCTGTAAGCAATGCTTCTGTTTGTTCTGAGAGTAGACCACACTGATGGGTAATCGCATTTCTCTGTGCAATACATAATTATAGGCTAAATGTTGAGTAAAATTCAACATGTTGTGTTCAACAGTTTACAGGCAGAAAAATGGTTATCTTCTGCTTGACTTTCCCTTCATTCAGGGCAATATTCAACCCATTTTAGTAGGATTCTGGCTATCTAAAAAGTCTCTCTCTCTCTCAAGGGCAGGGGAGGGCAGGGAAAAGATTTAACATATTTCTTTCTTTTAATTAATATAAACATTTTACAGAATATAGTGGGATTGACATCTGCATACTTTTTGTCCTGCTGGAAATAGTTCCTATTGCAATGTTCACACTCCAAGGAACTAAGAAACATAGTGGCAAAACAGCTGGAACCAGGATAAGTGTGTGTGTGTGTGTGTGTGTGTGTGAATGAATGAAATGCTAGCGCCATTTTGAATACAAATGTTGATAAAAAGAATGCAAATGACCCCTTCATAAGAAAATACTTTGGGAACTGCCACTATTAAAACAAGTAGTTACAAATTTTGCATTTTCTTTGGAAGGAGTGTGATATTAAGGAAGAAGGGAAAAGGCACTGTGTTGTACTCTACAATGTACGCTTGGACCAAGCTGGTGGTGTAGACTTCCAAGCGGCCAACGTCAAATCAAGTGCTCATCTTCGAGTGAAACGTAAGGGCCTTACAAATCTATTTAGAAAAGGGAACATATTGGTTTTGCAGTGTCTGTTGTTAGTCCTATGGATCTGAATGGGAATCAATCAGATAAGGGTGGAGAGGAGGGGTCACCGGGAATGATTCAGATATTCTGGCATATTGATGTAGTCCAGGGTCTTATCACTATTATAACAATATTCAGTTAGCTAATTCAAACTAATACTTCCAATTCAGTTTGAGTTTTCTTTTGTGTCATATAAACTTTTAACCCAACCATTAATTGGGTTAATTAGGCCTTCCTCAATCAGTTACTATGCAATATAAATGGATACAAATGAATTATTTGCTCATAGCTATCTTCTTAAGAATTTGACTTTGGGTTTTAAGATTGGAGAAATAACCCAGCAATTTGTAGAAAGTGCTAGTAGATTGATTAACCATCTGCATAGTTGAAGACCACTTTCCTCTCTAGCCAATAGAAAGTGTTGCTATTTTGGATGGCTCACTCTTATCTAGCAAGAGGCATGTGGGGCTTGGCAGGGACACAGATGCAAAGCAACTTTCTAGCCGATCTTTTCATTGAAAAGACACCAGCTCTGTGAGTAGGGAATCGCCAGCGATCAGCCCTTCCTCTGATCTAGTTAATTTAAACAGTTCAGTTTGATTAGATTCCCTCTCTGTCTTGGGAAGAGGCTCTATGGCAGTTAATAAAGGGTGGAAGCGATCAGTTTGAAGATGATTTCTTCTTTTCTTCAAGCCCGTATCATTGGCCTGCTGAGACCACTCAAAGATGTAACTGTGACGGCTGGTGAAACGGCAACATTTGAGTGTGAACTCTCCTATGAGGGAATTGTAGTGGAATGGTTTCTGAAGGGACAGAAATTGGAACCCAGTGACAAGGTACAGTAGATGATCTTTCCTTCATCCCGTGGTCCTCACCTTTCCCACTGTTTTCCCACTTTCTAACCTCCCTCCTCTTCTTTCCTGTTCATCTTCTCACCCCACTTGGCGAGCCTCCAAACTCTAAACTGAAGCTACAGCCTGACAACACCTAGCTGAGACTAATTCCCAGTTAACAGTCGGGGCATTCTTCTGGCTAGATGTGTATCAGATTGCCTTGCAAAGGGCCATTCTAAAATATCAATTGAAAAGCGATTCTCAAAAAAGTTGATGCACAGGGAGATCACTGATGTCAGTGAATCTGGGGAAATGTTATCACCGCTGATGTCAAGGGGCAACAAATATCCTGGTGGTTATTTGTGTGGCTTTCCTTATACTTCATGTCCACGGAATCCAGACCTGGCGTTCGTTGTTGCTTACAAGGGATGAAGGAGTTTGGGAAATTCCATTTCAGGCATTTTAGCAACACTTCCAGAGATATCATTCTAGGCAGAGTTACATGCTGAGCTTTTCCCACTTTCTATTTTTAACTCTTTGTTAAGTGTGTGTTAGCACCACTGAGATGTGAACTGCCTGGAATGCATTTCACTGACTATTTAAAGTACTTTAGCAGAAGTTATATATTGTAAGTACTGGCCTGCCTAGGTTCTATTAAATGAAATGTTTATTTCATGCTTATTTTATTAGTTCATCTGCTTAGATAATTGGAGTATCTATTAATAGTAGGCTTACACAGAGAAAACCCACAAAGGAAAATCTAAATCTGCTTGTTAAAATGAAGGCTTGATGGCTAGTCAGGCTTGAGAATTTAGCATAATATCTTCAGGCTCCAAAACTGTAGGTTATTCTCATATCTTAGGTTAAACTGCTACCAGGTTATTAGTTACCTAGATAATTCAATGTTTACTGCTTCTTAAGTATTTTAAAGATAATAAAGCAGCTTTTAAAGTTATTTGCTTTAAAAGTTCTCTAAAACAGATTAAAACAAAACTCAAACTATAATTCCAATAAAACACCACAAAGTCATAGCACAAGAACCCTAACACAGCAACTGAATTAAATCAGAGATTATCATAATAGCAGCAACAATCAAATAGGATGCATATGATTATTTTTTCAATGAAAAGATTCAATGCGATTATTTCTTAATATCAGTTTGCAAGTTTTTTTTAAATTCTAAGTTATTCACTTATGTCGGTTTAAGAGGCTGTAAGAACATTTGTAGAATTTAAGTGCACTCTTGCACACTCCAGCTATAGGCATTACATATGCAGAAACAAACTTTTCCACATATCTCACCTATATGACAAACAATGGTGCAATATGGATCCTGTACATTCTGTTCTCCTCTTGGCTGAGCATCTGAATTTGATCATACAGAACCCAAGTGACGGATTGTAGAAAAACAAAGTTCCACCAGCATCTGTTTGAGAGAAGGATTTGAGACTGGATTCAGGCTACCCAGTTTCTTTTCCCCAGGAAAAAGATACTCCTTTGAAATGAGCTTGATCACAAGGGCCAACATGAATATGTCCATCTTGTTTTATTGGCAAAAGTTTGAGTGTGATTTGCCTTCTTCTGAGATTTTTTTTTCAAATTCTTGGCCTGGTCTACAGCCCTGGATTCTCCTGGTGGTCTCTCGTCCAAGTATTCATCAGGGGTGACTCTGCTTAGGTTTGGGAGCTCAGATAAGGTGGTGGGTGCTGTCGCCTGCTGTGGCCCCTTTTCCTGAATTATATCTCCAGAGGAAGACTCAGCAAGGCTGCAGTACATGCATATCATGGGCTGCTTTGAATTGGAGCTTCTGTACTGTTTGTTTTTCATTTTTTTTCCTCACTTGGGAAGAATTTTTTTTTCCTTCAGTGCTGAACTATACACTACTGTATCTGCCATCTACTGATGACTAAATAAATTACAGCCAAATAAAAAAAGTTGTTACAGAGGTAAATGTAGAGAGGTGAAATCAGTGCATATACAGTACTGTATATGTTGGGGGAAGCAAACAATTCAACATACACATAGTTATATTTACGTGTGTGTGTGTATCAGTACAGATATCAATATAGAGATGATTAAAATGTATAAAATAAAACATTCCCAATGAATCTGGGTCCTAGCCTTAACCACTTCTGGAATTCAGCTCTTGAAGTGCCAGGCAAGAGTTGGTGCTGCCTTGAGTTGGGAAAAGTTGTGAACCCCCAGTTCAGAGATGTTAAATATGTATTTATTGAAGTTACGTGTTAAATATTTGAGCTAAGATTGTAATGCAGTCTTTTCTTTTCTTTTAGGTTGTGCCCCGTGCTGATGGAAGAGTTCATACTCTTGTTCTCAGGGATGTGAAGCTAACAGATGCTGGAGAAGTCGCACTGACTGCAAAGGACTTCAAAACTAAAGCAAACCTTTTTGTAAAAGGTAAGCTTTGTAGAAGTGCAATTTATCCTTTAATAGGATGCTTGGTGATGCTGACCTGGATAAGGCAAAGTGTCTGGTTGAATAATTATTTCATAACCTAAAATGCAGACTGGAATGGTGGCCATATTTCAGTCTTTAAAAGAAGGCAAGAGTAATAGCTAACATGTTGTTCTCTCAAGTCAATTTTATTTTTTATATATATATTTTGTTTGTTTGTTTGTTTATGTGCCTTTGACTCCTGGCGACTGCCTGAACAAGTCCCTGCAGTTTTCTTGGCAAGATTTTGGGAGTGGCTTGCCATTGCCTCCTTCCCAGGGCTGAGAGAGAGTGACTGACCTAAGGTCACCCAGCTGGCTTCATGCCTAAGGCGGGACTAGAACTCAGGGTCTTCCGGTTTCTAGCCCAGTACCTTAACCACTACACCAAACTGGCTCTCTCTAAGTCAAATATACAAGACCTAAATATTGGGTTTATTTTGTTTCTCAGAACCACCTGTGGAGTTTACTAAACCCCTTGAGGACCAAACTGTGGAGGAGGAAGCCACTGCAGAATTGGAGTGTGAAATATCCAAAGAAAGTGCGCCTGTGAAATGGTTCAAGAATGGTCAGGAAATCCACAAAACAAAGAAATATGATATCATCGCTGATGGCAGAGTCAGAAAACTTGTCATTCGTGACTGCACGCTGGATGATGCTAAAACATACACCTGTGATGCTAAAGATTTCAAAACTTCTTGTTTCTTGAACGTTGAACGTAAGTCTGCTTGTAATCTCCTCAAAAAAACTAGATGCTTCGCTGTGTTGTTCATTCACTTCTGATTCTTCATGATCCAATGAACAGTAGTTCTCCAGGACTGTCAGCCATTTTTTCTTTGGGTTCTTGCAACCTGGTGCTAACCTTGTCTTGTCTTCTGCTGCCTCTTTTTCTGTAGCCTTCGATTTTCCCAAGCATCAAGGTCTTCTCCAAAAGTTCTTGCTTCCATATTATGTGCCCCAAATATGGAAGCTTTAGTTTCATTGTAGTGTTTCCAGTGAACGGTCTCATTTTGTTTATTTATTTGACTTATTCAATTTGTATGGCCGCCCATCTCACCTAAGTGACTCTGGGCGGCTCACAACAGTTTAAACAATTTAAAACAACCACCCAATAAAAACACATTAAAAACAGATGTACAAACATACAAAACCATCAATAACCACATTAAAACAAAAATAACCATGATCAGTGGCAAAATCCATCATTGTGTCAAACTCAGCACAGCCATTGTAAACGTTCCCCACCATTGCTGGACTCCCAAGCACAATAGCAGAGCCATGTCTTCAGGGCCTTCCTAAAGGCTAGTAGGCTCAGAACCATCTAGTACTGAATGTTTTGTTCTTCTTGCAGGCCAAGTATTCACTGCAATTTTCTCCAGCATTTTAATTCAAAGGCTTAATTGTACAATACCCCCAAAAGTGGAGATGTCATATTATTATTATTATTATTATTATTATTATTATTATTATTATTAATCATTATTATATTTTTATTAATAATAAATAATTATTTTAAAATAATAATAATTATGTTATTATTATTAATAATAATAATAAAAATGTGTTATGGCTGCCCACTCCAGTAGACTCTTCGTGTGACTGTGCAAACCTGATAATCTGATGAAATGCAATCATCTATCTAAGTGCATGGGGAATTTATCCTACATCTGAAATGTCCTCCTCTACTTTCATTTTATTTGGTTTTTCATCTATAAATGTCAAAACATAGCAACAGCCTTAGCTATAAACTTTCATTTTCATATAGATCTGTTCTTAATTGAAATACGCATTTTCTCTTCTAGCCCTTCGTGTTGAGTTTATTAAACCTCTTACTGATCTTGAAGTTAAGGAAAAGGAAGTGGCTCGGTTTGAATGTGAAATTTCCCGACCATCTGTTAAGGTCTGTGATATTTAGCAAATCTAATACCTGAACTTTTCAATAAATTTTATTTAGAATCACAAAACCTATGTTTCACTTATCAGAATTCTTCCTGTTTCCATCAAAGAGTTAGATTCTAGCCATTGTGCTTGTGTTAAATGCTTGCATAAACCAAAAGATGTTCGCTAGGCTTTGTCCATAGGCAGTCGTTGGCTACCACATTCCTATTATTGCTTCCTTCCTGTTTATTATTCTCGTCCCTAATAACAAAGATATTTTAGACCAATAATAGGTACCATTTAAAAATATGCAAATGAAATATGTATAAAAATATATTCTGTCTATATGCTGGATTCAGTTAGAGAATAAAAGATTTATGCAGTTGTCCTGGTGGAAATTTTACATCATGCAGAGAACATCAGATACATATAATGGGCTGTCATTTGATGGCAAAATTGCCCTCATCCTTCTTTGCATTTGTATATACTTTATAGGCTTCTCTGTGTCCAAGCTAGTGATCCCAATAATGGCAATCTACGCGCACACAATAGCTAAAGCCGTGCACATGCCATCCTGTCAAAATGGACACAAGATTCTCAATCAGCTGCTTTTGTGAGCATTTTCCTCTAGACACTTCTTGATTGACAATATTGCCAGGTTTTTTAGAAATAGAACTCCATGGATGCAGTCTTCCACTTGTTCATTCGGGAGTTGAAATTTTGGCCACACACCCTTTCATATTAGCAGTTCATATAAAGGCACACAATAGCCTCTTGACACAGAAAGGTTACCCTAGCTAGATCACCAGACCCAGAAAGTAAGATGGGGTAGTCTGGTTTAAACTATCGTTTAGATGTATCACTCCAATATATCAAATCAAAGTACGTCAATTCCAATATAATCATTAAATAGAGATTTCAATTCTTCAGTAATATTTTGAAAGCTGAAATTCTAATACCCATTTTTGTCTATTGTTTTGTCAATAATGTTAATACAGGCACGGTGGTTTAGGGATGGAACCGAAATCAAAAAAGGCAAGAAGTATGACATCATTGCAAAAGGTGCCGAGAGAATACTTGTCATCAACAAATGTTTACTTGACGATGAAGCAGAATATGCTTGTGAAGCAAAAGCAGCCAGAACCTCTGGCATGCTTACAGTGATAGGTAAAGTGGAATCCCTTTTGTGTTTATTTAATGTAAATTGCAGTTGTTGTGATATAAAACTATGATTCCTTTATACAGAGGAGGAAGCTGTCTTTACTAAAAACCTGCCCAATGTGGAAGTTAATGAAACAGATACCATCAAATTTATTTGTGAAGTCTCCAAACCTGGTGCAGAAGTAACATGGTTCAAAGGTGACCAGGAGCTGCCTGAGGGTGGTAGAGTTGAACAAAAAGCTGATGGCCGAAAGAGAATTTTGATCATTCACAATGCTCGCCTGGACGATGCAGGAGCCTACAGTTGCAAGCTTCCAAGTGCTCAGACAACAGGCAAACTCAAAGTTAATGGTGAGATACTTGCTTTGATATCTTTCAGAAACAGATGGTGGGTGGGCAGTTAAATAGGCAGTGAAATACTGGGCCCATTTCCTGCTTAAGCATAAAGAGTTTAAAGTCTATTCCAAAAAATCTCTGGTTGTGTTAGGCCACAGACCCCAGTATGACACCCAGGAGCACCAATGTACCTGCAGATAATTCTTACTGCTCAACAGGCTTCCTGCCCCACCTGACCTATATCTATCTATCTATCTGTCTGTCTGTCTGTCTGTCTGTCTATCTATCTATCTATCTATCTATCTATCTATCTATCTATCTATCTATCTAATTTAAAAATGGAAAGTTGGCATTCTGCAAAAGAAATGGCAACTTTAGCATCATTTTTAATTCCAAAAAGTTCTCTGGGCACCATAAGCTTTCTTACAAAATAGTAATAATTTTTTTAAAAAAAGACTGGTGGCTGTGTCTATCCAGTATTTCTTTGAGGTGTGGGGGAATGTGACCTGCCAAGAAAAAAATAAGCTTAGATAATAGAATGAATCCTGCTGGTAAATTGGTGCTTTATATCAGATTAGAAAGCCGACAATCATTTTCCAAGAGTAGATACCATCAACATGATTTCACATTTCCAAATGTGGCCATCAGCCTCAAAAGGTTGGGAACTCCTAGTATGAGTCATCTTTTGCTGAGTGAAACAACTACCTTTCAGTTAAATTGAGCAGCCTATCTTCTTTCTACTAACAGTTAAATCATAATGCATAATATCTTTTACAGAGCTTGCAGCAGAGTTTATAACTAAACCTCAAAACCTTGAAGTTATTGAAGGAGAAAAGGCAGAATTTTCCTGCTCGGTGTCTAAAGATGGTGTTGATGTGCAATGGCTCAGAGGCGATACTGTTCTTGAAGCAGGTGACAGATACGATATATATTCTGATGGCAAAAAGAGAGTCTTGGTCATTAAAGAATCCATCTTGAATGATGAGGGCCGTTATACTGTCATGCTTGGAGATGTCAAAGCAAAAGCAAACTTGAAAGTGATTGGTAAGTTTTTGTCTCTATATTTGTATGCACACTGTTATTGTTTGGTCCAGTATGCAGCTTACAAATTATACACTTACTCAATTTACAGAAAAACTCAGGATTGTTGTTCCACTGAAAGACCAAAAAGTTAAAGAAGGAGAAGAGCTTGTCTTCAACTGTGAAGTTAATACAGAAGGTGCCAAAGCTAAATGGTACAAAAATAATGAACCAATATTTGATAGTGTAAAATACATCATGGTCCATAAGGATTTGGTGTATACTCTAAGAATCAGAGATGCTCATCTGAATGACCAGGCAGTTTACACAGTAACGCTAACAAATCAGCGAGGAGAACACGTCAAGACATCTGCTAATTTAACTGTACTTGGTAAGTGCTCTGTACCAGTAAATGACCCAGGATATCAGTCACACCCAAATTTAGACAAGGACATAAAATAATCACATTTTAATTAATCTCTCACCACAGAGGAAGATCTCAGAATTGTTGAACCTCTTCAAGACATTGAAACCATGGAAAAGAAATCTGTCACATTCTGGTGCAAAGTTAACCGTCTTAATGTGAAACTTCCATGGACAAGGAATGGTGAAGAAGTCACTTTTGACCGCCGCATTTTATACAAAGTGGATAGATACAAGCATTCCCTTATTATTAAAGACTGTGGGTTTATAGATGAAGGAGAATACACTGTCACTGCTGGCCAAGATAAATCTGTAGCGGAGCTTATTATCACAGAAGCACCTGCAGATTTCATTGAACATTTGCAGGACCAAACAGTTACTGAATTTGATGATGCTGTCTTTAGTTGCCAGCTTTCCAAAGAGAAAGCAGCTGTGAAGTGGTACAGAAATGGGCGTGAAATAAAAGAAGGCAAAAAGTAAGTGCTAATTCATTTAGGCGTTGTTGCTATCTCTATCCTTGTTTCTAAATCAAGCGCATAATTCTGTTTTTCCATCTGATCTAAAGGTATCAGTTTGAAAAGGATGGAAATTTACACAGATTAATTATAAAAGATTGCAGACTAGAAGATGAATGTGAATATTCCTGTGGAGTGGATGACAGGAAATCCAGAGCAAGACTCTTTGTTGAAGGTAAGTTTTCAATTTTGATTTATGTTCCTTTCCAGGTCTCAGTACTTTTTTTTAGTTAAAAAACAGAATGATATAATATATGTTTATGGATATTTCTATCAGAAATTCCTGTTGAGATTATCCGCCCACCACAAGATGCTTATGAAGCTCCTGGTACTGATGTCATCTTTTCTGCTGAACTGAATAAAGATAAAGTGGAGGTCAAATGGTTGAGAAACAACATGATTATAGTCCAAGGTGACAAACATCAAATGATGAGTGAAGGAAAGATCCACAGGTTGCAGGTCTGTGAAATAAGGCCCCGTGACCAAGGAGAATATCGATTTATTGCCAAAGATAAAGAAGCTCGAGCTAAGCTAGAACTAGCAGGTAAGTCTTTCAAATTGATTTATCATATGAAGAAAGAACATTTATAGACGTAATATAAATCTTTCAATTCTGCTTCTGAATGTTAATTCCAGAAATGTTTACTTTTAATATGAATAAAAAACTGTCTCCCACAAAAAAGTGTATACTGTAACATCTTTCTTGTGTCTACCACTATACAATTCCATTCGTTTTTATGTCTTGGTTGCATACCTCATTCTGATTGATTGATTGATGTCTAGCCCTTATTTGTTCTATATGGAGGTTTTATCAGTTAACTTGAACATTATTGTGTGGAAATCTTACATTTCTTTTTGAGATTCTATACACAATATGTAAATTTAGTTTTTATGCAGCGTAATCTCTACATTCAGGCAATCAGAAAGCTTTACCCATCATAAATAAATTCCCTATGAATGATGAAGGTGATAACAAGGCCCCATTGATCTGCAGTTCAAGACACACCCAATACCACAAAACTGACAGTTACAATTTGGCTCACCTAACACAATAAATTATTTTAAAAGATCAGAGTTCATTATGCTTTTCTTTATCATGTTCTGTTGAATGCATCATTTCTGTAACATATTTTTCAAATGTTAATTTCTTTTTATTATTTTTCTTAGCTGCTCCAAGAATAAAGACAGGTGATCAAGAACTTGTGGTAGATGTTGGGCAACCATTAACCATGGTTGTTCCATATGATGCTTACCCACGAGCAGAAGCCGAGTGGTTTAAAGAAGATGAAGCCTTACCCACTCAGACTGTTGATACTACAGCTGAGAGTACTACTTTCAGAATTCCTGCAGCCAAGCCATCACACCAGGGAAGTTACAAAATTATACTGAAAAATAAACATGGAAAAGCAGAAGGTCACATCAACGTTAAAGTAATCAGTAAGTTCTTTACTTTCAACAACTTTACTTTTAGTAAGTTTTTTTCTGATAATAGAAGTTTGTAACAATGGTACCTACATTTTTAATCCAGAAAGAAAAAGCATTCGTTTAATGGTTAAAACTGGAATTAAAAGAAATAGTCATGCAACCACTGAGCTATAAAGCTTATGTCAAACTCAAAACAGATTTGAAGTTCCTTTGAATACATCATGTTCTTTTTCCTCTCAGATGTCCCTGGCCCAGTGAGGAACTTGGAAGTCACAGAAACATTCGATGGTGAAGTCAGCCTTGCATGGGAAGAGCCAGAAAGTGATGGTGGTAGTAAGATCATAGGTTATGTAGTGGAAAGGCGTGACATCAAACGCAAGACCTGGATTTTGGCAACTGATCGTGCTGATAGTTGTGAATATACAGTAACTGGTCTTCAAAAAGGAGGAGTGGAGTATCTCTTCCGTGTGAGTGCAAGAAACAGAGTCGGCACCGGTGAACCTGTGGTAACAGACAAACCTGTTGAAGCAAAGAGCAGATTTGGTAAAAAAATAGTTCAAGATACTTGAAAAAATTAATGTTTTTTCCATACTTTTGAGTAGTAGTAACATATGTTCATAATTTTCTTCCCACTTTGCAGAGGTGCCAGGTCCTCCTCTCAATGTCCAGGTTGCTGATGTGAACAGGTCCAGTGTAACTCTTACCTGGGAGCCACCAGAATATGATGGAGGATCTCCAATTACGGGCTATGTGATTGAGCTGCGTGACAAAGGATCCATTAAGTGGGAGCCAGCTATGACTACAGCAGCCCATGAATTATCTGCAACATTGACTGATGTTGTGGAGAACAAAGAATACTTTTTCAGGGTCAGGGCACAAAACCAAGTTGGAGTTGGCAAACCCAGTGCATCTACACATGCAGTGAAGATTACAGATCCAATTGGTTAGTATGCAGACAATAGGAGAGCAGTTTTCCATGTCTCTCAGGGATAATTTAATTTATTCATAAATATGGGCATA
This sequence comes from Python bivittatus, assembly GCF_059951505.1. Lineage (NCBI taxonomy): Eukaryota > Metazoa > Chordata > Lepidosauria > Squamata > Pythonidae > Python > Python bivittatus. The sequence goes on from NW_028277040.1 coordinate 18,874,867, forward strand.
GAAAAGACAGGAGGAGAATTAGGAAAGGTTGAAATATGAGAAAGTAGATTCAGCGTTTATGATTTAAGAAATCACTAGCTATGTGAAAAAGAGAGAATAGAAGTATCATGTTCAAACCAGAAGGCCAATTCTTTTAGATGTTTTCCATGTTCATGAAGGAAGGATCAATAGATTTGAAGCATATTTCATTAGAAGATTCTGGCCAGGTTCTACTTTGCTATTTCAGGAATAGTCAGAGATTTCCACAGACATAATTTCATCATTTTATTTTTGTATTTTGTCTGTCCTTCTTGAAGTGCACAATATTTAAACCTTCCAAATTACTATGTGTTGCAGAAAGACCAAGTCCTCCCATTAACCTTGATCATTCTGACCAAACTAAGTCATCTGTGAAACTGACATGGGAGCCTCCAATAAAAGATGGAGGCAGTCCAATTTTGGGTTACATTATAGAACGACGTGAAGAGGGAACAGATGACTGGATTCGCTGCAATCTAAAGCTTGTACCTAAGCTTTCTTATAAAGTAAGTTACTTCGTTCTGAAGTTCATTAAGTATTAGATTGTTTTCAGTGATGTTTCTTACAACAATTGCCTGTGTCTTGGCAGGTGACTGGATTGACACCTCTAGCTAAGTATTATTATAGAGTGTCTGCAGAAAATGCTGCTGGTATATCAGATCCAACTGAAGCTATTGGACCACTACTTGCAGATGATCCTCATGGTAAGTAGATTTGATTTATCTGACATGGTCAGCAGTTCAAAGTTGTATATGCTTATTACTAAAATCAATCCTCATGTATTGGTTTCACAACACTGGTTTGCAACTAAAGAATCCTTATTACAAACCAGTAGGTATGTGCAGATTATCTGTTGCAAGCAAATCTACTGCAGCCACTTAGGGTTTCAATTTGGCTATTTTAAGGCTCTTCTGGGTATGTAGGTGCATATCCAGAAGACACTTCCACCTTGATAGCTGGCAAACCAAGGCTTTGGGAGGCCTTGTTGCAGCTAAACCTTTGCAGCTACTTCACATCTTCACAATGTAGATCCAGAGGTAGACTTTGCCATAAGCAAAAGATCTTGTCAATGTTCTGTGCAGGTGTCATCACCGTGCAGATATGGAGGAAAATGATAAACATTTCCATGTAGTTCTGTTATATAATTAAGATTTGCCCAAAGGAGTATTCCTGATTATGAGAGCTACTATTTAATGCTGCCTGCTAAGCAAAGAAACGTTACCACTATACTTCTATAAAATTATTCTTAAAATGGAACAAGTCTTCCTATCAGCTTTCTACACTGCCGTTTTATCAGATTGGGGGAAAAAAGTCCTACATCAAATAGAGGAGTCACCTTATAGTAATTATGTCATCCCAATTATGGCAACTGCCCTTTCACAGCTGCAGTAAATAAAAATTAAAACTGTAATAGAAATATTCATTGGCACAAATTGTGTTTGTTTTTCAGTTGGACCTACAATGGACTTAAGTGGATTTAAAGATGGACTTGAAGTTATTGTTCCAGAGCCAGTGAAAATCCGTGTTCCCATCACTGGCTATCCAGTTCCCACAGCCACATGGTCAGTGGGTAGCAAAGTTTTAGAAGATGGCAATCGGGTGAAAATTGAGACTAGTGCAGCCTTTGCACAACTTACTATTACACCAAGTGAACGGCCAGATAAAGGCATTTATACTCTGAAATTAGTCAATCCGGTATCATCTGTATCAGGAGAAATTGATGTTAACGTCATTGGTGAGCATTCAGTTTTAATGTCAAGTAAATGTGTATGTGTTATAAATTATTGTAAATTAAATGACCAATTTTACAACATTAAATGACCAAATGAATAACAATCAGCACCTTTTATTATATAGAAAACTAAATTACATTAACTTCTGCTTTCTTTTTCATTATGAAATTCCATAATACAAAAGAATTTGCCTTTTTATAAATATTCAGGGTATAATTTTATATATACATATTCAGGATTAAGCACTACAGAAAATAATTGGACTTAATTCTGATTTTATATGTATAGGATCACATGATTAAAAAGAAAAATAAAACCATTCTGAATTAGGGCTAAAGTCAGTTTTCGTAAGCCCCGTAACCAAAATCTTTCATCTCAAACATCATCATCTAAATCCCTGCTATGATGCTGGAATGCCATTAAACATTGGCTCTTCCAGAGGACTTTTGGGGGTGAGATGAATTTTGGTTCCTGAGGAGATGTAGTTCCTGTGGAATATTGTACCTGGTTGCTTGGTTATATTGTGTTGTGTTGTATTGTGCTGTTGTGTTGTATTGTATTAGATTTTAATCTGATTACTGCATTTGGAGTGTAAGATGCTCAGTCACTTATGACTGGAGTGGTATATAAGCTTCAGTAAATAAATAAATAAATAAATAAAGGTATAGCTACATTGCAGGTTTATAATATGATATGCATTTACTTTCAGCTCGCCCAAGCGCACCGAGAGAACTAAAAGTTGGAGAAATAACTAGGAACACAGTACAACTAACATGGGAACCACCTGAAAATGATGGAGGAAGCCCTTTGACTGGCTATCTTGTTGAGAAACGTGAAGTGAGCCGCAAAACATGGATTAAAGTATGTTTTAATAGAAACGTATTTTTAATAGAATAAGTTTTTTAATGTTGGAAATATTCTGTGCTGCAATACGAAAAGGAGCCTCTTGTGTTTGCAGGTGATTGACAAGGTTCTTGACCAAGACTTTACTGTCCCAGATCTTGCCCAAGGGAAAGAATACTTATTCAGAGTTTCAGCATGCAACAAATGTGGACCAGGAGAACCTGCTTACATCGATGAGCCAGTTAATATGACAGCGCCTGCTAGTGAGTTTTCTTTATTAGTTATTCCAATTAATGTTGGATTTCTGCATGTTATATAATTACTCATGCTAAGTGTTGTGAGTTGACAAACCCATTAAAAAAGAAAACCAAATGCAGGCTTTTTTTGATTGCACCACAGGCTTTCTAACTTCCTCCTGTCTAACGCAGCCATCTGCATATTTGGAAAAGCTCTTTGTTAAAGTGTAGGACTTAGCAGAATAATAACAGTTTTGTCCAAGACTACTATGGGAAAGGTGGCAGGGGAGGTCACCAGAAATCCAGATACCACCTAGTGGAAGTGAAAATCTTTTTCCATTCATCTTCTACCCATAATCATAAGGCAACACATTTTCCCTCTTACAGCGGTTCCTGATCCACCAGAAAATGTTAAATGGAGAGATCCAACATCCAAGTCCATTTTCCTTACATGGGATCCACCTAAATTTGATGGTGGCTCACGTATCAAAGGCTACATAGTTGAAAAGTGCCAGCGTGGCACTGACAAATGGGAGCCCTGTGGTGAACCCGTAGTTGAGACCAAGTAAGTAGCAGCAGGATGTAGAATTCTTTTAGAAATGAATCTTATGACATTTAACGATACTATTAACTGAAATGATATTCTGATTAACAGAATGAAAGTGGAACCACTTAAGGAAGGGGAATGGTATGCTTATCGTGTGAAGGCTCTGAATAAGCAAGGAGCCAGTAAACCAAGCAAACCAACAGATGAAGTCCAGGCAGTGGACGCAAAGGGTAATTAGCCATTGAGTTATATTTTAGCAACATATAATTTTTATTCTTGAAAGTATTGGGGGGGGGTATACAACTATACACATGTATGAAATGGGCTGTTCTATGTATATCATATTTTATTCATGCTATTTTTATTCTCTGTAAATCAGAGGCTCCAGAGATTTTCTTAGATGTGAAATTACTTGCTGGAATCACTGTCAAAGCTGGAACTAAGATAGAGCTGCCTGCAAGAGTAACTGGAAAGCCTGAACCTCGGGTTACCTGGACAAAAGCGGAACATATCTTGAGACCTGACAAAAGGATCTCCATTGAAACCAAACCTAACCATTCCACAGTGATAATAACAGACAGCAAGAGGAGTGATACTGGCACCTATATTATTGAAGCTGTAAATACCAGTGGACGGGCAACAGCAACTGTTGAAGTTAATGTTCTAGGTATGCTATTTCTGTGATTAATTCTCAGTATCTTCCTAATTACATAGCTGAAGAGGAAGCTCAAACTGTTGTTATATTTCCACAGATAAGCCTGGTCCACCAGCTGCTTTTGATGTGTCTGATATAACAAACGTGTCTTGCCTTTTGACATGGAATCCTCCTCGAGATGATGGTGGATCCAAAATCACAAACTATATTCTAGAGCAAAGAGCTGCAGACAGTGAAATATGGCACAAATTATCATCCACCATCAAGGAAACAAAATTCAAAGTTACAAACCTCACACCTCTTAAAGAATACATCTTCAGAGTCAGTGCAGAGAACATGTATGGAGTTGGAGAACCAGCACTATCCAGTCCTATAATTGCTAAATATCCATTTGGTAAGTCTATTCATCTGAAAGGCAGGTCCACATATCCCAGTATGACTGTTATATGGGAACTGCTGCAAACTATTTCAGTGGGGGACAGCCACTTCAACCAGTGAATCATTTTGTGAGAACCATCACACCTCCCGATCATTTCTGATTTTGCTGGTAGTAGGGGGATAATTTTTGCAGAAGGTGCCAGTGCACAAGGGAAGCTGATACCCACGGGCAGCTTGCCAAGCAGAGCACAACCAGTATCAAGCATGGCTGTGCTTCACTCAGTGGCATTTGGCTAGAGATGGGTTCTCTCACATTTGCATAGAAGTTACAAATACCTGATGGTTAATTTTGATTTTTGATTTCTTGGTTCAGATACACCAGGTCCTCCAACAGGAGTTAAGCCTATTGAGATCACTAAAGATTCTGTAACATTAACTTGGACTGAACCAGATGAAGATGGAGGCAGCCCTATCACTGGGTACTGGGTTGAACGGTTTGACCCTGAACAAGATAAATGGATACGATGCAATAAAATACCAGTTAAAGATACAACATTCAAGTAAGATCATTATATTCTTTCAGAATATATTTTATAGTGTATTCTTTCAGAAGAAAAGTAAATTGTGTTTTCAAATAAAAACAAATGCATACACTTGATATAGTATTATGCGTGAAAGGTTACGTTAGCTCCAAAGAATTGTCTTGCTGCCCATTATCTGAATCCTCATAAGCTGGTGCCAATATATATCACAAATCCTCTCCATAGTCATCTTCACTACAATGGAGGAACCACAGCGGGTGTGATAAAATAATAACAACTGGTGGTTGTCTATCACCGAAGCAGTTCAGGGGGATTTGTGTTGATAGTGCAACCTCTCAGACATTTTAACTTTCTAGTAACTTGAATTGTTTAAATCATTCAGATCTATGTGCTGTGTCTGCTCCTTTCTAAAATAGCACGTGTTGATCCTGTATATTAGCTCACAGATGAGCTGGTATATATATATAGCAACTTTTTTGAAAAAAATTGTTGCTGCCCTGCTTAAAATACAGAGCACCAGCCAACCCACAGACCTCCACTTGCTCGTCATTTTTCCTTTTATACCCACTAATATCTGCCCTTGAGGTTTCACCAATCTTCCAGGTGAAGTGGAGAGAATGCTATTCTGTCATTAGACAGGAACAATTGTACTTCACAGATGCACACAGACACACACGCACACATGATTAAGAGCACCTATCAGTTTATAAATATGCAGCAAGATAATATCACATAATGTCCTTTGCAATGAGTAACTGCTTCCTTAGAATATTAAGCAATATGCAAAAATATTTATATGCATTAACTGATTACAGATTTTGTACTGTGCTTTGGTGATGGCAAAACGTATTGGCATGCGAAAGCTTTACATAAGAATCATGCCACAAGAAATCTCTTTATAATATGTATATGGCAGATATAAATTCATTAATGTTTTTTTATTTATATCTGTGGAAGGATGTAGGCCAACATAGTATATAGGTTTAATAATGTTTACTATTAAATGTACGTCTAATTTTTTTTTCATTATTATCAGGGTAAAGGGTCTTACAAACCATAAGAAGTACAAGTTCCGGGTCTTGGCAGAGAATCTTGCTGGGCCAGGAAAACCGAGCAAACCCACAGATGCAATCTTAGTGAAGGATCCCATTGGTAAAAATTATCTTGGATTAACAGTATAATTTAAACCGTTTTTTTAAAATTAGCCTGCCAGATCTAAATGTTCAATTTATCTCCAGATCCTCCATGGCCTCCTGGGAAACCAACGGTGAAGGATGTTGCCAAGACATCATGTTTCCTACAGTGGACAAAACCAGAACATGATGGGGGTGCCAAAATTGAATCCTACGTCATTGAGCTGCTAAAGACTGGCACAGATGAATGGGTGAGAGTGGCGGAAGGTGTTCCCATGACAGAACATTTCCTCAAAGGACTTATGGAAAAACAGGAATACTCTTTCCGAGTAAGAGCTGTGAACAAAGCTGGAGAGAGCGAACCTAGTGAACCCAGCGACCCCGTGTTGTGCAAGGAGAGGCTAAGTAAGTAACTCTTCCTGAGAATTAGGGTTGAGGCTGAGCAAAGCTTGAAAGCTTTAAAATGTGTTTGCCTTCAACCTGGAAAGAGGGTAAAATATAAATGCATTTATAATTACTGTCAAAAAGATCAGAAGCCATTTCTCTATAACCTTTTTTCTTTTTTAATCTTTCTTTCTTTCTTTCTTTCTTTCTTTCTTTCTTTCTTTCTTTCTTTCTTTCTTTCTTTCTTTCTTTCATTCCTGTTTCTGTTTCTGTTTCTGTTTCTGTTTCTGTTTCTGTTTGTTTTCTTTCTTACTTGTTCACTATTCTTTCTTATTTTCTTTGTTTCTTTTCTAATACTTATATTGTTTTTATCGTGTTAACATTTTCTTCAATAAAATTATATTTAAAAAAAAGTTTGCCTTTAACTCACTGCTTGATAGGTTCCTTGTTGCTTTTTTCCAAAGGAAAACTATTTTTGTTTAATATCTTCATAGGTCCGCCTTCACCACCACGATGGCTCGAGGTCATTAATATCACTAAAAACACCGCAGACCTTAAATGGACAGTGCCAGAAAAAGACGGGGGTTCTCCTATTACAAACTACATTGTTGAAAAGAGGGATGTGCGGCGGAAAGGCTGGCAGACTGTGGACACCACAGTTAAGGACATCAAATATACTGTGACACCTCTGACCGAAGGCTCTCTCTATGTATTCCGTGTGGCTGCTGAAAATGCAGTGGGACAGAGTGATTACTGTGAAGTTGAGGACTCAGTTCTAGCTAAAGACACTTTCAGTAAGTTTTCAGGGTTTATATTCAAAATTCAGTCGAACAAGCTAGCTCCTATTTCTAAAATACTGGTTTTCCTAATGTGAATTTTATTTATTTTAGCTACTCCTGGAGCACCATATGCACTTACACCAGTTGAGGTGACAAAGAGACATGTTGACTTAAAATGGGAACCACCTAAGAATGATGGTGGCAGACCAATTCAACGGTAATATTATAAATAATGATATACAGTAGAAACATTTGTGTAACAATCATATTTGCTGTATGTAAAGTATTAATGTTAATATTAGAAAATCCATTTAAAGATACATCAATTATTATTAATTATTACAAATTTTACATTCAGAGCTCCCATTTTCCAGAAACCAATAGGAAATTTAGGTGAAGAATGGAAAACAGATGAAGTATGCTAAGTAATTAATAGAGACATCAGTTTTCCAAGCAATAAAGATTTGCTCTGGATTGAAAGAAGTGGGATATAATAATAATTATTCTATAATAATAATGCATTCTAATGTATGATCAGGTTGGTCATCTGTATTCAAGGGTAAGAGCATTAAATTGAATTCAAAAGTTATATAAGCGGAGTCATTTGTAGATAGCATGATACTGGATCACAATCAAGAATTGAATCACAAACAGGATACTTAGAAAATCAACCTGGTAAGAATGCCATTAATTTGCTGGATAAGGTGATAGAATCATTGGCAGAACAATTCTGATGATAACTTTCAGTGCTTTAGTGCTGCAGTACTCCATCAAGTCCAAGGTCCTGTTGTTGGTTGAAGCTTAGAAAGGCAGCAATGAAGAGGAAGAACAGTGTGTAACTGTTCCCTTCCTAACAACTTCCTGGATTGTTTTTTCATATGCCACTTATTTCAAGCAGTGAAAAGGAAATCAAATAGACCATCCAAATAACTGGTTTGAATTTCCCCCCAAGACAAAGGGATGGGGAGTTTAGATTCCTTCAACTCTCAGCCCCTCCTGTGCCATCTTTGGCCCAGCCCCTTTGGGGACTTTCTGAGGTCAACATTGCAGTTCACTGATTACACCAAGCCATTTCTGGATATGCAATTTTCTGCTCACCCAAACAAGAATGATTGAATTGAGCAGACAGAGAATTCTGAATGCAAATTATATACCGGGAAAGAACACAGCGGGAAACTGAGCTCATCTTTTAAATGGTTCTGGGGTTCCTTATTTGCATGGAATACTGTATGTACTACATCAATAATGTGACAAATTATCAATGTAAATAATATCAATTTTGTTTTTAATTCAATCAATTCAATCAATTTAATTCAAATTGATTTCATTGCATAATTCTATAATATTCCTCTTAATACAGATACGTTATCGAAAAGAAAGAGAAGCTCGGCACACGCTGGGTGAAAGCTGGCAAGACAGCTGGACCTGACTGTAATTTCAGAGTCACTGATGTCATTGAAGGCACAGAGGTGCAATTCCAAGTTCGTGCTGAAAATGAGGCTGGCTGTGGTCATCCTAGTGAACCAACCGACATCCTGGCTATTGAAGATCCAATGAGTAAATTATAATAAAAATCATAATGTAGAAAATATTATGTTAGGTCAAACAGTCTTATGGAAAATAATACATTTCTCTCCATTCGGGCAGGTCCTCCTTCACCACCTCTGGATTTGCATGTAACAGATGCAAGCAGAAAACACATTTCCATTGCCTGGAAACCACCAGAGAAAAATGGTGGAAGTCCTATCATTGGGTACAATATTGAACTCTGTGAAGCAGGAACTGAAAAGTGGATGCGAATAAATTCTCGGCCAGTCAAAGACTTGAAATACAAAGCAGAAGAAGGCATTGTACCTGACAAGGAATATGTTCTCAGAGTCCGAGCTGTCAATGCAATAGGAGCTAGTGAACCTTCAGATATATCAGAAACGGTTGTAGCCAAAGATCCAGATTGTAAGTATATTTCTTTCCAAAGCAATCATAAAACATACAGTCACATTAAAATTGCTCTGTAACAGTGATTAAGATTATTGTTCTCTATTTTTATATAGGTAATCCGACTATTGATCTAAAAACTACAGATATTGTTGTGGTTGAAGGTCAAAAGTTAAGCATTCCAGTTCCCTTCAGAGCTGTTCCTTCTCCAACCATTGCATGGCATAAAAATGGGAAGGAAGTTAGAGCAGGTGACAGAACCACAATGAAAAGCCACTACGCTTCTGCCTTGCTGGAAGTCACAGATGTTGTCCATGCAGATGCTGGTGTTTACACCATTAACTTGGAGAATAGATTGGGTTCAACTACTGGCACAATTAATGTCAAAGTAATAGGTAATTTTTTTTTCTTCCATTAGCAGACATTTACATTCAATTCATAGTGCTGAACAAGTGGCAAGGAGCACTGTTTTAAGCTACTTAATATCTATAGTACTTATTATAAGCTAATTTTAACATAATCTAGATATCCTAGATTTGATGGAGATAAAATAAACAGCCTAATCATCTTTCAATCTAAGTTACTGTAAATATTGGGCATATCTTTTATCACAAGTATGGGTGTAACAAATTGATATTTACTTAATGCCACGTGTGCTTTTTTCAATTAGGTCTGCCTGGACAATGCAAAGATATTAAGGCAAGTGAAGTAACTAAAAGCTCATGCAAAGTTACCTGGGAACCTCCAGAATTTGATGGCAATACTCCCATATTACACTATGTGTTGGAAAGAAGAGAAGCTGGGAGGAGAACATACATACCAGTGATGTCTGGTGAAAACAAATTGGCATGGCATGTAAAGGATCTTATTCCAAATGCTGAATACTATTTCCGTGTTAAAGCTGTCAATAAAATTGGAGGAGGTGAATACCTTGAAATGAGAAATCCAGTGATTGCTGAAGATCCAAAGCGTAAGTTTATATGTTAATGAATAAACGCTTAGAATGAAAATGTAAATTTCTCCATACTTTCTGTTTATTTTATTTTAAATTTTCCATACACAGAACGACCAGATCCACCTCTTGATCTTGAGACTCACAACCCAACATCAAAGTCAGTAACGCTCACATGGAAACCACCATTGTATGATGGAGGAACGAAAATTATGGGTTATATTTTGGAAAAACTAGTTAAAGGAGGAGATAAGTGGGAAAGATGCAATGACTATTTAGTACCTCTTTTGACTTACACTGTAAAAGACCTTGAAGAAGGCAAAGAATATCAGTTCCGAGCCCGTGCTGAGAATGCTGCAGGAGTCAGTGAACCATCTAATATTACTCCTCTAGTGAAAGCAGTGGATCCTATTGGTAATTTTTATAAATTTTTTCCTCCCTATTCATTGTCAATATGTAAAAATCATGTTTTATGCTATAATCATCACACAAATGTTGCATTTTTTAAAATTGTTACAGAGGCTCCAAAGGTCTCCCTTAGTGCTAATTTGCAGGCTGGCCTTGAAGTGAAGCAAGGTGCTGATATTCCACTAGACGCACGGATTTCAGGTTCACCTTACCCAGCAATTGCTTGGTTATGGAATGATGAAGTTATTAGACCAGAAGAAATTAAGAAGAGAGTCATCAAGATTTCTAGGAAGAAGAAAGGTGAAGCTGAAGATGATGAGCCTTTCCACTTATCCTTGCCTGAGCGACTAAGCATCGACAATAGTAAAAAAGGAGAGTCTTTTCTGGTTGTACGAGACTCACTCAGAGCAGATCACGGCACATTCACTATACGAGTTGAAAATGACCATGGAGTAGCAAAAGCTTCCTGTGAAGTCAATGTTTTAGGTATGTCCTTGTACATAACTTATTTAATTTGTTATACAAAAGATATGGTGTGATACATGCAAGAGGTACTCATTATTTTTGTTTTAAAACTAGATGTACCTGGACCTCCAGTCAACTTTGTTTTTGAAGATGTTAGAAAAAATTCCATAACTTGCAAGTGGGATCCTCCTCTTGATGACGGTGGTAGTGAAATACTGAATTATATCTTGGAAAAGAAAGACAGTGCAAAAACTGAAGCTGGCTGGGTTACTGTCACTTCCACACTTAGGCACTGCAAATATAACGTGCTTAAACTGATTGAAGGAAAAGAATACGTCTTCCGTGTGAAAGCCGAGAACAGAGTAGGGGCTGGACCACCATGTATTTCAAAACCTGTTGTAGCTAAAGATCCATTTAGTAAGTCTTATCCTTTATAAGAAATTGTGTACCATTTCCCTCAAAGACAATTCATAAACAATAATATTTGTAGCCATATTGTATATTAATTTTAAAACTTGTTTCAGAGGTGGGCTTCGTTTTCTGTTTTTTGTATTGCCCTGGGAGCCTCATTTTGTTTTTATGCCTGCCTGGGGTCTACAAAAGAAACATGTAGTGAAATTATGATCCCTTCATAAGAGATGGAGTAGGGTGTCTTAAGCCATTTTCTCTAAAATGAAAACCACCCAATATTGGTGGAGGATTGAGAGACTTATTTGAAAATAAATAGTGTGGAAATCATGGATACTTTATTTCATGGTAACCACTGGTAAAACTCTACTGCATTTAGCAACAGACATTCCAAATAAAATATATCTTGAGGAAGAAACTATAGCTATTTCAAATTGGTTTGCCAATTGTCAAAGCAGTGAACAGGTGCCCAGATTCTTTTAGTTCTTCTGGATCCAGAGACAATGAACACACCAGTAGGTAAGGAGATTTTAAGCTTTAAAGTCTAGCAAACAAATTTAAACAGGAATGCAAGAGCATAAGATATAATTAAACAGAGATACATAAGCATAGTATAAAAGCATAATACACCAAGCAAGATGATCAAACTCCCTACTGTCGGGAGCTGCCATGAAGTGACAGTGCAGAGACCCCAAGAAGGTTTTGATAACACAGCACCTAGTCCCAAGGCCTGTGTCCACGCTCCAACTTCCAGGGGCAATGCTGGGGCTTTTTATTAAAGTCCAGCACTGCAATCCCACGACTCTGTTTTGGAGTCAGGGGCCTTGAAAGTGACTTTGATTAGATGTGACACCTGCTTCAGAGCCTGATAACTGTATAGATAAGCTAGTGCTTAACCTAAAACAGTCCTGAAGGATTTCCCCCCCCCACACACACACTTCTAAGTAAAAGAGAAAAACAAGCTAGCTAAGCATTATTATAATTTAAAGTGAGCTTTCTTAACATGTGCAGGAGAAATCAAACTATGTCACCTAAACTGCTCGAAATAACAACAGTCTTCCACATTGCCACCACACAAATTTATAATATAATCCTATAGCTTATTACTCAGAAATAAACCCCCTTGATGAATGCCTGCAGGACTGTATTGAGTATCTTATAAATAATGTAAATACTCCATCTATCACATTAAATTCTTGCACAAAATTTCAAATATGTATATCTGGCATTGAAAATCTGCTTGTTTCCTTTGTTTATAGGTCCTCCTGATGCACCTGATAAACCTTTAGTAGAGGAACCTACTAGCAGTAGTATGTTGGTTAAATGGAATGAACCTAAAGACAATGGTAGCCCCATTCTGGGGTACTGGATTGAAAAACGTGAAATCAACGGAACTCATTGGGCTCGGGTGAATAAAGATCGTGTGAATGCTCTGCAAACAAGAGTTGAAGGATTGTTGGAAGGATTAACATACGTTTTCAGAGTTTGTGCTGAAAATGCAGCTGGCCCTGGCAAATTTAGCCCCCCATCAGATCCTAAAATTGCACAAGATCCAATATGTAAGTTCTTTAATAAATACAGTTATCACTGGTCAAGAAAAGGGAGCTTTAAATATATATTAATATTGGTTTATATCTTTTTATTTTTTTTAGTACCACCTGGTCCACCTATTCCAAGAATCCTTGATACAAGTTCAACATCTATTGACCTAGCGTGGGATGCTCCACTATACAATGGAGGTGGAGAAATCATTGGTTATCATGTTTACAAGCAATTTGTGGGCTCAAAGGAATGGTCCCGTTGCACAGATAAACCTGTTAAGGTTCAAAGCTACTTAGTTAAAGGAATTAGAGAAGGTGCTGATTACAAACTTCGTGTCACTGCTATTAATATTGCTGGGGAAGGACCTCCTGGAGAAACAGAACCTGTAACTGTTTCAGAACCTCAAGGTAATATCATTATTTAACTTGAACTAAATTCTTACATGAAATAATTAATGTGAATATGATATAATGAAAGCTCTTTCTTTTTCTGAATATAGAGCCTCCCACTGTGGAACTAGATGTTTCTGTCAAAGCAGGTGTTCAGATACTGGCAGGTCAAACCCTTAGACTTCCTGCTACTGTTACTGGACGTCCTACACCTACAATTGTATGGACTTTAGAGGATGGGGAACTAGACAAAGAGCGAGTGGTGATTGAGAATATTGGCACTTCATCAGAATTAATGATCAAAAACGCACTCAGAAAAGACCATGGAAGATATGTAATTACTGCAACTAATGAGAGTGGCTCTAAATCTGCTGCAACCAGAGTAGAAGTATTCGGTAACAAATACTTTAGTGAAATACTTTTAGTGAAACAATTTGATGAAGTATTTGTGCCTTTGTATTACATTCTATATCTGCTTTTTCAGATGTTCCTGGGCCAGTGACTGATCTACATCCTGTAGTGGTGAACAGAAAAATGTGTCTGCTTAACTGGGATGATCCCAAAGATGATGGAGGAAGTGAGATTATAGGCTTCATCGTAGAAAGGAAAGATGCCAAAATGCATACTTGGAGACTAGCTGTGGATACAGACAGATCAAAATGTGATATTACTGGTCTTGTGGAAGGGCAAGAATATAAATTCCGTGTCTCTGCCAAGAACAAGTTTGGCTGTGGTCCACCAGTGGAACTTGGGCCACTACTTGCTGTTGATCCCCAAGGTATTATATTTTGTCAATATGAACCATGACAATGTTTTAGGATACCTTGTCTCTTAATTTCAGCTGTAAAATATTTATACCTATTTATAATCCCAAGATTTTTCTAGTCTATAAAAATCACTGGGCTGTTTTTTTTTTCACAGTTAAAGTTGGGACATATGTGTTTCTTGGCAGAATACCATAGTAGTGTTCAAAGAGCTGTTTCAGCATTACTAATATCTGTAATCCAGTCTTACGAGCATATTGGTTGCTTTGGGGCCAAAGACAGAATATATTCTAAGCGATTTAACATAGTCAAGGGAGGAACTATTGCCAAAATAAATGAAGATGAAGATGAAGAAATCCAAAATCCCATTTATCTTTAATATCTCCTTCAATTCATAAGCATGTTGCAAGCAGGATTGGGTAGAAACAGAGCAGGATCTCCATGCTGATCTCTGGGTGACTCACAGTAGATCAGTTGTGATTTCCAGTACTATCTGTTTAACAAAACAACAATACATTTTGTGTAAAAAGACGATGAGTTCCACCTAGTTCTGATACTGAAAGCAAATGTATTCAGAAACACCCTGTCCCTGGTCTTTGTTGTATGCTCTTTGCAGTTGTCCCTGTTTGGTGGATCTTGGAGTTTTTCTTAAAATGCAAAATAAATTCAGCAAGGCTGAAAACTGCTTACTTCTGGTTTAAACTATATATGATTTAGAACCAAACTGAAGAAATACAGTAGCATAGGGCACAAATTAATTTAACCTAATAGCCTGGGAAAAGATTTTTGGAACTTACAGAGGTTATATGTAAAAATATCTATTGGGATATCCAAACACTTCACTACAGAAAGGATATTAGAAATATCAATATATTCAAATTCAAATTATTAACCCGAAAATAGAGACAAAAGTGAATTATGTTTCTTGTAGAGACAGGGAATGCTTTTACACTCTTTCCAAGCTTTGATGAATGCCAACCTCCTACCCTTAATCATGTAACATAAAAGCTATCTGATGGCTGATTCTGACAATGCCTTTTTTCACCAAAATGCTTTTTGGAATAATAACTGAGATGGCAGGTACAAAAAAATCTTCAAAAGTGCATTAATGTGGGTAAAATAATATGTGGGCTCTAATTATCTTGCTTTTGTTGGTGTGTGTGCCAACAAAACAGGAATATCATACCAAATGTGTGTGTGCCAACAAAACAGGAATATCATACCAAATGAATTCATTATTTAAGTATTTCATGCCTTAATCGTAAGTCAAACTACTGCATAACCATAGTTATGTGGTTAAAAAACAAGCTTTCAATGCAAGTCTATGAATTAAACCTTTTACTATAACGTTCTTCTCACAATAGGTCCTCCAACTGCCCCTGAGAGGTTAATGTATACAGATAGAACAAAATCATCAATTACCCTTGACTGGAAGCCTCCTCGTAATGATGGTGGCAGCCCTGTCATTGGCTATCTCGTTGACAAGAGAAGACATGACTCAGATGAATTTGAAAGAGTCAATAAAACACCTTGTCCCACCACATCACTTCTTGTTGATAACCTTGCTGAGCTGCATATGTATGAATTCCGAGTCAAGGCAGTCAATGCGATTGGAGAAAGTGAACCATCACTGCCTCTCAATGTTGTTATACAAGATGATGAAGGTGAAGTACTTTAATAACTATACCTGAACTTTAAACATGAATTGGGGGTTTGTTATTAATGCATTTTAAAGAACTGCGCCGTTACTGAATTGTGCTGATTCCCTTTCAGAACCTCCCACAGTGACATTGCGTCTTGCTGTTAGGGGAGATACTATCAAAGTCATGGCAGGGCAACCAGTTCACATTCCTGCAGATGTGACAGGTCTTCCGATGCCAAAGATTGAATGGTCCAAAGATGAGGTTCTCATTGAGAAAACATCAGATGCCCTTAAGATCACCAAAAAGGAAGTATCTAGAACAGAGGCCAAAACTGAACTCAGTATGCCTGCAGCAGTTAGAAGGGATAAAGGCACTTACACAGTTACAGCCTCCAATCGTCTGGGCTCTGCATTCCGCAATGTTCACGTTGAAGTATTTGGTAAGTATATGATTTCCTGCTTCAGTGATTGAAATAGTCTTCCCTTTGGTCTGACATAACACAATATTGAAATTGGTTTTATCTAGATCGTCCTTCTCCGCCAAGAAATCTTACTGTTTCTGACATTAAAGCTGAGTCTTGCTGTCTAACCTGGGATGCTCCACTTGATAATGGTGGCAGTGAAATTACTCACTACATTATTGAGAAGCGTGATGCAAGCAAGAAGAAAATAGATTGGGAGGAAGTATCCAACACTGCGGTGGACAGACGATTTGTGGTAAATTTGATTTTGAAGAAAAACGCAGGGTTTCCAGATAAAAACTCTTGTATATAAAATTACACAAGTCAAAATTAACCTTCTGCATCTTCTAGATTTTTCAATACATATCTGTTTACATGTCTGAAATGTTAGTTTGTCATGATTATATATCAAAAAAGTATGAAAAGGCAGTCCTATACTTTATGTCAAAGGGAAGCATCTATGACTTTTTTTGCCCCTGCCCTGGAGACTGCTAAGTCTCCATCAACAAAATTCAATGACAGACCATCAGATAATAGAGATAAATTTTGCAACTGACTTTCAACATATAATCAGATAAAATCCATGCATTACATATTTATTAAACTGAATATACCTACTAATAAATAACCTATATATTTATGAAAATATATTTTATAGTGATGAAATATTTGGCCTGCCCTCTACATGATTTCATAGCTTCACCACCATGTCTCCTGGGACCCCCAACCATAAAAAGGTTGCCCATCTTGGCTTTACAACAGGGGTCAGCAACCTACACCCCAATGGCCAGATCTAGCCTACCACCCCTAAAATCATCCAGCCTATAGTCCCAAAAAACAATATCACATCCATCCAGTCCATTCTGATCCTAAAAAAAGAATTCAATTCGTAATTCTATCTCAGGCTTGATGTAGAACTACACTATTTTAATAAATTGTAATGATTTGGCACTGTTAAGAGTCCGTATATAAATATGCATGCATGTACCTTCGGTTACTGAGGTCTCTTCCTCCTCCCTTCATAAGCATTTCTTTCCTCAACCACAAGAGATGCCCCAGGACTCTACGGATCGTGCTCTCGTTTTCTCCTTTGTCTGCACCTCCCTTTCTTTCCTATAAGAAAGAAAGGTGTCTCTATGATTCTCTATGAGCCCTCCCAGTTACCAGTGTATTCACCTGAGAGAGAGGGAAAGAGCAGCCTGCCATCCACTCACAGACATGGCCTCTGGCCCCTATGTGGGAAAGGTTGCTAATCACTGTCTTTGCCCGTATCTCAACACAGCCAAGTTCGGTTTGTCTATATTGTTCTTAAAGTGCTAAATCCAAACTGGGTACACTACCTAGGTGAGAATCCTAGAGATTTCATAGCTATGTTGTGTTTACAGAACAGAAAATTTTGTAACAGAAAATGTGCTTTTTTATCCTAATATACAGTGGTTATGTAGCAAGGATAATATTTGTAAAGCATTGGAAAGTGAATATTATGACCAAAAAACAGGAGTTAAAACAATTGCAAACTCTATTTTGATTAAATACATGGCCATGGCTAAGAGATTTTTAATGTAAGGTCAGCTGGGAATGAGCTATCATATGTTAGAACTGTTAATTATAAAGAATAATATGCAGCACTTGACTTTAACATGACAACATTCTTGCAAACTACTGATATAAAGCATACCCAGTGAATTTTTTTTAGTAAACTACTGAATTTTTTAACCATTCTGAATATTGTTAAACAAAATTGTAACTGGAGTGACACATTTATCTGTGTCTAATGACTTTTGATATGCCGTCTTGCAATTTGTGGAAATAACAGGAATGTTTAATTTTCCAATTAATGGCACATAATGTTTTGTGTTTTTTGTTTTACCTTTCAGGTCTATAAATTGACAACTGATGGTCACTATCAATTTAGAGTTAGGGCTGTAAACCGGTATGGAATAAGTGATGAATGTCTTTCAGAGAAAGTGGTCATCAAGGATCCTTATGGGCTACCTGGGCCACCTGGAAAACCAAAAGTCATAGATCATACTAGGTCAACCATGCTGGTAACATGGACACCTCCTTTAGACAATGGAGGAGCACCGATTACTGGCTATTGGCTAGAGAAGAAAGAAGAAGGAGGTGTCTATTGGTCTCGTGTCAACAGAGCACCAGTAACAAAACCCTCAGTGAAAGGACTGGAATTCAATGTGTTGCGTTTGATTGAAGGTGTAAAATATCAGTTCAGGGCGATGGCTATTAACATTGCTGGAGTTGGTCCTCCCAGTGAACCATCAGATCTTGTTGAAGCTGCAGATCCAATCTGTGAGTATACCATGTAGTAGAAGAAGAGCGTTGAGCGTTATATGACTTCAAAAGACATCCTCTGCCATTTTGTTCCATTTGTCCTGAATCTATCTAATAACGATCCTATGATTTCAGCACATGAAATCTGAGTGGTAATATACTGTGACTTTACTTTCATTGTCATAAGAACATACCTTCATAAACTATAGCAAATTGCTTTAATTTTTTTTTATTAGAAAAATATATAGCCTATATCTTTAGTGTTTGTTTTTTTTTACTTCAGTTAAGTAAAATATATATGGATTTTTTTTAGCTAAAACAATAAGGACATAATCATAATTCAGAATATTTTACATTTGCTCAATAGTTCCTCCTGGTGCACCATCATGCCCAGATGTCAAAGACAGAACTAAGTCAACCATATCTCTTGCATGGAAACCTCCACAAAAAGATGGTGGCAGTCCTATTAAAGGTTATATTGTTGAAATGCAAGAAGAAGGTAGTTTGGATTGGAAGAATGTGAATGAGCCAGATAAGCTGTTCCCTACCTGTGAATGTGTTGTTCCCAACCTGAAAGAGCTAAGAAAATACAGATTTAGAGTAAAGGCTGTAAATGCTGCAGGGGAATCAGAGCCAAGTCTTGCTACTTCAGAAGTACCATGCAAGGAAATTCTAGGTAAGAATTCTGGAATATTTTCTGTTACAACGTGAAGTAAAGTGAAAGGGTAACAAAGATCAAATAATGTGTAAACTAAGTTTCCAGAATTGTTGCCCAACATATTACTGCTTTCTAAGGAGTGATGAATGGTGTCTAGAATTTCTGGAATTCCCTTCTCCAATGAGGTCTATCTGTTGCTAATGTATTATATTTTATATTTTTATAAACAGCCAGGGACCCTTGGTTAAAATGAGAGAGCTAGCTCTTTTACACATGTATGTTTTCATGAGAAAAATACATAACTCAGGTTATTATAAGTAGATTAATTTCAATTATGTGATTTATATCTTGTAGAAGAGCCAGAAATATTTATTGATGTTAAAGCAAAAGATTTGCTTTCTTGTCGTACTGGCACAACAATCAGAATCCCAGCAATTATTAAAGGACGCCCAGTTCCCAAAGTATCTTGGGAATTTGAAGGAGATGCAAAGAAGACAGTAAAGGTCAGTAAGAAACAAATAACACTGTTTCAAAATTCCAACTACATTTATTTAGATATCTTTAGATTTACTGTTTTCTCTTTTATTTAAAGGATGGACATAATATACCAGAAGATGCTACAGTAAGAAATAACTTATATTTGAATTCCATATATTTAACTTCGTATTTCAATTTAAATAATTTAAATTTATATATCACTATATTCACTATTGGTAGAGTTAATCTCTTTAATTTTTAAATAATTTGTAAGTGAGTTCATTTTAATTTTACCTGTCTAGGTGGAATCAACTGATACCAGTTCAGTAATTACTATTCCTGAGTGTAACAGAGGTCATTCTGGAAAATATAGTATTACAGCAAGAAATAAAGCAGGACAGAAAACTGTAAATGTGAGAGTGAATGTTCTTGGTAAGTTTATTGAATCCTAATTTTGCACTAATTCTCTAGTACTGTGATTTAAATAAAGCTAAATAATTCCATGGTATTTTCACATTGATAGATGTTCCTGGGCCACCAAAAGACCTGAAAGTAAGTGATGTAACAAGATGCAACTGTAAACTTTCATGGAAAATGCCAGATAACGATGGTGGAGACAGAATCAGAAATTATATTATAGAGAAGAGAACTGTTGAAGGGAAAGCCTGGACAAAAGTTAGTGCAAACTGTCCCGGAACATCATTAATTATTCCTGATCTCATAGCTGGACAACAGTATTTCTTCCGTGTACGTGCAGAAAACCGCTTTGGTGTCGGTCCACCAGCAGATACAGTTCAAAGAACCACAGCAAGAGATCCAATCCGTGAGTTAAATCAAATTGAAAAAGTTGCTTTTATTAGGATAGTATAATGTTTAGCAGTGCTTACTCTGTTCTGCTTGTTTGTTTGTTTTTAAAGAACCTCCTGATCCACCAATCAAACTTAAGATTGGTCTTGTAACCAAGAACTCTGCCGACCTGACATGGAAACCTCCAAAGAATGATGGTGGTGCTCCTGTGACACATTACAATATTGAGTGCCTGCGCTGGGATCGTACAGGTGAAGGCAAGGAAGCCTGGCGCCAGTGCAATAAACGTGACGTGGAAGAAACAAAGTTTACAGTTGAGGACCTTAATGAAGGTGATGAATATGAATTCAGAGTGAAAGCAGTAAATGAAGCAGGTCCTAGCAGACCATCAGCTACAGTTGGACCTATTGTTGTCAAAGATCAGACATGTAAGTATCATCATCATCATTTCTTTTGTCCACTGATCAACAAAATTTACATCCAATGCTAAAATTAAAGCCATCCCATTGTGCCAATGGTCTAATCTACATACTGTAAGAATAACTAAAATTTAAGGTGCTAGCACAAATATAAAGACATAATACCAATACCATTAAGATTAGAAATATAATTAGGATTACAAAATCAACTATGAATGCAGTGCTATATAAATCTATGCAATTAGTATGGTATTATACAAAGGTATATATAATGCTAAAAATGACTAAGCATCCATAGTATGAATGGCTAACACAGAATATAAGTCACAAAATCACTAAAATCTACAGATATTTCAAAACTAAATATTAATGGGGTGACTATAAAACTATGATACAAAAATGTATATAGACCATAAAAGGGGATGGCAGGGAATCTACAGACTAAAGCCTAAAATACCCCACACACATGCCCCCCCCCAAAATTGTTTTAATTGTTCTAATAGTTCCAGTGACTGAGGGTGTGAATTATAGGTGTAACAAAGTATATAAAAGAAAACTATGCCAGTGACTATTACTGCCCGTTTGTAAGCAAAGTATATTTACACATAATATAATGACATTTTGCTACTTTTTAGGAAGTAAAGTACTGAGAAGCATTCAGAAGTTTTGCACAGTATAGAGGTGAAAACATGTTTACCTCCATATCCTTTGCATTGATAGAATAATTTTTGCTTGGTTTTGTTTGTAGGTCCTCCATCTGTTGAACTCAAAGAGTTTATGGAGGTAGAAGAAGGAACAGATATTAACATTGTAGCTAAAGTGAAGGGTGTGCCTTTCCCTACATTGTCTTGGGCTAAAGCTCCTCCAAAGAAACCAGATGACAAACTACCAGTGGTGTATGATCAACATGTCAATAAAATTGTGGGTGAAGACTCTTGCACGTTGGTGATACAACAGTCTCGCAGAAAGGATACAGGCTTGTACACCATAACTGCTGTCAATAAGTTTGGAACAGATTCAAAGGAGATGAGACTAAATGTTCTAGGTAAATATGAATAACTTTTAGTTTTGACAATCTAATTTGCTGTTTATTATATCATGTTATGATTTGCTTTACTTAATATTTTATCAAATATATTTTTCAGGTCGCCCTGGACCACCAGAAGGACCCATTAAATTTGAATCTATTACAGCTGATCAGATGACATTGTCTTGGCTACCTCCAAAAGATGATGGTGGCTCTAAGATAACAAACTATGTTATTCAGAAAAGGGAAGCAAACAGAAGGACATGGATCAATGTTACCAATGAGCCTAAGGAATGCATTTTCACAGTTCCCAAGCTGGTTGAAGGCCATCAATATATCTTCCGCATAATGGCACAGAATAAATATGGCATCGGGGAGCCTCTTGATAGTGAACCTGAAACAGCAAGGAATCTTTTCAGTAAGTACAGAATTGTTTCAGATAGATTTATATAGAAAATAGAACTGAAGAGGAATCAGATTAACCACTGTGACAGTTACAAACGAGAATTATTTTGAACTCTGTATAGTAAATGTATTTATAATAATTATTAAAAGTCTTCATAAATATTTTTCTATGCATAACTGTTGTATTTTCTGAAAATGCATTTTAATTTTATATCATCTCTCAAATTTGAATTGTGTTTATTGTAAGTATTCCATTCTGGATATCCTCTTTCTCTAGCTTTATCATTAAAAGAACACATTAAATTCTCTGAATTAGAGTCCAAATACGTTACTACGCATCATTGTGCACAGTGCTGGGACAAAGAAAATCCTATTTATTCCAACACTAGGTATCAGCCATACTGCTCTTGGAATCTGCTGGACCATCACATGCGAAATGATGGTGCTGGGCAGAGAGTGCAATAATTATATTCTGTCATCATTATGACCTCTGTGGCTTTGAGAGACCAAATTAAAAAATGTGCTCCCCCAATTGCTGATAGGTTGCTGATGTTTTAGGAAGCAGGAGAGTTTGAGAGAGGTGAGCTGGAGCTAGATATCCCAGTCCTTCTTATTTCTCAGCTACAGTAGGCTAGAACGTCTACAAAAAAGGACAGCTCTGTGTTGCAAGTTAAAGTTGCAGTGAAATTCTAAAAAGGCAGCTCTAAGAAAAAACTGCAGAGTATCATGCAAAAATGAGCACTAGCACTTTATTTTACAATCTATGTATCTTTTTTCCTAGCTGTTCCTGGAATTTGTGACAAGCCAACAGTAAGCAGCATCACACATGACTCAATGACTGTCAACTGGGAGGAGCCAGAATATGATGGAGGCTCCCCTGTGACAGGTTACTGGCTGGAACGCAAAGAAACCACTGGCAAGAGATGGACAAGAGTTAACCGTGATCCTATTAAGCCTATGACGCTTGGCGTTTCTTACAAAGTAAATGGCCTCATTGAAGGTTCAGATTATCAGTTCCGTGTATATGCTATTAATGCTGCTGGTGTTGGTCCACCAAGTATGCCTTCTGATCCAGCCACTGCAAGGGACCCAATTGGTAAATGGCTTCAATTGTTTTTTTATTTCATGTGAAAAGAGGGAAGGAAAGGGATTACCAAACAGTGAGCAGTAGTTGTTTATTATAAATAAATATTCTCATGTCAAAATGGTCTGATGTTTTTCAGCTCCACCTGGCCCTCCAATTCCAAAGGTCACTGACTGGACAAAATCATCAGTTGATCTTGAGTGGTCTCCACCATTAAAAGATGGTGGCTCTAAAGTTACTGGTTACCTTGTTGAATTCAAAGAGGAAGGGAAGGAAGAGTGGGAAAAGGTAGGTAATGAGGTACCATGAAAATTTATTTCTGACACACTATGACAGGGCTTGTTAATCGGAAGTGACGATGAGCGCTGAGCTCCATCCTTCAAGGTGTCTTGCTTCATCAGTCTGGCCTCAGAGCAGCAGGATCATTGCTTTGGTTTTCTTCAGGTAGCTTTTAGAGAAACATGGATAACCTAAGGAGCAAGAGTAAGGAAGAAATAAAAGAGGAAGGGCAAAAGGCATTTGTGTCCAACAATGCCAGCTGAACTGAAAAAGGCCAAGAAGCAATAGAAGAGGGGAAGACAATTCTGCCTGTACATAGACATACCGTTGATGTTACATCAGCTGCATTACAGGATGCTTCTGTACCAAAATATTAAGCAAACCAATTGTCTGAGAAAGTGCTAGGAGTTCGAAAAATAAGTCTCTAATTTTAGAATGACTAGCTATGACTAGCATCACTTTTATAAATGCCATTTCACATACAAATCATCTCAATGTCTAGAATAAGACTGCATTCAAAAAAATAACAGAGCATGCTTGAGGTGCAATAAAACATATGTACTTAGCTTTTATTAGAATATGGATTAGTGACACATGTGGAGAAACTATGTCTGTGTACAATTTGTCTCAGAATTTAATTTAGAAAAGTTACCCACGTATTTTACTGATTTGGTAGATTACTGTGTCTTGGAGATAAAGATGGTCCTTTCATCTTTTATTCATCTTTTATTATTTTTTTCCAATTCATAACTTCACAGTCAATCGCTATATAAGAAATGTGCATGCCAATATTAGAACCCACCCATATTTCTTTCTGTTATGACTATTTTAGTTGTTCTGTCCTACAGGAAATGTGTTAGTTGACTCTACATTATATTTAATTTTCAGGCAAAGGATAAAGAAATAAGAGGAACCAAGTTTGTTCTGGCAGGATTAAAAGAAGGAGGCTTCTACAGATTCAGAGTCAGAGCAATTAATGCTGCTGGTATTGGAGAGCCTGGAGAAGTTACTGAAGTTATTGAAATGAAGGACAGAATAGGTATTTCTTAGTATAAAATACTCTCTCTTTTAGGAAGTCCCATCCACCCAGAGTTTACTTATGAATTGGGAAGTAGCTGAGTGAATGGAGGGAGGTACAATGGCTGCAGACATCATTGCTGAAAAAGGTGGATGCCTTGGAAGATTAGGGTGAAAATCATCCATTGCTTGGGAGGGCCTGTTTTCCTGATGAATTTAACTTTTAACTTTTTCTTTCTTTTTGTACTTAATTACTTCATGCCATAATTGTCACTCAGTTTTATTCCCCCCACCTTTTTCTGTCCTTCCCTCCCCACCATAGCTGGCTCTTCCCCTGTACCCAGTTCCAATTAAGGGCCTTTTGTTTTGGCCATGCTCCTTTTTAGAGTAATTACTTCTTGTGATAACACATGCACACACGCACGCCCACACACAGATATATACATACCTGCACACATATACAAATGTGTCATATGCACGTATTTATCATAGACAGAATCTTCAGAATTAGTTTTATTTGTTGAAAAGGTAAAGAAATTAGGCATTGTATAGGATTTTTGTATTTGCTTATACTTTTTTTCCTATTTACTCCGTTTTCCTTCTGGAAAGGTATGGTATGTACAAGATGCATTGTTTGTTTCTGCAGTGCCCCCTGATCTTCAGTTGGATGCCCACGTGAAAGACAGAATTGTTGTTCATGCTGGTGGGGTAATCCGCATTATAGCTTATGTCTCAGGAAAGCCACCTCCAACAGTTACTTGGAGTATGGATGAAAGACCTCTGCCAGAAGAAGCTAAAATTGAGGAAACTGCTATCAGTTCTTCCATGGTCATAAAGAACTGCAAGAGAAGTCACCAGGGTATCTATACTCTCCTTGCTAAAAATGCAGGTGGAGAAAGAAAGAAGGCTATTATTGTTGATGTACTAGGTAAGCTGTGAAAGCTGAATATCTGTATCTCACTATTTTTGAGGATCTCAGCTTTTGGTGGTAAATGTTCATCCTGAATACATTTTTCTTTTATTTTCCTTAACAGATGTACCTGGCCCAGTTGGAGTTCCATTCCTTACGGAAAACTTAACCAATGACTCTTGCAAACTTACATGGTTTTCTCCAGAAGATGATGGAGGTTCAGCTATTACCAACTACGTCATTGAAAAGCGTGAAGCAGATCGCAGAGCTTGGACACCAGTGTCCTATACTGTCACCAGACAAAATGCAACTGTGCAGGGACTGATTGAGGGCAAAGCATACTTCTTCCGCATTGCACCAGAGAATATCATTGGCATGGGCCCCTTTGTAGAGACGAAAAAAGAGCTTATAATCAGAGATCCAATCAGTATGTATCTTTACTTTTATCAGGAGAGATTGCAACAAAAATGCTCTTAGGAATATGTGCTTAATATGCTGCATATGTTTATTTCTAGGTGTGCCAGAGAGGCCTGAGGATCTTGAAGTAAAAGCAGTAACTAAGGATTCTGTTACACTGACTTGGAACCCACCAAAGTATAATGGTGGCTCTGATATAACTATGTATGTTTTGGAAAGCCGACTCATTGGAAAGGATAAATTCACTAGAGTTACAAAAGAGAAAATGCTTGATCGGAAATACACCGTGGAAGGTTTGAAGGAAGGCGACACTTATGAATATCGTGTGAGCGCTTGCAATATTGTAGGACAAGGCAAACCTTCATTTTGTACAAAACCCATCACATGCAAGGATGAAGTCGGTAGGTTTGATCTCTGGAAACCAGCCCACTAGCATGCACTGGATGATTTGTGATATTTTTCAAAAAAATGCTGATTTTTCTTTTCTTTTTCTTAAACAATATTTTTAGCTCCTCCACAACTTGAGCTTGATATCAGAGAAAAACTCACAGTCCGTGTAGGAGAAGCATTCAGTCTAACTGGCCGTTATTCAGGCAAGCCGGCACCAACGGTTACTTGGTTCAAAGACGACATTACAGTGAAAGAAGACAAACGAACTAAGATCCAGACTACTCCAGCTACAATTTGCTTGGGAGTATTGAAATCTGTCCGTGAAGATTCAGGCAAATATTCTGTTGTTGTAGAAAACAGTTCAGGATCAAGAAAAGGAATCTGTCAAGTTACTGTTGTTGGTAAGTAAGTCCTCTTCTAGGACCAAGTATTTGCATGGAAGATCTGTTTTGCAATGGGGCCATCTGGCCTTTGGAGTAGAAATGCACCACTTGGCAGAGTGAGCAAGAAGATTCCCAAATGAGCAGGAGAAAACTGATTCCGAAGTAAGCTTTATATCTAGAATTTAGAGTTCAGAAAGCACTTACATTTTAGAAATTAACTTCTTGTTCATGCCTCTTTGGTAGTTACTTTTTGGTGCACCTTTTGGAATTGCTGCCTTCTAAGACTCTGCAAGCAAGTACCCTTAAGCAATGCAATGTTTACTGTTTCCAAACACTCTGTCTGCTTGAACCATGAGGTTGCACAGCTCTAATTCCCAAGTGATTGAAGCTGCTTTCCCTAAAATAGTAAAATACAGCTGATGTATACATAACGTTACCCCATTAAAAATAAGTCAGGTTTAGTAAGTTGGGAGAGAGAAAAGAATTACACATTTCATTGCTAACAGAAAACAAACTGACAATATGTTTAGCTTTATCAATTATAGCACATGTTGGGAATCAGCCAATTAGCCCTGATTTTCTTTCTTTAGGTGTTGTCAAATTTGTCATTTTTATTTGAAATGTTTGAATGTGTGTTTATGTGCTTTTCAACAGACCGTCCTTCGCCTCCAGTGGGCCCTGTCATTTTTGATGAAGTACATAAGGACCACTTTATTATTTCCTGGAAACCTCCCTTGGATGATGGTGGCAGTCCAATTACAAATTATATTATTGAGAAGAAAGATGCCCACAGAGATCTCTGGATGCCGGTCACATCAGCAAGTGTCAAAACAACATGCAAAGTCCCGAAATTATTGGAAGGAAGAGAATATGTGGTCCGAATTTATGCTGAGAATCTGTATGGCATAAGCGATCCACTGCTATCTGATGAAATGAAGGCCAAGGATCGTTTTAGTACGTTGCCTATTTTCTAATCTATTTTAATTACTTACCTGCCACATTCCTATTTCTCATATTTCATATTCCTATTGTTCTATAAATGGGTTTAAAATGTAATATGTTTTTTTCCAGATGTTCCTGATGCACCAGAGCAGCCAATTATTAAGGATGTCACCAAAAATTCTGCATTAGTTACCTGGAACAAACCACATGATGGAGGAAAACCAATAACCAATTACATACTTGAAAAGAAGGAAACAATGTCTACTCGATGGGCAAAAGTCACTCAAGCACCTATTTATCCAGATACCCAATTTAGGGTAACTGATCTTCTTGAAGGCTGTGAATATGAATTCCGGGTTTCAGCAGAAAATGAAATTGGTATTGGTGACCCAAGCCCCCCATCAAAACCAATCTTTGCTAAAGATCCAATTGGTATGTTATAAAACACTTTCTTATCTGCTCTTCTTTGAGTCAGTATTTTCAAACCAATACTTTCTCTTTTCATAATTGCTGTTTGTTTTCTTTTTTAACAGTTAAGCCAAGTCCTCCAATTAATCCAGAAGCAGTGGATAAAACTAAAAATTCAGTTGATTTGTCCTGGCAACCACCACGTCATGATGGAGGAGGGAAGATTATAGGCTATCTTGTTGAGTACCAAAAGGTTGGAGATGAGGAATGGAAGAAAGCCAATTATACTGCAGATTCCTGCCCTGATACAAAATATAGTGTAACTGGCCTCACTGAAGGCACTAAATATAAATTCAGAGTCATGGCAGTTAATGCAGCAGGTGAATCAGAGCCAGCCTATGTTCGTGATCCAGTGGAAGTCAAGGACAGACTTGGTAAGCAGAATATTAAATTTTATTCATTTTAAAAAACTGACATGGATGCTTTCTGAACATGAAATCTTTTTTCAGAGCCTCCAGAGTTAATCTTGGATGCTAATATGGCACGGGAACAACATATTAAAGCTGGAACTACACTGAGACTCAGTGCTCTAATTAAAGGAATTCCATTCCCAAAAGTGACCTGGAAGAAAGAAGATAAGGATGTTTCTACAAAAGCAGATATTGAAATTACAAAAGTTGGTAGTAAGCTGGAAATTCGTAATGCTGCCCATGAAGATGGAGGAATTTACTCCCTTACTGTGGAGAATCCTCTTGGATCAAAGACTGTTTCAGTAAAAGTTGTTGTGCTAGGTAATTGTGCTAATATAATTTTCAACTGTTAACGGGAAATAAAATACATCAGAGATGAGCAGCATGAGCAAGTAGTGAAATAGAAAAGAACATTGGCCTGTTCCATTCTAGGGATGAAAAGTTCACAGGAGAATTCACCTATATCTGCTGGTCTAGGTGGCCTTTTTTATTTAAGGGAGTTCTGTTCCAGCAAAAAAGCACAAATGATGTAATATCTGTGTAACGTAACAGTATGGATTATTAAATATATCAAACTAATTTCAATAAATGTTTCCTTATTAATATTTTTTCCAGATAAGCCTGGGCCTCCTAGGGATCTTCAAGTGAGTGAAGTTAGAAAAGATTCTTGTTACCTGACTTGGAAGGAGCCTGAGGACAATGGTGGCTCTGTCATTACCAACTATGTTGTGGAAAGGAAGGATGTTGCTGCTGCTCAGTGGTTACCAATATCCTCCTCTTCTAAGAAACTCAGTCTGTTGGCTAAATACCTTATGGAAGGCACTCAGTATCTCTTCCGTGTTGCTGCTGAGAATCAGTATGGACGAGGGCCTTTTGTTGAAACTCACAAGCCTATTAAGGCTTTAGATCCACTTTGTAAGCATATTTCAGTTATTTTTTGTACATACAAAATGCTGGTTATGCTATAATATTAAACTATGTAATTTGCATCTTCATATTGGTACAGACCTATAGAGTAGCTGGATTCATTGAGTCTAACCCACTTGCAGGAATCCAGATGAAAGCACATGGCTATCCATACTCTGCTTGAACACATTCAGTAAAAGAGAGCTCACAACATCCCTAGATAACTGGCTCCATGTCAAGCATCGTTACCATCAGAGGTTTTTCCAAACATTCAGCCGAACTATGGCTTCCTGCAATTTAAGAGCCTCAGTCTATGTCCTGCACACTGGTATGACAGAGAACAGGACTTGACCTTCTTCTGCGTCACTCTCCTTTAGGTGTTTGAAAATCACAGTTCCCCTCAGTCATCTTTTCTTAAAGATAAACATGCCCAGTTCTCTTAGTTTCTCCTCATAAAGCTTATTTTTACTCCATGGTCATCTCTGTCCCTCTTCTTTTCATCTATTCCAGTTTCTCTGACTCTTTCTTAAAGTGTGATGCCCTGAACTGGACAGGCCACTTGAAATGGGGTCTGACCAATATAGAATATAATGGAACTTTTACCTCCCATGATTTGGAATATATACCTTTACAGATGCAGCTACCATTTTTCATGTTTAACACATGTTAAATGCATGTTTTTATGTGTTTAAAACTAGAAATATGATTTTACTGTCTTCTTGTGTTATAAGATCCACCTGGGCCACCAAAGAACTTGCATCATGTAGATGTGGACAAGACAGAAGTCTCTCTTGTTTGGAATTACCCTGATCGTGATGGTGGTGCTGAAGTAACTGGATTTTTAGTGGAATACCAAGAAGAAGGTACAGAGGACTGGACAAAATTCAAAACAGTCCCTGTGCCAGAATGTGTTGTTACAGGCTTACAACAAGGAAAGATTTACAAATTCCGTGTGAAAGCCCAAAATATTGTGGGTCTTGGTCTCCCAGACACAACTGTACCTATTGAATGCCAAGAAAAAATAGGTAATTTCTAGATTTATGGATATCATATATCATATTAGTAACTACTGCTTATTTTAATTACCAGTATGAACCATATGGTCACGTTTATTTTATTTTTTTTATTTCAGTACCACCATCTGTTGAGCTAGATGTGAAATTAATAGAAGGGCTTGTTGTTAAAGCTGGCAGCACTGTAAGATTCCCTGCAATCATGAGAGGAGTACCTGTTCCCACTGCCAAATGGGTTACTGATAATACTGAAATCAAATCAGAAGGCAATTATAAGATTGATACTGACAACTACTCAACAGTTCTTACTATTAAAAGTTGTACAAGAAAAGATACTGGAGAATATTTACTCACAGTATCCAATCTAGCTGGAAGCAAAACTGTAGCTGTTCATTTAACAGTTTTGGATGTTCCTGGTCCTCCTACTGGCCCAATTGATATTGTGGAAGTAGCTCCAGATTACATGGTTATTGCTTGGCGTCCTCCTAAAGATGACGGTGGTAGTCCTATAACCAATTATATTGTTGAAAAGCAAGAGTCAAAGAAAGAAACCTGGGGAGTAGTCTGTTCATCACTTAGTCAAACTAGACTTAAAATTCCACGCCTGCAGAAGGGTACTGAATATATCTTCCGCGTTCGTGCAGAGAATAAGATAGGCATTGGTCCACCTCTTGATTCTCAACCAGCAGTTGCTAAGTCCATGTTTGAGCCACCATCTCCTCCTGGTAAACCAACAGTTCATGATATTACTGAAAATGCTGCAACAGTAAATTGGACTATACCAAAGTCTGATGGGGGAAGTCCAATAACTGGATATATTCTTGAACGCCGTGAAATCTCTGGCAAATGGATACGAGTAAACAAATCACCAGTACTCGATCTGAAGTTCAGAGCTACCGGCCTTTATGAGGGCAACACATATGAATTCCGTGTTTTTGCAGAAAATAGTGTTGGCCTAAGCAAACCATCTCCAGTTTCAGACCCAATAAAAGCATCACGTCCTATCTCACCTCCTGGGCCTCCAATTAATCCAAAGCTCAAAGATAAGACCAGAGAAACAGCTGAATTGGTATGGACAAAACCACTCAAAGATGGTGGTAGCCCTATACTGGGATATGTCATAGAATGCCAGAAAAGCGGAACTACTCAATGGAATAGAATTAATAAAGATGAACTTATTAGACAGTGTGCCTTTACAGTACCTGGGCTAATTGAGGGAAATGAATACAGATTCCGTATCAAAGCTGCAAATATTGCTGGAGAGGGAGAACCTAGAGAAGTGCCTGAAACAGTTCTTGCCAAAGACATTCTGTCTCCTCCAGAACTAGAACTGGATGTGACCTGCCGTGATGTAATTACTGTTAGAGTAGGCCAAACAATAAAGATTCTTGGCAAAGTGAAAGGTAGACCAGAGCCTGATATAACATGGTCGAAAGAAGGCAGAATACTGATGAAAGATAAGCGCATTAACATAATTCAGGAATTTCCACACATAGAGCTGCAAATTAAATCAGCTACAAGAGCAGACCATGGCAAATACGTTATTTCAGCTAAAAACAGCAGTGGACATGCCCAAGCATCAGCCATTGTTAATGTACTTGACAGGCCTGGACCTTGCCAGAACCTGAAAGTAAGCTATATCACTAAGGATTCCTGTATGGTATCTTTTGAGAATCCAGAAGATAATGGTGGCTCTGAAATTACAAATTATATAGTAGAATATCGTCAACCAAGTCAGAAAGGCTGGTCAATAGTCTCTTCTGATCTTACTAAGCGGTTGGTAAAAGCACATCTCATAGAAAATCATGAGTATTTCTTCCGTGTTTGTGCAGAAAATAAAGTAGGTCCAGGCCCAGTTGTTGAGACCAAGACTCCAATCCTTGCCATTAATCCAATTGATAGGCCGGGTGAGCCTGAAAATCTTCATATTGCAGAAACAGGAAAAACATTTGTGCATCTGAAATGGAGAAGGCCAGACTATGATGGTGGTAGCCCCAATTTATCTTACCACGTTGAGCGAAAACCAAAGGATTCGGATGAATGGGAAAGGGTACACAAAGGCAGCATAAAGGAAACACAGTATATGGTTGACAAATGCGTTGAAAATAAAATTTATCAGTTCAGAGTTCAGACTAAGAATGAAGCAGGAGAAAGTGATTGGGTAAAAACAAGTGAAGTTGTTGTTAAAGAAGACGTGCAAAAGCCAGTACTTGAACTGAGACTGAGTGGAGTACTCACTGTGAAAGCTGGTGAACCAATTAAAATTGAAGCAGGACTTAAAGGCAAGCCACAACCAGAAGTATCTTGGACAAAGGATGCTGAAGATTTATCCAAGTCTCCAAGGGCCAAAATTGAAACAACTTCACATTCATCTAAATTGCTTCTTGCAAAATCGAAACGTACTGATGGCGGTAAATACGTTATCACAGCTACTAATCCAGTTGGTAGCTTTGTAGCATATGCTACTGTAAATGTTTTGGACAAACCAGGACCAGTAAGAAATTTGAAAGTCTCTGATATTTCAAGTGATAGATGTAGACTCAGCTGGGACCCACCCGAAGATGATGGTGGTTGTGAAATACAGAACTACATCGTGGAGAAATGTGAAAGCAAGCGTATGGTTTGGACCACATATTCCTCCTCGGTGTTAATGAACTCTGTACAAGTAACACCTCTCATAGAAGGGAATGAATATATTTTCAGGGTTCGTGCAGAAAACAAAATGGGCACAGGTCCACCAACAGAGACTAAGCCAATTATAGCCAAAGCAAAGTATGATAGACCTGGTCGTCCTGATCCTCCAGAGATCACAAAAGTCAGCAAAGAGGAGATGACTGTAGTTTGGAATCCACCAGAATATGATGGTGGAAAATCAATTACAGGGTATATATTAGAAAAGAAGGAGAAGAGGTCACTAAAATGGGTTCCTGTTACCAAAACTGCAATTCCAGAAAGACGCAAGAAAGTTACAGATCTTATTCCAGGATATGAATACCAATTCCGTGTGAAGGCAGAAAATGAAATTGGAATTGGTGAACCAAGTTTCCCATCAAAGCCAGCAATAGCAAGAGACCCAATAGGTAATGATCTTCCATGTATCACTGTATTAACATTTTAATTCTCTCTTTGAGTCACTGGAATGCTTATTCCTATACTTTGATGTATTTTACAGAACCACCTGGTCCTCCCATTAATCTTAAGGTTGTTGATAGCACAAAGACCTCTGTTACTCTTGGCTGGGGAAAGCCACTCTATGATGGTGGTGCTCCAATTATTGGATATGTGATAGAAATGAGGCCAAAAGCTGAAAAAGCTGGTCCTGAAGAAGGATGGAAAAGATGCAATGTCGCAGCACAAGTCATTCATACAGAATTTACAGTGACAAGTCTGGATGAGAAAGAACTATATGAGTTCCGTGTTTCTGCCCAAAATCAGGTTGGCATTGGACCTCCAGCTGATTTGAAGGAAGCTGTTTCTCCCAAAGAAATACTTGGTAATTTTGCCAGTCAACCATTAAATTATTGTTACTGATTTTCTGCCTTGCTGTGTACTTTCACAGACTGCACTCTTTTCCTCTTACTTTTCAGAGCCTCCTGAGATAGAACTGGATGCTAGCATGAGAAAATTACTGATAGTCAGAGCTGGATGCCCCATAAGACTCTTTGCTATTATTAGAGGACGACCAGCACCTAAAGTCACCTGGAGGAGAGTGGGAATTGATAATGTGATCAGAAAGGGCCAGGTTGACCTGGTTGACACAATGGCCTTCTGTGTCATTCCCAATTCAACTCGGGATGACTCGGGCAAATACTCTTTGACTCTTGTTAACCCTGCTGGAGAAAAAGCTGTGTTTATCAATGTCCGTGTTCTTGGTAAGTATCAGGGATACTTTTATCAACTACCTTTTATCAATTTCCTCTGTAAAAATCTGCTCTCTTGTTTTGAATATTGGTTTAATGCTGTGCCTGTACCCTTTGTTTTCTTCATAGATACTCCTGGACCTGTTGCAGACTTCAGGGTCTCTGATGTCACTAAAATGACATGTCAGCTTTCATGGACACCACCTGAGAATGATGGTGGTAGTCCTGTCACACATTACATTCTGGAAAAGCGTGAGGCTGATAGGAAAAGCTGGGGGACTGTTATTTCAGATGTAAAGAAGACTAGTTTCAAAGTTGCTAATCTTGTGCCTGGTACTGAATACTTCTTCAGAGTAACCGCAGTCAATGAATATGGTCCAGGAGTTCCAACAGATACACCAAAGCCAATCATGGCAACCGATCCATTAAGTAAGTATTTATTAATGTAGCTCTCTACCCAACAAATTGCAATACCGACATTTCTTTAGGTAATAAGAAATGATAAGTATTTGTGCACCAAATATAAATAGTATGTCAATTGAAAGCAGACATTAAGAAGCTTTAGAAATCTATATTATTATGCCATACATTTGCTGCCATTATTAGAACCATCATGATGAATTTCATGCATTAAAAGAATTAAGGAAATACTGGATTACGTACATAAAGCATATCCAATACAATGGTGCCACCAAGATAAGAATTTAGAGTAGAAATCCAGAAGTCCAGGACTCCAGCTTAGTAGAATTAACAAAAGAACCCAAATGTGGCAGGCTGGCTTACCTGTATGTAGTATGTATGCCTGTGTGTAGTCATCATATGTCTTATGCCACAGATTAGACCTTTTTATCACTTGGAGTCATTTTAGCTATTTAGCTGTGTGTTATTAGGTCTTGAATTATCAACCTGTATTTGTATGCCCATGTACCGGGAACTAAGTCCAGGTTCATGTCTGTGTGACTTATTTATTTATTTGGTAAATGTATGTAGCTGAGTAACACATATAAGATGAAACTGTAGGCAAGGTATGTGCAAAAATTGCACTGATATTAATAGGACTTACTCCCACATCTGTTGGGGTGTGTTGTAGGTGTAACTATAGTTTTAAATTGTCATCAACTATTCAGTCTGGGTTCTCTGGTCATGCATACCATTTGTTGACAAATTAAAACCTTTCAGTTTAGAAGTTTTCAATGCACTATGTTACCACAGAATAGCTACATGGTAGATTAAAAAAAGGGTTTTCAGAGACCAAATAAACCAGAATAGTGGTACTATGGAGTTTCAGAATCACTATCTTGTAATTTATTTATTCAGTAGAACATCTAACCTGATTAAATTGTTAATGGGATTTAAAGAACATAATAATTAACCATAGGAAGTTGCCATGATCTTAGGAATAATTTGATTCAAGCAACTGCTGGTTAGAATTTTTATATTTTACTTTTTATTCTTCCCTGTTTTATTCTTAAGGCGAACCTGATCCTCCAAGGAAACTTGAAGTGACTGAAATTACCAAGAACAGTGCCACGTTAGGCTGGCTGCCACCACTGCGTGACGGTGGTGCCAAAATTGATGGGTACATTATTTCATATCAACAAGAAGGGCAAGCTGCTGATCACTGGACACAGTACTCTGTTGTAAAAGATCTGAATATTGTTGTTGCTGGCCTAAAGGAAAAAAAGAAATATAAATTTAGAGTGGCTGCTAGAAATGCTGTTGGAGTAAGTTTACCAAGAGAAACAGAAGGCATGTTTGAAATCAAAGAACAACTCAGTAAGTAATTATGATCATTATTTTTTATTTATGTCTTTATTTAAATCAATTTATATGACAGCCCATCTCACTAATGCAACTCTGGGTGGCTAATAAAAGTTTAAAAATACAGTATAAAAATACTTACCATGATCAACTAAAAACAAAAAGGGGCTGACAAAGAAACCCTGCACAAGTACTGTGGGCTCAATTATTCTCCTGACCCACATGGCTAGGAAAATAGCCAGATCTTCAAGGCTTTCCAAAAAGTAAGCAGGATTGGGGCCAACCTAATCACAGGTGACATGGTATTCCAGAGGGCAAATGCAGGTACAGAAAAGGCACACTTCCTGGGTCCTGCTAGATGACAGTCTCTGATTGATGAGACCTGGAGCATAGCCCTCTTGCCTGACCTAATGAGAAAGGTAGAGATGATAGGAGTATGGTGTTCCTTCAGTTACCCTAGTCTCATGCCATGCAGGGCTTTATAAGTAATAATCAGCACCTTGAACTGCACCCAGAAACAAACTGGGAGCCAGTGTAGCTCACAGAGCAAAGGTATAGGAGCAGCATAATGAGGTTTGCATGTGCCGCTGCATTTTGGACCAACTGAGACTTCCAGATGTTCTTCAAGGGCATCCCCACATACAGCACATTGCGGTAATCTATTCAGGAGGTGACCAATACATAAGTGACTGTGTGCAGTGCCTCTTGATCCAGGAAAGGGTGCAATTTGGTATGACTGCCACCTTATCTTTGAATAGGAGCCATGAGTCCAGAAGAATCCCAGATTGTGCATTGGTTCTGTCTAGGGTAGTACAACCCTGTGCAGAACTAAAGATGGAAAATCACCAGATCCAGGAGGCCCTAAAACCCAAAGTCACTTTATTTTGCTAAGGTTGAGTTGAAGCCTGCTTTTCCCCTTCCGGACCCCGCCCCCCCCCCCAACATGAGTCACTCATGACGTCTAGATCATGAAAACTAGCAGAAGCCTGAGATTTGGTTTTTAAAAAATTAAACACTTTGCTTTTATGATTGATATAGTAATATGACATCAGTTGAAGATTTTGTAGAATTATAAATGTGAAATACAAAGTGACTGAGTTGTTCACTTCATTCATTTTATTTGCCTCAAATGTGAGTTTTCCTTTGTTGAATTTTAATTGCAGTGCCACCTAAAATTCTGATGCCAGATCATATCGCTATAAAAGCTGGGCAGAAACTCAGAATTGAAGCACATGTTTATGGGAAACCTCACCCGACCTGTAAATGGATGAAAGCAGACGAAGATGTGCTTACTTCTAGTCGCCTGGCAGTGCATAAAGCAGAGGGCACTTCAGTTCTCATTATTAAGGATGTAACTAGGAAAGACAGTGATTACTACAGTCTAACAGCAGAAAACAGCTCTGGAGTAGCTACTCAGAAAATCAGAGTCGTTGTCATGGGTATGCTTGATTTTCTTCTCCAAGCTTGAGCCCTTACATATTTATCTTTTATGTGTTCATCAAAATCTGTATTAACTTGCATCTATATTTTTATATCTTCCTATAGATATCCCTGGCCCGCCTCAGCCACCGTTTGAAATTTCTGATATAGATGCTGATGCCTGTAGTTTGTCCTGGCATATCCCTCTTGAAGATGGTGGTAGTAACATCACTAACTACGTGGTTGAAAAGTGTGATGTCAGCCGAGGTGACTGGATCACAGCAATAGCTTCTGTTACAAAAACAAATTGCAGACTTGGAAAACTGACCCCTGGGCAAGAATACATGTTCCGTGTTCGTGCTGAGAACCGATTTGGCATTTCTGAGCCGCTTCAGTCTGATAAGATGGTTGCAAAGTTTCCATTTGGTATGTCTGACTCGGACTATGCTGCTCTCCTTATTAGGATATTTGTTGAACCCTGCTAGCGTTATTTTTAAAAACATCTCTTCTGTTTTACTGCAGATGTCCCCAGCGAACCCAAAAATGCACGTGTTACCAAAGTAAACAAGGATTGCATTTTTGTGGCCTGGGACAAGCCAGACAGTGATGGAGGCAGTCCAATAACTGGATATCTCATTGAGCGTAAAGAAAGGAACAGTCTGCTGTGGGTCAAGGCCAACGATACCCCTGTGCGATCCACTGAGTACCCATGCACAAACCTGATTGAAGGGCTGGAATACACATTTAGAATCTATGCTCTGAACAAAGCAGGGGCGAGCAAGCCTAGCAAACCAACAGATTTTGTAACTGCAAGAATGCCAATTGGTAAGTAAAACGTTTTGCATATATAGTAGACCAATAGAAGTTGTTAGTATTGATACTAAGGCCTGTTCCACAAATTCAGTAATATCAGATATAAATATTCCACACTTCAAAGCCTCATTGGTTTCAGAAGGAGAGTTAAGGATGTACTTATATATGTTCCACTCAGATTTTATGTTTGCTGGATCATGCCCACAGTTTGTTTCTTCTTTGTTCTCTAGATTTTATAAAACTCATTAAAATATGCAACGTTTGCTCAGTCTACATGGCATTTTAATACTTCTCAAAGAAGGTGCATTCTGTATCTTTTTTAAGAATTGCAGTTACACAGGGGCTAAACATGATCTCACTTGTTTTTTTAGATCCTCCTGGTAAACCTGAAGTTATTGATGTGACAAAGAGTGCTGTGTCTCTTGTCTGGGCAAGACCAAAACATGATGGTGGTAGCAAGATAATTGGATACTATGTTGAAGCCTGTAAGCTGCCAGGTGTTAAATGGGTCCGGTGCAATTCTACTCCCCATCAGATCCCTCAAGAAGAGTACACCGCAACTGATTTGGAGGAAAATGCTCAGTACCAATTCAGAGCAATAGCAAAAACAGCAATAAACATTAGCGGGCCCTCTGAACCTTCAGATCCAATAACTGTTCGTGCAGAAAATGGTAAGGAATATTTTAACTAATATTAAAGCTGAGCTTCATCCTTCTCACAAAGTGGTCTTCACCATTCTTTCGTTTATTTATTATTTATTTATTTTTTACTTTTCAGTACCACCAAAGATAGAGCTTGGTGTAGGTATGAAATCCTTACTTGTAGTAAAGGCTGGAACCAATGTTTGCCTGGAAGCAAATGTATATGGTAAACCTATGCCAACTGTTACTTGGAAGAAAGAAGGGGAGGTTCTAAAACCAGCAGAAGGAATTAAGATCACCACCAAGAGAAACTTGTCTACTGTGGACCTCTTTGGCGTCGTTAGAAGGCAGACAGGAGACTATAGTATTACTGCTGAGAATGCAAGTGGTTCCAAGTCAGCAACTATAAAGCTTAAAGTATTAGGTAAGTTAAAGATTAATGAGAACTATGTTATTTATCCTTTTAAAAAGTGATAGATATAGAATTTTACTCTCAAACAATTGTGTTTTTCAGACAAACCTGGTCCTCCAGCTTCAGTCAAGATTACAAATATGTATGCAGATCGAGCAATGCTTTCTTGGGAACCTCCTCTTGAAGATGGGGGGTCAGACATTACCAACTACATTGTTGATAAACGTGAAACAAGTAGACCCAACTGGGCTCAAGTCACTGCAAATGTCCCAATCACTAGTTGCAGTGTTGAAAAACTGATTGAAGGACATGAGTACCAATTCCGCATTTCTGCTGAGAACAAATATGGAGTTGGTGATCCAATCTTAACTGAAAATGCAGTGGCTAAAAACCCATATGGTAAGCACATCTTAGTAACTCCTTCAGTCTAATTGTTACTGAGTTATAGCTTAACAACTGCTTAAGTACACTTCAAATATTTATTTTTAGATGTACCTGGGCCTTGTGATCCACCAATAATTAGTAATATAACAAAGGACTTCATGACTGTAAGCTGGAAACCTCCTGCTGATGATGGTGGCTCCCCTATAACTGGATATATTGTTGAGAAACGTGAAACTAAGGCTCTTAACTGGACAAAAGTGAATAGAAAGCCAGTTATTGAAAGAACTATAAAGGCCACTGGACTCCAAGAAGGAACAGAATATGAATATAGAGTCATTGCCTTCAATAAAGCTGGACCAGGCAAACCTAGTGGAGCATCTAAGGCAGTATATGCTCGTGATCCTCAGTGTAAGTTCACACACACACACATCATTTTCTATGGCTGTGTCCAAATGTTTTTGCAGTATATAACTGTGCTTTTATTTTTATTCCCAGATCCTCCTGGGCCACCAGCCTTCCCAAAAGTTGTTGATTCTACACGTAGCTCTATCAGCCTGTCTTGGGGCAAACCAGCATATGATGGTGGAAGCCCCATTATTGGCTATCTCGTTGAAGTGAAACGAGTTGACACAGAAAACTGGGTCCGATGCAATTTGCCAAAGAATTTGCCAGATACACATTATGTAGTGACTGGACTTACAGAGAACACGGAATATCAGTTCCGTGTTTATGCTGTCAATAAGATTGGCTACAGCGACCCAAGTGATGTACCTGATACGCACCTTGCCAAAGACATTCTAAGTGAGTACCTGGAAAAGAAACTGAATTGGTGGCTTTAATCCAGGGCAAGGGACTCCACTTGTGAATTCCTATAAAGCTGGTATAGTTTATAGGTTTACCATTGTCTTTCAGTTGCCCTCAACAATGAAACAATCTGGGCTGATTGCTCTGTTCCTAAAAAACTTGTTTTGTATAAAACACTCTGCTTTTCATGCCACCCATAATATCAGTATTTTTCCTTACTGAAAACATTGTTCACCCTTCTAGTTTAAGAAAATGTTTTTTCTCTTTCTGGATGATACTCAGAAGGCAACACAACAGTATGTATGTATCCCAACTTGGTTGGAAGCCTGGAATGTCAAGTAATATGGTTAATTCAAGACTCTGTTCAGAAGGAAGTAAGAATTAGAATATGAAAAGCTTCTGTACTCTTTTGGTTAAACAGCATGCAGTCTGAAAACTAGAAGGGAAGTCTGAAAGAACTTTTAGAAGAATTTTCTCTTTATGCTTCCTAACCATCATTTTCCGGTTTTTAATTCACTCTGCCTCATTCACTTTATATTTTCAAATCTTCTTTCAAACACTTGATTTATGTATATCTTCTCTTTGAAATGCAGTTCCACCTGAAGGAGAACTTGATGCTGAATTGAGGAAAGTCCTTGTGTTACGTGCTGGAGTCACTATGAGGATTTATGTGCCGGTAAGAGGACGGCCACCTCCAAAGATTTTTTGGACTAAAGTGGGTGCCAACATAAGAGATCGGCAAGGAATGGACATCAAATCAACTGATTTTGACACTTTCCTGCGCTGTGAAAATGTCAATAAGTATGATGCTGGAAAATACGTCCTGCATTTAGAGAACAGCTGTGGCAAAAAGTCATACACCATTGTAGTCAAAGTGCTTGGTAAGTGCTACAATCATGCTGTCTATCTGTCTAAATACACACAACTTTTCAAAACACAATAGTTCCAAAATCACACATTTCTTCTGACATTATTTGTGAAAATATTTTATATTTTAGTCAATAATTGCAGTTGTTAACTTGTTTCAATGCAGATACTCCTGGTCCCCCTATTAATCTGGTTGTAAAAGAAGCATCTAAAGATTCTGCTTTCATCTCTTGGGAGCCTCCTCTAATAGATGGTGGCAGCCCAGTGAAGAATTATGTGGTTGAAAAACGTGATGCAGAGAGAAAATCATGGTCCACCGTGGCTACAGAATGTCCAAAAACTAGCTTTAGGGTCTCTAACTTAGAAGAAGGCAAATCCTATTTCTTCAGAGTTTTTGCTGAAAATGAATATGGCATAGGTGATCCCTGTGAAACTCATGATGCTGTTAAAGCTTCAGGTAAGACGATTCTTCTCCTACTGAATTATTAAAAGTCACTTGTCTTTTAAAGTCTCTGATTTTATTTAGAACCTTTTTAGTGTGTGTGTGTGTGTGTGTGTGTGTGTGTGTATGTGTTTATTTATTTATTTATTTATTCATTCATTCATTCATTCATTCATTCATTCATTCTTCCAATCAGAAACACCTGGACCTGTCGTAGACTTAAAGGCTCTGAATGTCACAAAGTCATCCTGCAATTTATCTTGGAAAAAGCCTATTAGTGATGGTGGAAGTCGTATTGAGGCATATATTGTTGAGCTCATGACTCCTGAAAACCAGTGGCGAGAAGTTATGAGATCAAAGAATCTCCACTACTCCACCAGAGACCTGAAAGAGGGAAAAGAATATCTTTTCAGAGTGAGAGCACAGAATGAAGCTGGGTACGGGACACCGAATGAAATTACAGTGCTGGCAAAGGACGATATTGGTGAGTAGATACCTACAGCGGTTCATTTATGGTACATATTGTGCATGTGATCATTGTGTTTAGTGGAGAATGAACCTTTCTTGCCGGTATGTTTTACAGTAAAAATAACAAAGCTACAGAAGATTCTTCCTTTTCATTGATTTATTGAAGAATAAAAGGGAAGGGAAGTCATTCTATTATCTGAACTGAACATGTAATGATTTGCTGTCTTTGGCTTATAGTGGCACCTGATCTTGATTTAAGAGACCTCCCAGGCTTGTGCTATTTAGCTAGAGAAGGAAGCTCTTTCCGTCTGAAAATTCCAATCAAAGGGAAGCCGGCACCAACTGTGACATGGAAGAAAGGAGAAGACCTTCCTCTTACTGAAACAGGAAGAGTTGCATTTGAAGCTACAGCAGTTAACACTTCGCTCCTTGTTCGTGACTGCCATAAAAATGATGCTGGAAAATATACAATCACCCTGAAGAATATTGCTGGTAGTAAAGAAGGCACTATTTCTGTAAAAGTGGTTGGCAAACCTGGAATTCCGACAGGCCCTGTGAAATTTGAAGAAATTACAGCTGATGCTATGACATTAAAGTGGGGTCCTCCCAAAGATGATGGTGGTTCAGAAATCACTAACTACATCCTTGAGAAGAGAGACAATGTGAATAATAAATGGGTGACGTGTGCATCTGCTGTGCAGAAAACTACCTTTAGAGTTACAAGACTTCATGAAGGCTGTGAATATACCTTCAGAATCAGTGCTGAAAATAAATATGGTGTAGGTGAAGGTCTAAAATCTGAACCTGTAATTGCAAGGCATCCTTTCGGTAAGCCTAAAATAATAAACTTGCTCTGAAGTATTTTGGGGCAGGGTGGTGATTCCTCTGCATCTTTGAGTGACTTAATCTAATTTTATCTTATTTTCTAGATGTTCCTGATGCTCCTCCACCACCCAAAATTGTTGAAGTTAGGCATGATTCTGCATCTCTAACATGGACAGACCCTAAAAAGACTGGTGGCTCACCAATAACAGGTATCCCTTTTAAGATTCATTTTACTTAAAATTTCCCCAAAGTTTACTTTCATTTTAATTAATTTTAATTAAGTTTAATTTTAATTAATTTAATTAATTTAATCAATCAATCAATACGCATGTTAATGAATTAATACACATTTAATTAATTTGATTATTTAATTAATTAATTTAATTAATTCCCCTTTTCCTTCCTCGTAGTGCAGGCTTTCCTTTTGAGCACAGTAGGTAACGTAAAAACAAAAAAGCTGGCAATGTATAACAATAGTACTTACTAATATTTAGAATGCAAAATAATTTAAACAGATTCTGTATTATTTTAAATTTATTTATTTAAATGATTTAAATGTAAATAAATGCATACAGCATACAAGTAACAACTTGTCAGATAACTTATGGTAGTGAGACAGATGTTTTAGAGGAAAATTAAGAAAGCTTATCCAGGTTTTTAAGGAGATGCAAATGGATAAACTATCTGGGGATTAGAAATGTAAAGGATGCTATAAGAAAAATGCTGGTTTTTATTAGTTCATTGGTACTTGTACTATTTACAATAATAAGCAAATCTTTCTTTGTTTCTCTGTAGGCTACCACCTTGAATGCAAAGAAAGAAACAGCATTTTGTGGAAACGAGCGAACAAGACTCCTCTAAGAATGAAAGATTTCAGAGTGACAGGACTAACTGAAGGCTTAGAATATGAATTCAGAGTAATGGCAATAAATCTAGCTGGAGTTGGTAAACCAAGTCTACCATCTGAACCAATTGTGGCCCTTGATCCAATTGGTAAGTTATCCTGTCTGTCTGTCTGTCTGTCTGTCTGTCTGTCTGTCTGTCAGTCAGTCTGTCTGTCTATCAAGTTAGAATTGGCAATATCCATCTTGCTACTCCTGTTTTATTGCTACTCTTTTCAGATCCCCCTGGGAAACCTGAAGTTATCAGTGTAACTAGAAACTCAGTAACTCTGGTCTGGACAGAACCAAAATATGATGGTGGACACAAATTAATTGGCTACATCGTGGAAAAACGTGATCTACCTTCCAAAACGTGGATGAAAGCAAATCATGTGAATGTTCCTGAATGTGCATTTACAGTAACCGACCTTTATGAAGGCTCAAAATATGACTTCAGAATTAGAGCAAAGAATACTG
Source organism: Python bivittatus (assembly GCF_059951505.1). Taxonomy (NCBI): domain Eukaryota; kingdom Metazoa; phylum Chordata; class Lepidosauria; order Squamata; family Pythonidae; genus Python; species Python bivittatus. The sequence goes on from NW_028277040.1 coordinate 18,919,436, forward strand.
CTGGAGCCATTAGTCCACCATCTGAACCTACAGGAGCCATTACATGCAAGGATGAGTTCGGTATGTATTCTGTGTATTCCACTCCATAACACATCTCATTCAATTAATTTTAAGGGTATTTTTTTTCTCATTTTCTGAACTTTTTTTTTTTATTATTTGTTTTACAGAGGCACCAAGTATTGTTATTGATCCAACTATCAAGGAAGGCCTAACTATTAAAGCAGGAGACACCATTGCAATGTCTGCTATAAGCATTCTTGGCAAACCACTTCCAACTTCAGTGTGGTCGAAAGCAGGAAAAGACTTTAAGCCTTCAGAGACTGTTCATATTGAATCAACACCAACCTCCTCTACCCTTACTATCAAGTATGCTGCCAGAAAAGATTCGGGTGAATATACAATCACTGCAACTAATCCTTTTGGTACTAAAGAGGAACATGTGCATGTGACAGTTTTAGATGTACCAGGTCCCCCTGGACCAATTGAAGTCAGTAATGTCTCTGCTGAAAAAGCTACTCTCACATGGACTCCTCCTACAGAAGATGGTGGCTCCCCAATCAAGTCTTATGTGCTTGAAAAGAGAGAAACTAGCCGATTGCTATGGACTCAGGTTGCTGAAGACATCCAGTCTTGTAGACACGTTGTTTCTAAACTTATACAAGGAAATGAATACATATTCCGTGTCTCAGCTGTGAACCAGTATGGCAAAGGAGAACCATCTCAATCAGAGCCAGTTAAAATGGTGGACAGATTTGGTAAGCAAAACTGGTGAATAAGTTGTATAATAAATTTACTGCAATTTGTATAAAAATGTCAGTATTTTTCAAAATCATTTTTTTTCCTCCAGGCCCTCCTGGTCCTCCTGGTAAACCAGAAGTATCAAATGTTACAAAAAATAGTGTGACAGTGAACTGGAAGAGGCCAATAGATGATGGTGGCAGTGAAATAACAGGTTACCATGTGGAAAGAAGAGAAAAGAAAGGTGTGAGATGGATGAAAGTTTCAAAGAAGCCGGTGTCAGATCTTAGATTCAAAGTAACTGGACTACAAGAAGGAAATGAATATGAATTCCGTGTCAGTGCAGAAAACAGAGCAGGAATTGGACCACCAAGTGATGTTTCTCAATCAGTACTAACGAAGGATGCTGCATGTTAGTATGATTCTTGTACTTTGAAAAATTCTTTCATCTTTACTGCATTAATAGCATTATTGACTACAAAGTGTTTCTAATCTAAGCTTCTTCTTTTTTTGTCATTATTATAGATCCACCAGGACCTCCTTCAAATCCACGAGTAACTGACACAACAAGGACAAGTGCTAGCCTGGCATGGGGGAAACCTCATTATGATGGTGGACTTGATATTATTGGCTACATTGTAGAGCACCAGAAAGAAGGAGAAGAAACATGGGTGAAAGATACCACAGGAACTGCTCTAAGAATCACAGAATTCGTTGTTGCTAATCTCCACCCAGGAGCCAAATACAATTTCAGAATAAGTGCTATCAATGCTGCTGGTGTTGGTGAACCAGCAAAAATCCCAGATATTGAAATCAAGGAACGTGAAGTGGTTCCTGATTTTGAATTAGATGCTGAGCTGAGAAAAACTCTTGTCGTTAGAGCTGGATTAAGCATTAGGATATTTGTTCCAATTAGAGGACGCCCGACTCCTGAAGTTACATGGACTAAAGATGATATCCCACTTAAAGCACGGGCCAATATTGAAAATACAGATTCATTCACTCTCCTCATTATCACCGAATGCAATAGATATGATGCAGGAAAGTATGTAATGACACTTGAAAATGCTGCTGGCAAAAAGACTGGCTTTGTAAATGTGAAAGTTTTGGATACACCAGGGCCACCAATAAACCTGAAGCCCAGAGACATATCTAAAGATAGCATCACTCTCCACTGGGATATGCCTCTAATCGATGGAGGTTCACGTATAACAAATTACATAGTTGAAAAACGTGAATCCACACGCAAGTCATATTCAACTATCACAACAAAATGCCCAAAATGTTCCCTTAGGATTCCCAATTTGGCTGAAGGGTGTGAATATTACTTCAGAGTATTTGCTGAAAATGAATTTGGAATTGGTGAACCTGCTGAAACTCCTGAACCTATAAGAGCGACAGAAGCACCATCACCTCCAGACAGCCTTAATATTATGGATATCACAAGGAACTCAGTCAGCCTGGCTTGGCCAAAGCCAGAACATGATGGTGGTAGCAAGATTACCGGCTACGTAATTGAAGCACAGAAAAAAGGAGCAACTCAGTGGACACACATCACTACTGTGAAAGCATTAGAATGTGTGGTGAAGAATCTAACCGAAAATGAAGAATATACTTTCCAGGTTATGGCAGTCAACAGTGCTGGAAGAAGTGACCCGAGAGAAAGCAGGCCAGTTGTTGTTAAAGAGCAAATGATGCTTCCTGAATTTGATTTGCGTGGTATCTATCAGAAAACTGTAATTGCCAGAGCTGGTGACAACATCAAAGTTGAGATTCCTGTTCTTGGCCGCCCAAAGCCAACTGTCACCTGGAAAAAAGAAGATCAATTGCTGAAGCAAACACAAAGGGTAAACTATGAAAGTACGGCTACTGCAACAATTCTGAACATTAATGAATGCACAAGAAATGACAGTGGCAGATATCCGGTCTCTGCTAGAAACATTGTTGGTGAAGTTAGTGATGTCATAACTGTTCAAGTGCACGATGTCCCTGGACCACCCACGGGACCCATTAGATTTGAAGAAGTTTCATCTGATTTTGTCACGTTTTCATGGGAACCTCCACTAAATGATGGAGGGGTTCCAATTAGTAACTATATTGTAGAAATGCGCAAAACTGACAGTACCTCCTGGGCTGAGTTAGCGACCACTGTTATACGTACCACATATAAAGCTGCTCACCTGACTACTGGGATTGAGTACCAATTCCGTGTTAAAGCTCAGAACAGATATGGCTCCGGTCCAGCTATCAGTTCAGAGAATGTCATTGCTAGCTTCCCTTTCAAAGTTCCTGGGCCTCCAGGCACTCCTCAAGTCATTGCAGCCACGAAAGATTCAATTAGCATTAGCTGGCACGAGCCCCTTACAGATGGGGGAAGTCCAATTTTGGGATACCGCATTGAAAGAAAAGAACGGAACAGCATTCTTTGGCAGACTGTCAGCAAGGCCTTAATATCAGGCAACACCTTCAAATCAAGTGGGCTGGTGGATGGCATTGCATACGAATTCAGAGTCATTGCAGAGAATCTGGCAGGTAAAAGTAAACCAAGCAAGCCCTCTGAGCCAACCTTTGCTCTGGATCCTATTGATCCTCCTGGAAAGCCAGTTCCTGTAAACATAACAAGACATGCGGTAGCACTAAAGTGGACAAAACCTGAATATAGCGGAGGCTTTAAGATAACTGGCTACACTGTTGAAAAGAGAGATCTTCCAAATGGCCGGTGGCTAAAAGCAAACTTTAGCAACATCTTAGAAACTGAGTTCACTGTGAGTGGGCTTACCGAAGATGCTGCTTATGAATTCCGTGTCGTTGCTAGAAATGCTGCTGGAGCTGTTAGCCAGCCATCTGAGCCATCAGATGCAATAACATGCAGAGATGAAATTGAAGCACCGAGGATCATGGTTGATGCTAAATACAAAGACACTCTAGTAGTAAAAGCAGGTGAAATTTTCAGACTTGAAGCTGATGTTGCAGGTCGACCTCCACCAACTCTAACATGGACAAAAGAAGACAAGGAACTTGAGGATACAGCAAAATTGGAAATTAAAATAGCAGATTTCTCAACAGTTCTCACCAATAAGGACTCCACAAGGAGGGATGGTGGTGCATACATACTTACAGCATCCAATCCAGGTGGCTTTGCAAAACACATTTTCAATGTCAAAGTTCTAGATAGACCTGGTCCTCCACAGGGACCTTTGGCAGTATCTGATGTTACCATGGATAAATGTGTCCTGTCATGGTTGCCACCTTTAGATGATGGAGGTGCCAGTATTGACCACTACGTTGTTGAAAAACGTGAAACAAGTAGATTGGCATGGACTTCTGTAGCTACAGAAGTTCCTGTAACAAAACTGAAGGTCACAAAGCTATTGAAAGGCAACGAATATGTGTTCCGTGTAATGGCTGTTAATAAATATGGAGTTGGTGAAGCCCTAGAATCAGAGCCTGTCCTTGCAGTGAATCCTTATGTAGTACCTGATCCTCCCAAGACACCTGAAGTTACAGCTATTACCAAAGATTCTATGGTTGTATGCTGGGGACAACCTGATTCCGATGGAGGAAGTCCTATAACCAATTACATTATAGAACGTCGTGACAGAACTGGATTACGCTGGGTGAAATGTAATAAGCGGGTGGTGACTGATTTGCGTTACAAAGTTTCTGGACTCACAGAAGGCCATGAGTATGAATACCGAGTAAAGGCTGAAAATGCTGCTGGTGTAAGTGAGCCAAGTCCTAGCAGTCAATTCTACAAAGCTTGTGATACTCTTTTTAAACCTGGTCCACCTGGTAATCCTCGTGTCTTAGATACAAGCAGGTCATCAATTACAATTGCTTGGAATAAACCCGTATATGATGGTGGTTCAGAAATCACTGGCTATATGGTTGAAACAGCATTACCTGATGAAGATGAGTGGAAAATTGTAACTCCACCAGCAGGTCTAAAGGCCACATCTTTTACCATCACTAATCTAAAAGAAAACCAGGAGTATAAAATCAGAATTTATGCCATGAATTCTGAAGGCATCGGTGAGCCTGCTCTTGTTCCTGGGACACCAAAAGCTGAAGAACGAATGCTTCCCCCTGAGATTGAACTTGATGCAGAGCTGCGTAAAATTGTGACACTTCGAGCTTGTTGTACTTTGAGACTTTTTGTCCCAATTAAAGGAAGACCAACACCTGAAGTAAAATGGTCACGAGAACATGGAGAGTCTTTAGACAAAGCCACAATTGAATCCACAAGTTCTTATACTCTACTTACAGTTGGAAATGTGAATAGATTTGACAGTGGCAAATATATATTGACTATAGAAAACAGTTCAGGTAGCAAATCAGCATTTGTAATTGTAAGAGTCCTTGATACACCTGGTGCCCCACAGAATCTGAAAATAAAAGAGGTCACAATGTCATCTGTCACACTCACATGGGAACCTCCCCTCATAGATGGTGGCTCTAAAATAAAGAATTATATTGTTGAAAAGCGTGAAGCAACAAGAAAGGCATACTCTACTGTTATAGCCAATTGCCACAAGACCAGCTGGAAAGTAGACATGCTACAAGAAGGTTGCAGCTATTACTTCAGAGTTCTAGCTGAAAACGAATATGGAATAGGTCTTCCTGTTGAAACATCTGAATCAGTTAAAGCGTCTGAGAGGCCTCTTCCTCCAGGAAAAATAACTTTATTAGATGTGACAAGAAACAGTGTGTCTCTGAGTTGGGAAAAACCTGAGCATGATGGAGGAAGCAGAATTTTGGGCTACATTGTAGAAATGCAAAGCAAAGGCAGTGACAGGTGGGCCACATGTGCCACTGTTAAAGTTACTGAAGCTACTATAACAGGATTGATCCAAGGGGAAGAATATTCTTTCCGTGTTTCAGCACAAAATGAAAAAGGAATCAGTGATCCTCGACAACTGAGCGTACCTGTCATTGCAAAAGATCTTGTGATACCTCCAGCCTTCAAACTCTTGTTTACCACATTCAGTGTACTAGCAGGCGAAGACTTAAAGGTTGATGTTCCATTTGTTGGTCGACCCAAGCCAACTATAACATGGCTTAAGGATAATGTGCCACTAAGACAAACTACTAGAGTAAATGAAGAAAATACAGAAAACAACACAGTGCTAACAATAAAGGAAGCATGTAAAGAAGATGTTGGACAATATCTGGTAAAACTTTCAAATTCTGCAGGAGAAGCAACTGAAATTCTTAGTATTATTGTCCTTGATAAGCCAGGCCCCCCCACTGGACCAGTGAAGATGGATGAAGTAACTGCAGATAGCATTACCATTTCTTGGGAGCCACCCAAATATGATGGTGGCAGTTCCATCAACAATTATATTGTAGAAAAGCGTGATACATCCACTACTGCTTGGCAGATTGTTTCAGCAACTGTTGCACGAACAACTCTAAAAGTGGGTAGATTAAAGACTGGAACTGAATATCAGTTCAGAATTGCTGCTGAAAACAGATATGGAAAAAGTACATATCTCACGTCACAGCCTGTGGTTGCCCAATATCCATACAAACTACCTGGCCCGCCTGGAACTCCGTATGTACCAGAAATCTCCAGAGATTCCATGGTGGTACATTGGCATGAGCCAGTCAGCGATGGTGGCAGCAGAATTATTGGCTATCATTTGGAGCGCAAAGAAAGAAATAGCATCCTATGGGTTAAACTGAACAAAACAGCAATTCCTGACACTAAATTTAAAACAACTGGACTTGAAGAGGGACTGGAATATGAATTCAGAGTTTATGCAGAAAATATTGTTGGCATTGGAAAGGCAAGCAAAAGTTCAGAATGTTACACAGCTCATGATCCTTGTGATCCTCCCGGCCGTCCAGAACCTATAATTGTCACAAGAAATTCTGTTACTCTTCAGTGGAAGAAACCAGAGTATGATGGTGGAAGTAAGATCACAGGCTACATTGTGGAAAAGAAAGAATTACCAGAAGGCCGCTGGATGAAAGCAAGTTTTACTAACGTGATTGAGACTCAATTTACAGTAACTGGCCTGGTTGAGAATCAAAGGTATGAGTTCCGTGTGATTGCACGTAACGCAGCAGGTGTTTTCAGTGAGCCCTCTGAAAGTTCAGGGGCTATCACAGTGAAAGATGAAGTAGAACCACCTCGTATAAGTATGGATCCCAAGTTTAAAGAAACACTTGTAGTGCATGCTGGTGAATCATTTAAGATTGATGCTGATGTTTATGGAAAACCGCTGCCTTCTGTTCAGTGGCTGAAAGGTGACAAGGAACTAGCAAACACAGCACGTTTGGATATAAAAAGTACTGACTTTGCCACATGCCTAAGTATAAAGGAAGCTGTTCGTGTTGACAGTGGACATTATACTTTGTTGGTGAAGAATGTTGCAGGTGAAAAAACTGCTTCTATTCATGTCAAAGTTCTCGACAGACCTGGACCACCTGAAGGGCCTGTTCTTATAACAGGGACTACTGCTGAAAAATGTATGCTATCATGGAAGCCGCCATTGCAGGATGGAGGCAGTGACATTTCACATTATATTGTTGAAAGAAGAGAAACAAGTCGCTTAGTTTGGACTTTAGTTGATGCCAATGTACAAACTCTTGGTTGCAAAGTTACTAAACTCTTGGAAGGCAATGAATATATCTTCCGTATCATGGCTGTCAATAAATACGGTGTCGGCGAACCTCTTGAATCTGAGCCTGTACTTGCAAAAAATCCTTTTGTAGTACCACTTCCACCAAAGGCTCCAGAAGTTTCAGCTGTTACCAAGGATTCTATGATTGTTGTATGGGACAGACCAGCTTCTGATGGTGGCAGTGAAATTTTGGGATATGTGCTAGAAAAGCGTGACAAAGAAGGCATTCGGTGGACAAGATGTAACAAGCGTTTGATAAGTGAACTTCGATATCGAGTCACAGGACTTCTGGAAAATCATGACTATGAATATAGAGTCTCAGCTGAAAATGCAGCTGGTCTCAGTGAACCCAGTCCACCTTCTACCTACTATAAAGCTTGTGACCCTATTTATAAACCAGGTCCACCAAATAACCCCAAAGCAATAGATGTTACAAGATCTTCAGTTTTCCTTTCTTGGGGTAAACCAATCTATGACGGTGGCTCTGAAATTCAAGGATACATTGTTGAAGCATGTGATGTAAGTGTTGGGGAGTGGGCAATTTGTACACCACCAACTGGAATTAAGAAAACAAATATGGAAGTAGAAAAATTGTTGGAAAAACATGAATACAAATTCCGAATTTGTGCTGTTAATAAAGCAGGAGTGGGAGAGCATGCTGATGTTCCTGGAATCATCCTTGTTGAAGAAAAGTTGGAAGCTCCAGATCTTGACCTTGACTTAGAACTGAGAAAAGTGATCAATGTAAGAGCCGGTGGTTCATTAAGATTATTTGTTCCTATCAGAGGCCGTCCAACACCTGAAGTAAAATGGAGTAAAGTAGATGGTGATATCAGAGAAGCAGCTATTATTGACAGCACCAGCAGCTTCACCTCACTTGTTCTTGATAATGTGAATAGATTTGACTCTGGAAAATACACTCTTACTTTAGAAAATAGTAGTGGAACAAAGTCTGCCTTTGTCAGTGTAAGAGTCTTGGATACTCCCGGTCCTCCTGTCAACTTGAAAATTAAGGAGATCACCAAAGACTCCGTTTCGCTTTCATGGGAGCCTCCACTGATAGATGGCGGAGCTAAAATTAAAAATTATATAATTGAAAAGCGTGAAGCCACAAGAAAATCCTATGCAGCTGTTGTAACCAACTGCCATAAAACATCCTGGAAAATTGACCAGCTTCAAGAGGGCTGCTATTATTACTTCAGGGTTTCTGGAGAGAATGAATTTGGAATTGGCCTGCCTGCTGAAACAAGTGACCCAGTTAAAGTGGCTGAAGTTCCTCAACCTCCAGGAAAAATAACAGTGGATGATGTTACGAGAAACAGTGTTTCATTGAGCTGGGCAAAGCCTGAACATGATGGTGGAAGTAAAATCTTACAGTACATTGTAGAAATGCAAGTTAAGGGTAGTGACAAATGGTCAGAGTGTACACGTGTTAAAGTTCTTGAAGCAGTTATTACTAACCTAACCCAGGGAGGAGAATATCTCTTTAGAGTAATGGCTGTAAATGAAAAAGGTAGGAGTGATCCACGATCACTTGCAGTACCAATAACTGCTAAGGATCTTGTTATTGAACCAGATGTCAGACCAGCATTCCATAGTTACAGTATACAAGTGGGACATGATCTGAAGATTGAAATACCAATATCTGGTCGACCTAAGCCTACTATTTCTTGGACCAAAGACGGCACTCCATTAAAACAGACAACTAGAGTTAATGTAACTGATTCACCTAATCTTACCGTTCTAAATATTAAAGAAGCAAATAAAGAGGACAGTGGAATATATGACATTGCAGTTGCTAATGTTGTTGGACAAAAATCTGCATCTATTGAAATTATAACGCTAGATAAACCAGATCCTCCTAAAGGCCCAGTTAAATTTGAAGATATTAGTGCTGAAAGTGTCACATTATCATGGAATCCTCCAGTATATACAGGTGGTTGCCAGATTACTAATTACATTGTTCATAAGAGAGATACAACCACTACTTTATGGGAAGTAGTTTCAGCTACTGTTGCAAGAACTACTTTGAAAGTGACTAGGCTGAAAACTGGGTCAGAATATCAATTTAGAATATTTGCGGAAAATAGATATGGGCAGAGTTTTGCCCTGGAATCTGATCCGGTTGTTGCTCAATATCCCTACAAAGAACCAGGCCCCCCTGGGACACCATTTGTGACAGTAGCTACAAAAGACTCTATGATTGTGCAATGGCATGAACCGATTAATGACGGTGGAAGTAGAATTCTAGGTTATCATCTTGAACGAAAGGAAAGAAACAGCATTTTGTGGACAAAAGCAAACAAGGCCATTATTCCAGATACACATTATAAAACAACTAATCTTGAAGAAAACATCGAATATGAATTTAGAGTTTCTGCAGAAAATATTGTTGGTGTAGGCAAAGCAAGCAAAGTTTCAGAATGCTATATAGCACGTGACGCATGTGATCCACCAGGATGTCCTGAAGCTATTGTTGTTACAAGAAGCGCCATCACACTGCAGTGGACTAAGCCAGAATATGATGGTGGCAGCAAAATAACAGGCTATGTGGTAGAAAAACGTGATTTGCCTGATGGTCGTTGGATGAAAGCAAGCTTTACCAATGTCACTGAAACTCAGTTTACTGTGACAGGTCTTACTGAAGACCAGCGATATGAATTTAGAGTAATTGCAAGGAATGCTGCTGGAGCTGTAAGCAAACCTTCTGACAGCACAGGGCCTATAACAGCAAAAGATGAAGTTGAACTTCCAAGAATTTCCATGGATCCAAAATACAAAGATACCATTGTTGTAAATGCTGGTGAAACTTTCAAACTTGAAGCTGATGTACATGGGAAACCAATTCCTACTATTATGTGGTTGAAAGGAGATAAGGTCCTTGAAGATACTGCTCGATATGAAATAAGGAATACAGATTTCAAGGCTCTGATTACTGTGAAAGATGCTATACGTGTTGACGGCGGGCAGTATATTTTGCAGGCCTCCAATGTTGCAGGAACAAAATCAGTACCCATAACAGTAAAAGTACTAGATAGGCCAGGGCCTCCAGAGAGTATTCAAATTTCTGGAGTTACTTCTGAAAAGTGTTCCTTAGCATGGGCTCCACCAATCCATGATGGTGGCAGTGACATTTCTCACTACATAATTGAGAAGAGAGAAACTAGTCGTCTTGCTTGGACAGTTGTTGCCTCAGATGCTGTAGCCACAATGCTAAAAGTAACCAAACTTCTGGAAGGCAATGAATATGTCTTCCGCATAATGGCAGTTAATAAATATGGAGTTGGTGAACCTTTGGAATCTGCACCAGTACTTATGAAAAGCCCATTTGTTGTTCCTGGTCCACCAACGTATCTTGAAGTGACCAATATTACGAAGGATTCTATGACAGTCTCCTGGCATCGTCCAGGTAGTGATGGTGGCAGTGAAATTATTGGCTACATTGTGGAAAAAAGAGATAGAACTGGTATTAGATGGGTGAAATGTAATAAACGAAGAATTACAGATTTACGTTTAAGAGTCACAGGACTAACTGAAGATCACGAATATGAATTTAGAGTATCTGCTGAAAATATAGCTGGAATTGGTGAACCAAGTCAAGTTACTCCATACTGGAAAGCATGTGATCCTATGTTCAAGCCTGGTCCACCCACTAATGCCCATGTTGTTGATACAACCAAGAATTCAATCACAGCGGCATGGGGTAAACCTATTTATGACGGTGGCTGTGAAATCCTGGGATATATTGTAGAAATCTGCAAAGCTGATGATGAAGAATGGGCAATAGTTACTCCACAGACTGGTCTGAAAGTCAATCGTTTTGAGATCAAGAAACTCATAGAACATCAAGAATACAAGCTAAGGGTGTGTGCTCTCAACAAAATAGGAGTCGGGGAGCCTGCAGCAATTCCTGGTATAGTGAAACCAGAAGATAAACTTGAAGCTCCTGAACTTGATATAGACTCAGAATTAAGGAAGGGAATTGTCGTTAGAGCTGGTAGCTCTGTCAGGATAAATATACCATTTAAAGGACGCCCCACTCCTGAAATCTCATGGTCTCGTGAAGAAGGGGAATTTACAGATAAAGTTCAAATTGAAAAAGGAATAAATTACACACAGCTATCCATTGATTATTGTGATAGAAATGATGCTGGGAAGTATATACTTAAACTGGAGAATAGCAGCGGTTTGAAGTCTGCATTTGTTACGGTTAAAGTACTTGACACACCAGGTCCACCACAAAATTTAATAGTCAAAGAAATAAGAAAAGACTATGCTGTATTGACATGGGAGCCTCCAGCTAATGATGGTGGAGCAAAGATAAAGAACTATGTCATTGATAAACGTGAGTCAACCAGAAAAGCATATGCAAATGTGACTGCAAAGTGTAACAAAACAAGCTTTAGAGTTGAAAACCTTACAGAAGGAAGCATTTATTATTTCAGAGTTATGGCCGAAAATGAATTTGGAATTGGTAGTCCAGCTGAAACTGCCGATGCTTCAAAAGCATCAGAGCCACCTCTACCTCCTGGAAAAGTGACACTCACTGATGTGACACAGAGAAGTGCATCGTTTATGTGGGAGAAGCCTGAACATGATGGAGGTAGCAGAATTTTGGGATACATTGTTGAAATGCAGCCAAAAGGATCTGATAAATGGAGTGTTGTTACTGAAACCAAAGTCTGCAATGCAGTTGTATCTGGTTTGAGTTCTGGACAGGAATACCAGTTCCGTGTCATGGCATACAATGAAAAAGGCAAAAGTGATCCTAAGCCACTGGCAGTTCCTGTGATTGCCAAAGATCAGACAATTCAGCCCAGTTTCAAACTGATGTTCAACACATATACTGTGCAAGCTGGAGAAGATCTTAAAGTAGAAATTCCCTTTATAGCTCGACCAAAGCCTACTATCACTTGGGAGAAAGATGGCCAGCCTCTAAAACAGACAACCAGATTACATGTTGAAGATACAGCAACTTCGACTACATTGGTGATTAAAGAAAGCAACAAGGATGACTTTGGAAAATATACTGTAACAGCAACCAACATCGCAGGCACAGCAACAGAGCACCTTAGTATAATTGTGCTAGAAAAGCCTGGCCCACCCCAAGGCCCTGTCCGCTTTGATGAAGTTAGCTCAAACTTTGTGGTCTTCTCATGGGAACCACCAGCATATACAGGTGGCTGTCAGATATCCAACTACATTGTCGAGAAACGTGACACTACGACCACTGTTTGGCATATAGTATCAGCAATGGTTGCAAGGACAACTATTAAAGTAACAAAACTTAAAACAGGTACTGAGTACCAGTTTAGAATTAGTGCTGAAAACCGATATGGAAAGAGCACTGCACTAGATTCTAAGCCAGTTCTTGTACAATACCCATACAAAGTACCAGGGCCACCAGGGACCCCATATGTCACTACAGCCACCAAAGACCACATGATAGTACAATGGCATGAACCAGTTAATGATGGAGGAAGCAAAGTTCTTGGATATCATCTAGAACGTAAAGATAAAAATAGCATCCTTTGGGCAAAGGTGCATAAGGCCCTTATTCAGGACACAAAATATAAAACAGAAGGTCTTGAAGAAGGTCTTGAATATGAATTCAGAGTTTCTGCTGAAAACATTGTTGGAATAGGTAAAGTTAGCAAATGTTCCGAACTGTATGTTGCTCGGGATGCTTGTGGCCCACCAGGCCGTCCAGATGCCATTGTGATCACTAGAAATTACGTAACGCTAAAATGGAAAAAACCCGAATATGATGGTGGTAGCAGAATAACTGGATACATTGTGGAAAAGCAAGAACTACCTGACGGCCGTTGGATGAAGGCCAGTTTTACAAATGTAATAGAAACTGAGTTTACAGTAAGCGGCCTTGTAGAAGACCAAAGATATGAATTCAGAGTAATTGCAAGAAATGCAGCTGGTAGCTTAAGTGAACCCTCTGAAAGCACAGGGCCAATTATTGCTAGAGATGAAATAGAAGCACCAAGAGCTTCCCTGGATCCTAAATATAAAGATCTCATTGTTGTTCGTGCGGGAGAAACATTTGTTCTTGAGGCTGACATCCATGGAAAACCTGTTCCTAATATTATATGGTCAAAAGATGGGAAAGAATTTGAAGAAGCAACTGCAAGAATGGAAATTAAGTCTTCAATTGAAAGAACAACTCTCACAGTCAAAGACTGTGTCAGAATAGATGGAGGCATTTACACACTTACACTGAGTAATGTTGGTGGCACAAAATCAATACCAATCACTGTAAAAGTGCTTGACAGACCTGGACCCCCAGAAGCCCCTTTGAAAGTTACAGGTGTGACTGCAGAAAAATGTTACCTTGCATGGGGACCACCTTTACAAGATGGAGGTGCTAGCATTTCACATTACATTATAGAAAAAAGAGAGACAAGCCGGCTTTCATGGACACAAGTGTCATCTGATGTTCAAGCTCTGAATCACAAAGTAACCAAACTTCTTTCTGGCAATGAATACATTTTCCGTGTAATGGCTGTTAATAAATATGGAATTGGTGATCCTCTAGAATCAGAACCTGTGTTGGCATGCAATCCATATAAGCCTCCAGGTCCTCCTTCAACACCTGAAGCTTCTGCAATCACAAAAGATTCTATGATTGTATCCTGGTGTCGCCCAACCGACAATGGTGGAGCTGAAATTGAAGGTTATATACTAGAAAAGCGAGACAAAGATGGCATTAGATGGACCAAGTGCAATAAAAAGACACTGACAGACTTAAGATTGAGAGTAACTGGACTGACAGATGGTCATTTCTATGAATTTAGAGTTTCTGCTGAAAATGCTGCTGGTATTGGTGAACCCAGTGAACCATCCATTTTCTACCGTGCTTGTGATGCATTATATCCACCAGGCCCTCCAAACAATCCAAAGGTAACAGATACTTCCAGATCATCTGTGTCCCTTGCATGGAGCAAACCTGTTTATGATGGTGGTGCTCCTGTTAAAGGATATATTGTAGAATTTAAAGAAGCTACTGCTGATGAATGGACAACTTGCACACCCCCATCAGGTTTACAAGGAAAGCAATTCACAGTAACCAAACTTAAAGAAAATAGCGAGTACAACTTCCGCATTTGTGCCATCAACTCTGAAGGAGTTGGAGAACCAGCAACTATCCCTGGTAGTGTTGTTGCTGCTGAAAAAATGGAACCTCCTGAAATAGAACTCGATGCAGATCTCAGAAAAGTGGTCACCGTGCGTGCGAGCGGCACATTGCGCTTGTTTGTCACCATTAAAGGAAGGCCAGAGCCAGAAGTGAAATGGGAAAAAGCAGAAGGCACTCTGAGTGACAGAGCCCAGATTGAGGTAACCAGTTCATATACAATGTTAGTAATTGATAATGTGAACAGATTTGACAGTGGAAAATATAACCTGACTTTGGAAAACAACAGTGGCAAGAAATCAGCATTTGTTAATGTGAGAGTGCTTGATACACCAAGTGCCCCTGTAAATTTGACCGTCAGAGAAGTAAAGAAAGATTTAGTGGCATTAGCTTGGGAGCCTCCACTTATTGATGGCGGAGCTAAAATTACAAATTACATAATTGAAAAACGTGAAACAACAAGAAAAGCCTATGCCACTGTTACAAATAATTGCAACAAGAATGTCTTCAGAATTGAACAGCTACAGGAAGGATGCAGCTACTACTTCCGGGTCTTAGCTGTAAATGAATATGGAGTTGGTTTGCCAGCAGAAACATCTGAACCAGTTAAGGTTTCTGAACCACCTTATCCACCTGGAAAAGTAACTCTTGTTGATGTTACGCGCCGCAGTGCTACTATTAAATGGGAGAAGCCAGAGAGTGATGGTGGCAGTAAAATAACTGGCTATGTAGTAGAAATGCAAACTAAAGGTAGTGAAAAATGGAGCACCTGTACCCAGGTTAAAACATTAGAAGCAACAATATCTGGATTAACTATGGGAGAAGAATACACTTTCCGTGTCTGTGCTGTTAATGAAAAAGGGAAGAGTGATCCAAGGCAGCTAGGCGTTCCAGTAGTTGCAAAGGACATTGAAATCCAGCCTTCTGTTGAGCTCCTTTTCAATACATTCAGTGTTAAAGCTGGTGAAGACCTTAAAATTGATGTACCCATCAGAGGAAGGCCAGTACCATCTGCCAGCTGGAAAAAGGATGGCATGCCTTTAAGAGAGACAACTAGAGTGAATGTCCAAACTTCAAAAACATCAACATCACTAGTAATCAAAGAAGCTTCAAGAGAGGATGTAGGAAACTATGAATTAAATGTTGCAAGCAGTGCTGGCTCTACAACAGCTTTCATCACCGTAATTGTTCTTGATAGACCAGGACCTCCAACCTCATTACGTATTGATAATGTCAGTGCTGATAATATAACTATATCTTGGGAACCCCCTGAATATGATGGTGGCTGTCAAATTAATAATTACATTGTGGATAAAAGAGAAACTACAACAACGATGTGGACCACTGTATCTGCAGCAGTTGCACGAACTTCAATTAAAATAGCTCGTTTAACCACTGGATCAGAATATCAATTCCGTGTTTTTGCAGAAAATCGCTATGGCAAAAGCACTTTCGTTGAAACTGCACCTGTTGTTGCAGAGTATCCATTTAATCCACCTGGTCCACCTGGTACTCCTCGAGTTGTACATGCAACTAAAGCCTTCATGATTGTAAGTTGGCAGGAACCAGTTAATGATGGAGGTAGCAAAGTCCTTGGTTATCATCTTGAACGTAAAGAACGTAGCAGCATCCTTTGGACTAAAGTTAATAAAATCCTCATAAGTGATACTCAGATGAAGGTCACAGGCCTTGATGAAGGCCTGATGTATGAATATCGTGTGTATGCTGAAAACATTGTAGGCATTGGCAAATGTAGCAAATCATGTGAACCAGTTGCAGCAAGGGATCCATGTGACCCACCTGGTCAACCAGAAGTGACTAATATTACCAGAACATGTGTCTCGCTATCATGGACCAAACCAGAATATGATGGCGGTGCTAAGATTACAGGCTACATTATTGAGCGGAAAGAGCTCCCAGATGGTCGTTGGCTGAAGTGCAATTTCACCAATGTACAGGAAACTTTCTTTGATGTGACAGGGCTTACTGAAGACCAGCGTTATGAGTTCCGTGTTATTGCCAGGAATGCTGCTGGCCAATTTAGTGAACCATCAGAATCCACTGGGCCAGTTACTGTAAAGGATGACATAGAAGCTCCAAGAATTATGATGGATGCCAAATTCAGAGATGTTGTCATTAAAGCTGGAGAGATTTTAAAAATCAGTGCTGACATTGCCGGACGACCCTCGCCAATAGTTTCATGGACAAAGGATGGCAAAGAGATTGAAGCAAAGGCAAGAGTTGAAATAGTCTCAACAGATCACACTACAACAGTAACTGTTAAAGACTGTATTCGACGTGATTCAGGGCAGTATGTGTTAACATTACAAAATGTTGCTGGAACAAAATCATTAGCAGTTAATTGCAAAGTACTTGACAGACCAGGTCCACCAGCAGCCCCACTAGAAATTAAAGGACTGACTGCTGAGAAATGTTATTTGTCATGGGGAGCACCTCAAGAAAATGGAGGGGCAGAGATTGACTATTATATTGTGGAAAAACGTGAGACTAGTAGGATTGCATGGACTATTTGTGAAGCAGAACTTCCAACAACATCCTGCAAAGTAACAAAACTACTCAGAGGAAATGAATATATTTTCAGGGTGATGGGTGTAAATAAATATGGTGTTGGTGAACCCTTGGAAAGTGATGCTGTCAAGGCCCTGGATCCTTTTACTGTTCCAAGCCCTCCTAAATCTTTAGAGATTACCAATGTGACAAAGGAATCCTTGACTCTTTGTTGGGCAAGACCTGACAGTGATGGAGGAAATGAAATTTCTGGTTATGTGATTGAAAGGCGCGAGAAAAACAGTTTACGGTGGATACGTATAAATAAAAAGCCAGTTTATGACCTCAGAATAAAATCTTCAGGTCTCCGTGAAGGATGTGAATATGAATATAGAGTATATGCAGAAAAAGCTGCAGGCCTTAGTCTTCCTAGTGATACTTCACCACTAATAAAAGCAGAAGATCCAGTTTTCCTGCCATCACCACCATCTAGGCCCAAGATAATGGACTATACAAGAACTCATATAACAATTGGATGGACAAAGCCATTATTTGATGGCGGAGCTCCTATTATTGGATACACTATTGAATACAAGCTAACTAGTGAAACTGATTGGTCAACTGCTATTCAAAGCTTAAGAGGTACAGAATACACTGTAATGGGTCTTACATCAGGAGCAGAATATGTTTTCAGAGTAAAGTCTCTGAACAAAGTTGGTGCTAGTGATCCAAGTGATGCCTCAGAACCTCAAGTAGCAAAAGAAAGGGAAGAAGAACCTGTTTTTGATATTGATAATGAAATGAGAAAGACTTTAATTGTGAAAGCTGGCGAATCATTTACAATGACTGTGCCGTTCAGAGGAAAACCTATCCCTAATGTGCTATGGAGTAAGCCAGATACTGATCTCCGTACACGAGCAAATATTGATTCCTCAGATAAACGCACCTCACTTACTATTGAAAAGGCAACACGAAACGATTCTGGAAAGTATACACTGACATTACAAAACATTGTAAACACAGCTAGTTTGACATTAGTTGTTAAAGTTCTTGACTCACCAGGGCCTCCATCTAGTATCATTGTAAAAGATGTAACAAAAGAGTCTGCTGTGTTATCTTGGGAAGCTCCGGAGAATGATGGAGGGGCTCCTGTGAAGAACTACTACATTGAAAAACGAGAAGCAAGCAAGAAAGCTTGGGTCACCGTAACCAACAATTGCCATCGTCTTTCCTACAAAGTCACCAATTTACAAGAAGGTGGAATTTATTACTTCAGAGTCTCTGGGGAAAATGAATTTGGTGTTGGAGTTCCCATTGAAACCAAAGATGGAGTTAAAATAACAGGTAAGTAATTTTTTAAAGTTTATTTTATATGCTTTACTTATGATTTATTGAAGTAAGACTCCGTGGGGCTTACTTCCATGTTTTAGTTTTAATTTACTCATAATGCTTATATTAATAACATAAATTTAATGCAAAGCAGCAATATAAGTTAATGCAAAGTATCAGTATAAATTAATGCAAAGTAGCAATGAAAGGTGTTTGCCTTAAGGAATTGCTTAATAATTAGAATTCTGATATATGCAAGCAAGCCAAATATAGATCTTTTCCATACAAAATATTTATTTGCAGAGTACGTTACAAGTACTAAGGATGCATCAAGCATGTTTTTGTTCTCAATGTATCTTCTTATTCTTAGAAAAACCAAGCCCACCAGAAAAACTGGGAGTATCGAGCATGACTAAGGACAGTGTATCCCTTGTATGGCTAAAACCCGAGCACGATGGTGGAAGCAGAATTATAGGCTACCTTGTTGAAGCCCTAGAGAAAGGGCAGCAAAAGTGGGTCAAATGTGCTGTAGTCAAGACAACCCATCATGTTGTCCAAGGTCTCAAGGAGAACATGGATTATTTCTTCAGAGTATTTGCAGAAAACGAAGCTGGCCTGAGTGACCCTAGAGAGCTTCTTCTTGCTGTCACAGTTAAAGAACAAATGGGTATGTGTTCCATTATCAAGAATAAACTTGTCTGAATTTAACTGAAAATGGAATCGATATGCATCTTCAATGTTTTTAACCTATATTTAACCTATTCTGAAATTTTCCAGAATCTCCTGAAGTGAATATGAAAGGTTTCCCAAATCATACCGTTTATGTGAGAGCTGGTTCAAATCTAAAGGTTGAGATTCCAATTTCAGGAAAACCCTTGCCAAAGGTAACTTTGTCCAGAGATGGCATTCCTCTCAAGCCAACCATGAGGTTTAATACAGAAACCACTGCAGAGAGTGTAATTGTTAACCTTAAGGAAAGTGTGGCTGCTGACGCTGGCAGATATGACATCACGGCTGCAAACTCCAGCGGAACAACAAAATCCTTCATTAAAATTGTTGTCCTGGATAGACCAGGTCCCCCAGTTGGTCCTGTGGTGGTTAGTGACATCACTGAAGAAGGAGTCACCCTGAACTGGGAGCCCCCACATTATGATGGTGGAAGCCAAGTCACAAACTACATTGTGCTAAAAAGAGAAACAAGCACAGCTGTGTGGTCTGAAGTGTCTGCAACAGTTGCTAGAAATACTATTAAAGTCATGAAGTTAACCACTGGCGAAGAGTATCAGTTCCGTATCAAAGCAGAAAATCGCTTTGGCATTAGTGACCATCTTGATTCAGCATGTGTAATTATAAAACTGCCTTATAGTAAGTATCTCCATTTTTGTTCTGGTTTTCTGAATTTTTCAGACATAGGCATATACTTTGCTAACTTGCCTGTAATATTTCTTTAGCTACACCTGGGCCACCTTCAACACCATGGATCACTAATGTAACTCAAGAAAACATCACTGTTGGATGGCATGAACCTGTTTCTAATGGAGGCAGTGCAATCATTGGTTACCATCTGGAAATGAAGGACAGAAACAGTATTTTATGGAAGAAAGTGAATAAAATGATTATACGCACAACTCACTTCAAGACCTCTAACATTACTGCTGGACTAATTTATGAATTCAGAGTTTATGCTGAAAATGCAGCAGGCATTGGAAAACCAAGTCATCCATCTGATGCAGTTCTTGCAATTGATGCATGCGGTATGTACTCAGTAATACCACGTCACATTTCTAATTTTGAATGTAGTGCAAAACGTCCTTGGTCAGTTAGTATCGGATACTTATGCAAGTGTTAATTACAAATGCAATTGTTTTCCACATTGCAGAGCCACCAAGAAAGGTTCGTGTCACAGATATTTCCAAGACATTTGTCAGCCTGTCTTGGACACAACCAGCTTTTGATGGTGGTAGCAAAATCACTGGATACATCGTGGAGAAACGCGATTTTCCAAATGGAAGATGGGCAAAGGCCAGCTTTACCAACGTCATAGAGACCCAGTTTACTGTATCAGGATTGACTCAGAGCTCTCAATATGAATTCCGTGTCTTTGCTAAGAATGCAGCAGGTTCAGTTAGTAATCCATCAGATGTTTTAGGACCTATCACCTGTGTGGACACATATGGTAAGAAATGTAGTAAACCAACAAAATTATTTCTTGGTTTTATTTATGGGGTTTGTCTTATCACCATTGGTAGAAATGTGTAGCTGAATTCAAGAGTTCTTAATGTGACAATGCCATGCAGATTTATATTTGATTTTCTTTTGGAGATCAGATGGTACAGAATTTTAGTCAATGGTAAATGCTTAAATGCTCTTACTTAAATGCTCTTTTGTGAGTCTTTTAACTTTTAAAGTGTCTTAATATCGTCTTTATTTCATTTATTTTTCATTAAGGTGCACCTGAAATAGATGTACCACCAGAATATACAGAAGTAGTAAAATACAAAGCTGGCACTGCCGTTAAGCTCAAACTTGGGATTTCAGGAAAACCCATACCATCAATAGAGTGGTTTAGAAATGGCAAAGAAATACAGACAAGTGCCCAAATATCTATTGAAAACACCACCGAATTCGCCTCTGTACTGATCAAAGATGCAACTCGTCTTAATAGTGGAAGCTATGAACTGAAATTAAAGAATGCCATGGGTTCAGCGTCTGCTTCCATTAAAGTACAAATACTTGGTATGCTTTGAAAAATATTGCACTTCATTCTTCTTTTAAATTCCTCTAGCAACAGTTATTCTTGTATATTAATAGATATCATTTCCTCTCCATCAACAGATAAGCCAGGACCTCCATGTGGGCCTGTTCAGTTTAAAACAGTCACTGCTGAAAAGATTTCTCTTATGTGGCAACCACCAGCTGATGATGGAGGTGCCAGAGTGACACATTACGTTGTTGAAAAACGAGAAACAAGCCGTGTGGTATGGTCTATGGTTTCAGAAAAACAAGAAGACTGCAACGTCACTACCACCAAAGTCATAAAAGGAAACGAATATGTATTCCGTATACGAGCGGTAAACAAATTTGGTGTTGGCGATCCACTGGAATCTGATAGCGTTGTAGCTAAAAATGCATTTGGTAAGATAGATGTTAATAAACATATTCTGGAACATCTTTAAGAATATATTTGCCAGTTGATTATATTGGTCTGATATGATTTTTCTCTCAATAAAAATACAGTTACCCCTGGACAACCTGGTATGCCAGAGGTCACCATGATAACAAAACAGTCAATGACTGTAACCTGGAGCAGGCCTATTGTGGATGGTGGTAGTGAAATAAGTGGATATTATCTTGAAAAGCGCGATAAGAAAAGCCTAGGCTGGTTCAGAGTAATTAAAGAAACCATTCGGGACACCAGACAGAAAGTGACAGGACTAACAGAAAACAGCGAATACCAGTTCAGAGTCTCTGCTGTGAATGCAGCTGGCCAAGGTCCCTTCTCTGACACAACTGACTTTTTCAAGGCTGCAGATCCTATTGGTAAGAACCTAGGCATGTGAATGGCAGAAAATTTAAAGAACTGATAATAAAGATTCTTGAAATTGCATGATAGAAAATAAGGACATGTTTTGTGTTCCACCTGATGAATGACTAATGTTTTGAAGTCTCATATTATATTTTATGTGTTTTATAGAAAAGCCTGGGCCACCTGTTAAGTTAAAGGTTGTGGATACTACAAAGACATCTATCACACTTGGCTGGACTAAACCAGCTTATGATGGAGGAAGTGCAATTACCAGCTATGCTATAGAAAAGAGAGAAGGTGATGAAGAAGAATGGTCTGTAGTGAGTGCCAGAGGAGAAGTGAGAACCACAGAATACGTTGTTTCTCAGCTTCAGCCAGGACTCAATTACTACTTCCGTGTAGCTGCTATAAATTGTGCTGGACAAGGTGAACCTATTGAAATGACAGAACCTGTACAAGCTAAAGACATTCTTGGTATGGAATTTTAATCTTTTTCCTTTATTCTTTTCATTTTTTGTATTTTTGGCTTTTCCTCAGTGTTAACAATTCAATGTTGTTGTTTTTTGCAGAGGAGCCAGAAATTGATCTGGATGTGGCTCTCAAAACCTCAATTGTAGCTAAAGCAGGTCAAGATGTGCAAATAATGATCCCATTCAAGGGAAGACCTCCTCCAACTGTCACATGGAGAAAGGGTGACAAAAATCTTAGTGTTGATGAAAGATACACCATCCAGAACACAGATTCATCTACACTTCTTAGTATTCCTCAAGTCACTCGCAATGATACAGGGAAATACGTCCTTACAATTGAAAACGGAGTTGGAAGAGCCAAAACCTCCTTTGTGAATGTCAAAGTGCTTGACACTCCATCTGCATGCCAGAGGCTGCACCTAAAAAATGTTTCTCGTGGAACTGTGACTTTGGTATGGGAACCACCACTCATAAACGGCGGTTCTGAAGTAACAAATTACGTCATTGAAAAAAGAGACGCTACAAAAAGAGCTTGGTCTACTGTAACAGCAAAGTGCTCTAATACATCCTTTAAGATAACTGACTTATCAGAGAAGGTTCCATACTTCTTCCGTGTCCTTGCAGAAAATGAAAATGGATTAGGTGAACCATGTGAAACTTCAGAACCAGTGAAAGCTGCAGAAGTTCCTGGACCTGTGAGGGATTTGGCCATGAAAGATTCGACCAAGACCTCTGTCACCCTACAGTGGACCAAACCTGAGTTTGATGGTGGTAGTATCATATCAGATTATATCATTGAAAAGAGATTAAAGGATGAAACGGAATGGTCATATGCAGGCATGAGTAAGGCATGTGAATTTGAAGTTGAAAAACTTAAGGAGCTTTCTGTCATGGAATTCAGAGTGTCAGCCAAGAATGAAAAAGGAAGAAGTGACGGTGTTACAGTTGGGCCAATTACAGTGAAAGATTATGTAATAACACCTGAAGCAGATCTTTCTGATATACCTGGAGGACAGGTAACAGTGAGAATAGGTTATAATGTACACCTTGAATTGCCATATAAAGGAAAGCCAATACCCACTATGAGTTGGCTGAAAGACAACATGCCTCTTAAAGAGAGTGAACTGGTTCGCTTCAAGAAAACAGAAAACAAAATAACATTAAGCATTAAGAATGTGAAGAAAGAAAATGGTGGCAAATACACCTTAATTCTTGATAATGGCGTCCACAGAAAGACATTCCCATTTACAATTATAACACTTGGCCCACCATCTAAGCCAAAAGGACCCATAAAACTAGAGGAAATCAAAGCAGACAGCATGGTTCTTTCATGGGGTGCTCCTGAAGATGACGGAGGTGGAGAAATTACAGGCTACAGTGTTGAGAAGCGAGAAACTTCACAAACCAATTGGAAAATGGTCTGCTCTAGCGTGGCAAGGACAACATTCAAAGTTCCAAACCTCATTAAAGATACAGAATATCAATTCAGAATTCGTGCAGAAAATAGGTATGGAGTAAGTCCACCACTTAACTCTGTAGAGGTCATAGCTAAACACCAGTTTAAGCCACCAGGTTCACCAGGGAAACCCATTGTTTACAACGTAACAGCTGATGGGATGACCATATCTTGGGATGCTCCGCTTTATGATGGAGGTGCAGAAATTACTGGGTACCACGTGGAAAAGAAAGAAAGAAATAGCATCCTGTGGCAGAGAGTAAATGTTTCATCCATATCTAATAGAGAATACAGAATTACTGGATTAATGGAAGGCTTGGACTATCAGTTCCGTGTATTTGCAGAAAACTCTGCTGGATTAAGCCCTGCTGGCGATCCAAGCAAATTCACTCTGGCTGTTTCTCCAGTTGGTAAGTGACTGAGCGTTCAGCGTAAAATGCCTATGTTGACAGCCTGTCAGAACTGATGCTGATTACTGTGTGTGCATTTTATTTTCTTTCAGATCCACCTGGCACCCCTGATTATATTGATGTGACAAGAGAAACAATTACTCTGAAGTGGACTGCACCACTACGTGATGGAGGCAGCAAGATTGTGGGTTATAGTGTTGAGAAACGGCAAGGGGCTGAAGATCGTTGGGTCAGGTGCAATTTTATTGATGTCAGTGAATGCCAATATACAGTTACAGGACTTAGCCCTGGGGACCGATATGAATTCCGAATCCTTGCAAGAAATGCTGTTGGGACTATCAGCCCTCCTTCTCAGTCTTCAGGCTATATCATGACCAGAGATGAGGCTGGTAAGTTTTACTTAGTAGTAGTTGCCACAAGTAGTTATACTTATTCTACTATATGGAATTCCAATCTTTTTTAAAGTTTGAGAGCGTGTTAGATTTTCAGGGTCAGAATGAATCAGTATAAAATGTTTGGGTCGAGCTCTGTGTCTGCAAAATGGTTGTCCCGTGCTGGGCATTCTTATTAACATGTGGCAAGTTCATAAAGAGGAATTGATTAATGCAATTAAAAGTACTCTTATTCTGGGGAAGATATATCGGTGACTATTAAGTAAAAATTATTTTATTTCTTTTTCCTTTCTAGTTGCACCGAATATTGAATTTGGTGCTGAGCATTTTGAGGGTCTTACCGTCAAAGCCGGTGAAAGCATAAGACTTAAAGCCCTTATCACAGGCCGGCCAGTTCCTCAGGTGACATGGATTAAAGATGGAGAAGAGATTGACAAGCGATTGAACATTGAAATAACCGATGCTATTGGTTCTAGTACCATATTTGTTAGAGATGCTTCTCGGGACCATCGTGGAGTATATAGGGTGGAAGCCAAGAATTCATCAGGCACCAAACGAGCAGACATAACCATAAGAGTCCAAGGTAATTTGGCATTGTTTTACTAAACTTATTTGCCTGAAACTGAGTAAGCTTTATTTAGCATTATCTTCGTTCTCCATTAAGTGCAGCACAACTTAAACAATTATATTTTTACTTTACAGATACTCCAGGGAAAGTAGGGGGGCCGATACGCTTCACCAATATTACTGAAGAGAAGGCAACACTCTGGTGGGAGCCTCCAGCTAACGATGGCTGTGCAGCCATTACTCATTATGTCATTGAAAAGCGTGAAACCAGCAGAATAGCCTGGGCACTAATTGAAGATCACTGCGAAGCCTGCAGTTACACAGCACTTAGGTTAATCAAAGGCAATGAATATCAGTTCCGAATCTCTGCAGCTAACAAGTTTGGGGTCGGCAGGCCTCTGGAATCTGACCCTTTTGTAGCACAAGCACATTACAGTAAGTTCATTTTCAATAGAAAAATCCAGTTTGTGTACTTGTTAGCCTTATCCAAAGTGCCCCCTAACCTGCTATTCTCATCCTACAGCTGTTCCTGATGCACCTGGTACTCCAGAACCTAGCAATGTAACAGGGAACAGCATCACTCTCACTTGGACAAGGCCAAAATCAGACGGTGGAAGTGACATTGATCAGTATATCTTGGAGAGAAGAGAAAAGAAGAGCATTCTCTGGGTCAAAGTATCCAGCAAGAGACCCATTTCTGAGACAAGATTCAGAGTCACAGGCCTAACTGAGGGCAATGAATATGAATTCCAGGTTATGGCAGAAAACAAGGCAGGTGTGGGGCCACCAAGTGGTGTGTCAAGGCTGATTAAATGCCGAGACCCAGTTCATCCACCAGGTCCTCCTACTGTGGTCAAAGTGACCGATACATCAAAGACAAGTGTCAGCTTAGAATGGACCACACCAGTCTTTGATGGTGGCTTGGAAATCATTGGCTACATCATTGAAATGTGCAAAGCTGATTTGGGAGATTGGCATAAAGTCAATGCTGAGACTTTAATCGCTACCAAGTATACTGTGACCGACTTAGAACCAAATGAGCATTATAAATTCCGAGTCAGTGCTGTAAATACTGCAGGCAGAGGAGAAAGCTGTGAAGTTGCTGCTTCAGTGCAAACAGTAGATAGGCTCTCTTCCCCTGAACTTGATATTGATGCTAGCTTCAAGCAGACTCACATTGTCCGAGCAGGTGCAAATATTCGTCTCTTTATTGCCTTCAAGGGCAGACCTGTTCCTATTGCTACGTGGTCCAAAACAGATTCTGATCTCAACTTGCGTGCTAACATTCACACAACAGACTCATTCAGTACATTAACTGTAGAGAACTGCAACAGAACGGATGCTGGAAAATATGTGTTTACTGTAGAAAACAACAGTGGCAGCAAATCTATTGCTTTCACAGTGAAAGTGCTAGACACTCCTGGACCACCAGGCCCTATTACATTTAAGGATGTGACTAAAGGCTCTATCACTTTAATGTGGGATGCTCCCATTTTGGATGGAGGCGCACGTATCCATCATTATGTTGTGGAGAAGCGAGAAGCAAGCCGCCGTAGCTGGCAAACTGTTTATGAAAAATGTACCCGCCAAATAGCTAAAGTGACTGATCTTGCAGAAGGTGTACCCTATTTTTACCGTGTCTCAGCAGAAAATGAATATGGATTAGGTGAACCATGTGAATTAACAGAGCCGGTGGTGGCCACTGAAGAACCTGCTCCACCTAAGAGATTAGATATTGTTGATACCACTAGGTCATCTGTGGTACTTGCTTGGCTTAAACCTGATCATGACGGTGGCAGCCGTATCACTGGATATCTCCTAGAGATGAAACAGAAAGGAACTGAAGTTTGGCGTGAAGCAGGTCAAACAAAGCAGCTTACTTTTACAGTAGAAGGTCTTACTGAGAATAATGAATATGAATTTAGGGTCAGAGCAAAGAACGATGCTGGCTACAGTCAGCCAAGAGAAGCTTTCTGTTCTGTCATTATTAAAGAGCCACAGATTGAACCAACTGCAGATCTTAGTGGAATAACTAAACAGCTTATAACTTGCAAAGCTGGAAGCGCCTTTACTATTGATATACCTATTAGTGGACGTCCTATTCCAAAAGTAATCTGGAAACTTGAGGAAATGAGACTTAAGGAAACTGATAGAGTAACTATCAAGACAACAAAAGATAGAACTACACTGACTGTTAAGGACAGCATGAGAGGTGACTCTGGCAAATACTATTTGACTCTTGAGAACACAGCTGGTGTGAAGACATTCACTGTCACAGTTACAGTTATTGGAAGGCCAGGTCCAGTTATGCACCCCATAGAAATATCATCAGTGACAGCAGAATCCTGTGTATTGTCTTGGAAGGAACCTGAAGATGATGGTGGTTCTGATATTACTAACTACATTGTTGAAAAACGTGAATCTGGTACAACAGCATGGCAACTAGTAAATTCCAGCGTCAAGCGTACACAGATCAAAGTAACTCATCTCACTAAATATATGGAATATACCTTCCGTGTCAGTTCGGAAAACAGATTTGGGGTCAGCAAGCCTGTTGAATCAGTTCCAGTTGTGGCTGAGCATCCATTCGGTAAGGAATTGTTACTGTAACAAATGTGCATAAGCTTGTTCCAATTTGGCTTGAAAAAGAATTAAAACATTTCACATTTCTCTCTTTTTTTAATTAGTCCCACCAAGTCCCCCCACAAGACCTGAGGTCTATTTTGTTTCGGCCAATGCCATGTCTATTCGATGGGAGGAACCATATCATGATGGTGGCAGCAAAGTTGTGGGATACTGGATTGAAAAGAAAGAACGCAACACAATCCTTTGGGTAAAGGAAAACAAAAGTCCATGTTTTGAGTGTGACTACAAAATTACTGGGCTTGTAGAAGGTCTGGAGTATCAATTCAGAACATATGCATTAAACGCTGCTGGAGTAAGCAAAGCCAGTGAAGCTTCTAGGCCATTAGTGGCCCAAAACCCAGTTGGTAAGTATAACACAGAAAAAGTATGTTTCCTGTTGTTATTTAAAAAAAACAAACTATATTTCAATTATAATGTTCTTTTTCAGATCCACCAGGTAGACCAGAAGTGACAGACGTCACACGGTCTTCAGTTTCATTAAGCTGGACTTCTCCACTCTATGATGGTGGAAGCAAAATTGTGGGCTATATTATAGAACGCAAGCCCTACAATGTGGCTGGAGATGGACGCTGGTTGAAATGCAATTACACCATTGTTTCAGAAAACTTCTTTACCGTAACAGCCCTAAGTGAAGGAGAAGAATATGAATTCCGCATATTAGCAAAGAACAGTGCTGGGGTGATTAGCAAAGGTTCTGAAACAACAGGTCCTGTCACCTGTAAAGATGAATATTGTAAGAGATTTTCTTTAAAGTTTTTAAATTATTAATTTTAACATGTTAGTTTTAACAGAAATTAATGCTGTGAGTTTATTTATCTTATTTTTTCATAGCACCACCTAAAGCTGAACTGGATGCCAAATTACAAGTAGATGTTGTAACTGTTAGGGCTGGATCTGATCTTGTTCTTGAGGCATCGATTGGTGGAAAACCAGAACCAAAAGTGTTTTGGTCTAAGGGTGACAAAGAGTTGGATTTATGTGAAAAGATCTCTTTGCAATATACCAGCAAGCATGCTGTTGCAATCATCAAGTTCTGTGACAGAAGCGATACTGGAAAATACACACTGACTGTTAAAAATGCTAGTGGAACAAAACAAGTTGCTGTTTTTGTCAAAGTACTTGGTAAGTATTTCCCGATCCATAATTTCTGAGAGCAGCCTCTTTCTTTTCAAGCCAATGTTCTATCATTGCCCCGATTATTCTTTTTTTCTTGTCTACAGATTCTCCTGGTCCATGTGCTGGCAAAATCACTATTAGTAGAGTGACAGAAGAGAAGTGCACCTTGGCCTGGAATCTTCCTCAAGAAGATGGAGGAGCAGAGATTACCCACTACATTGTGGAGAGACGTGAGACCAGTAGGCTGAACTGGGTTATTGTTGATGCAGAATGTCCAACACTCTCATGCGTAGCAATAAGACTTATCAAAAATAATGAATACATATTCCGTGTAAGAGCTGTCAATAAGTACGGACCTGGAGTTCCACTTGAATCAGAAACTATAATTGCTAGAAATTCATTTAGTAAGTGCCTCCTTAGTTCTGTTCAATTTTTCCTTTGGGATAGATGTGTAAGAGATGCCTGATTTTTCTTCTTCTCTTTTTAAAATCATTTCAGCTATTCCATCACCTCCCGGGATGCCTGAATCAGTGGGTGCTGGCAAAGAGCACATCATTATTCAATGGCTGAAACCAGAATCTGATGGGGGTAATGAAATAAGCACCTATCTTGTAGACAAAAGAGAAAAGAGAAGTCTACGCTGGACACGAGTAAACAGAGACTACACCATTTACGACACCAGGTTGAAAGTCACTGGTCTCATGGAAGGCTGTGAATATCAGTTCCGTGTTACCGCAGTAAATGCTGCTGGTAACAGTGAGCCTAGTGAAGCTTCTCAATATATTTTGTGCAAAGAACCTTCATGTAAGTTCCCACAACTAATGTCTCTATATTTAATTCCAGATCAAGTGGTACGAATGATTTCTTGGTCATGGTTATGAAAAAGGGTCAATAGGGTTTTGGTCATGGTTATGAAAAAGGGTCAATAGGGTTTTGTTTTTGCTTTTTTTAAATCATTTGGAATCCCAGATGAATGTGAACGTATTTATTTATTTTAGGGATTTATATGATATCTTGTGGCCAAGTTCTCAAGGCCACTTACGCTTTTGCATCTAATTCAGTGAAATCTTACAAAATCAGTTCCCTTTTATTTGATACAGATGGGCACCCAGATTGATCAGAGTGAAATAACTAAAAATGTTCAGTGTTCTGTCAGAAATATAGATCCATATATTTGTGAAAGAGTAATTTACTTTTTTATTCTAGTGCTCCATTTAGATCAGAAAACAGTATTGTTTTAAAATTTAAAACCAAAAGATCAAAGCTCACAACTACTGCTGGTTCAGTACAATTGAGACATTTCTGGGCTGGAAATACTTTTTTCATTTATCTAATTATTTGCAAAAGACAAAAGAATTTCCCATGTATAATAGCCGCTCATAGAGTCTTACAGATAGGTTGTTATCATGCAGTAGAATTAGTTTGTTTACATTTAAGTTGATTTACCTTTAAAGATAGAATAAAAAGGAATAGTCATATGGAGTAATATAAGCAGGCTGAATTTCTAAATAGTTTTCCAGTTGAGGTGTCCATTTGTGGAGTCCTTGTTCAGAAATAGAAAGAGACTGACAATGTATGTTGCTATCAGGCTTTTTGCAATCAAAATTAAACTTACACCTTGCCCAAAGAATGAAAGCCTTCAAGAGAAAATAATAATAATAATAATAATAATAATAATAATAATAATAATAATAATAATAATTTGTTCTTTTTCAAAGACACTCCTGCACCTCCTTCACCTCCAAGAGTTGTAGATACTACTAAGACCAGCATAAGCTTAGCTTGGACAAAGCCCATGTATGATGGTGGAGTGGATATTTTGGGCTACATTCTTGAAATGAAAGAAGAAGGCACTGAACAATGGTTCAGGGTCCATACCACAGCCACCATCAGGAATCCTGAATTCACTGTGACTGGTCTTAGAACAAGCCAGAAATACCGCTTTAGAGTGGCTGCCACCAACATAAATGGCATGAGTGAATACAGCGAGTCGCCAGCCGAAATAGAACCTGTGGAAAGGATAGGTAACTTCAAGATTCCACATTTATAAAGCATTCATAGATTTCTGTTTGCACAATTGTTTAGAAATATTCAAACACAAGCTCATCTTTTGTTTCTCCTCCCTTTGATGCCTGATCATAGAAATACCTGATCTTGAGCTTGCTGATGACCTAAAGAAGACTGTTACTGTCAGAGCTGGTGGCTCTTTACGTCTAATGGTCTCAGTGTCTGGCAGACCAGCGCCAAGAATTATGTGGAGTAAAGCAGGTGTTGACCTAGCAAACCGGGGTATCATTGACACCACGGACAGCTACACGCTATTGGTCGTGGATAAAGTTAACCGGTATGATGCTGGAAAATATGTCATTGAGGCTGAAAATCAGTCAGGAAAGAAATCAGCAACAGTTCTTGTAAAAGTCTATGGTAAGTTGAAATCTTTTATTTCTTTTTATAGTCACTTGGTTTATTTCATTACAAATTAAAACACATTTGAAAGTGTACAACATTCAAGTAACAGGGAACCAGGCAAATGGCAGAAAAAAGAAAAAGTTATAAGCAATATTACGCCAGTGGTAGTCTATGAATATCGTTTGGTTGATAAGAAAAAAAAATGTTTTGCACAAAACAATGCAATAAGTAAATAAATAAAAACATTTATTTTCTTTCACTCCCCCATAGATACTCCTGGCCCTCCAGGAGCTGTGAGAGTAAAAGAAGTCACAAAAGAATCTGTAACTCTTACTTGGGATGTTCCTGTCATTGATGGTGGAGCACCAGTCAACAACTATATAATTGAGAAACGTGAGGCTGCCATGAGAGCTTACAAAACAGTAACTACTAAGTGCAACAAAACCATTTATAGAATTTCTGGACTTATGGAAGGCGCTCTCTACTATTTCCGAGTTCTGCCAGAAAATATCTACGGAATCGGTGAACCTTGTGAGACAGCTGATACGGTGCTTATATCTGAAGTCCCGAGTGTGCCACAGAAACTGGAGGTGGTTGACATTACTAAAACTACTGTATCGCTTGCATGGGAAAAACCACAGCATGATGGTGGCAGCAGATTAACTGGCTATGTAATTGAGGCCAGTAAAGTTGGAACAGAAAGGTGGATGAAAGTCGTAACCCTGAAACCTACAGTCTTTGAGCATACAATCATTTCATTAAATGAAGGAGAACAGTACTTGTTTAGAGTCAGAGCACAAAATCAGAAAGGTGTCTCAGAACCAAGAGAAATAGTTACAGCAGTGACAGTGCAAGATCAAAAAGGTAAGACCCATGGTGAAAAGTGAAACATTGTTCATAGCAATGATACGTAGTACAACTTGATTAACCATACCAATTTTTAAAACTCTGTTTTTTAGTTCTACCCACCATTGATCTTGCTGGAATTCCTCAAAAGACCATTCATGTACCAGCTGGAAGACCTGTAGAATTAGCAATTCCAATTTCTGGACGACCACCTCCAGCTGTTTCTTGGTTCTTTGCTGGCTCCAAACTAAAAGAATCAGAACGTGTCAAGGTTGAAACAGTTGCTAAACTAACTAAATTAACTATACGTGAAACAACAATACATGATAGTGGGGCATATACACTTGAACTGAAGAATACAAGTGGAACTACTCTTGATACAATCAAAGTTGTTATTCTTGGTAAGATTTTTGGTTTGTCTTAAATACATACTGGTCTTTTATTTTGTTTTGATCATTTTCCCCCTTGGTGAACCACACTATTTCTTTATTTTAGGAATTCTTTATGCTTGATTTTTCTTTTTCACAGATAAACCTGGACCACCTACTGGACCTATTAAAGTAGTTGACATTGATTCAACTTTTGTAACTATTTCCTGGGAACCACCTGAGATGGATGGTGGTGCAGCATTGAGTGGATACGTGGTAGAGCAACGTGATGCTCACCGTCCAGGATGGTTACCGGTATCTGAATCTGTAACTCGGACAATATTTAAATTTTCTAAACTTACTGAGGGTGCTGAATATGTATTCCGTGTGGCTGCTACGAACCGCTTTGGAATTGGATCATACTTGCAATCTGAGATTATAGAATGCAAGAGCAGAATCAGTAAGTTAATATTTTGCTTATCCCTCTGCAGTAAAAAATAAAAAGACATATAAAGAAATATTTTTAGACCCAACATTACATACATTCTATTCTTCTTTTGTTTAAATAAGTAGTCATTCTGAACTAGTCACAGAGTATTTGGTAAAAAATGTACAGAACAATTAGAGGGAACATAATATGATTGTAAATGGAATCACCTTCTAATTTTTTCCTACTTTATTCATTTAGGCATTCCAGGTCCTCCTGGTACTCCAGAAGTATTTGATATCTGCCGTGATGGAATGACACTTACTTGGTATCCACCAGAAGAGGATGGTGGTTCACAGATCACTGGTTATATTGTGGAACGCAAGGAAGTTAGATCAGACAGATGGGTCCGTGTAAACAAAATTGCAGTGACTATGACACGCTATCGATCTACAGGGTTAATTGAAGGCCTAGAGTATGAACACCGCATCACAGCTATCAATGCTAGGGGCACCGGCAAACCAAGCCGAGCATCAAAGCCTGCAATTGCTATGGATCCAATTGGTAAATAGTTTACTATATTTACTAGGAGATATTTAAGAAACAGTAGATACCAATATGTTGGACTGCCTTTTAAAAAAGCAAGTTCTCTTGAATATAGCTGAGTCTGTTCTCCTTCTATATTCCAGCTCCTCCAGGCAAACCTCAGAATCCAAGAGTTACAGATACTACAAGAACGTCGATTTCCCTAGCTTGGAGTCCACCTGAAGATGAAGGTGGATCTAAAGTCACTGGCTATTTAATTGAAATGCAAAAGGTTGACCAGTTTGAATGGACTAAATGCAATACCACACCCACCAAAATTCGTGAATACACTCTAACACATCTTCCACAAGGCGCGGAGTATAGATTCCGTGTTATAGCCTGTAATGCTGGAGGTCCTGGGGAGCCTGCTGAGGTGCCGGGAACAGCCAAAGTAACAGAAATGCTTGGTAAGAAAATTCAGCTTTTTTCTTAATGAAACCCAATCTTTAAAAAATAACAATCCTATTTCCCCTTTTTGTACCTAACATGAGATATTTTTCCTTCTCCCAGAATATCCTGATTATATACTTGATGAAAAATACCTGGAAGGTATATTTGTAAGGCAAGGTGGAGTAATTAAGCTCACAGTGCCAATTAAAGGTAAACCTATTCCAATTTGCAAATGGACTAAGGAAGGACATGATGTCCTCAAGAGAGCCATGATTGCCACTTCTGAAACAGATACTGAATTGGTGATAAAAGATGCAGAAAGAGAAGATTCTGGTACTTATGATCTGACACTTGAAAATAAATGTGGCAAGAAGGCAGTCTACATCAAAGTCAGAGTAATTGGCATTCCAAATCCACCAGAAGGACCACTTGAATATGACGACATACAAGGACGCTCCGTTAGAGTCAGCTGGAAGCCTCCAACTGATGATGGTGGTGCTGATATATTGGGATATATTGTTGAAAGGCGTGAAGTACCAAAGACCGCCTGGTACACAGTTGATTCCAGAGTAAAAGGTACATCATTAGTGGTGAAAGGACTCAAAGAAAATGTGGAATATCACTTCCGTGTTTATGCTGAAAACCACTTTGGTGTGAGCAGATCCCTGAAATCTGAACAGCCAGTTGTGCCAAAGACACCTTTGAGTAAGTACACATTTCAATTCTGGTGGTGGTGGTGGTTGTTGTTGTTGTTGTGTCATTACAGGAAAAAAAAACTCTATATTCCTTGTCCTTCTTTCCAGAAACTAAGTATGTCTTTTGGTATACCCTCAAAAGAAATTCGTGAGATAGTAAGGATGTGAGAAAATGACTGGCCTACGGTCATTTATTAAATACAGATAGTCTCCAGGTTAAGAACAAGTTCTGTTCCCAAGATCTGTCCTTAAGTCAAATTTGTATGTAAGCCAGAATAGTATTATTGTGTAATACTGTATAAGGAGTATTGTGTAATGAACTCGAACCATTGTGTATTTAACTCGAATCATTGTGTACTTAACTCAAATTTTGCTACAGTAGGCTCCGTTCTTAACTATGGGTCATCCTTAAACCAGGCATTTTTAACCTGGGCACTCCCTGTATCACAACTGAATAGAGATTTAAACTCAGTTTTCCTGAAGAATGATCTATAGTAACAGTTACGTTCTTCTTAACAGATCCTCCAGAACCTCCAAGTTATCCACCAGAAATACTTGATGTCACAAAAAGTTCTGTTAGCTTATCTTGGTCCAGACCTAGAGATGATGGTGGCTCTCGTGTCACTGGCTACTATATTGAACGTAGAGAAACATCTACTGAGAAATGGGTCAGGCACAACAAGACCCACATCACAACTACAATGTATACAGTCACAGGACTGATTCCAGATGCTGAATATCAGTTCCGTATTATTGCTCAAAATGATATTGGTGAAGGTGAACCAAGCCCTGTTTCTGAACCAGTTATATGCAAAGATCCATTTGGTATGTAAATATAATGTCAATATCAGAGGGCATTAGGGTAAAAATTTGGGAGGAGACAAATCTTCATTTCTTATGAATTTTTTTTTTTTTCATTTTACAGATAAACCAAGCCAGCCTGGAGAAATTGAGATCCTGTCTATATTTAAGGATAGCATTACTTTAGAATGGGAGCGCCCTGAATGTGATGGTGGTAAAGACATCATTGGATACTGGGTTGAATATCGCCAATATGGAGAGACTGCATGGAAAAAGTGCAATAAAGAACGCATCAAAGACAGACAGTTTACAGTGGGAGGCTTGCTGGAAGCTACTGAATACGAATTCAGAGTTTTTGCAGAAAATGAAACCGGAATCAGCAGGCCACGTAGAACAGCAATGACTGTGAAGACAAAACTGACATGTATGACTTATTCATTATGCTTTATGCCATAATTAACAAAGGTATTATAGGATCCTAAAGTAAAGAGGAGGATGCTATGGATCCATACTGTTGGTTGATTTGATTATATGGTTTAGAAGCAACTTGACAGTTAAGATAAAGATTGGGAAATTTAATATATTTATTCTGCTGAATGGATCACAATATGATAAATAAATTCTTCACATACAGTGCTAATGAACTAAATATGACTTTAATATTTGGAAGAATAAAAATTATATTTAATTCTACAATATTTTAGTTGGAAAGATGGGACACACTGAAATAAAAGTTGTAAAAAAAATAGGGAACATTCAGGATTTTCTTTTTTTCTTTCCTCTTTTATAAATGCAGCTGGAGAAGCACCAGGAATAAGACAAGAAATAAAAGATGTCACTACAAACCTAGGGGAGCCAGGTCAGTTATCATGCCAGATTATTGGGAGACCTCTTCCTGATATTAAATGGTATCGTTTTGGCAAAGAACTAGTACAGAGCCGAAAATACAAGATGTCGTCAGATGGGCGCACCCATACGCTGACTGTGCTGACAGAAGAGCAGGAAGATGAAGGACTTTATACCTGTAAGGCTATCAATGATGTTGGAGAAATTGAAACGAGTGGCAAGCTCTTACTGCATGCTCCTCCACAATTCCACCCTGGCTTCCCCTTGAAAGAGAAGTATCGTGCAGGTGTGGGTTCCACTCTCCGCCTCCACGTTTTATACATTGGTCGTCCAGTGCCTGCTATTACTTGGTTCCATGAGAAGAAACTATTAAAGAATACCGAAACTATTACAATTGAGAACACAGAGCATTACACCCACCTTGTCATTAAAAATGTACAACACAAGACACACGCTGGAAAGTACAAAGTACAACTCAGTAACATTTTTGGAAGTGTTGACACTGTACTCAATGTGGAAATACAAGGTAAGTGTTACCTTTCCCTTTTTTCCCCTGAAGTGATATAATCAACCATGTTTTTCAAGTACAACTTCATGCACTGCCTCCTTTTCTGTAGATAAGCCAGATAAACCGGTAGGACCGATTGTGGTGGAAGCTATGCTGAAGAACTCTGTAGTGATCAGCTGGAAGCCACCTGAAGATGATGGCGGTGCCTTAGTTACAAATTACATTGTCGAGAAGAGAGAAACAAAAGAAGGTGCCGAGTGGCAACTGGTGTCATCAAGTATAGCTAGCACCACCTGTAGAATTGTTAACCTGACTGAAAATGCAGGATATTATTTCCGGGTCTTTGCGCAGAATGTATTTGGCATCAGCGAAGCATTAGAGGTTTCCTCCGTTGTTATAATCAAGACACCTTTTGGTAAGTGAATGTCATACTCCATTGTGGAATGTATAGCCAACTACTAAGCAAATCAACTTCATGTCCTGGAAATGTCTTCCTTTACAGAAAAACCAGGACAGCCACCTCAGCCAACTGTATCTGCTGTTACAAAGGATTCCTGTGTTGTCTCTTGGAGGCCACCTACAAGCGATGGAGGCTCAAAGATTAGAAGTTACTACCTTGAGAAGCGGGAAAAGAAGCAGAACAAATGGATTGCTATAACAACAGAAGAAATCCATGAAACTGTCTATTCTGTCACAGGCCTTATTGAAGGCCTGGAATATGAGTTCCGTGTAAAATGTGTAAATCTAGGTGGTGAGAGTGAATGGAGTGAAATTTCACAACCAATCACTCCCAGGTCTGATATACCAATTCAGGCACCACATTTCAAAGAAGAGATCAGAAATCTGAACGTGAAATTTAGAGGTCATGCCACATTTGTTTGCAAGGTCACTGGTCACCCTAAGCCTGTCGTAAAATGGTTCAGACAGGGCAAGGAGATTATGCCAGATGGTGAAAAGGTGAAGATACAAGAATTTAAGGGAGGCTATCATCAACTGGTGATTACAAATGTAACAGATGACGATGCTACTGTGTATCAAGTGAGAGCAACCAACCAGGGAGGATCTGTTTCCGGAACTGCCTCCTTGGATGTTGAAGGTAAATTATGTGGGTTTTTTTTAATTAAAATGAATTTTTGTTTAATTTTTAAAAGTAGGCATATTGGCTAATGGGGAAAAATCCAAACTTCCATTTATGCCCTATATTTAAGGTCTTTGCCTAATATCTTCAGTGCCAAGCCTTTAGACATGATACACTGCATGGAGGCTCATCTAAATAGGCCTTACAGAATAATATTCTGTACTTTGAAAAATGCAACCTTATGAAAATACATCATTTAAAAAAAACAATGTATGGAACATATATTAAGAACAAAATGTAAAACAATTAATACATGTTGTATCATTCTTTTCAGGGAACAAATATCCCACAACAGCTTCTATCATGGAAAAATTCAGTTATTCCAAAATAAAAAAGCCTTGGCATTTATAATTTTAGCATGGTTTTTGTGAAAGATGTTGTTGAACATTTTATCATGCTATTAGATAAATCTCTTTGATGTATTTACCTAGTAAGAAGCTCTGGCATTGTTGCAGAAAGTTGCACTAGTTTGTGTTGATGATCTCCAAAGATTGTAATATGAACACCAGTGTTTGCTCATTTGGCCATGGAAAGAATTTATGGCAAAAAGTTAATTTCCAGTATTAGCCCTTATGCTGCAAACATGGTCCAGCCACTGTGAATCAGTTTTCCTCTGTTAAAACAAAAATTCAAATTCCTTTACATAATCAGTTTGCTAATTTAATTTCTCTCTTTTTTTAAATAGTTCCTGCTAAGATCCACTTACCTAAAAATCTTGAAGGCATGGGAGCTGTTCATGCACTCCGTGGTGAAGTTATTAGCATCAAAATTCCATTCAGCGGCAAGCCTGATCCAGTGATCACATGGCAGAAAGGGCAAGATCTCATTGATACTAATGGACATTA
This sequence comes from Python bivittatus, assembly GCF_059951505.1. Classification (NCBI taxonomy): domain Eukaryota; kingdom Metazoa; phylum Chordata; class Lepidosauria; order Squamata; family Pythonidae; genus Python; species Python bivittatus. The sequence continues at coordinate 18,958,225 of NW_028277040.1, forward strand.
CCAAGTTATTGTTACACGGTCCTTCACATCTCTTGTTTTCCCTAATGGTGTGGACAGAAAAGATGCAGGCTTCTACATTGTCTGTGCTAAGAACAGATTTGGCATTGATCAGAAAACTGTTGAATTAGATGTGGCTGATGTACCTGATGCACCAAGAGGATTGAAAGCAAGTGAGGTTTCAAGGGATTCTGTCAACTTAACATGGAATGCTCCAGCCAGTGATGGTGGAAGTAGAGTCACCCACTATACTATTGAGAAACGTGCTACCACAGCTGAAAGATGGATTCGTGTTGGCCAAGCTCGTGATACACGATACACCGTGGTAAACCTGTTTGGTAAGACAAGCTATGTCTTCCATGTTATAGCAGAAAATAAGTTTGGGCAGAGTCAGCCATCTGAACCAACAGACGCTGTTATAACCAAAGAAGATAAGACAAGAGTATTTAATTATGATGAAGAAGTTGATGAGGCCAGAGAAGTCACCACAGCAAAGGCAGCTCATTCTTCTACAAAGGAACTGTATGATAGATATATGATTGCTGAAGAACTCAGCCGTGGGCAATTTGGAATTGTCCACCGGTGCGTTGAGATTGCTTCCAAGAAGACTTACCTGGCTAAGTTTGTCAAAGTTAAAGGTGCTGATCAAGTGCTAGTAAAGAAAGAAATTTCTATCTTAAACATTGCTAGGCACAGAAATATTTTACATCTTCATGAATCATTCGAAAGCCTAGAAGAGTTGATCATGATCTCTGAATTCATATCTGGACTTGACATCTTTGAAAGATTGAATACTCCTGGTTTTGAACTTAATGAAAGAGAAATTGTAAGCTATGTACGCCAAGTATGTGAAGCTCTGGAATTTCTACACAGTCACAGCATTGGAAACTTTGATATCAGGCCTGAGAACATTATTTATTTCACAAGAAAAAGTTCTATAGTTAAACTTATTGAATTTGGTCAGGCAAGACAACTGAAACCTGGTGATAATTTCAGGCTTCAATTTACCTCTCCTGAATATTATGGCCCTGAAGTCCATCAGCATGATTTGGTTAGCACAGCCACAGATATGTGGTCTCTTGGAACTCTAGTGTATGTACTTCTAAGTGGCCTGAATCCTTTCCTTGCTGAAACAAACCAACAGATGGTTGAAAACATCATCAGTGCTGAATACAACTTTGATGATGAAGCCTTCAAAGATATAAGTATTGAGGCCTTGGACTTCATTGACCGCCTACTAGTAAAAGAAAGAAAATCTCGTATGACTGCTACCGAAGCTCTTAACCATCCATGGTTGAAGCAGAGAACAGAGAAAACCAGCACTAAAGTAATCAAAACACTAAGACACAGACGTTACTACCAAACGCTGGTGAAGAAGGAATGGAGTATAGTTGTATCAGCTGCCCGCGTTTCATGGGGCGGTGCTGTCAGATCTCAGAAGGGAGTTACAGTTGCTAAAGTTAAAGTGGCATCAATTGAAATTGGACCCATTTCTGGGCAAATAATGCATGCTGTTGGGGAAGAAGGTGGACATATCAAATATGTCTGCAAAATTGAAAACTATGACTCAGCCACACAAGTGAACTGGTATTTTGGAGTAAGACAACTAGAAAACAGTGAAAAATATGAAATCAGCTATCATGAAGGTGTGGCTACAATGTATGTCAAAGATATTGTTAAAACAGATGATGGTACCTATAGATGCAAAGTTGTAAACGACTACGGGGAAGACAGTTCCTATGCAGAATTATTTGTTAAAGGTGTCAGAGAAGTTTCTGACTATTACAGATATAGAACTGTCAAGAGAGTGAAGCGCCGAGTGGATACCTTGCGACTTTTGGAGAAGCCACCAGAATTTACTTTGCCCCTGTATAACCGAACTGCCTATGTTGGTGAAAATGTCCGGTTTGGAGTAACTATAACAGTTCACCCAGAACCTCGTGTAACCTGGTTCAAATCAGGCCAGAAAATCAAGCCAGGAGACGATGATAGGAAGTACACCTTTGAAACAGATAAAGGCCTTTATCAACTTCTAATCCATAATGTTAATGAGGAGGATGATGCCGAATATACTGTGCTGGCACGTAACAAATATGGTGAGGATAGCTGCAAAGCTAAACTAACCGTGGTTCAGCATGCTCCTGCAGAGGATACCACTCTGAGACCTATGTTCAAAAGGCTGTTGGCAAACGCAGAATGTCAAGAAGGCCAACGGGTCTGCTTTGAGGTAAGAGTGTCTGGTATACCAAAACCAACACTGAAGTGGGAAAAAGATGGTCAGCCTCTCTCGGCTAGTCCCAATATTGAAATTGTACATGAAGGATTAGATTATTACGCTTTGCATATAAGAGATACTTTGCCGGAAGACAGTGGCTATTACAGAGTTACTGCTACAAACAGTGCTGGTTCTACAAGCTGCCAGGCTTACTTGAAAGTAGAGCGCTTGAAATACGTCAAGCGTGAATATACGTCTGAAGAGGAGAAGCGAAAAATTGTACAGAGAAGAATTGACAAGACTGTGAGAATGGCAGAAATTCTTTCGAGGACAGAATCTGTTCCACTGACACAAGCAGCACAGGAGGCTCTGAGAGAGGCTGCCATTCTGTATAAACCAGCTGTAAGCACAAAAACCGTCAAAGGTGAATTTGAATTGAGGGAGGAGGAAATTAAAGAGGAAAAGAGACTCCGAATGCCTTATGTGATCCCAGAGCCCCGCAGGCATGCGGCCGCTGCTCTTGAAGAAGATCAGAACATCAAATTATTTGTGCCCATGTCAGACATGAAATGGTACAAGAAACTGAGAGACCAGTATGAAATGCCAGGAAAACTTGACAGGATTGTTCAGAAGCGTCCCAAGCGCATTCGTCTTTCCAGATGGGAACAATTCTATGTAATGCCACTGCCACGCATTTCTGATCAATATAAACCTAAGTGGCGCATACCTAAATTGTCACAAGACGACCTTGAAATAGTGAGACCAGCACGTCGCCGTACACCATCTCCTGATTATGAGTTTTATTACAGGCCAAGAAGGAGATCACTTAGTGACCTGTCTGATGAAGAACTACTTCTGCCTGTTGATGATTATTTAGCCATGAAGAGAACTGAAGAAGAAAGACTGCAACTTGAAGAAGAACTGGAGTTAGGGTTTTCTGCTTCACCTCCAAGCAGAAGCCCTCCACGCTTTGAGCTGTCCTCCCTGCATTACTCTGCAGCAGATGCACGAAGAGCTGCAGAAATATCTAGGGAAAGGGAGTTGAGATATGCAACTTATCATATACCAACTAAAGAAGACACAGCTGCAACTTATGCACAGCTTCGACAACGTCATGACAGAGCAGTGTATAGGCCACCTAAACAAAGGGAGAGAATAATGGCTGAGAAAGAAGATGAAGAACTCCTACGACCAGTTACTACCAGGCAGCGGCTCTCTGAATACAAGAGTGAACTGGAATATATGTCACAAGAAGAAAAGAGACGGCTGAGGAGAAGGAGAGAAAAAGAAATAACTGAGATCACATCAAGAGAGGAAGAAGAGGAAATAGAAGTGGTGAGACACGTTGAAAGGGAATATTCACCTCCTTCGAGGTTACTCAGAAGAAGACGCTCTCTTTCTCCAACTTATATTGAACTGATGCGGCCTGTGTCGGAATTAATTCGGCCCCGTTCACATCCTGTGGAAGAACCTGAGAGAAGATCTCCCACGCCAGAAAGAACTCGCCCACGTTCACCAAGTCCAGTATCCAGTGAGAGATCTCTCTCTAGATTTGAAAGGACGGCAAGATTTGATATATTTTCCAGGTATGAGTCCATGAAAGCTGCTTTGAAAACTCAAAAAACAATGGAAAGGAAATATGAAGTTCTGACTCAAGAACCTTTCACTCTAGATCATACTCCACGCATCACTCTGCGAATGCGCTCACATCGTGTACCGTGTGGCGCCAACACCAGATTTATTCTGAATGTTCAGTCCAAGCCAACTGCTGAGGTGAAATGGTATCACAATGGTGTTGAAATCCAAGAGAGCCCCAAGATTCATTTCACGAACACTAGTGGTGTATTGACCTTGGAGATCTTTGATTGCCATATTGATGACAGTGGCACATACCGTGTTGTGTGCACAAACTATAAAGGAGAATGTTCTGACTATGCAACATTAGATGTTGCAGGCGGAGACTATACTACATATAGTTCCCAGCGCGGAGATGAGGAAGTTCCTAGAACTGTTATTCCTGATCTGACAAGGACTGATACGTATGCAATCTCTTCATTTAAGAAAATTTCTGCGACAGAAGCAAGCTCCTCAGTAAGAGAAGTCAAGTCAGAACTGACAGCAACAAGGGAGTCATTATCATCATATGAACGTCATGCTTCTGCTGAAAAGAAAATCAGTGCATCAGAGGAAAAATCACTAGAAGAAAAAGCTGCGCACCGGAAATTTAAAACCACTCTGCCTGCTACAATATTAACAAAGCCCCGGTCAATCACTGTTTCTGAAGGAGAGACTGCAAGATTTTCTTGCGACACTGATGGCGAGCCAACACCAACAGTGACATGGATGCGTGGTGCGCAAGCACTTGTTTCTTCTGGGCGTTATCAAGTAACACGCACTCAGTATAAGTCTATATTTGAGATTTCATCTGTCCAGAGTTCAGATGAAGGCAGCTATACTGTTGTGGTAGAAAATTCTGAAGGAAGGCAGGAAGCACACTTTAGTTTAACTGTTCAAAGAAAAAAGGTTCCAGAAAAAGCAGTTACATCACCTCCAAGGGTCAAGTCTCCTGAACCTCGTGTGAAATCCCCAGACAGAGTAAAGTCTCCAAAGCGAGTAAAGTCCCCTGAACCATCTCCTGCCCCCTCCAAAGCAAAATCAACTGCTGCAGAGAAAACGACACCAGCTGAGAAAGTAGACTTGCCAGTTGCTGCCCCCCCCAAGATAAAACAACAACTGAAAGCTGATGTTTCTGGTGATAAAGTAAAACTGTTCTGTTCAGTTGAAAGCAGTGTGTTAAGTGTTCGAGAAGTATCCTGGTATAAAGATGGCAAGAAATTAAAAGAAGATGATCGTTTCAAATTTCATTATGCAGCTGATGGAACTTACGAACTTAACATCCATAACCTTCAGGAATCTGACCAGGGTGAATATACATGTGAAATTATTGGGGAAGGTGGCTCTTCCAAAACTAGCTTGGTGTTCACTGGACAAGCATTCAAAAATATGATTTCTCAGGTATCAAGCTTAGCCAAAACGCAAAAGCTGGTTCAGAAAGAAGCAGAAGTACTTGAATTATCTACTGAAAAGAAAGCTACAGTGACTTCTCAAGAAAAGGCAATAGTCCAAGAAGAAATTGTTAAGAAGTCTCTAGTACCTGAAGATATTAAAATAACTTATCCAGAAATTAAAGCTACTACCACCAAAATGTCAGTGGCTGAAGGTCAAAGAACTATTCTCAAAGCCAATATTCCCAGTGCTTCTGAGGTAAAATGGCTGCTAAATGGAGTAGCACTAACTAACTCGGAAGATTATAGATACGGTGTATCTGGAAGTGATCATACTTTGACCATTAACAAGGCTACCCAGAAAGATGAAGGAATACTTACATGTGAAGGGAAAACAGAAGATGGTATCATCAAATGTCACTTTGAAATGAATGTTTCCAAAGATCTTTCAAATGCCCCAGCCTTCGTCATGCAACCAAGATCTCAAAATGTTAATGAAGGACAAGGTGTGCTGCTTACCTGTGAAGTCTCTGGAGATCCTTCTCCTGAGATCCACTGGTTTAAAGACAATCAACCCGTAAGTAATTATTTGTTAGCCATAAAAATTTTATTTGCGTACTTGGATTAAACATGACCTTAATAAAGCATCTCTTCTTGTTATCAGATTGCTCTCTCATCCAACATCCAAGTAAATCGTTCCAAGAATGTTTATTCTCTTGCGATTCAAAACGCTGCAGTGAGCGATAGTGGAAAATACACAGTCAAAGCAAAAAATTTCCATGGGCAATGCTCTGCAACAGCATCCTTGACTGTCCTTCGTAAGTTTATTTTTAAGTTTTCCTTTAATTTCACTAGGGCTGAGATGATGTAATAAAAGCAGAATTGTGAATTGTTTAATAAAGTATCACTTTACGTACTGAATCTAAAGTACAATATAAATGAGGATGTTAATATGTTGAAATAAACATATAATAAATATTTTAGAAAATGTTTATGCCAGTTCAGTGTTGTCATAAAGCTTTCAAGTATTGTAACATATCTTGGCTATTAACCCCTTGGTTCTGGTGATGACTGATTAAAAAACTCTCAAGAATAATTAATTCCAAAAGGTGCACAGCCTTCTGGATTTTAAAAAGTATTGAAGTTCTAAGATAAAACATAAGGCTGTATGTATCCCAGCAATCACTGGGTTACTTTGTGTTTGCTACCTATGTGTATACAGGCTTGTATTTTAAGGAAAGCTGTGGTGTTTTTTAAATGGTGCTTTCAATGAATATAAATAGGGAAACAAAGCATTCTCATTTTTTTCACACTTTTTTAGTCATTGCAATTTAATTAATTTAATTAATTTAATTTTAAGTCATTTAGATTTCACGGATCATGGCAATGATGCGCTTATTTAAGGTAGAGGGAAAAATAGAGCATTCTTGCATTATTATCCATTATCAGAACCTTACTTCAAAGCCAGGTTCGGTTTTCCTCAAATTGCAAGCCACTCCTGTTTCTCTTTTCATAAAGTCAATACGTAGAGAACACACGTCTTCATCGGCTAATGTGTTGTCATTGGTTTCTTTTCCATGTATGTTTGCTATGCTCCACAGCTCTAATTGAAGAATCTCCAAAAGAGGTAGTGTTGAGGACAAGTGGTGAAGCAAGCATGCAGGAAGGTTTCTCTTCGCAGTCATTTCAAATGTCCGCTTCTAAACAAGAAGCTTCGTTCAGCAGTAGCAGTATGACTGAAATGAAATTTGCAAGCATGTCTGCCAAAAGCATGTCTTCCATGAAAGAGTCCTTTGTAGAGATGAGCTCCAGCAGTATAATGGGGAAATCTAGTCTGACCCAAATGGAGAGTTCAACTAGTAGCATGCTTAAGTCTGATATGAGAGGTGAGCAATACGATTATACGTAGAGTTAGAGAAATCCCCACAACATCCTTTAGCATAACTCCTGTCTTAGTGAAGTCATCGCCTCTACTGAGAATTAATTTTCAACCTTTTTCTTGTTTTGCAAAGGAACACCTCCCAAAATTGAAGCTCTTCCAAGTGATATCTCCATAGAGGAAGGAAAGGTTCTGACCATCTCCTGTGCCTTCTCTGGTGAACCTACTCCCGAAATAACTTGGTCCCGCAGAGGGCAAAATATTTCTAGTCAGGGTGGCAGATTCCACATTGAAACCTGTGAAGATTTAACCACTTTTATCATAATGGATGTTCAGAAGAATGACGAGGGCCTTTATACTCTGAATTTAGAAAATGACTTTGGCATTGACTCTGCCACTGTGAACATTAACATCCGATCAATGTAGAAAGCATGATTATTTTCTTTGCACTTGACTTCTGGCAAGTGACTCGTATGGACTGAAATAACTGATTTGTAAATATATAGTTTTTAAAATAGTATTTTTATACCTTCCTGAACAAGACAAGGTCCTAGAAATTACACTATGACTTAAAGTCATCATTATTTGACTTTAAAACTTTTTTTTCATTTGACATGTACATACTGTATATAGCCGATGATAACGGTTATGGAGTTTTGTACCATTTATTTTATGACATTTGAAAATGTAACTTTTGGAACCGTTGGTAGGAGAAAGTTTCTGATGGAACGAATACCCTGCTCAACATTGAACTAATATTGGTGCCTCAACAAAACGTTGATGTCTAAGATTGCCTCAACAGGTAGAGAGGCTCCCTGTTGAAGACTCCTTTCCTGACACCTAAGAGATTATGCTGTGCACGTTTCATGCGTGCATGAATTTATTTGCTATCAGAAACATAAGCCATTGGTGAGGTTTGCATTTACCCTCCTGTAAGCCCCACTGTAATAGCTTATGTTGTATCTGATCAAAGTCAAACTTTCATTTGCTCATGACTGATTTACCATAGATCGAACAAAATGTCAGCGGCCAGCATTTTGTTCATCGCCTCTTTATGCATTGTTTCTGGACAATGACTGCCTGAACAGCTTTACGATAAAGTAACATCACCTGGCTATCCCGTTGTTGAACGAAGCTGTTTGGGGACTCACGTGCAGAAGCAGTGCCAGCTCTTGGAGGTTCCTTGGATGCAGTGCTGTGTAATAGTGTTAGCATTTTGGTAGATGATAATGTCAACTCCAGGCAACTAAGGTTTGAACCACAGTTTAAGGAAAATTTAAACTGTTGCTATAACATCACACTTTGCCCTGAACGTAAATTTAGTTTTAGTTTCATAGGTAGTAAACTATTAGTAAGCTGTTAGCTGTTTTACTGAACCTCCTTGAGATAGTGTTCTTCATTTTAAATAAAGCATGCCACCTGCACATCACCACCTCAGTGTCCTAGTTTTCCTTCTTCTTCTTTTTTAAACTCTTCACTTGCATCCCTGCTTTCAGCTTCTATTCACAATCCACAAACTGCAAATGGTCCCTCGGTTCCTTGACATTGTAAAATTTGGCTGTATGATTTTGGACTGTTTTCCAGGTTTGATGGGGTTTTTAGAATGGGAATGGAAATGATTTGTCAGACACACAGTGTCTCCTCTTTAGGTCTTTAGCCTTATACCTACACAAAAATGAACAGTTTGAGGCCTACACTCTTCATTCCTGGAACACATTTAGCGTCCCTAATTTATAACAAGAAAAAAATAAAATGCAATGACATAGAAACAAAAGTGATCAAGTGAAAAAAGGGAATTTCCTCCGTCACTCCATTATTCAATATGTAGGAATTCTGCCTTGCTTTTTCACCAGGCAATCTACATATCATAAAAGGAGAAATCGTTCTACTACAAAAGAAGGAGAGTTAATAGCAAATTTAAAGCACAAAGCTGTGGTGGAAAGGAAGCAGCAGGAGAGCTGGTTTTTCACAAGTACTGTTTGTTTTTGTTCAAAAATGCAAATATTGCATGTGATTTACAACAGAAATCTGGGGATGATGTTTGAAACCCAAAATTGTTTCATTCAGAACAGGATTACCAAACTCATTTTGAACAAAACCTTTCTCTTTCTCCAAAGTGAATGGCACCTCTGTAACAGAGAAGGCCTGAAAGAGTTTGGTAGCATTCCTATTCACCCAAGCTGAACTTTAAATAAATGCTCAGTCTTAGAGTGCAAGTTTGGGACAACAGCAGAACCAAAACAAAAATAACGCAGCTGCACCTTTTGGAGACAAGCGTGAGCACAATACACAGGCATTTTACCTTATCATCTCCCCTCTTCCATTCACTGACGGAGAAGATCCCCAGTCTCCAGTGTAGTGCAAACAGGAGCAAGTGCAGCATGGTGCAAATATAATTATAAACTTGCACATGTTTGCATGTGTAGGTGTCGAGCAGTTTTGTGGTGCCAATTTGTTCAAGCATTTCAGCAATTATTATAAAATGAGGCAGAAGCAAGAGGGATGTAGGGCGGGGGAACTGATTCAGGAAGTATTTAGAAAAGCCATCAAAGCTTATCTTATGTCAGCTTTGACGCCAAAGGCTTAAGACCTTGTCAACTAGCATCCCGCCATAATTATTACCCACCTGACAATGATGCCATCCTTTAAAGCAGAGCCAGACCATTTTCTTTGGTTGCAGGCCTCAGCTGATTTTTGACTAGCATGCTGAGCAACCCACTGTGGCTATAATCAGAGCAAACTGAATTCAATTTAATTTCAACTGGCCATAACAGACAGCAACACCTATCTGCCCTGAGGTGATGTTGACAGAAACTATGAGGGACTGATCTGGTTAGCACATGGATGGGAGGCCACCAAGAAATATGGCTGTAGGCAGGATTAAAAAGTCTAAAAAGAAGAAAAGAGCAAAAAGCAGCCCAGAAGAACACAGTGGCAACCCATGTTCATGGATTTCTGGACTATCCATGGGCTCCTTGACTGGCCAGCAACCGAAGAAGAAAGATGGAGCACTGTTCTGTAAGCCCCAGTCCATATAACACCATTTCTATCCTACAACTGTCTTAAATACATATTGCTTCCCTATAATTTAAGTTAAATTTGATACTTTTCTTTTACTACTCACTTCTTCGTGTTTCAAAATGTACAGTCGACTAGCACCAGTTGAAACAATACTCTTCCTATGGCTAGTTAGATCACTGCTCTGGATTCATACCTCCTCACAAGGAAGTCATGCAAGAGCCAGCAAGTCCATAGTTCAAGTTTTTATTTACGATCAAGACCAAAATACCATATAAAACATCAGACAATGTTAGGAAAGAATAATTGCCTTCTGTTGTGGGATGGTGTATTAGAGCTTAATTCCACCCAAAGTTCTCTTAAAACAATTGTGATTTTTTTTTCTTGAGGTTTCTGAGGCTTTATTGGCTAATAAAAAAGTGTATTTTCTTCCATGGCACCGTTGGAATGATTTGCAAGGAGAGGAATATTTGTTCAAAGTGCCACAAAATAGTGTAAAGGGCAACTCAGCAGGATATGAGAGTAAGCAACATATCTTGGATCTACACTAACAGAAGGATAGGAGCAGAAGTTCTTGCCATTGTTAACACTGGCCTTCAAAACAGGCCTAGGTATCCCTAAGTGTTCATACAATATTTGCTCTGTCCCTCCATAATTATTCTATAGTTCGGAGAAGGAACGGCATCATCTAGTGGAAAGGAGTGCAATTGCTATAAAGCCCCCAGCAAATTCTTGGCATTACTCAGTTCTTGAATTGTGGAGGGACAGTAATACAGCAGTAAATAACATTTAAAAAAGCAAACTTGTATCAATACTCTCAAATCTTAATGCCATAGACAATAGATAATATTGTCTATAGAAGACAATAGACTATGGCATGCAGAGTTCTTCTGATGGGTTCATCACCAGGTTGGTGATCCACAAATCAGTGAATCTCAGTACAAGGTCAGTGAGTTATTTTTTCCAATGGCCCGACTCAGTGCATGGATAAGCACACACGAGCAGGCACAGTCCAAAGAACTGAGGTGCCCAAATGGGCACAGAAGCCTTTCAAAGCGTTGATCGTGCTGTTTTGCAAAAGGAAGAAGGAAGCACTTGGAAGGTGGCACCAAGACACAAATGGATTCTGGTGTCTGTCAATAAACTATTGCCACAGCTCTGTGACACTAAGGTGTGATCCTGTTCAGGGCATTACTCTTGTGTTTCTGCCTCCTTGATGCTTCTTACAGCTACAGAGTGTGCATATTTGCATTTTGGTCAGATTTCCTTTTGTTGTTGGGGGGGGTATGAAGGTTGTAACAGGCTTAGCTTTTCTTAAATAACAGAACAAAGGAAAAAAAGCCTGTATGATTTTCCACGTTGAATTTGTGCTCTGTTTCTGTTGCCCAGTACACCTCTGGGACACAGCAAGCATTTAGGGAAAAGATTCCATGGTTTTCTCTGGCTCGAAAAAGGGGGGCAGGATGTTTGTGTTAGCGTAAGTACACCAGGATGGAGTAATTTTAAAACTAATTCTAGCTCAAAATCTCCTGAAGCTTACTGGAGACCTTGCATTTAAACCTACTTCAGGGGCCTCGGTTCTGGCACATTCCCATCCCAGTTGCTGATGTTGTGAGGCTAGTATTTTGTGTGCTGTTGCTTAATGTCCACTTGGTCCACAATATATCATCCATTTATGACTTCATTGTGGATGAAAATAACCAATGGCTTATAACAATGAGCCTTGCAGCTAGGGCAATTTGGTCTCTCAAGCATGTTCATTGGGTTTTTTTGAGTCCAGAACCCTGATGGACTCATCATGGGAGCAGCAGTGATCTGTAGCCCAACCCAACAATGAGTTCTATTGGGGTGCTGTTGCCGTCAGTCCCTTGCCCCCAGCACAGCCCTTGAGTGCCCTGGCTAGGGATAGGAGTTGTAGTCCAATATATCTCTAAGGCATCAGGATGAGGAAAGCGGCTGAATTCAAGTTCTGTAGCTTACACTTGATGGTTCTTATAAGTCCCACCTAAGGATTTATACTTTCTTTTGGAAATTCAGGACAGATGATGGATTCCGTTATGGTACGGCCAATCGCATTGCCTGCCTCTCCCTACCAGAGCTGTTAAGAAAGTCTCTTGGCTTTGTGTCCTAGGAGATTTCAGCCTTCATCTTCTCAGGGAAATTGAGGAATGCAGAATGACTGTGTCCATCCAGGGCTGACCCCACACCTCAAGATTCTAATCATGTTGCTGGTCACACACCAAACTGGTTACTTCAAACTGCACAAAGAAATTCAAGTTTGGGGACTGTTTCATGCCGCTATCTAAAACACTAAAACCTAATCCAGCCAAGACAAATTCAATTTGTTCTCGATGTATTTGCACTCTCATTAAAACGCTCTTTCCTGGCCTCCAGCTGTACTGAACTTTCTGTTGGATTGGGGAAGCCTGGAGGATATGAGCAGTTTAGAGCTGCTGCCTGATGTAGCTGACACTCTCATTAAACATGAGGAAACAGCTGCTTTGGAGGGCTGGCAAATGGGAGTCAAGGTCAGACCCACACTGCCCTCTCAATCCACCTGGGTGAGGTGTCCATTAGCCATGCTGTCTGGAGGACCGTACAAGCTCAGGTCGAGCACATTTGGAGAGTACCAAGTTGCAAAAAGCTGCTTGCATGCTTGCAACCTAATGACAGTTGGGCAAGATTTGTGAAATTATAAAAAGAGACTGGATCAAAACAAGACAGAATGCCTGTGTAAAAACTGCATTTATTGAACACTTACATAACTTTTTTTTTAAAAAGCCATTTTTATTTTTTTAAAAAAGTGCTCCATGGCCAATACATTATTAACCAAATCTATTCCAAAGTGAATAAAAAACAAAAATATACATTTCAAAACACTTAACAACTTTGGACACAACCCCTCAGACATGTCTGTGCAAAAATTGCTGAACTTCAAGCTCCATCTTTCCTCTTTGCTCTGGCAGAAACAGAGGGCACCACCACAGCACTTTCGGACCAACCGGGCTCACGATGTCCCATCGATGGCTGCTACGTGCTCTAGTTAGAGGTTGGCCTCCCAGCACCCGCAGAGGCAAGCGGCAGGGAGTTAACAGAGGAGAGATCTTGCTGTAATTTTCTGCTTTTCTGACACTAGAGCCCACAACGGTGAAAGCCACCCTCCCTTTGGTATAAGGATCATAACATACATCTACTGCTGCAAACACAAATACATTACAACAGCAGCCGAAGAGTAGACTTTATAAAGCAGCACTAAAATAAGAACTTTGGTGAAAAGATACACGGAAGATTATTTTGCCTGGAAATAAAAAAGAAAAGCGGGGCGGGGGCTCAGTCCAGGCAAAGGAAGCATTGTTTAGTCTCAGTCATAGAAACACAAGGAAATTAAGGATGCCTTTACTTGAGGTTGTAAGTCCTCAACACTGGCTGGATTCTGCCCAATTAACTTAAAAAAAAAAAAAAAAAAAAAAACTGCCACAAGGCATTTAGTGAGGCAAATCTCCTCAACAAGAATTAAGCCCGTCTTATCTCTTCTTCCCAGTAACGACAAATAGGCATTTTATGGTGCCAAAAAAAAAAAAAAAACCTTTTAAAATGTTAAAATATCTTTACCCAGTGTATAGTATAATGCCTCATAATCACATATTTTATTTGCATGCTTAGAAAAATACTGCACATCTATGACATATTTCTGATTGGCTACAGTTTTGGGTGCAAGTAAAAAAAAAAAAATGCAGGTGCTTTCCGTGATTAACATAGGCTGGGATTTAAATAACCAGGTAAGGTCTAGCTAAAACTAAGCACTATAAAATCTCACTGACTTCACTGTGTATCCATTTCACTTGATAGTACTGGCAGGACTTTGGAGCGTTTAATTTTGGCTGGAATATTCCCTCCAATTCACTGACATTCCACCTATTTCAGTGGGATTTTAGATATACATTAAGAACCTAGACTGACCTTTTTTAAAAAAAAGAAAAAAGAGGGGAGATATTACTTATAAGATACCTTTTAGGAATCATCTGTCTTTTAACAACCACCACCACAAATCTGTCCTGAAATAAAGGTGCCATCCCAATACGGCGGGCTGCCACTGAAGTTGGTGGGAAGAGACTGTACTCAGAGAAATGCAACTCTGGGATCAAATCAGTGGCTCAGCCTAGGGCACAGGTTTTCCTTGCCCCAGATCTGAAACCTGTTTCTCAAGGCCAAGCCAAATTGCCTGACCGCCACACCCAGTAAAAAGAAGAGCAGTATTTACAAAGGTACATTCACCTAACTATTAAAAAATACCCAAACTGAAGTTTTCTTTTTAGGAAAATACTTTTGCAAGTCAACTATATAAAGATAAAATACACTTCAAAGATAGTTTTTACATTATTCTATAAAGTGCAGAGAAAACCTTCACATAGGGAATTACTACTCCCCTACGACGAGAGCAGAATTACAGCAGCTTTTGCATAGCATTACTCAGAGGAAGTGGAGCCTTCTCTTTCCTCAGGATATTGGCTCAGAAGGAGTCTCTTCAGGCCCTCTCGGTTTCTGAGACAGCAACAGCTTTGCTTCAGGAACAGCCGGAGGTGCCAAATCTCCATTGAGGGCTCCTCTAGAACTGAATGCTGCTAGTCCTACAACAAGAAAAACACTCCTCAATCATTTGCCCTTCTTTGCTTATTCCATACAAGTAGTAGAAACCATCCCATCTGATCACAGAGCTGTGAGATTCAGGAGAGATGTTCCAAAGGAAGCCTTAACTCTACTCTTCCTTGGTAGGCTTTGCTTTGTGTGGTGCAGACGCCTAGGACGCTGCCTTAGGTCAGACCACTTGTCCATTTAAGTCAGCCTTCTCTACTTGGGCTAGCAGTACCCTTTAGCATGCCAACCTTCCCATTGACAGATATTTGATACTTTAACAAGAAACCATCCTAAGATCTAAATCCTACATACAAATCACATTTCAGAGTCAGGAGACTCCTGGAGAGAGCTAGTGTGCTGGGACCTGCTCAGATATCAGATCCCATTACAAGTTCAACTAGCATCCAACCCAAAGAGGTGGGAATCCTATGCACAACTCAGAATACCGACAACAGGAATGGACCACCTTAGTAAGCCAGGGCTGCACATCTTGGGAGAAGATGGGGCAATGGTGGCAGGGTAAGACCAGGATTTTCTCTTTTTTTCCTCTGGCTTTTTCTTGGGGAAGTATTGGGGTGGGCTTTCCTTGCTTTTTAAAATTATCCCGCCCCCAAATGGGAAACACACTACTATGGATTTTCAGGCACTGTGGTCAGATAGAGCTTGAGAGGCTACAAAAATGACTTGAGACCTCACACTCCCTGACCCCTGACCCTGATCATCTTCTTCATAGAACAGGAAATCACACTGGGTTGAATGTTTAATTTTAGTTCAAGATACATCTAAATAATGGGCATGTAAGAAAATTGCTATTGCTTAACATCCACAAAGAAGTTAGGAAAAAAATATCTCCGGATTGTCACTTCTGTGTTTCTTGCACACTTTTTCACTGCTGACAGCATTGGGTCTGTACTCTCTCTTTAACAACCTACTACTTTTTCTAATATCAGTTTAAAAAGTAACGTCTGAATCCATCTTAGTTTAAGATGGGCGCAGTGCAAGAGAGTTACAGTAATTCATTTTGATATCCGCTGTTATTCTAGCAAAAACACAGGCTAAGATGTAAGAAAAATAAGTACAAAATAATGATAACATCCATAAAGTAGTATGTCCTTACTGTCTGTATCTTCAAGGGGAAGATCTATAGAAGGTTCTGTATCTGAGACTGTTCTTCTCCACCGGTGCAAAAGCTGATGGGAAGACACATTTGGTTCTTTTCCAAAGCGACTGCTCCTAAAGTTAGAGTAATGCACAAGTTATGACATGTTTTTAAGGTCTACAGTTCTCTTGGGTTCATTAATGTTATTTCTAAATGTTATTTCCCTGATACAAGTTGCCAAAAGATAATACTGCAAAAGATGAAAAGGGAAAGGACCACTGCAGGTTAGTGGGTTCAATATAAATACTCTGCTAAGAGTTAAACCAGATGTTACACAAAATTCACAGATAGCACTTTGTAAAGCATTCAATACGAGGTGAAGGAAATTTGTACTGGGACCACAAGGCAGGACGTTTTATTAAATAAAAAAAATATTTGTTCATTTAAAATAGAGATATATTTTCAAAAAAGGTAATGTCTATAGATGGACAGGAGGAGATTTTTAACCCTACTTTTCTCAGTGCAGTCCCCAAAGGCACCCCTCTCTTGCCCTGTGATACCGCCAGTGATGTAATTTTTTTTTAGGGTCCCCTGAACAACACAAAGTACAGGACATTTTCATTGGGACTATAGCTAAGAAGGGACAGGGTAAAGCTGATCTTCCTGCATGCTAAAATCTCAATGAAAATTCCCCCAATTAGTAGTAGTAGTAGTAGTAATAATAATAATAATAATAATAATAATAATAATAATAATAATAATAATAAAAAACTAACAGCAATTGGTAGTATTATATCTAACTGGATTCTAAGATGTACGCTCCAATTTTCATTCTGAATAACAGGAGGACAGTCTGTTCCACAAACCTGGGGGCATAGCTGGATTAAAATGCACTACAGGTATTTTATAGCTAAAACAAAGAATCCAAATGTAACACCCCCCCCCCCAAAAAGGAATAATCTTCTAAGTGCCATATCTGAGTTGAACCGAGTTAGCCCAACATGCTTTGGATGTACAGTTCTTCTCAAGAGTTCAAACTCTCAAAGGTAATTCAGTCCACAAGTTAAAAAAGACATTCACAACTCATCGGACTAATTTAGTCAAATTCAAGTAAGGCACCTTGAGACCCATTTCTTCCTTTTTTGAGTTCGCCAGTAGGTAATCAGGAACAATTTTTTAAAAAATCCACTGAGTAATTATTGCAATTATTTAAATAAAACTAAAAGAACATATGATTAGTAATAATGAGTGAGAATTCTAGACATGGATGAGTTTTATCTATTATTACTATAATAGAAAAATAAAAGATAAAAGACATTCCAAATGGTAAAATATCACTAGTGCTCCTTTTCTCATTCTTACACAAAACCTTATACAGGTAGTCCTCATTTAGTGACCACAATTGGTACCAGCAACTGTCATTAAGTGAAGTGGTCACCAAGTGAAACCACAACTGTGCTTACAATCTTACTTCAGCTTTCCTTTGCTTTATAGACCTGCGAAGGTCATAAATATGAGGACTGGTCACAAAGCTACTTTTTCATCACCATTGTAACTGCGATCAGTCACTAAATGAGGACTGCCTAAAACAGAATTGTCACAATGAATTCAATCTACTCATGTATTAATTTTCAACTATATCTCATAAGATCAACTCACCAGAAACTTTCCAAAATTCATGTGAGATTATATGGTGCAAAAGGCTGTGAATTTCAAATACCAGACCAATACTCCAAATAAATGGAGTATTCCCATTTATTTCAGATCAGACAGTATTTCACAATGTGATAAGTGAGCCTTAACACATTGTTTATAATTTGCTTGATTTTTAAATATTAATTATTTAATCACAATTTCATACTTACCTCTCAAGATTACAAGTACCTGGATGGCTAACAGAACGTTTCATCTAAAGAAGAATATAAGAAATAAAACAGATTATTATAGATTTTGAAATGTTAATTGTATGTGACTCTATTTTCTAATGAAATATTATTTTAAAAATATTTATTTGGAATGCTTTTTAAGAATGTATGGGAGAGGAATACACATACCTGAAAGAGTAAATGACATATTATAACATCATAATTCAAAAAAGTACATTATTGTTTTTATGTTAGTTTTAATATTTAGTTTACCAACTGTAAGGAGACCTTGAAGTACTACGTTTGAGCAAATGAGGAGTACTGGGCTAGATCTAAACCTTGACTTTTAGAGCCCACCAGGTCTGCAGAAGAAACCATGGATGCTTGGGAGGTCAGGACACAGTCTAGGGCTGGGAATAGTCAGCCATGGAGGTCCTTAAACCATTAATCTCCTGAAGTGATCTTAGCTTTTTTGCTCATAGACAAATATTATGGAGTTTCTTGAGCAGTAAAAGCATGAGGCAATATCCTCCCCCAATACACAAAGTTGTTGTCAGAGGTACATGTTTCTAAAACAGGGCATTTAAGAATATAATAGGCAACCTTTCCTGAGAAGGCTTGAGGCTTTCATTACTATTGGCAGAGGCTTATCCTGATGACTTGGGCAAGGACAACACTGAGGAAGTGTGTGCTAGCTTATACCCTACTGTTCCCTCCCAAACTTCCCCAAACCTTCAGGAATATTTGACATTAAAGAATATCCAACCATTTGTACAGGTGAAGGTGACACAGGAGAAACTAAAGGATCAGGATGAGGCAATGGAAACATCTCTGGCTTAAATTTGGCATTTGCTATTTTCACACATTCTTCAAGTGTTGTGATAAATGTGTCACAGGTGGCACTGAGCAAGGAAGAAGCTTCATTCATATTCTGAAAACAAAAGGAAAAAGCAGATATTGGAAACTCTTAGAGCAACTAAACAATTTAAGATTTATTTCCCAAACTTTTTACCAATTTAACTGGTAATTGCTGGTTTGTAGGTAATAGCTGGTTTATAGCAACTTAACTTACTTTGATGAACACCAAACATTTTTCTAAGGGCTGGATGGGGCACTTATGTTGACTGTACCACCTCAGACATTTTCTATGAAATCTCTTAAAGGCTGTGGGCATTGAAGGAAGGATGAGGGTGTGACTTGGATGCCTGCTGCCGAGGTAGAGCTGGTTGGGTAGAGCTGGTTGGGGGGCACCAGTGGTTGATGGATGAGCCTTCTTCCTCCCTCAAGGGAGGGGGCCCTTGGGACACACCAGAATGGGGAGCAGGGTTGCAGTTTTCCTCATGGTCCGCACTTCCCTTTGTTCCACTTCACCCCAGCAAAGTGGCAGGCAGTTCCACGGGTCAGCTGAGGAGGAGGCGGCTTCACCAGGACTCTCCTGAGGGTTGTGAGGGGAGGGCAAATGGCACAAGCCTATATTATGGGAGGGAGGGAGCTGGCAGCAAGTCACAAATCACTCCCACTGCCACTGCTTTTTTGTCCTTGGTCATTCTGTTTCTCTGTTTAGGTAAGGAAATATCTCTGAAACAATGACCCAATGGGTCATGGGTTGTCTAGTGACTTCTAACATTAACTCTGTGAGTCAATGTTTATGTTTCTGTCAAGTGAACCTGAAATGCATCCGTGAACAAGAGATAGCAGATTTTTTTCTTTTTTCTACTACAACAGGCATGGCATTTCCTCCTTGACTTTGATATAGGAAATTGCAAAAGCAATTATTCAGGATTGTATTATCACATGGGCTTTTTGAATCAACAACTAGTTAACCTTATAGGAGAAAGTCAAAGAATTGTTAACCTCCATCTCCTGAGCACAAAGATCTCTCGTTTCTGTTAAATACAAATTTAATGGTCTTGTGCTTTGGAAACCGATTCTTTGCAGCAGGCAACAATACAAAAGGGGCTAGAAAAGCTACTGGCTTTTACACTTACACAAATGAAACAACTTAACAATTGATCTATTATTTGTGATTCCTATGAAATGCAGAGACTGATTCCAGAGCCAGTATCTTTTAAAGATGTATTCTAAATTGGGTCTGGGGTTTGCAATTTTTACTTCCTCCCACTTCACATTCTACAGAAAGTGGATCTATATTATGGTGTTGCCAAGATGCTTCATATTTCACAGATAAGCTAGAAGCACCTATCCCTAATCTTATTTTTTTAATACGAGAGTTTAAGATCTAGTTATTCTATAAATTAGGTAGATCAAACTACATATTACTCAGTAATAGTTTTGATATGTTAACCCATGGGCTTTGAGATTGTTTACTGATTTTTCTGGTTATCTTGGTATAATGGCTTCTAGAAATCTCTCTCAAGTGGTCAATATAAATTTAGCATCATTTTGACCCCAATGAAACAAAATACAGATAGATGGTCTAGAATTCCTTTAGTTATCTGGGTAAAATAAATGCATTTGTCAACAAGGTTAACTGGTTAAGAGGCCTTCCTATTTTAATTTCACCACTATTTTAAGTGATTTTACAAACCATTAAACAATTTTATTTCATAATGTCATCCTACCAATCTCACTGTATATATTATACTATAACTGGACTGCTGAATGAACCAGCTTACTCTGCTGAAACAGTTTGGATATTTTTTGCAGAACTTAAAACAAAGTTTGATTATATCACAACACCTCTTCACAGTTTATTAAATTATTATCTGGACTCAGATCTCGATGTCACTTGTTCTCTGAAATGCTGCATCGGTTAAAGAACTTGGAAGCGTTAGCTGTGCCATTCCTAACTTAGTGACTTGCCTTTATAAGATGCAGAAGAAAGTAGATGAAAACAATACATGCACACACACACACACCTGTTTCCCCACAACCCGACTAGGAGATCCACTTCCTTCACAGAACAACTACTGAAGACAGAACACAGCAAATGGGAACAAAATGCCAATTCCTTCCATTCCAAAGAGAGAAACCAAAAAAAAAAAAAAAAATGGGAGAGATGGAGGAAGGGGGGATGGAATAGAATGTGATAAAATGTGGAATCCTAAACATAAAAACACTGCATCAGTTTTGTTACATGCCTCAAGTGTCTTCATTTTTACAGCCAATCTTTCTCGTGTGAGACATTTTGCTGATACATTAAAACCTTGATTCTCTGGATCTCTATTCAGCCAACAACTTCAGATGCAATGTAAATATACACACACACACACACACACACACACACACATACACATACATACATATTTAGACTCTGGCCAAAAATAGTCCATTGTTTCTCAGGCAATTCAGAAAACTGCACTACCTTATGTCATTGCATCAATTTTTCTAATCTGACACATAAAAACATCAATTTAGATCATTTGTTATGCAAATGACGGATACTGACACAAATTATATCATTATGCAAAATGATGTAAGTTGACATAAATGAACACATTCGGATGTAGTGGACATTTGGATTTAAGAGACAAAAAAAGAGACAACCCATCTCTTCAAATAGCCAGTTAAATTAAGGTTTTACTATATTGGAAGGGAACAATAAACATCTTAAGAAAAATAAACTAAAAGTAGGGGAGCCAAGATGGCGATGAGGCAGCAACGGCTGTAAAGAGCTCCTCCAAAAGAATCTGTTGGACGTGGGGAAAAGAAAGAAGCGACAGAGGACCCCTTCTGCAACACAGCCATCATCCAAGCCGCTGAAACAGCAGAAGGTTGACAGATTTGCCACAAGCAAGCAAGTCTCCTCTGTGAGTAATGCTCCTCTGCTTGTCTGTGACCCTCTAGAGTGGGATTGACAGGCTGAGATCAAAAGCCAACAACTTTCAGAGCTTTCCTCACCTCTGACAGAGAATGCCCCCTCCCCACAGGCAGTTGCTGCCAGCTCAGCCGCTGAACGACTTACCCAGGAGGGCGACGTGGATCCTAATTTCAAATCCCTGAAAGAACAAGATGCACTAGATTTTATAACTAGGCATAGCCTACTGACTGCACAGACTGTCCTTTCAATTTTTGACCTGCTGACTACAGTTAAAAATAAAGTTGACTCCCTAAAAGAATCTTTTATAAAATTTATTGAGAGCCAGTCAAATCCTACTGCTCACCCTGCCAAATTAATTGAGCTGTACCTAAATTGTGCCTTACAAACAGCTGGCAGAGGAAAGGAAGATCCCACTTCTAAACTTAAACCTTTAACAGGAAGTGTCAGGGAAGAAAAGAAAAAGATAAGCAATTCTACAGAGGAAGGAGTGAAGGATGAAAAGCTTTTAATAGGCAAATGTCTCCTGCAAACTAATAAGATTACTCTGCAAATCTTAAATTACACAATAAACAGAGGCAGATGGGGATCTAAGAAAGCCATCACTCAGTCCTTAAGCCAGCTATTACACTGCAAGAGACAATTTTTGGACTTAGAAAAAGCAGAATGGCTCCCACCAGAGGCAGTTACAGTCGAGTCTTGTTGACATTCGGACAGTCTGTGGTACCTAGCATGCTCTTTAAAATGAAACCTTTTTTGAGCACTTTTTCAATCTTTCCAATTCATGTTTTTCACTCTGAGGAAGTTAGTTCACTTATAACTCAGCACAGTCAAGCGGGGACTGGTACTTTAATATACAACAGCAAAATTCCCTCAGATAATTTCAAGGACTTTTTATCAACAGAGCCTCTGCTAGGGAAAAATCTAAGCAAACAATTTGTTCAACCCATAACAACACACCTGCCTAATGATTCACTAGAAGAAAGTTTGATTAACTCCTTCAGTGCTTTGCTGCATACAAGACAGGCTGATATACTTAAGAGACTAGATGATCTAAGAGAATCCTTAATGACAACTTGTCAAACAGCCAAGCCATTAATAAATTTTGCCTTACAAAATACCCAGGATAATAATCCCCATTTCGAGCAACCATGTGAGTGTGCTCCTGAAAAGGTGCAACCTACCTACACTCTCATAGCTGCCACGACAAATCAAGTTCTACAAAATTCTAAGTAGCGCCTGATATGGAGGACTGCCCCGCTCTTAACTCATGTCCCAGTAGTCCTCTGAAACCACTAGAAGCCCCAAAATCAAAAATTCTTGTAGTCATGCAGGTTCGTGAGCAGCCCCCTGAAAATCTCAAGCCTGAAGATAGGTGTACTGGTGGGATCCAGCAGAACCATAAAGAGGGCACTGTTAGAGAAGGTATGACGCCACACGGACCAGTGTAAGGCAAATGCCCTAAAAATCCTAACGTGGAATGTAGCTGGCTGGTATCGCAATAGAGGCCTTAATCATTTCAACCCCTTGCACAGTAAGGATGTCAAATTCAAATTCAAATTCAAATTCAAACCTTTATTGGCATTGCAAACATTAAAATACAAGGAATTAGCATATCATAAGGATGACAGCAGGAAAACAATACTCAAAGAAGTGTTTGGTTACATTTCCTTTTGAACACTTCCTCCAGGAACTTAGCAACAATTTGGGTAATCTCAGGTATAGCATCACAGAGCAAATACCGGCAGGATGACACAGGATCCACATCGTTCAGAGGATATTTGCCCTGCAAAGGTCTTAGAAGCAAATCATGTCGAAGAGACACAAATAAATAACAATCAAAAATGATATGATAGATTGTATCTGGGCTGCCACAAAGACAGAGCCTGTCATGGATGGGAATCCGTTTATACCTTCCAAGGAGCACCTTAGAAGGAAAAGCATTCACTCTAGCCAAGAAAAAGGCCCTTCGCTGGGAAGGTAACACAAGATTGTTGAAATAATGCACCATCTTGCCCAATTGATTTTCTGTACCAAGCATGGCAGGGGAGTATACACGAGGTTGGGCTGGTCTGAATTTGTGGTATTCTAAGTACAAAAGTCTCTGTTTAATAGTGCTAAATACAAAGCTTTCATCTGAAAGGTATAGGTCCTCAATTGCAATCCCAATCAGCTTAAGCTTGGATATAATATGTCGTGACCACAGCGAGATGTATTTATCTTTTTTGAGATATGATAGCAGACTTCGAGGAGCTGCTCTATATAAGATTCTGAGCCAATATTTAATTGTTAAAATCCAGGCTTTAGTTTCAATTAAACTTTGACCCGTTTCTAAGCAGATTATGGGATAAGAGACGCAATTAGGAGCCCCTAAGAGCTGCCTCAGAAAGGAAGCCTGTATACCTTCCACTTCAGCGTTAAAAACTCTCAACCAAAGAGGAATACCATAAAGTATTTGAGAGAGAGATTTAGCTTTGAATATCCTAATTGCTGCTGGTACAAATTGATTGCCTCTTGTAAAATAGAATTGTTTGATCTGGGCGGCGAAACAATTGGCTAAGTGAATTGACTTATTACGATGAGTTACCCAAGAAAGATTATAACTAAAAGTAATGCCAAGGTATTTAAAAGTTTTGACTTGTTCAATTTCTATACTGCCCATAGACCATCTCGCCAGGTGCCATCTTTTAGCAAATATTATTACCTTTGATTTGGAAAAATTAATAGTGAGTTACTTTGACAATAATTATAAAATGCCGCCAAATATCTTCGTAAGCCCACCCTCGAGCAGGAAAGAACTGTAGTATCATTGGCATAAAGTAACAATGGAGTAGGGAGACCTCCAAGGCACGTGGGGTGACCATTAACTGAACTAAGGGAGTGAGCCAAGTCATTCAAGAAAAGATTAAAAAGGTGAGGAGCAAGGACACAGCCCTGCTTAACTCCCTTCTGTGTAGGTATTCTCTCTGTTAAATGACCCTTAGTTGAATATTTAACTTGGCAAGAGGTGTCTGTATGTAGTTTCTTTAGTAGGAACAGCAACCTCAGGTCTATTCCTTGTTTCTTCAGTTTAGACCATAGTACATCCCTCGGAATTGAGTCAAAAGCACTTTTAAGATCTATAAATGCTACAAAAAGCTTTTTCCTTCTTAAGTTCAGGTATTTTTCAATTAGGAAGTTCAATGTGAGACAGTGGTCAATTGCAGAATTTCCTTTGCAGAAGCCTATCTGTTCAGGCCCGATTACTTCATTTGTATACATCCAATCTAATAGACGGCGTTCAAGATGTTAGCGTAAAGCTTGCCTAAAATAGATAAAAGACTGATTGGATGAAAATTACCGGGCTGGTCAAACCCACCTTTTTTGTAAATTGGAATTATTATTGAATTGAGCTAAGTATTCGGAATTTTGCCATAATGATCAATGAGCGTAAATAAGGAAGCCAACGGCTGGGCCCACCAATCAACATGATTTTTAAGTAATTCAGCTGGGAGCCTGTCTGGGCCAGGCGATTTTCCCAATTTTAGATCAACAATTAATTCAATGATTTCATCTGTGTTCACCGGAGGCCACGGTGGTAGATCTAAGGCAGTGGAATCATCTTCCTCATTGTAGGGAGCTACAGGGGCATCATACAATGTTGAGAAGTGTGCCGCCCATTGCTGAGATGTAATAGCAGGGGTGGCAAAAGAGGAGTTATCACTGGAATTACTCGAAGTAAGTTTCCAGAAAGATTTACTATCCTTACATTTGATAGCCCTATACAATTGGTCCCATTTACCCTGAAAAAATAATTTTTTTTTCTTAATGATAAGGTCTTGGAAGCTTTCCTTATGTTTTAAGAATTCATTATATTTACTAAAGTCCCCAGCCTGGCGTAATTCTTTAAATATGCATCTCAATTCCTTTTTCCGGATATGGCATTCCAGATCAAACCAAGTGGAAGATTTTGAGACAGCTACCTCAGCAGGTTTAGCTTTTAGACTACATTTGCTAATTAAGCAAGAGAAGATAGAAAGAGCATCTTCAACCGAAGTTGAGTTAGTTAAATCCACTCGCAAGTTGATCATTGGTTCAGATCCAAGTAAAACATGGAAATCCTTTTCTAAAGCTACAGACCATCTAATTCTTTTAAAGATATTATCGGAGGCATGACTGTCATAAAGCGATATGCGTGCAAGGTTTGATGAGTTACATTTTAAAACTATAGTCAAAGGCAGATGGTCACTTTCAATGCGAGATTCGATAGTAAAATAGGAAATATTGGGCAATAGGCTATACGCGCAGAGCATATAATCTATAACACTTTGACCCCTTGTGGAGCTAAAAGTGCACCCCTTTGAGTTGGGGAAGCAGCTTAAACCATTCAGGATTATCATATTGTGCATTATGCAAAGGTCTAATATCTTCCTCCCTGCGGTATTAAAAGCTGCATCACTAGATGATGCAGGGGTAAGCAGAGAATCGGCAGTAAAAGCTCTTCATCATCGAAGCCTAACTTTGAAAACCAGTCATAAATACTATTTCCAATTCTAGCGTTAAAATCACCAGCCATAAAAAGTTGATCTGCAGGAAACTTTTTGGTTAAGAACAAAATGTAGTTAAAAAACTTATCCCAATTGGCAATATAGTCACCACCTTCTGCAGCCTGGGGTAGATAAACATTAACAATAATAAGATTTATAGACGGTAATACCAACCTAAGTGCTTGAGCTACAGGGGGACATGAATCTAACAATAAAATCTGTGCATCAATATTAGCATTCACTAAAATTGCTAATCCAGCCCTGTGACGGCCCTTGCTAAAAAGTTTATAGGCTGGAAGAATAAAATTTCTAAAACCATTTAAATTAAAAAGGTTTGCTGACCAAGTTTCCTGCAAAAGAAGACAATCAAAAGAGGTTAAAAAAATTATAAAATCCATATCATGCATTTTGTTTCTCCACCCCGCTATATTCCAAGAGACCAAGCTCAAGGAACCAGGGGGAATATAAATACTTAGTCAATCCAGCTCAGTTATGTAATTCAGAGAATTAGAAGGATCATCGAATATGCAACCATTTTGGGGAATGGACTTTGAGGCAGAGTATACGGCTTCCATGGTTGTAAAGCTTGAGTCAGTCAATAACTCCTGGGGGTTAGGAGTAGTCAGGCTGGTCTTTAAGCCTTTAGGGATCATAGGCTTCGCATAAGGACTCAGTGAAGAAAGGGTCATAGATTCTTTGTTGTTTCCTGCAGAGCGGGGAACCTCATCATCTCTTATGTTTTGTAGTCTATTTTTTATTAAATATAATCTTTCTAAAATCATTTGTTGGTCTGGAGTGGGTAGGGTTCCAAAAGAACAAAGAAGATCTTCTTCAACTGAGTTTTCCAAAATACTGTAGAGTGTGCTGTTCTGAGATTGAGTGCACTGTTCACCGATGGGTTCTAAGGGCTGTTGGAATTCTTTTGCAGACCTATCTATTGTATCATTCACTGCCAGCTGAGGGGGCATTAACTCCCGCTGCTCTAATTGGGGTTCTTCGTTAGCTGGCTTAATCGTTGGCCTCTTAGGGAATAGGGCTTTGATTGTTGTATTAACAAAGACATGTGTTGAAAAAATCCCTTTTGTCCAAAGGTGCTTTTGATGTTTTTGGATTAATAAGGGCAGTCTAACAGACTCGAATACTAACATGATTCTTTGTGCCCATGGAGTCTGATTAAGGAGTTCCACTGATTCCAAATCAATCAATTGAGGTCTAATGCGGAGAAGCACATGAAGATGGGATTTAGCCTGAAATTTATTTTTCCAACTTGGAATTTTCCCTTTATAAGTACACACTGTTAAACAGACTTTGGTTGGTTGTAATACCAAAGATTGGGTATAGTCTTCACGCCCTAGCGAAATCTCTAGTTTGCTGTTAATTCTCCGAGATGTTTCACTCTCCTGGCAATCAGGTGGAACTCGACATAGCTGCTGAGCTCTTTGATTAAATGCCGGAGAAGAGACCTGGGGATCGTGACGTAATTGAGCAATTTTAGTATGGAGCTTCTTCATTTCAGTCATAAGACTGGAAAGATAAGTTTCAATTCCTTTTATGTTTGCAAAGATACGCTTCACTGTTTGAGCAATTAGAGCAATGTGAGACTGCTCAAAGGTGAGCACATCGAGCTCTTCCTTTTCTTCTGGCTCTTTCCAACTTCCTTTTCCAGTTTTCTCTGACTCCAAAGCTCTGTTAGGGAAAAATGAATGCTGCTTCTTTAATTGCCCCTCCCCAGGACTGGCTTCGGCGGCGTCTTGCTTCTCCAACACCAACCCAGATACTTCTCCGCCCTCCAACTCCACAAACTCACAGCAATCAGCTGCACCACCAACAACAAAGTCCTCTGCTCCCTCATTAGAGGTAAAAAAATCTTCTATCTTAGTTTGTTTGCCAGCTGGTAATAAAGTTGGCTCCTCAAAGCTCCTTGGACGCTTGCCAAGAGTCATTGTCCTTCCTCCACTTTTGCTTTTGCACTTGCTTTTTCCAAATCCCAATCAAATCCCTGTTGCTGTTAACTTAAAGGGATTTCCAGAGGTATATGTTCTGGCCAATTACAGTCTTATAATTGAAACTAAATTGTAATCCACATTAAGATTTACTTTTGCCTTTTGGTAATAGTAGCAGGATTTTTTCTTGGGTTGAAAAAGAAATCTACCTTAACTTCTCAGAAGATTAGGGAACCTCTCCAGGCAGCTCCCTCTTCTCAGTCCCGGCAGTCCATTGAGAAGCTCAACTTTCTTTGAGATAAAAGCTCAGAGGCAGGAGAAGGAGAAGCCCTCGCGTACGTCCAAGCCGCCGCCGCAGCCAAAACCTACCCCAGTAAGGATGTAATACTGTTGCAAGAAACATGGACAGCTGACGACCTGCTTAATGGATACCATTCATATAAAACTGAAGCAATTCCAGGCAGAGGACCAGGGTGGCTGAAAGGCAGCTTGGACGTCCTTATCTCTACCTCTCTAAGGTAGTACCTATATCTATTCCCCCATTAAAACAAATGGCTTTGGCCCTACTTCTTGGCTTGGGTACTGCTTCTTTGCTACTCATCAGTGTTCACCTCCCTCCACTGCAAAGAAAAGCTGAAATCAATGCAACATGGGCGGAGTTAGAGCAATATATCGGCAACCTTCTTCCGGAATATCCCAAAGCCATGGTACTTCTTGGGGGTGACTTTAATGTCAGGATAGGCTCTGATGACTATACCTTATACACCAAATTTCATCAGTACCCACCAGCTCAAGACTATAACTCAGTTTGCACCCCCATCCTGCGTCTGTCCAAAGACAATATATTTAACTATGTTAGGCTTTGTCTTGCAAAATTGGCAAATAAGTTCAACCTCCTCATACTAAATGGTTCCACTGTAGGAGATGATCCAGGCAAATTTACATTCATGGCAGGGGTCAGAACAAGTACCATCAATTACATGCTAATTATCACGAACCTACTACACTATGTGGAGAATTTCAAGGTACTACCCCATTTAGATAGTGATCATCTCCCACTCTGTTTATACTTGAAGCCCCCTACTCTCAGCAGATGCACCTCGAGGCTTATTTTACTCCTGCAATTTCCCCAGCAGGACAAGCAAGACGCTGTGACACATGGATCCTGCAGCTTGACCAGAAGATGAATAAGGCACTGATGGAGGACAATCTGCAAAAATGTCAAATTACTTTCATATCAACCAATTTCACTCAAGTTCCTCTGATCCTGTACAAACCTTTATCACAAAAACTATAACCTCTACTGGCTTGTGACCTCAACTTCTCTTAATCGAGATCCTCAACCTTATCAAAGCCATGGTTTGATAAAGACTGTGCAGAAGCTAAGAAAGCTCTCACCACAGCCTACCATCTGTATAAACCCGAGACAGGGGACAAGCACCAAGACCCTCGAACACCTTCTCATCCTTAAAAACAGTATAAGCATCTAGTGGCTGATAAGAAGAAAAAAGACATAAAAACGACCTGGAAATGACTCATGGAAGCAGTGAAGACAAAGAACTCCTCTCTTTTCTGGCATTTAATATCCCACCAGGTGTCTAGAACTTCTACTTCACTAGACTCTCATATACCATCTAAAGCCTGGGAATTACACTTCCAGAGGATGCATGAAGAGCCCTCCAACGAAACAGCAATGCAAAAGAAGGAAGTTCTGCCTGAGTGGCCCCCTGTATCAGCATCTGAAATTAAGTCTCTCATTGGCCAACTCAGAAAGGGGAAGGCCCTGAGGGCTGACTTTATTCCTCCAGAATTATTAAAGAACAACATACAGTGGTGGACTCCAGTGTTGACATTGCTCTTCACCTATACTGACACTACTGGGTGTGTCCCCAAGGACTGGGGCTTGGCAATTATAGTCCCAATCTTCAAGAAGGGTAAGAGAGATGAACCTGCCAATTATAGGGCAATCAGTCTGTTAAACATAATTAGTAAACTTTATGGCAAACTTCTCCATGAAAAACTTAAGGATTGGCTGAATCAGGGAAACCTGATAGGAGAAGAGCAGGCTGGTTTCAGAGAAGGTAGAGGCACTATTGATCAATGTGTGGTCCTACAGCTTTTGATTGAAAAATATTCAACCAATAAAACAACATCATTGTATATTGCCTTTATAGATCTTAAGGCAGCTTTTGACTTGGTATCTAGGACCAGACTATGGGAGAAACTGGAAGCTACATCAATTGACCACAGGCTTCTGCATTTAATCCATACCCTACACACCAATATGATCCTTAAGATCAGGTGGAATATGCAAGGGTCTCTCTCGAAGCCAATTAAAGTTCAGAAGGGGGTGAAACAGGGCTGTAGTCTAGCCCCCCTACTTTTCAACTTTTATATCAACGAAATGATGAATTGCTTAAACAATCCAGATTTCCATCCCCCTAAACTAGGGGACATTAGCATTGCCCTGTTACTCTATGCAGATGATGCTGTAGGTTCTTTCTAGAACACTCATAGGCCTCAAAAGAGCTCTGAAAACTCTGGCCCAGCACTGTGATAACACTAAACTGGAAATAAACTACCAGAAAACTAAGGTAATGGCTTTTGCCAATAGGCGGAAACTCCATTCATGGAGTATTCATGACCACAGAATAAAGCAAGTGACCAGTTTCAAGTATTTAGGTGTAATCATCCATGCCTCCAGCTCGAGAAAAGCCCACTGTGAATATGCTGCAGCTTCTGGACAAAGATCTGCCAATGCCATCTTAAAATTTTTTCGTTGTAAGGGAGGACCTTACGTTCCAGCCACACTCAAACTCTTTCAGGCCAAATTGTTAGCTCAGCTGCTCTGTGGGACTCTAGTTGGCCCTCCACTCTCGTGTTTCACACCTCTGGAAAGAGTGCAATCTAAATTCATCAGAGCAGCGCTCCAGATACCTCGATGTGTTTCAAATGCACCTTTATGCCAAAAGTTGAGTCAAGAGTGTGTCTAGCCTCTCTTAACCTTTGGCTAAAGTTCAATTTTTACCCCAAAGGCCCAGCACCTCTCACTCTTCAGGATAACTTTCAGTCCACATGGATTAAGGCCATTGATTCTAATCTTTTACAGCTAGGCTATTCCCCATCCTCAGTTCTCGAGATGGAATACAACCAGGCCAAACAAGAACTGAAACAAAGGATAAAGGATATAGAGCGGCAAGCAAATCTAGGGAAGGTTCTATCCTTCCTGTCTCCAGCGCACAATAAATATATCGTCACTGCCGCCAGTTATCTTATACAGCTCGAAACACCCAGCCATCGGAAAGCCTTTTTGTTAGCTCAATGCCATGCTCTCCCCTCTGCGGTACTGGAGGGCAAATATAAAAAAATACCATTGGCCATAAGGCTTTGTCCGTATGACTCCAGAGACGTGGAAACCACAGACCATGTCCTTCTTCACTGTGTTTTCTACACAGATCTCTGAACCAAACTCATCTTACCTCTGATTAGTAAATATCCTGGTTACCCAGATTCAGACTATGTGCAAATGCTGCTCATAGATGAAAAGTCTATTGTCACAGTGCAGGTAGCTAGGTTTTGTACTGCAGCAATGAAGATTCGCCCGACCCTGATGGGCTAATTTATGTAATGTATTTTATGTAACAGTAACTCATTTAAATGTTTATATATTAACATAGTGGTAATTTTAGATACTTACATTTTACATTTAACATAATCTTAGTGACTATAGTTTCACCTAGTATAGGGTGCACCTAGATTGCACCCATAGAGTTTAGTTAGATAGTTTTATAAATGTATTTTAATTTTATTTTAACTTTTAATTTTATTTTATCCTAGGTTCCTATCATTTTAAGATAGACTATGCATACTTTCACAGAGCATCATCCTTGTACTGGTCCAAGACCACAATAAACTTTGATTGATTGAAACTGAAAGTATTTTGTATATGTGTGAGATTCAGTTATTACTGGTAGTGTGGCAGTGATGTACCATTATGGTACTCTCAGATAAAGCTATGGATTCAACATGACACTGTTGCACAGCCCTATAATCCAAGAACTTAATTTCAGAAACATCGTTTAAATGGGTGAGTAAAAGCTCCTTCAAACAATTATCTAATACCTCAATGCTAGGTGAGGAATGATTCTCATCATGATGAACATATTCTTGTATTGTATGGACCTGCTGCATCAAGAGGTCACAATAGAGACGCAGTTCAGACATTTTGGTTTTTAGAGACTCGTTGGTTTCATTTATTTCTGGAAGAATATCAGAAAACAGAAACTTTACTATTCAGGGTTATAAGTGCCCTCCCCAAATATTAAAAAAAAAATCAATATTCATATCTAACTCTTTTGAATTGTCTACAACTTGTTAAACTTCTGATCTTTTTGCCAATTTCCAGTTTTACGTCTATTTTGTAGTTCTTCATAATTCCACTTTTTTCCAATGGGCTTACTAAGTGTGCAGAGCATTCTGAATAACTGTTTTGATACACCCTGTAGAACTGACCACTGGCTACGGTGGCTCTATTGAAAATGGGAAAGCTACCTTATACATAAAATAATATTAGTCTATGCAGCTCAATTTTGCCTTCTTTGATTTATATCATCTATGTCCAACTGCAGAATCACTCTGAAATCTGCAGTCTTCTCAGGTATCTTGGTTCTCTGAATGGGAGGATTCCAAGAACTATTCCCGGAATTTCCTTCAACTCAGTGACATGTTCTAAGCTAACAGAAAGTACATTCATTGCTGCTCAAGGCAGTAGTACTATGTGTACCCTGAAGCAGGTTCCACAAAGGCAGTGGGTTTTACTTGTAAGTGAAATCATATTAACAAAATCATCTCAACAAAATGAACAGATCTCAGTACATGTAACTGAGCAAAACCTTTAGCAACTTCAGTGTCACTCAGCCAACTTCTAACACTGACACTCCCAAAATATGTATGATGGGGCGGAGGGGGCACACAGTGTAGCCCTGCTCCCAGTGCCAGTGTGCACCCCAGCCACACTCTCAACCCCCCTGTGAAGCAGGCCTATGGTGGAGGGTTTCTGCCTAACGGGAGGAATCCTGTACAGTCTCCAACTCCACACTGCTTGGGGGAGCCCTACTTGTATGCATTTCTGTGTATGCAGGACTGCTTCACATGAAAGTGTGCATTAGTGGCAAGAGTGAGACAGCAGGACATTTTACAACAGTTCCCAGAGACTACAGAACTGAAAGCAAGCGCCCCTTGGGCTCTGCTCTAGGTAAGGAGAGCCAGGAGAGCAAAGGGCCACTTGCTGTAAGAACAGTATGATATAGAGAAAACCAGCCTGGCCCCTTCCACTTGGCCAGTGCCTGTTTTCCTCTTCCCTATATACATTTGTATGTCTATTGACCTATGAACCTGCGACAGGCGGTGTCTTAACTTTGAGTATCTGAAGACGATGAAAGTGCCTAGAAGTTTCAAACCACCAAGCAAAGCCATATGGCTGCACCCCCCCGCCCTCAGTGTTCAACACGCAGAGGCTGCGGTAGGGTGAACCATGAAAGAAAAAGAAATAAACTTAGATGTACATTTGATGGCTTTAAACCACACCTATAAAATATTCAAGAAGCCACTTTTTAATGATTTCATAATATTTTAGAAAACATATGTACCTTTTTCTTTTTTAGTTCTGGCATCTGTCAGGCAAGCTTTGGAGCTCCCTAGGGCTACTAGCCACCTCTGTCGCTCAGCAGCATTGACAGCTTTCATGTAGAAATGCTGCTCTCCTGGGATTATTAGCTCCATTCTGGTGCTATCCATCGGATGAACTTAGGAAAAAGAGAAAACACAAAATAAGCTTATAGATTTTCCAAAATTGCCTAGAATAAGAACAATAGTGTTATCTAAACAAAATGTATTACTTTAGTTAAGAGACTGGCAAAGCAGCGCCTACAGGCACCAATGCACTTACAATAGGAGCCAGTTTGGTCTAGTGCAGTGTTTTTCAAGCTTGGCAGCTTGAAGATGTGGGGACTTCAACTTCCAGAATTCCCCAGCCGGCCATGCCGGCTGGGGAATTCTGGGAGTTGAAGTCTGCACATCTTCAAGCTGCTAAGCTTGAAAAACACTGGTCTAGTGGCTAAGGCACCAGGCTAGAAACCAGGAGACTGTGAGTTCTAGTCCTCCCTTAGGCATGAAAGCTGGCGGGTGGACTCTGGGCCAGCCAGTCACACCCTCTCAGCTCAACCCACCTCATAGGGTTGTTGTTGTGGGAAAATAGGAGGAGGAAGGAGCATTAGGTATGTTCACCACCTTGAGTTATTTATAAAAATAATAAAGGCAGGATAAAAAAAAATTGTTTAAACCAAAAAAATACCCTCCATGGCATTACAGAATGACATCAGAAGGATATGCTCATATGAGTGCTGTTCTCTCTGTGCTTCTGTGATATTAACATACATTGCATTCTCCAGATTCAAAGATATATATTTAAAGGTGTTGAAAGATGTTGCCTACACCTACACAGATGTTCTCTGTGTTTTACCAAAAGTTGCCACCAAAGGCAGGTGCACCGTAGTGGTATCAGGAACAGAAGCAGACATACTTTTAAACTAAAAAGATGTCTCAAGGACATGTTCGGTCTCAGAAACCATGTTTAGTTCTTAAATTGAGAATTTAGTTCTCTCCCAAAGTTGCTATTGTTCCACATTTTTTGTTCCTACAGGTAAGGAATTCGGAACCAGAAAAGCCTAATTGTAAATCTCCGTGGCCTAATGCTGATAATTTTGCACAGACCAGAATAAAAGACAAGTTCTTCACTGCTAGCCTTACCTTTGATTTCACACACGGCCATCTTTATACTTCCTTTGCTGCCTTTACAAACATCATCCTGTGAATCGTAGTAGGACAGTATCCCATTATCCAGAACAAACCAGCGAGGCTTCCAACCTAAGAAAATAGCAGAAAAGAACATTCATCTGTTAAATTTCACATAAACAGCAACACCATGCTTCATATAGAACTTATAGCTGAAATCATGTTCATTCACATTGTGTTTGGGAGTAAATTATGCCATTTTAATAATACACAGAGACTAACCTACATCTTCAAAATAGATGTTTACTAGATAGATAGAAAGACCTAAATAAGTCATCTAAAGAACTTGAAATTGAGAGAGTTTGGTGTAGTGGTTAAGGCTCCAGGCTAGAATCCAGGAGGCTGTGAGTTCTAGTCCCACCTTAGGAGTGAAAGCCAACTGGGTGACTTTGGGCCAGTCAATCTCTCTCAACCCAACTCACCTCACAGGGTTGTTGTTGTGGGGAAGATAGGAGGAGGAAGGAGTATTAGGTATGTTAACCGCCTTGAGTTATTTATAAAAATAATAATAAAGGTGGGATAAAAAAAAGTCTTAAAAAATTGCTGATAAATTTCACTCATTCTTCTGCAATTCAGTCTGCTGGCACAGATGGACATATTAAACTTAAGCATCTGATGTTTGTTTTTCTTTAAAAGATTTGTACAGCTGCCCATATTATATAAAATAGCTCTAGGCAGCTAACAACAAATAGAGTGATTAATTATAGATAGATTTTCTCCAAGCAACAAGCAGAGAGATAACAAGATCCCCAAAAATGAAAAACCCTCTGATACCATCAAGCACCATAACAATCTCATCACAAAATCACAAATGCCGGGCTCATCTCCCCTCCGGACCTGAGGGAAGAGGCAGGTCTTAACAGCCTTTTGGAAGGCAAGGAGGGTAGGGGCCCTCTGCACTTCAGCGGGGAGGCGGTTCCACTAGGTAGGTGCAGCTATGAAAAAGGGTTGCTTTCTAGGTCCTACCAGATGATAGACAGGGGACCTGCAGCAAGCCCAGCCTATCCAATCTGGCGGGGTGGGTAGATGTCCTCAGGGAGAGGAGGTCCCACAGATAACCTGGCCTCCTGCCACATAGGCTTTAAAGGTGATAACCAGAACCTTGAAAGAAACTGGGAGCCAGTGGAGCTTGTATACAGCAGTATAACATGGGTAAACTGTGGGATGCCCAGAACTGCACACGCCGCTGCATTCTGGACTAGTTGGAGTTTCCAGGTGGTCTTCCAGGGCAGCCCCATGTAGAATGCATTGCAGTAGTCCAGATGGGAACTGACTTGGGCATGAGTGAACATGAGCAGGACCTCCCAGTCCTAGAATGGTGCAGCTGATGCACAAGATGAATCACGGCAAAGGCCCCTCTGGCCATGGCTGCCACCTGCTCTTCGAGCAGGAGTCACTAGTTCAGGAGGACCTCCAAATTGTGCAAGAATCCTGTCCAGGGGAGTGCTAACCTGTCTAAAGTTAAACATGGTAACTCTTCAGATCCCGGGGACCCAAAAACCCAGAGCCACTTTGTCTTCCTAGGGCAGAATTATAGCCAGTTCCTCTCCATCCAGATCCACAGCCTCCAGGTACTAGGTAAGCACCTGAATGGCATCACCTGTCCAGCCTGGGGCAGAGATGTACAAATGAGTATCATTGGTGTACTGATAATGGACCCTATGCTGCTGAATGACCTCACTCAGGGGCTTCATGTAAATGTTAAATAGGAGGGGTGAGAGAACTGTGCCCTGAGACACCCCACATAAGAAAGGCCTAGAGCTTGATCTCTCCCCTACTGCCATCCAACACCAACTGGAACTGGCCGCACAGGAAGGAGGAGAATACCATAAAACAATGCCCTCACTCCCAATCCCCTAAGCCAGCCCAGAAGGATACCATGGTCAATGGTATCAAAAGCTGCCAAGAGATCCAGGATTGCTAAAATGGATGCACCACCCCCATCCTGAGCTCTCTAGAAGTCATCCACAAGTGGAACCAATGCCATCTTACTACTATAACCTGGCCTGAATCCCTAATGTAAAGGGTCCATATAATCTGCTTCTTCCAGGGCCTTTCAGAGCTGAGTGCTTATCACCCTTTCAACAAAAGGTTCGAAACTGGATGAAAGTTGTCCAACACTGTCAGGTGCAAGGATGGCCTCTTGAGAAGAGGGCAAACCACCACCTCCTTGAAGGCCAGAGAAATCACCCCTCGCACATGAGTCCAGAACACAGGTGGCAGAGCTCACAGCCACAAGTACCCTGATCACTTCCTTGGGACCAACTGGCTAAAACACTACCCAAATAATCGAGTTTAACTGGAACCTTTACTGCCCACTGACACAAAGCTAATTATCTTGCAGTGGTGAAAAGGCAGAGGAGGATGTCATTTAGCAACAGTTACATAGTGAATGGGTTCACATACCATGCTAACTCCCAATGTGGTTTATTCTATTTCAGTTTAATATGTTTTGTGAAGCCTGCCATTGTGATTTATAAAACCATGGTTTATGACTTAGTATAAATGTAAATCTTATTACTGTGATTAATCAACAAACCATGGCTTACTGTAATTTATGAACAGGGCCATTATGTGTATGTGCACACATATTTTTGTTTCAGTATGCTGTGCCACCCACTTAGTAAAACAGAGCTTTAAGAAAATCTTTGAAAGATAATCTTTTCAACCAGCAGCATCTGCAGGGTATATGTGTGTTGGGCTTGGGGGAAGGTTAAAATCTGCAAGATGATGAGCACAGAGTTAACTCTTTTGTATGTGTGTCAATGCTGCATGCATATACAAAAGGGGCAAGCCTTGGATTGTGACACCCACCATCTTGCACCTTTTGATCCCTTCCAACTGAAACAAATCAGAACAGTTGCTTTTATCAATTAAAAGGAAGTAATCTTGAAAAGGTACTGACATTTTAGAATGTGCAGCTTCACTTACATTCCATTAATTCAGTGGTCAAAAGCTGGATATTACCCCAGACTCTTAACCCAGGCATGAGATACATTTCAGGATGAATTCTGGATTGCTTCTTCAGATAGTTCCTGCAGGGCCACATGACTTCAGTGGGCAGGACCAGGGCCGTGCACCCGAAAGCTCCATTCCCAGATATAATCTGGCCAAGGAGAAAGAGCCTAGGTTTCAAATCAAGAGGCTCATGGTCCCTTTCTAATCCTAATCCTATATCCTTGCCTCTATAGACTGGCTATAAATGTCTAATAAAACTCCAAAAGACATTTAATTATCCATAAATATCATGGTCATTTTTCTCTTTTTGTTTTTGGATGGATGGGATATATACATAAATATATATATTGTACCATGAGGAAATACATCCCATTTAAAGTATGTATTGAAAGCATACTTAAAAATTAATGTAAAGCATTCTAAAAAGCAGATAGAATATAATTGGTGGCAATCCTAGAAATACAATAAAGGTCTCAATCATTTTAAACACACACACACACTTTCTTTGACTACTCTGCCAAATTACAAAGTAATATTTGAAATACTTAAGAAATATTTTAAAAAGAAGCCCATGCATTCCAGATCTTACACTATAGGTGTAGAACCAAGGTGTCCCTACAGAAGACTCCATAGCTGGGACTTACTGAAAACCAAAGCAAAGACCCTTTGATCCCCTGCAGTTATTTCTGGCCCTGCCACATCGCTCTAGTCCTCATTTAAAGGACTGAAGAAATCATAAGAAAGCAAAGGTAAAAGATTGGAAGATGTCAATACCTAACTAGCACCCACGTGCTCTCATGCCCAGTTTAACAATCTTCATACAGTGCAGAAATCTGAAGACTTGCACTGAGCAGAATGAGAAAGGAACAACAGAATCAACCAAAGGCTGTGGCAGAGTTGTCATGCCAAAGCCCTGATTAAGCAATTTATGGATCTCACTGCACCAATCAGCAAGGCCCTCTGGTTCTGGATGCAAACAAGGCTTTGCTAAACTGACCAAAAGAGCATGGTATCCTTTACTGTCAGCTGCCTTCGTAAAATGAGAACAGGGAACGAAACATCAGCTAGAGCCTTGTGAATTGTGGAATGTATATATCTTCTGTTACTCTCTACATATTCAAGAACAATGAATATATATATTTGTATGCCACTCCATAATGTAAAAATCTTTTTAAGCAGGCAGCTTAAAAAGAATAAGCATTAAAAGAATTTACATATGTAAAACTCAGAAAAATCAAAAGCAATCTAAAACACAATAAACAAAAGTCACCGCTATTCTAAATATACCTGTCACTGCAGGGCAGCCTGTCTCACCTATTCCACAAATTAGGCTCCATATAAGAAACACGTAAGCCATGAGTAAGCGATGCCATGAGTTTGTTCTGTCATGGCTGATCTTCAGAATTAATGGCAACTACAATACCCTGTAGTTAAGTACTTATTCTTGCGTCTCGCATTTCTCCTGCTTGCTTACAGGGTCTGCTTATTTTCTACTGCACTTGCTGCACTTCTTATAGTGAAGCTATCAATGCATGATGTGACAAAAAGTTTCACTTTTCAAACAGCTTATTGCAGAGTCTGATGCTGTACTTAAACAAGTCCTGACTCTATCCTTAAGTATCTCTCATATTATAATTGGCTGCATTTTGTGAGAGACACCAAAACCTAAGGAAGCCTGCTTTGGTTGCAAGCTGACTTCAACTCCTGTAACAATATGGAGAGAGCCATGGGGTGTTTGGAAGTGCTTTGTCACTGTTTTCTTCCAAGATGTTTTTCTTATAGTGTTGAAAATTCCTGGGGGTCTCCCATCCAAGTCCTAACCACAACTGACACAGCTTAGTTTCTGAGCCCAGATAAGATCAGCCAGAGGCCCCCTGCTACAACACTGACATTTTGCTATCTTGAAGTGTGTTTTGACATTTATCTTCCTTTACATAAGGGAACCTAATAATGTAAATAAATCTGCACCTTAAAAATGGCAGAGAAAGCCAACAACAGATAAAAAGGAAGGCCTTGAAACTGCACTGCAAAACTTAAAAAAAGGACAGAAGCCTTTTGAAAAAATGGTTTGTTTTAAAAAGTTTTTTTCAAGTTAACGTCACTCTAATGACTTCATGTACATGTTTTATGTAGTTTTCTCAGTAAAAATATAGAAGCAGTTTGTACCTCTTCCAGAATGTGTGTGTGGGTATGTCTTTAATTACTCAGTCTAGTTATATTCTTGGGAATTGCCAAGCAGCCTTGGGTTTTAGTTTAGCTTCCAACATGGGTCAAATCTGTGGAACAAAAAGTGCATGCAAGCAAGGATAAGCATCTGCAGCCCCAGAAAATCAGTTTAGGCATTTAGGGGGATAAACTAGGAGCCCCTTCAGGCCAAGGTGAGCTTTGTTGTAGGGAAAATAAAGTAGTAATAGATTTTTATAGATTATTGACAAGGTGCAGGAAGAAGTATTTCTTTTAAACAGTCAAGCAACTACAAAAATCTGATGTTTCAAATCTGGGGCTTTTTTTCTTACTTTTAATTGTAAACTTCCCAGGGTTGTGGGGAATCAGGTGGCCTGTAAATTGTATAAATAAATATCAAATAACAACAACAATCAATAGATGCTTAACCAAAGGCACCAAATTTCAAACTATTTCAAGCAAACTATCGTGTCTAATAAGCAGTAAGGGGAAAAACCCACTTTCATCTATTTTTTAAGTATAATATTAGGCAGTTTTCCTTTTGAATCTCAAGGTTCTTATGAGAGCCATCCTGAGAACTCTTCAGGTTACCAGATGAAGCAAACAGGAGTTGTACCTTTGAAATGCATGAAGTACCACCAAAATGACTCATTTTAAACCACGCAAACTTTCCTGAAATGGTTCTTCCTCACTGATAAACCTAATAATGATGAAATCAATTATAGGACAGTTTCAACTACCCTCTTATTTTCCATCCAGAAAGACCTAACCACTATCATCTAGGGAGCCAGTAAAACAAGGGAAGAGTGAAAGGGAAGTAGGCTTCCTTTTGAAATAAAGATTCAGGCTAGAAAGATTAAGGGGTTACCACTAAACAGCTGCTAAACTGTTGACATGCTGAAGCCTGCTTTAAGTCAGGGGTTTATGCCCCCCACCCCACCCCACCCCGCAAGATGTCAGTGGACTTCTCCATCATTCCTAACGACTGGCTGGGACTGGTGGGAGTTGGAGGCCAGCATCTGAAGCATCAGGTGCCACATCCGCCTGCTCCTTCATCTTCCCCTATTCTGTCAGCCAGCAGCCCTGCCTCCCTTCCTACAGGACTTTGACCAGGCAACGCCTAGCCTTTTCCCCTCTTCCTGCTGCTGCTGCTGCTGTCCATTGCCCAGGCGGTCGGCGTCTTCAAAGGAGAATGGGCAGCCGAGGCCGCAGGACAAGCCCCCAGCCCAGCCCCACGCGCGACAGGCGCCCACCTGCTGCATCCCTCCCTCCCTCCCGCGCTCGCGGGTCGAACGCCCCGCACCTGTGAGATAATTGGTCCACTTGTACAGAACGCCTTCCATCGTTCAGAGCCGCGGCCGGCGCACCATCCTGCTCGCCCGCCGCCTCCTCCAAGAGCAGCGCCAGCGGCAAGGCCGACGCTCCGCGCGCCCCGCTGCCCGCGAGCCTTCCGAGGCACCCCCCGCGGTGGCGGTGACAGCAGAGCAGCGGGAGTCCGCGATGCGCATCGACAGCTGAGAGGCTTAGCTCAAAGCGCAGCCTCCGCCGCCTCTGGGTCCGGCTGCTCCGGGAGATGCGGCTGTCCAGGCGGGCTTAGAGTCGCTCATTGCCCGCGCGCCTCGCCGTCTCTGCGGAAGCAAAACAATGAGCGGCGGCTCGGCTGCCTCCTCGGTCGCTGGCTTTCCTTCTCCTTCTCGTTCTCCTTCCCCTTTCCCTCCCCCTTTCTCGGGCCCGTGCGTTTGGTGCCATCGACCCTGACGTCTCATTTACTTCCTGGATGCAAGAGGTTACTGGTACATGGGGAAAGAAACATGTACCCTGCACGCATGCTCGCATCATTGCGGAACTCCGAAGAAGTAGTACCACCCCCACCACCCCCCGCAACGGGGATGCGTGCTTGCGACCCCTCTTCCTCATGCACGCAGCCTTCCACGTATACGTATGAATGTAAAATGTAACCCCATCTGCTTTTTCGTTCTCTAATTCGCTGGGTGCATCCGTTGCGGTGCAAACTCAGTTTGCCTGGAGGAGCGTGTACAGAGGATACCCCTATACTACAAGCTTTGTTACTTCCAGTTAGGTTGGTTAACATCGCTGGCCACAGGCATCGATTTAAAAGGCGTGCCTCCTTCAGCCTCCTCACCTCATGGTATCAATGAAAATGTTCAAGAAAATATTGTGGGGGAGAAGAGGCTAAGAGGCAACTCTCCCAAAATATGATCAGTGCTTCCCTTTCACTGCATCCGAGGAAAAAAGAAATCATGCCCACGAGACTACAACTCGGCCCATCTTATCTATCCCTAATAGCCGTCCTCCATAGCTTTAAATAAACGAGGAAGCAACGCAAGAAACTTAAAGTCAACGCCCTTAAAAAGTCCAAGAACCGCACGCTTTCTCTAGGAAAAAGGGGCGGGGGGGAAAGCAACCGGAGCAAGGAACACCTACGCCTTTTACGCATCCGCCGGAACAGGGCAAAACACCAAGGAGGTCTGCGTAGTAGGAGTAGCCGTGGCCACGCCCCTCTCGGCTTCCGTGACGTCAAACAATGCTAGTGCCACGCAGCCCCGGGAGCCGAGGACCAGTTTTGCAGCGATGCCGCTCAGCGCGAGACTCTGCTTTCTCCTGCAGGCGTTTGCTCTCCTTCTCGTCCCGTCCTACGGGCAGAAGGCAGAGGGTCCCCCCGCAGACGAAGTCCAGATAGAAATCTTGCACGTCCCCGAAGACTGCGCGCCCAAGAGCAAAAAGGGCGATCTGCTCAATGCCCATTACGACGGTTATCTCGCTAGTAATAAGTCCAAGTTTTATTGCAGGTAAGTTTGCGGCGACGCCCTCTCTTTTGAACTCCCACCTCCGCCAGCCCCCTCTAGATAAAACGCCACTTTGGCTAATCTTCTGGTAGTATCACAATTTGGCTAGCCAACTGTACAGATGTACTCCAAGGCAGTTGTAATAATATTTAGTTCAGCTGCTTTCGAAGGGTTCTGTGCCCAAGTACTGCAGTCTCAAATGGTGACAGATCTTTTCTTGATCAATGGAAGATGCAGATGATCTCAGCATACTTTGATAAAGCCATATATGTGTGTGCCTTGTATACATATCTGTTCTATATATTGTCTAACAGTCTCCCCTAAACATCACTGATGATGTTACCTGGTTGGATAATGAAATGTCTGCAAGCAAACAATCAAGCCTGGAGAGCACCAAGGACTCCATTGAGATATGTGCTATATATGCCAAAATATACAAAATAGACCATCCTTAAGAGCTACCTGAGATGTATACAGGTGTGGTTCCTCTCCTGGGGCCTTTTGCCAGTGCTTAGTTGAAGTGTTCTCCATCCAGTGTTACATCAGTGAAACTATACCAACATAAAATTTGTTGTACCCATTGCCAATCTCTGTCCTGCATCTGTTGGTTCTGTGTAGGCTTGTGACAATATGGTAGGGCCTGATTTCATATGTGCAAGATGTGCTAAGCAAAACTATTGATTAAACCTTTGCTGTCACCAACCATCAGGAAATGGTCCACCAATCAGGACACCAGCTCAGAGATGGAGTGGGAATGTTGCTCAGGGAGATGGCAAGTTTTGATAGGCTGCTTGTCCTGCCACTCTTGCTTTACCATCTGTGGCAATGCAAAGGAGGGCTGGTGTACTTCACAACTCCACAAGCTCACTGAGCAGGTGTTCAGCATGGGAAGGTGGTGAGTTTGGAAGCATGGGTTCCAAGGCACTCCTAGGCACTCCTGCTTGGGCTCTCAGAAGAGCCCAAATGCAGTGCTTGTTCAAAACACAACACCTCTGCAAGGCCACTGAACAAAGGAGCGGACTTGTAAAAGAGATCTAAACCTGCCCTTGTAAATCAGGCTAGCATGGCTCTTTCAAAGCTCAACATCTGCTTGCAGTGAATGGGGATTTTGAAAGAGCCACATTCTCTTGCTTTACCAGATAATCTCAGGAGAACATGGTTCTTTCACACTGAGTACCTTCCAGGTCTTTCTTCAAGAGGATAAAAAAAGAATGGCAGTGAAGAAGAAATTCCTGGGGGCCAGAGGAGAGGAGGCATGTTGCATCAGCCTGAAGTCACTAACAGGCACTGGGCATATTCTGCTCCTTATGGGTCATGTGATGGGACTACAGACAGCATGGATGGCAAAGCATTTCAGATTTGATACATCTCGAAGTTGCTGCTTGGTGCTGTTGGCTTAAAGGGAAAACATTTATTCATTCAACTCGTGTACCAATGAATTCCAGATAAAACATTATGGTAATTCACAATAAAGCATTAACATTGATAAGTACATATGTAAAACATCCACAATAAGAGACAAGATTAAAAATGGAATAGAATCAGCCACATGGACTGAAAATGAGATGGGGACATGGTAGAGTAGAGATGTTGCAAGTAGACGATGGTTAGATCAAGTGGGAGCAGGTCCCCAATCAAACAGCTCAGTCAGCAGTGCCT
This sequence comes from Python bivittatus, assembly GCF_059951505.1. Lineage (NCBI taxonomy): Eukaryota > Metazoa > Chordata > Lepidosauria > Squamata > Pythonidae > Python > Python bivittatus. The sequence continues at coordinate 19,002,645 of NW_028277040.1, forward strand.
TTATCATCAAATTAATCTTGAGCCCCACACATCCTCCTTGGGTAATACGTGAGAGATGGATGCCGCTCTCATTCAGCTCAGGGGGAGTCTTCTCTGTATTCAGACACAAATGTCCCTCCTGCCAACTCTCTTGACCTAATCTGGTGATTTGGTGCTACATTGCTCACATCCTTAGATCAGAAATAGTTTGGATTTCAACTAGCATCACTTGCAGATGCCTGCCCTTGATTATGAGAAGCATGAATGGGACACATACTAGACAGTTCCCTCACAACTGCCTTGTGCTTGTGATGCACTTTCAGCAGGCTGGTGAAGCTACTGGTAGACCCTTCATAAGACATCCTGTAGTCTGGCCAACCCTTCACTTGCTTAATGTGAAATTGTTAGTACTGAAGGTCTCTGAATTCCATTAACAGTGTCTGGTATTTAATAATTAAGGCCATATCTGTAATCATAGGCCAGGGCAAGATTATATTAAGTGTAAATGCTAGCTGAATTATGAACATGTAAGTGAAACAGGAAAGCCTCTTGCATTCTTTGGGCCCATATACAAAAAGGACCAGTGCTGATGTTCTGCTCATACAGGTAGTCCCCAGTTTAAGAATGAATTCTGTTCCCAAGGTCTGTCCTTAAGTCGAATTTATATGTATATGTCGAATTGTATAATACTGTATAAGTTGTATTGTATAATTAACTCAAACCATTGTGTATTATTTAACTTGAATAATTGTATATCTAACTTGAATTTTGCTACAATAGGCTCTGTTCTTAACTATGGGTCATCCTTAAACCGGGCGTTCTTAACCTGGGTCTACCTGTATGTTGAGCTAGTTCCTTAAAGTATAATGTTTTTTTTTCCTTTGCAGTCGCACACAAAATGATGGTCATCCAAAATGGTTTGTCCTTGGTGTTGGCCAAGTCATTAAAGGCTTAGATATTGCAATGATGAATATGTGTCCTGGAGAGAAACGAAAAGTCGTCATTCCTCCTTCACTTGCCTATGGAGAACAGGGCTACGGTAAAATATGGCTAAATATGAATATTATCTTTACTCTTTATTGCATAATGTTGCAGGCAGACTAAATAGGAGTATTGAAACTCACTGATTCATGAGCTTGTTTATTTATTTATTTATTTATATTTTGAATTTAGACACTGCCCATCTCATGAGGAAGTCACTTTTAGGTACCAATAACACAACTTTTCCTTCTCTATATGTTGCTTACCCAGTAGCACTTTTGGAATGGTAGTGGCACTGATGAATTGCTACCTGCACTCAAATTCATTGGATTGTTATTTAACCTAAAGGCTGCAAAACTTAAAACGAAAAAGCATGTGCAATGTATTTACACAGAATGAGCCTCCATCCCAAAGGACCTGGCAGCTAAAGTACAGGAAGGGGAAGAGGAAAGGAGGAAGGAGAGGAAAGGTTGGAGAGGAGAAAAACATGTGGTTATTTTAATGACCTACCTTTAGGCTTGTTTCCAGTAGGGCGTGAAAAAATGGTCTATCGCTTACAAGCAGGATCTGTACACAGACTGAATTAATTTATCTGGATGACTTGTATTTGTATTTGTAATCTTTATTGTCATTGTACTTCGCGTATAACGAAATTAAATGCCACCCCAGTGCAGCTTTAAAAATATAAAAACTATAGAACACATAAAACACAACCTTCACATTCCATTCACCATTGCACAACCCCTGATGCTGCATTAATACTGCACTATACGGTAGAGTTCAGTATAGTTACAGCTCTAAGATAAAAGCTATTCTTCAGCCTATTTGTCCTTGTTTTCATCCTGTACCGTCTGCCGGATATGGCTGAAATGACACTTTATTTCTCTCCTTTCGTTGGGACTTCTTGTAGTTTTCTCTTAATACAGGCAGCAGCTTATCTGATAATACTTTTAAATGTGTCAAGGGGGATGGATTTCCAGATATGCTGCTAACTTCAAAGGCCAGAAAAGTTCTAGATAGACTGCATCACATAAAAAGCTTGGTGAAAGCCCTCTTTGCTAATTCATTGTAGAATCAGTCTTTTTATTGGCCCAGGAGAAACAAGAGCCTTTCATGACATCTGTTGGGTCAGAAACACAGAAACGACCCACAACAGTCCCAACAAAAGGTGAGAAATAAAAGTGTCATTTCAGCCCTACAATTTATACACACATTCCCATCACTTTGGACATCTCCATGGATTGTTATTAGCAGAATCCATATGTTAACCAAGAAGGAATCCATACCCAGAGAGATGAGCATACAAGCTTGTGGATGGTACTCCCAGTCGCCAAAATAATAATAATGTGACATTATATCATATTTGAATATGTATTTTAAACCTGTAAGTAATGCAGCTGGGCCCTAGAGTGTCCTGTTTCAGGTCTGATTGACTAGATTGAGATTTAACTTAGAAGAAAGTGTGCCCTGAGACAGTTCACCAGTCTCTGTGTCAGAATAGCAATGAGCAAACATTCAGCATGGCCAGCAACATCTACCAGAGAGGTCCAAAGAGGCAAGGTTGCAGTCCACCCCTTTTGTACATGCATCTGTTGGCATGCACATGCAAAGGGCTTGGATCACAATGCTGTGATTGCCCTCTTTCCTGGTTTGACACCTCCCTGCAGACACCATTGAGCACAGCATTAAATCTACCTAGAGCAGTGTTGTCCAAACTTGGCCACTTTAAGATGAGTGGACTTCAACTACCAGAATTCCCCAGTCAGCCATGCTGGCTGGGGAATTCTGGGAGTTGAAGTCCACTCATCTTAAAGTGGCCAAGTTTGGACAACACTGACCTAGAGTCAGTATTTATGGATGACTTGGCAGAACTTAGTCACAACTGAATTCAGTAGAACAGAGCTTAGGTTTTTGTTTTTTTTTTAATTTAAAGTGAAACCAATAAAGTGTAAACATCGAAGGATACAGCTCCTATATCATATGGCTTGTTCTCTAGCATGTTTAAAATTCTCAAAGGCTAGCCCCCTGTGATTCAGATTCTCTTAAAGCCAGTAATTATCTTAATGTGATTTCCATAGCCATGTTACTGCATTGTGATCTCTCAGCAGATATTATAAAACACATGAGCGTTGTTGGACACTAATGATGACTCTTTTTTTTAGGCAGCAAATGAAGAAAGTATTTTTTCCCCACCTACAACCTGCTTGTTCTCTATCAGCATAATCCTGCATGCTGGGCAAAGATGACCCTAGTTAAGAATGTCAAGAATGCATGTGGCTTTTTACTTCTTTCCAGGGGTATTCCTGTGGTATGTATTGCTCTGGGAATTCCTAGTGACTGAATTCTTGTGTAGTAGGCTTTGCCACTAAATCTTGAAACGGGGGAGGAAATATAAGTGATCAGTGTGGCTGCTGCATGTGCCTTGATTTAAAAAAAGGATGAGAATGATCTCTTGGATCAGTTTTGTGAAACTGTCCTCCCCACCCCCCACTCCCGGCTAATATACATCATGGCACACATGTATAACCCTCTAAAGATTCAATATGCCTCAAGCTGTTGCTTTAGGAAATGTTAAAGAGAGTTCTTTATCCATACTTGGCCAACATAATGCATTGTGGGTACGGTTCAGATTTGTACAGTACTCAATGGGCAGCAGAATAGCTGTGACAGACCTAGATGGCACTCACAATTTAAGCATCTGTGCATTCAGTCTTTGGTGAGATTGTTAAAACCTCACAAGATTTGGCTATTTCTAAACACACATGAAAATTTGACCAATCCACGTTTATAGATGTAGGGGACTGTCTTAGTCTCTGCATGGGAGGTAATCTTTGCCTGTTTATTCACAGAGAACTCTTCATATGAGTTTTTATTTCAAAATTGTTTGTGATGAAGAACCTATTTTAATTTTTAGTTTTCAGAGCTACATACAGAATAAATCCTAGGATTAAGGAATGTCAAGCCTAATCCCTGTGACCCAGCTCTTACTCAGTTCTGTAAGCAGTGCCTGCTAGATTTCAGGAAGAAGCCTTTCCTAACCCTGGAAAGGACAGAGAGGAACCAAGTCTTGACCTACCATCATTTTGGATTTAGTCACTTTGGATGAGTTCCCCTATCGAGAAGAGGACCAGCTCTTGTACTGACTAATTGCATGTGCATGGCTTGCAAATCACTTTGTCCAGACTAATTCTGGAAACTCACTCCCTCAATAATAGCACCTGTCTCCAGTGTTCATTATCTTTTATTTCTGAGAACCTGCTAAACCTCACATATCCTATTTTGATGTCCATCTTCCTTTTTTGAGGTCCTTCTATCTTGAAATGTTTTGCTTCCATATTCCTAAAAGCCCACATATTAATAAGAGAGGGATGAAGTTCACCTTGTGATCTGCCAGTGCCATTTGGCTTCATATTATAGTTAAAGCAGTGACAACACCACCAAGCATCCCATTCTGCCATTTACTACCCTCCCTTGGCACGGCAAAAGATTTTGGGATGAAGAGTGTGCACAGGGCACTATTCATGTACATTGTGCCTTTGATGATGGAGGATTGACTCCAAGTGGTTCAATAAAGCATCTCCATTGATGTAAAATCCATCATTAACACATTGCTAAAGAGCCACAGAAATGGGGTGGTCTGTGGTTGAAATGATCAGATTTCAGAATGCATTTCCTAAAACTTCCCTGTTACATCTTAGAACCAGCAAAGATTCCACCGAATGCAACACTGATCTTTGAAATTGAATTGTATGCGGTAACTAAAGGACCACGGAGTGCTGAAGCATTTTCTCAAATAGACCTGGATAGTGACAAAAAGCTTTCAAAGCAAGAGGTATGAGGAATAATGTTCTAAGTCACTTCACTAAAACATTTCATTTGTTTATAGACAATTATTTTATCTAGTAATGTGGAATGAATGTATGAACCATGTTCTTTTTACAGTCATGTTTTATGTATTAAAACTGGGGGGAAAAATTGGTTCTTTTCTTGGGAAGGGATGTCTGGATCACCACTAGTTCATTTAGTTTATACACTTTTAGTGTATAAATAATAGTTGAGAATAGAAAATGCTAATTCTCATTAGTCCTCCAGTGTTCTTTGAATTCAGTGTTGCTTTAGACCTGGGTGGACAAGCTGTGACTCTGGATACCAATTCCCAACCTTCACCATTAGTGATGATGACTAGCACTGATTGAATTGGAGTTCAACATATGATCACATATTGTCCATCCTTGCCTTAAACCACCTCCTTTTATCTGGGATTCAGGCTCATCTCCACAATTCTTAAGACATTAGCCATTCTTTGGGCAACACGGAAGTAAGCTATTTGGCTTCTTGTATTGTGCTCCCCAACAGTCTCTCTTTCAGATGAGGAGAGCTATGACCTATTCTCACCACTGAGGAAAGACAACCTTGACCATGGGAACAGTGAGCATACTGTTGCATTGATAGTAGAAGAAGCAATTCTCTTTCTGTCCCTGTCTTACTCAACTTTGCCAGAAAATACAACCAGACCAGTGAATCCCTCTCAGATGAACTAGTTTACCTGAGACTCTTTTGCTTTCCTAGTAGAGGATTCTGCTTCATTTCCTCATGGGTAAGGAGCTCCCTAATTTTAACAATGGCATTTCTTGGATTCATCCCTCATGCACAAACATTTGGAAAAATCCTCCTCCTTGACTGTAAGCTGCTGGTGTCAGTGGTTTGTGCTAATGATGGCTGCCAGCAAAATGGATCCCTCTGGTAGAACAGATTCAACTCCCTGCTCTAGCCCTGCTGTGTTTCCTAAAATATATTCCAGAGCATTGAAGGTGCAAGTGTGAAGTGAGCAAGGAAAAGGTTTGTTTTGTGAGTTGAAATCTGTTTTGTGACCATAGATGGAACTTCATATATTTTAGAATATAATAACGTTGGTCTTCTTTTTATGTAGTCTCTTGATTTTCAGTCAGTATATTGGAGTTCCTATAGAACAGAAGTTGAAATTATTGTTGTTTTTGATTCCTTTAGATAAACCATTATTTGAAGAAAGAATTTGAAAGAGACGGCAAAAAACGGGATTCTTCTGTTCAAGATAGTATTTTGGTAGATATATTTAAGAAGAATGACCGTGATGGAGATGGCTTCATATCTGCCAAAGAATATAATGTCTACCAACATGATGAACTATAAGAACACATTGTTCAAAGGTCTGCTTGTTGCTTTATGGACTTTGGTGTCCTGATCTTGCAGTTTTCATGGGCCATGGAGCATCCACAAGGAGTTCTCCAGGCATCACAACTGAGTGACTTGGCTATACTCACTTCCCACCCTGATCAAATCAGTATTAATTCTCTTTGTACAGAAGCCTTTGTAGATGTATCCGAAGGAATCTAAAGCTCTGGCATTAGATTTGATGAATCAAATACACATTGTGCACAAATGCATAATGAAGCAGCCCCGTTGGTTCCACTGGGATTTATCCTTGATAGCCACATTTTAAAAACTGTTTTTGTGTTACACACCATTTTACATACATTCACTGTGGTAATTTTTTATACTTTTTTTATCAAGATTAAAATTTGTTCCATTTACAGTCTGATAAACTGCAACAGAAATAAAACCTGAAAAGGGGGTATAATTGGTATGCTTCCTAAACTTAATGGAACACTTTCAAGTATTGAAGAATTTCCAGAGTATAAATCTCTGTCAGGTAAACACAGGCAGTGGAGTTGCTGATGTTTCAAGCATCTTTTCTTTCTGCATAGCTCAGAGGCTGCATGCGTGTGTACATGGGTGTGTGAGAGAAATTTGAAGCAGAACAGAAGTAATTGCCTTCTGCCCCAATGCTTTTTCTAAAAAAAATCGCATTGGGGCTCTGTTATACATTTCCACATAATGCAGTGTTGTCCAAACTTGGCCACTTTAAGATGAGTGGACTTCAAATCCCAGAATTCCCCAGCCAGCCCTGCTGGCTGGGGAATTCTGGGAGTTGAAGTCCACTCATCTTAAAGTGACCAAGTGTGGACAACACTGACATAATGTATGCTTAGCACCAAGCAGGCTTGTAATCCTTATTTAAATCAAAAAGCTTGGATAGTTACAATATCCTGACATATTTTGATGGTAGCCTATATTTTTTTTTCAGTTGATTTTTCTTGAAGGGAGAAGAATAAGAATCTGCCCTTTGAGGAAGAATAAGAAGAGAGATATGGTGGACACTGCATATCAAGAGCATTTATTAATAATATGCAATGCTCCCTGTGTCACAAGTTAGAATTCTCCATTTCTTTAGCATAGCATTTGGGAAGTATTTCATTCTAGCAAATGCACACTAATGCCATATGGAAAATATGTCCAGCGAGGTTTGCTTTAGTTTTTCAGAATGTGCTGAAATAAGCAGTAAAAACAAGATGCATGGAAGAACACATTAAAACAGAAAACACACAGCACAATAGCTTGCAAATAACTAACACTGTATGAAGCTTCCAAGAGAACATACAATCCTAGCTTATTCTTGCAAACAATTTATTTCAGCCATAATTATTATTGCTTTTGGAACAAATTAACTTTCCATTGTCTAGATTAAAAAAACCCCTCATCTCTTAAGGTTAAAACTAGCATGTTTGTCAGTAAGTACTTTTAAAAATAAGGAGTTGCATTCCGGGAATCACAATTTCTGTGACAAGTTGCTGCTGTTGGAGCTATATGTCATATTTTTCTACTGAAAGTGCTGCTCGTTTTAATTTGCAGGGTTTTTTGTTCGTTTGTTGTGCCTTCAAGTCAGTTTTGACTCCAAGCAAAGTCCATGCAGTTTTATTGGGAGTATATTTTGGAAGTGCTTTGCCCTTGCCTGCTTCCTAGTGAGCGTGAGTGACTGGCCCAGGGTCATCCAGCTGGCTTTGTGCTTAAGGCAGGGCTAGAACTCAGAGTCTCCTGGTCCCTGCCCTGGTGCCTTTAACCCCTACACCAAGCTGACTTTGAAGTTAAACTTGCAGGACTACCTATCCCCAATGGTTTCTCCCTGTCCCATTAGGCCTGGCCGGATGGCCATGCTCTGAGTCCCCTTAGTGAAACCATATTACCTGGGGGGGCTTGGAAGTGTGCCTTATCTGTCATGGCACCTTCCTTATGGAACTGCCTCCCCCTGGAGATACAGATGGCCCTGGCTCTGTTGGCTTTCAGGAAAGCAGTGAAGACCTAGATTTTCCACCAGGCTCTAGGGCCAGGGTGTTGGAGCTGGCATGGTGTGGTTGATGGATGCAAGTGTTATTGGGGCCTCAATGTTGTTTTAAATGGTTCCCCCCCCCCCATTTTAATTGTATTTGATTATTGTTTACCGTCCAGGGTTCCTTCTGGTAGATTGGTGGCTATATAAGTTTGTTTAATAAATGCATACATGCTATACATATATAGAGGGAAAAAATAAAATCCATCTCTGTTTCTCAACCTTGCCAGAAAGAACCTACAGATTGTTTTAAACCCAAAGTGGAAGAAGTATGTTCCTGAGCAGTAATAGACATAGGCATTGGCACTGATAACTCCTACATTGAAGGCAGTTTGCTTGGCAGTTAAACAGAATTACTGTAGGCTGGTTAGTATTATAAGAAGGATAATGTATTTGCAACACTGGGGTTTCTAATTCAACAACATTATAAAAGGTTTCAGATATTTTAGCAAATATATAGAGTAACCTTGTAAAGCAGTACACCTGCAGTTCATAATATTGCCATTTATTTTCCCTTTTGTGGTTTGGGTTTTTGTTGTTGGTCTGGCTAATGCTTACATTAATCTTGATCACCTACAGTGGTTACATCATCATATGCATAATGCAGGCAACAACATTGGAAATGGAAATAGTTCTGGAGTGTGGTGCAGCATCCATGAGTCTTTGTGTGTGCGTGTGCGTGTGTGTGCACACGCGCTTGTATGTGTGCGAGAAAGAGAAAAGAATAAAAAAGAAGAGTAACAAACATAATGAACAAGCAATACATTCACCAGGCTTAAAGAGAATACAATGTGTATTCCATTATTTTTTATACCAGCATTGGCCATAAATATGAAGGGTTTTAAGAGGTTCCAGGCTTCTCAAATTTAACATGTAAGAAAATAATGAATGGCACCATCTTAGGGCTGTGTCTTAGTATTAAGGTTCACATTGTATCAGACTTGCAACCAGTTTTAAAAAGTGTAAGGATTTTTTCCCTCCAGTAGCATGTATTTTTATTACAATTTATTTTCAAACCTATTAAAAGACAATAATATAACAAGTAGTAACAATATAAAACCAAACTGAACTCTGACAAATAAACTAAAAGGGGAAAAGATGTTGAGAAATAAATGCAACTTTAAGTTAAAGCATGTCTTTCTTATGACTAGATTTCATTTTCCCATTTAAGTATACATTTAACCAGAGTAAACTGATATTTCAATTAAATATTTACATAATTAATATTGAATATATTTTCCTATATTATTGTGGTTTGTTAAGAACCCACATTCCTCAACAGCAAATATTTCCAAATTATTACTAGAATTGAAAAAAAAATTAAGCACCTACTGTGACATTTTAGATTAAAAAAAAATCTATTTTAAGTCAAAAGCGTACATATTAGCACTCCTGAAATATGTAGCTCAAAAGAAATCCAAGAAAATAAATTTTGGAAAGCAATTTTATTAAGTTACTTCTAAATTGATACTTATTTTTATAACAAGAAGCCTTTTAAAAACAGAAGCAAATAAAAGTCTTCGTGGTTCCATCTTTTACATGTTTGCAGTCAAAATTCACAGAGCTTGATGGCACAATCAAACCTAGCTAAGATACAGAATCGGACCCAGATTAAGTTAGTTGTATTTAAATTCCACTGAAATCAAGATGAAAAGATAGCCGTGACTTAGCTAGTTCCATTGGTTTCACTGGGAACAAAGTACAATTAACTCTGGAGCCAGCCCCTAAACATTTATCAAAAATCTACTTCACTCTCTTGTGCCAGAGGTCAAAACAAGGCACAGCATGGAGTCGCACAAACTTTTGTCCATTAAAAGAACACTGAAGGCAACCATAAACTGTTTCCCTTCTGGAACTCCCCATACCACATAAAGAACAAGGACCTTTAGGGATGTTGTTATTAAGCAAATTCACTCGTACATGAGCTCCTTCTCGGAAATAGTTTGTTGAAATGTCAGTCGCGCTTGTTGTTTTTTCATAATAATCTGAAAAAAGGTCATCTAAATAATTATCTGAGTGGACAATGATATCCATCACCCTTTTGTCTGTAAGAAAGCAGACGCACACACAAAAAAGATTCCTAAATTCAAGTGGCACATTACATTGGTCACACACTGAAAAAGCTGCAAATCACACTTCAATTCAGAATCTGCATTAATCATCATTGTGTAATCAGCCATAAATATGGTTATTCCATACTAGCTATTAAAAGAATAATTTTAGCTGCTTAACAGGTTTCCATTGTGATTTCCCACACAAACTTCATCAGTGATTTTTACTTTTTTTCTATCTCATATGAACTCATATATAAGCATGAAAATATACATAGGTATCTCACTTAAACATTACTTTTAGTTGCTAGAAATTCTTAGAATTTGTAATTCAAGATAGTCTGAAGGAGCATTCATTCATTCTATTAATTCTATAAATACTTATCTCAAGATAAAATATATGATTCCTCTGGTTATATGGTAACAAAATTAAACTTGCCAGCCCTTTACAGAATGGGAAATATTAATCTTAAAATCATCCTACTCTAGCTTCTGTTTCGATCCAAATCTTTTGCAAATATTTCAGCATAAATAGTCCCATTACGAAAGCAGTCATTGTGTTAGTCTGCTATTAGCTGAGAAGAGCAGAACTGTATCATATTGAACCCCATGTCTCCAAAGTGGCTGGCTGTGTTCTGACCAATGTTCTGACTGGGTTTTTTACACATTTTATCTGCTTTATTCATTAGGTCAGGGATTAAGTATATGTAAAATGTCTTCAATGATTATATCCTCTGAATCTAGATCAGAGAATTGATGGCAGGAATTTGGGAAAATCTGGATTAGAATATGTTAGATTTTAAATACCATAATATAGCTATAACATATTGCTGAACGTTGTAAGGCGTCTCCCTATTCTTTTAAACATAATCTAGAAGTTTATATAAAGTAAACTCGATTATGTTAATGAAAATATATGCACCATACTTATTTTGAACCCTATGCAATTATTTTAATTAGGCCCATAATGTTATTCTGATTAAAAAAACTATTATCAGTGCTATTAAAGGCTGATATTAATAATAATATCTTTAAATTAATCAAAGAAATGTAAATAAATATTAAACATCATACTTTGATGAAACAGATTTTTCCTTAATTTGGTTAGTGAAAATGATCTTGATGGCTCTTTTTCAAATCCTCCTTTTGATTCTGGAGCAACACAGAGTTCTGGGAGAAAATGTATTTGAAACAGTGTTACTGAAAAGCAGCATAAAGTTAATAAGAATAGCAGTTAATGACATTTTCTTTGTTTTATGATCTTATGGTAAAGATATATTAAATTATTAGGAAATGATGGAATACAATATCAACAGGAAGGCTGATTCAGCAATAGACATTCGGACTTGGAAGCAGATTTCTTTGCTGGACCAGATATCCCAAATGATTTTCTAATGATGTTGCAAATTTATATAAATTCAGTCCTGACAAACCTCCATGATAATGAACAGAGATCTACATTCCCTTTCAATACAATGCAGATATCATTCTGGGCTCCATCCTCTCTTTTGGCCTCTTTTGATCCATTCATTCTAAAAATGCAACAGTTCTCTCTCTGGATTCCAGACAAAACTACTGTAGTGCAAAACACATACTGAAGATAAAACAATGACTATCTGTTTTTTTTTTAATTCTAGGTAGCTTCAAATCAAAAGAGAGAAATGGGAATACTGAAATTAACTCCAGAATGCAGATTTCTCCTTTAACTGTACTGGAAATTGTTTTGTTCTGTGACACCATGTGTTTTTTTTAGACTGCCCAGGACTTGAATTTGTCTGAGTAGCATACAGGGAGATTAAAAACATCTTTTTAGCATATAATGCTATGCTAAAAACAATAAATAAAGCTGAGAGGAAGCCAGATGCAAGAGTAAAAGCGCAACCTAGAGAACTGAAGGAATGCCAGCCACAAAAGAAAACTGTACAAAGATCTCTCGAGCACCAGATTTTACAGGCATCTCAGCTTGACCGTTCATGCTCGCTAAAATGATCTCCTCTGTTACCTGCCACCAGTGAATGAGTAGTGGCTGCAGCGTAATCTCCCTTGTTCTTTCCCCCATGGTATCTGCCTTTTGGCGTGGCTTGAGGGAACAGAGTATGCAGAGGGGACAAGGAATCCAATCCCTCAGTGCTGATAGATGGAGGAAATTGAAGACACGTGTGGTGCTTTTCAGCCAGACTACAGATTCAATTAGTGCAACCATCAGTTTGATATATTGTACTCAAAGCACCACTTAACACTCCACTAGTTAAATAACTGTTAAATAACTATCTAACAGGACTGCCACCGATAAGCAGCAAACATATGAATATTACACGAATGTTTTGCTCAACCCAGATTCAAACTATTCAGGACAGTAGCAGATGTGCTTCTTTTAAATTAATTACCTTAATTTTTATGTTCTTTTATTTTATTTATTTGTTTCATTTATATAGTTGCCCATCTCACAAAACAAGTGACTCTGGGAGGTAAAACGATTAATAAATACATAAAACCATTATCATTATTAATTATTAAAAAACTATAAAACAGCTAAAACAGAAAATAGTAGACGAAAGGATGTTAATAATAATGGAGCCACCTCACTAGTTCCCCCCTCCCCTGGGGTCCCCAGGCCTGCTGACATAACCAGGTCTTGAGGGACCTCCGGAAGCTCAGAAGTGATGGGGCCAACCTCACCTCAGTGGGGAGTACTTTTATCATAGTTTAAATGACTGCCTGCTGTCTAGCCCAGAGAATTCTTACTACGGGGCAGTATCACAGTCTGTATCACACTCCTAGTAAAAAAGAACCAAAGAGTTTTACTGATTCTCCTCTGTTCTGCAATTCACTCTCTATTGCTGTTTCCCAAACAGCTTTCTTTCTATGTCAAACTCCAGTTCAGCTTGAAAGAAAGCACAGAAGAGGAGGAACAAGCAATGATGAAGTGAACAGAAGGTGAAGGTGGGTTTACTTTCCCTCATCTCTGTACCATTTTTATATAAAATTCACCTTCTTATTTCATAAAAGAAGAGAGAAATCTAGTTGCCTCCTCCTGAACTGAAATTGGTGAATGCTTCCGCGTGTTGTATTGTGTCTATATACCCATGTAAAATAAGACTATAAGATTCTATCTTACATTTATATTGTGAGATGAAGCATGGTTATAAAAAGAATATTCAGCCTCAGTCTCTGAAATAGAACAACTTTAATTATACTAGCAATCAAGACTGCAAACCAAATCAATTACTTACCAAAATTACCATCCAGGCGAATATAAAGCTCAAACACACTAAATGCAATAGTTGTGTGTGCAGGAAAGACAATTGCTTTGTCACACCCTTTGTAATTATGGTCATCAATAATATGAAACTAATTGGAAAAGAAACATACATACTGCATTAATATCTCTTATCTCTGTCATAACAAAATGACAGCATTTCAATAATATACTGGCATGTAAGTGCTGGAAAATAAAGTATATTTTCCAGCAAAACTCTTTTTCAAGTAAAATAGAGTCATCATTGTCATCATTACCTAAAATTCTAATGAACTGAGGACAAATATTTCAATGTATACAGCATGATTAAAATGTCTGAGGCAGAAATCAGGTAAACCTGATCAACTATCAACCCTAGTAATTCCTGGGCTCAATTTCAGCTGCAGATTTGTGGCACGCTCATGGGCACAACTCAGAGAAGTACCTGCTCAGGGAATGGTTCAGAAAAGTAATTTTTTTTTGTTTATAGACTGACTAGACCAGCTACACGCTTTTAGGTAAGCAGCAAAGTTTCAGCATTCCTTATTTTCTACCACAGGAACAGCAATTAAATTAGAGTTAATTTGGCTGGGCTGTTTTTTTCTGTAAATGATCTTTTATTTTAAATGATTATCAAAGACGTCTAGACGACATAGTAATAAATTAATATGGAATAATGCATACTTAAAGCAGGGATGTCTGTTGGGGAAATGTCAAAAAAGTGAAGATGGTGGGCCCAACCATGTAATCAAAACTCTGCCCTTTTTCTACTTGCATGCAACCTGTACAACACAGGTAAATCAAATGGTTGGGCCCACAATCTTGATTATTTTGATTCCCCCCATGGATGCCTCACTTAAAGCCAGAGACAAAGTATTCAATATACACAAGCAATTTTGTAAAGTGTGCTCACTTACTCTCATTGTGTCACCTCTCATACCAGCATGAACAGAGAGAGAACACTGTCGTGTTGTTCGAATACTCTCCATGACCACACAAAGAACTGTTCTACTACTTTCTCGTGACTGACGAACAAGGCAGTGTTCAAAATCCACTTTTCTAAAATAACAAAGAAATAATTCTCAGAGTCTTGCATTATTCCTATTTATGATATCTGAAGACTCAATTATTGGATTTGGGTAATATTCATATTTCTCAAAACTCATTTGTAGAGTGCAGGTATAAAGTAAGCAAAAGCAGCAAGGTGATAAAAAAAATTATCATACGAACCTACTAGTTAATTCTCTGAGCAATGTCGGTACCTCAACCTCATGTTTAGTTACAATACCGAAAGAAGCCTTTACTGCAAGGGAATCTGATCCAGCAATACTGACCCCAGAAGAGTTCATGATGTGATTTCCTTGCCTGCCATTGAGTGCTACATCAGATTTGTCTTCATAATTTAGTAATTGATAGGATGAAATACCTTAGGGGAAAAGATGGCTTATTGGTATCTTTAAAAATCATTATATTCATATATATTAACAGACATGGCAGACTTAGGGAACAAATAAAACCAATCTTGGAATCCTTTGATGAATTTCAGACTATACTATCCCAGCTCAAATATGGTAGAAAGGGTTTTGTATTTCTGTTTTTTTTCCCTTTTTCTGAAATACAGAAAATGTTCCAGATACACACAAAGAAGGTTCCAATACACTTATCTTATTCCATCTCTTTCCAGAGCATATAATTTGCAATGGTAGAAAATGTTACGTCATTTATTATAACTTGAAAGAATTTTAATTATTATTAGCCCAAATTGCAAGCAACAAAATTCCCTCTCTGCAGAATCAAATAAGATTTCATGATGTGGTAAGTTAACATGTTTGGACCTAAATCACAGAATCCAATGATATATGGAGATAAAAGAATTTGGATTGCACCCAAACTCAGCTAAGACTACCTTTTTGCTTTAATTGCAATGGCATCTAATCACAACTAATCTAGGCTGGGTCCTCTGGATCAGTAAACACTCTCTACAAGACTGTGAGCATGTGCGATCTGATGTTAACCTTAGTTTTTGTTTTTGTTTTAGGCTTGGGCTAAGCCACCTGGAAAGATGCCTTGTGAACCCCTTTCCAAATCCAGTGCATGAAGTATCATGGGCCATATGTCTTATCATGCACATACACACGGCCAACATTTCTGCTGGAACTGCTGCAGCTGGGCCTTGAAGCAGCCAACCTGAGCCTTTGAGAAGATGTGGCACTTTAACCCTGTGCACCCTAGGACCCTGTGCTTGCTTCACAAAGCTCTGCTCTGAATAGCTTTACAAAGACCTTCCACTTTTATAATAAACACTACCAGCAGGATGTCTCTGTATGAGGCCGGGAAGCACGCTCTCTTCTAGCAGTTTCCTTCTTTATGAGGATATGAAAAATGCATTTCTAGAAAACGAAACATGCTTCCCTATCATTTCGTTTAAGGCCAAATTACAACTTTGGAAAGCCAGGCAGCTAACATAAAAGGAGGAAAGAGTGTTATATGGAAACAGCATTGTAATGCAGGTGAATTAAGTTCTGTAAGAAAAGATATGTCACATTTCATTGGTTATAATAAAATGTATGAACTTGTATAATTAAATATTCATTTTGCAGTATTAAGGGTATCTGTTACCAAGTAAATCCTATCGAATTCATAAGACATAGGCTTATGTCTAAACAAACATATTAAAATTCACATTGCAATCCAGTATTACATATTTATCCTATTACACAGAACAGATTACATAAATAAAACCAATAAATGTTTTAATAACAAAAAGCAAGTTCTTAAAATGTATTCCTCAGCTTTCCAATCTTGTAATGAATGCACTAGCACTTAAAAAAAACCATTTCTTTATATCAAACTATTTCTTTTCCTTAACAACAGTTTTGCCTTTTTTTTAAATGCTGCTTTGTTTTCTATTTTTTTGTTCAGCAAATTACATATAGTTTTATAAGCTTTGAAGGACTTTAAAGGACTTACCTGCAGAAATTTCTTTCTCTCCTTGAAGAATGTCTTTTAGGCTGAATGGTGTTGAAATAAATTTTGAACTTTTAGAAAGAAAGCAGTTTTTCTTCTTGATAACAAGACTGAGGGGTTGATATTTATCAGCTTCACTGAGGCTACGGACAGGAACTAATCGACCTCCATCACCAACCTGCTTAACAAAACTTTTAGTAGCAGCAGCAAACATATTATGCGTACACATTAAAAAAATAAAACTCTTTATCAACTCTTGCAATTTCCAAACCACAGAGCCATATTAAAACTTTTCTAAGTTGATCAGTATAGGATAAAAGCCCTACTTTGTCCTGAAGTTCGTTACGTTTAATTGAAAGGGAAGCATTGGCATTATTCTAATCACCCTTTTCCAGTGTATATTCAAGAACTCCTTTTCATTGTCCAGGTAGAGTCATGATAATTAATAATAAATTAACAAAGTAAACTGATAGGACACAGTTAGAGCAATACCCTTCTGTAGTACCATTCTAGCTTCCACATTACTTTCATACAACATAGAAAAACTCCTGTTTTTAATTGCAATTAATTTTTAAAATGATTGTTACTGTAACATATATCATGAGTGGGATTTTCTTGTCTAATCTCTGTGTTCATTTCTACCATGACACTAATTCAACCCAAATTTACTTCAGTAGGGATTCCCAGTTAATCTGCATAATTTTGAGGTCGCTGTATATTGCAGTTCAACTGAGGTGTCTACTTTCGAGAATTTTACGGAACTCCAGACATCTTCTGTCTGTACCCCACTCATGTTTTCCCATCCTTTCTTCAGTCTTTCTTTCAGACTTAAATATAAAGTAAACAAAAAGATAACCAATTACCAAAATTATCTTTCTTCCATTTTTCCATGTTGATTCAACATTTAAACAATGAAGTATACCTTGGCTATGCAGAATTTTATCTATTTATCTGTCTTTTATATATACGTACACATAGATATAGATGCATAGATATAATTTAGGTATTTTAGGCATTTTTTATCTTGACTTCCTAGATACAAATACTAAAAATACTAATTTTCTTTTTCATTTTTTAAATTTTCTTTGTGTTGTATTTTGTCTTTGCTTTTGTTTTTTGGGTTTATTTTTTCTCTTCACCATGTGACTTTTTTATACAGATATTTTCTTTTTTAAGTGATAAAGCTCCTTCATACAATAGTAATACAGTCACACTGTTATATTAATGTCACAATTAACTTCCTTAAAAGAGATGTTAATTGAAATGCTTTTGAAGTTACTTGCATCTACTTTTGCTCCATCCCCAGTGGTGAGTTATATTCACACCTTTTGACAGGAGACCCAAACCACACCTGTGATATTAACGATGGACCATATTGTAGGGCTGCTGTAAACCATTATTTAGATCAACATCCAACTTGCAGTGTTAATACTGAATGATACTGCCGCCTTGCAGTACCATACTCTCATCCTCCACATAACCTACAGTGCGGAGTTGTTGCATGTGCTTTCTCCAGTATCAGTATGGCTTCCAACTTCCAATACTAATAATGAGTTACACTAGATAGCATATTAAAAAGCAGAGACGTCACCTTGCCAACAAAGATCCGCATAGTCAAAGCTATGGTTTTTCCAGTAGTAATGTATGGCTGTGAGAGCTGGACCATAAAGAAGGCTGAGCGCTGAAGAATTGATGCCTTTGAACTCTGGTGCTGGAGAAGACTCTTGAGAGTCCCCTGGACTGCTAGGAGGTCAAACCAGTCAATCTTAAAGGAAATCAACCCTGATTGCTCATTGGAAGGATCGATAATGAAGCTCAAGCTCAGATACTTTGGTCACCTAATGCGAAGAGAGATCTCTTTGGAGAAGACCCTGATTCTGGGAAAGATTGAAGGCAAAAGGAGAAGAGGACGGCAGAGGATGAGATGGTTAGATAGCATCACTGAAGCAATGAGCATGAAACTGAGCAAACTCAGGGAGGCAGTGAAGGACAGGAAGGCCTGGCGCAATATGGTTCATGGGGTCACGAAGAGTCGGACACGACTTAACGACTAAACAACAACAACAACCAAAAAATTAAGGTAAGCAATTCAACTTTTATCCACAATGGGGGGAAGTGGACTGTGTTGGCATTTGAGTTTCTATGGGCAGTGGTATTTTTTCTCAGGATCTCAAAATGAAAACGAAACCAACGTCCTAATTTTTCACTTGAAATAATATCAAGAGTTAATACAGTAAATTTCCTCTGAGCTGGTACTTCGATTTCCAGGCCCCAGCATTCAGTATCAGCCATGACAGCAGAATGACACGGGCACGGTGATACTGCAACGCAACCATTCCTCTTTCGGAGGCAAATGCCAACCAGGCATCTTCCAAAGCGTCGTTAGTGGGCCAAATCCTGCCCCATCTAGGCTGAGAGAAAAAGCGACCTGGGCCACCCAAGCCGACCCAAAGGGCTAGGCGCGCAGAGAGAACCCGCCCGCTTCCCCCACGGACGGGCTCCTCCCCACGTGAGTCACCGGAACCACGTGTGTCCCATCCAAGGGGGCCGGGCTAAGAGGCGGGCTCTCTGGCCAGCGGGAGATGGAGGCTCTGGCTGGAGGAAGTGTGGCTCCGTCTCTTCCTTGCGCGCCCGGGACGCCGGAGGAATTGTCGGGGCAGCGGAGCTCCCCTAGAGCAAAGCCGAAACTCGTCAGGTCAGGCGGCGCGCGGGGCGGGTGGAAGCACCGCCGCGGGCAGACCGTGGGCAAAAATGCCCTGGGATCTGCGCCGCGAGGAGGGAAGGGGCTGCGGGAGCCGTGGGGCTGCTTGGGGTGGAGGGTCGTCTTTTAAAGGGGGCGCGTGCGGCTGGCATCCTTCCCGGGCTGCTTGCAGTTACATAACGCGGTCCCCAGAACAGGCGTATTCCCCGGAGACTTCGAGATGATGGGGACTGGACTCGAGTTGCCCTCTGTCGCTGGGGAAGTATGGAGAATAGAAATGAAAGAATCCGGAGCAATTTGGAGGTAGAAAGGAGGGCTTGCCTGTCGAAGGTCCCCGGCTGGGGTCCAAGCAGGGCTGGAAAACCCCCTTCCCGAAATCCTGCAGAGCCGCTGCTTAAGTGCCGAGCAGCCAACCAGGCTCCTTCGAGGCCAGTTTGTGACTTAATGGAGACATCCACACCGTTTTCATGGCAGCAGGACAGAAATGGTTTACTACTGCCCCTTTTGGGGATAGTTTTGACTTCCAAGTCACATTTAGGGCCTTGGGATTTCCTGGTGATTTCTCATCCAAGGACTAACTAGATCTAATCCTGTTTAGTTTTTCAAGATTACCAAGGTCAGCTCGGTCGTGTTATCTATGTAATGAATTCAGTTGAAATAATGTTGTTAAATTTGGTCCTGGGGATGAGAGTGAATGTATGGGATATGCAGCTTTCAAATAGTATTATGAGTTTAATGTCCACATACAATATTCTTCCATGGCTGAGTAAATTTTTCTCCTGAATTGCACATACGTTATTGAGACGATATCAGAGGCATATTTTCACATAGAAGTGCCTCAGCTGAACAGATGTCAGGTAGAGGCCACAAAAATGCCATTTTGTTTATAACTAAATCATACAAAAATTGCTTTTAAATATTTTACTCATAAACTGACTGTTTTTGAAAAACAAAGACATCTTGTTTAGAAAATGAAAGTGTACCATGTCATACCTTATTTCCATCCATTGGGAGCTGTTGAACTGTTTTTTTTTTTTTTAATGGATAGCTGTAAAAAGCCAAATAAACAATGGGAAAAGGGAAACAGTACCTCTCTTTCTTAGAGAACGAGTTTTGTTCTTCTTCTATGCCTGTTGGATTGCTTTGCACGTTTACTAGGGAGTAAGTGCTACTGGATTTGAGACTTACTTTTAAATAACTGTGCACAGGATTTAATGCATGACTGGTATGTTTGTGTATAACAAAGCTATTGCTGTAATTTAAAAATTGATTTAAAAAGCTCACAAAAGCTATTGCTGTAATTTAAAAATTGATTTAAAAAGCGGCACAAAAGCTCACCTTAATCCTGAATATGAATTTGAAAAAGCCGAGGGAGAAGTACATATGCCAGTCTTCACCTATAAGGTCACCATAGGTGACATTGTTGCAACAGGTTTGTGAAAGTGTTGCAGTGCGTTAAGATTTATTTCTTTGATTCATTGCATGTAGTGTATGTTTCTTTGAAAAAGAATGAAATGTTTCTTCTGTTTAGCATATTGCTTCCTTGCATTGGTCCATAACATTTGAAGCTAATTTGAATTTTTTTCAAATATCTAGGAAATGCACCTTATGAGTTGCTATTAGTGATGGGCTCTTGTAATGGCCCTTTCATAATGTCCAATATTGATAAGAGAAGGACATCTATCTGTCTATCTATCATATAGTACTTGTGAGATAGTAGGTACCAGGCTTTGCTCCGCTTCCTCACAAGGCTATTAAGAGAATGGATAAGTAACTATTAATTCAGAAAGATTGGAGAAAATTGTGTAGAATTTAAACTCCAGTGCATCAATCTATATAAAGACTTTGACTGCTTTACACTACAGGCAAATCATCTGTTGTGTTTATGTCAGCCCTTATAGGTAGGCCAGGCCAGGAAACAGGTAGCACAAGAAAGACTAGAATTCTTTTGATACAGGCTAACCATAGAATCATGAAAGTGTTTCATGGGTCTAATCAGCCTCTAAACAGGCTTTCAGGCCTGACAGTGTTTCTCTTTCCCATGCTCTTATACCAGAGCCAAAGGGGGCAATCCTGAGTTTCTTTCTCCTCCTAGCTCCTGTTTTCTCCAGCTAAGTTTGTGTTTTCCTAATGATTGCTACATACCTTCTTCAAGGCTGCCTACATGCTCTTTCCTCCTGGGTTTCAGGAGAGTAGTTAAGACGTGGCTTTTCCTTCAAGCCCAGGAGAAAGGCATACTTTGAATGTTGGGATGTGGACATGGTTAGGTGGACATGGGACTCGTATCACTGCAGCTGATACTTACTAAGCCAAATGGCAAATAAGGTGATATTCTCTCCTGTTTTCCCAATGTACACATTTGTATGAATAAAAAGTATAATCACAGAAGCATACTTTAAATTTTCTGGATTCTAATCACTAAATGGCATGAATGAAAAATAAAGCAAGATATTTTCAAAAGAAAAAAAACTGTGATTGTTATTTATTTCTTAAATATATTTCTTTTTCTTAAATATTCATAATCTTTTGTTGAACAGCTTGGAGGAAATTATTGCAGCCAAACCAAAGAAAACACCCATTCAGCTCTTGCTTGAATACGGCACAAAAGCTCACCTTAATCCTGAATATGAATTTGAAAAAGCCGAGGGAGAAGTACATATGCCAGTCTTCACCTATAAGGTCACCATAGGTGACATCGTTGCAACAGGTTTGTGAAAGTGTTGCAGTGCGTTAAGATTTATTTCTTTGATTCATTGCATGTAGTGTATGTTTCTTTTAAAAAGAATGAAATGTTTCTTCTGTTTAGCATATTGCTTCCTTGCACTGGTCAATAACTTGTGGCTCCCCAGATAAGGCTGAAATATTAGATGCTACTGAACTACAGCCATGATTGGCCTTGCCGGCTGGAATTACTAGAAGTTGTGCTTCAGCAACATTTAGAGAGCCACATGTTGTGCACCCATGAAAGCAAATAGAACAGGTCTGTGCTGGATGTCAAACTGAGGGAGAGGATGCTCCAATGTTTATACAAAAATCTGTGTTGTTTTTGTTGGGAAAAAAGTGGCATCTGTTCTCTTGGCATTAAAGGTAAGGAAGCAGATAATATGTATTATAAATGTAGTTATGGAAGAAAATGGGATTAGTGGACAGCTGATTAAGTTTAATGATCATGGTGGTGATGGGACCTGGATTTAGAGAAAATATGCCAGTATGGAGGAAGAAGTGGAACTCACAGTGTGAATATCTTTCCAAGGCCATCTCCCCCCAAAACTGTTCTCATCTGTGTGGAAGGCAGTCATTTTAAAATTTAACAGAATTTGCCTTGGAGGATGAATCCAGTCCTCATCCCATCACTGCTATCTTCCAGGCAGCAGCTAAGACTGTGCAATAGAGGGGCATTCCCCCCCGCCCTTTGTATTTATGCCCTTCCATTCTCCTTTCTTCTGATTCCAAACATTTCTCTTCCTCTTTCTATTCTGCCCCTTCTCATCTAATTTCAGAGCCCAAAATGTCCAGAGGTCTGTTCTGATATCTTCCCTAGCTTAATCACTTCTGAGGTCACCTTAACACTGATAAAGCACTACATAGATGCAAATCTTGTGTTTTTTCAAAGTCTTATTTACACTGCCAAATGTGATTGGCCATTTCATCCCCTTGGAAAAAGTAGATTGACCAGGTCTCTGTAGGATCAAGGCAGTGATTTCACATTTTAATATTTTGAATAATGAATTTATTTAAATGCATAATGATTGCGGCCTTTAAACCCCTCTTCCCATCTTTCCCAGAGAAAATAGTAACAGAAAACTGTTGTTTGAATTCAGATGTTGAGATCTTTGTTGTTACTCTGCTCTGAACAACAGAGAAATATTTTTTTTTCTACCGCTTCAGGAGAGGGTCCCAGCAAAAAGATTGCAAAACACAGAGCTGCGGAAACTGCACTGAATATTTTGAAAAGCAATTCAGATATCTGGTGAGTTTGTTGTTGAGCACTGGGCAGGCAATTAGCCAATTCACATGAGAGTTAAAAGTGAAGATTACCTGTGGGGTCCACGCTAGCCATGTTCTACCCTCTCCATCCTGCTCACTGTGTCTCTGATCTTGTGTTGACAGAGAAAGTTTGTCAGGATGTTCTCATGTTTTCTTAAATGGTACCATATGTTCCTGAATAGGGAATGCTGGACAATGTCATTTGTTTTGAAAAAGTATTGGAAGAAACAAAATATACATAATAACATCTCAGTTATCCCTGTTAGGAGATAGGTGATCCACTGAAATCTTTTCTGGCGTTTTAGATCCTGTCAGAATTTTTATCACATTTACAACTCCTTACATCACTTGGGACGTTTGATGAATTTTCATGAAAATCTGTTTAGGTATGAGTAGGTGGGAATTTCACAATTAGTAATGTCTGAGATTGCAGAAAGTTTCTATATTTTATCAATTTTGAGCAAGTTTAGTCCACACACAATCCTTAATTTACCTTCATGCATTCTGTAGCTTAATTTTAACATCTCTGTGCAATCAGTTAGTTCAGGGATCCACTAAGACAGGGTTCCTCAACCTTGGCAACTTGAAGATATGTGGACTTCTACTCCCAGAATTCCCCAGCCAGCCATGCTGGCTGGAGAATTCTGGGAGTTGAAGTCCACACACTTTAGGTCACCAAGGTTGAGGAACCCTGCACTAAGATATAAGTGTTCTTTCCCCGTGGTCCACTCCTTAGGAGAGAAGAGGATGTCAGATAATGAAAGAGAAAGGAAAAAGGGCATCAGGAAGTTAAAGGTAAAGTTAAAGAGAATAAGTTTCCCCACTGACTTCTGACTCCAATATTACTTCAGATCCATCTGTCAGATTATTAGAGGGTCCCAGTAGTCTATCTATGAAAAAAGTAGGAAAAATAGGATGACAACTCCTGTGAAAAATCCAGTACATTTGGCATTATAATTCATGTGTAATAGTGCCAGAAATAATTTCTAAACTGTCAATTTTAAGTTTACTATGTTCATTTTAGTATTTCTATGCCAGACCATTTAATCCCTGAACCTCTCAATCAAGCACAGAATCAGACCAATCCGATTGGATCATTGCAAGTGAGTTACAATGACCTTATATTATTTTGCTGTTTCGTTCTCTTTTTAAAGTCCATACTATATCTTTATGTTTTAAGAAGTTCAAGGAATCTTATACTAAATTACAAACCAGGTTTACAAAACTTTTTTTCCTTTTTTTTTCCTTTTTATTTTCTAATGACAGAGTAATACAGGTAGTCAGGAACAGGTAGCATGAATGAGGAAAGAGAAGACTGTTCACCTCACCTTCAAGAAAGAATGCAACATAAAGCCAAGTTGGTGCTAGCAAAATAGGTGAAGAGAAAAGATGGAAGTACTGATATATTAGACAAGGTTTCTCTACCAAAAACAGAGAAAAGTTTTCTCTGTGAAGAACGACACAGAGATCTTTTCTTTGCCCATGAGTCTTGTCCAAGATTGGTTTACATGTAAAATTCCTCCACATTTTTCTTTAATTGAGATTGACAGGGTTGATGAGAAGCTTACAAATGAAGCTTGTGTGTTTACCCCATCCTCTGTTACCTTTGTAATTGCAATCTGGATAAAGACTATTTTGTCCCAGATTTTAGATGCATTTGGGAACCAGACACACTGTAATTAACTGAAGCCTTGATTTAACAGGCTGTTCAGGGGATGGTGTCCGTTAAATCCAAATGCCCCTCTTTTTCTCTTTTTCCCTTCCCAGAGGTTGACTACAGGCACTTATGAAGATAGCCCTCTTAGGCCACAGAACCTCTTAATTTAAAAAAAAACAAAACCCACGGTCCCTGAGCAAGAGGCAAAACACTAATGGTAGAAAATAGACAGTGTTCCAATGAAAATTTTTTGCCCTTAATCTTTCACAGAACCCCATCAAGTCCTTGCGGAACTCTTGGATTTGCTCTTAGGGATGTCATTCTCAGCCTTAGGGACTATTGAAGGAACCTTTTTGCTCCAGTTGCTCTGTTATGAAAGAAGTGTTGATTGGGGCAAGAGCCAGGGAAGGGGAATTGCCACTGCTGCCATTGCTCCAGTGTCTAACCACTGGCCTGTCTGGTTGATCTTCCTAGCATCTTCTGCTCCTCCATCTCTTGGCTGTCACCCAAGACCATCACCTGCCCACCAAATCTTTCCAGCCGCCTTTTCTCAATTCAGTCATTGCCTAGATGTGTTGCCCAATCTTCCCAATGCCTTCCCTCTCTCGCCCCTGAATTCAGACATGGAGCTTCTACATATGCCACCCAGTCTTCTTAGCACCATGCTGCCCCCATCTGGAACTCAAACGTGAAGCATGCACAGAAGCATACACAGGTCTTAGCAAAAGTTGTACCTATTGTCTAGACCAGTGTTTCTCAACCTTGACAACTTGAAGTTGCATGGACTTCAACTCCCAGGATTCCCCAGCCAGCCAAGCTAGCTGGGGAATTCTGGGAGTTGAAGTCCATGCATCTTCAAGTTGTCAAGGTTAAGAAACACTGGTCTAGATTGCTTCCCCAAATAACAGAGAAGTCCACTATTTTAACTGTTACATCCAAAGTCAGTTAAACTGAGGTCTATTAAACAGAGGGTTTACTGTAATTAATTTTGGAGTTGTTTCCTGTGCTGGATAAGGAAACTTCTGAAATGCAGTGATTCCTTTAAAGCTGAATCTAAAATCTCTTCTGTTCATGCTTTTTTCCCTCAAGGAGCTGACTATGAGGAAGGGTTGGAGATTACCCGAATATTCGCTGGCCCAGGAGACAGGGCCACCTCATAAGAGAGAGTTTACAATGACTTGCAGAATAGAAACATTTGTAGAAACAGGTACGTAATTGTTTTTCAGAATGACCTGAATTTAGCGCAGAATTAACAACGATGAACAATCTATTGATGTTTCTATTTTTCATATGTTTTTCATGTTTATATAATGTTGCTTGATAAACTGCCTTGTCAGATATTTCGCCTGGAAGCCAGTTTATGAATGTTTTGGATTAAAAGTACTTCTGGACATATACCTGCACATACAGCAAGGCAGGGAGAAATAGTGATTTCTTGAGACCTATCAGGAAGTTTTTATGCATAGCAAGGCATGCGTCCAAGACAGGATAGTGCCCCTTGTCTATATTCTTACAGAATATCCTACTTCACAATTTTTTTTTTAACACAGGTAGATAACAAATACTAACTTTAAAAAATATGCAAACACATACCCCTCTGGTCTGTATACAAAATTTACTTCTATACTGTGTTTTTGCTCCTTGATCACATGTTTTGAAGCTAGAAGACAGCGGGGGGGGGGGGTTCAGACACTTATTTCCTATTATATTAAATGCCACTGAGTTATGAACTAGTGATAAGTTTCCTCTTATCTCTTCCAACTTAGAGGAAATTTAATTGGCCTAATAAATAAAATCAGGGTGATTTCTTGAATCACATTGGCTACCTTTCAAGTTGTCCAGACAATAGAACATCAAAACACTGATCTGTTACCCCCTGAACATTGTATACTGAATGTTTTTTTTCCCCTTTTTTGGTATTTCAAAAGGTGGTTCTGCCAGAAATATCTGGCTGGTAAAATCTAGCAGTAGAGTGGCCGTTTGGTAAAAGTCATGTAAAATTGTACGTATGTTGATGGAAGGAAGATTTCATAGCATCCCTAGGCAGAGAGCTTTTGTTTTTCTTCTGACTTGACTACTGAGTCAGCAGTGCATGTCTTACTCCCCTGCTCCCTCTCCTGTACTTGGTGCAGAAAGCTTATATACCTGCTTCTCTCCTCCTGCATGGACCAATCAGATAGGCAAGGCACCTGTGTCTTACTTGTAGACATCCCACCAGAAATGTCCAGGAATCTAGCAAAGTTCTGCTCGATCACCATTGCTCTCAGCAGATATTGGAGCTGATCACCCACAGTGGCCTTAACATTCTGTCATTAACCTGCCTTGCTGTTTGTTTTCTATCATGCAGCATATTACTGTTCTAACTTTCAATTGATCTCTGATTATAAATCAATAAAACAGAGTAGAAATTAGGACTCCAAATGATTTATCTATATATTAGTGCAATTTAGGTATGCAGAGTTTATTTCAAGGCAAGAGCCTTTATCCCTGGAACTTTTTTATATGGTTGAATAGATGCAGTCAGCTAAGTCTTTATGTCCTTCTACTAATTGCACTTGCAGCTCCTTTTCTTCCTTTTCGCAGAGACTTCACCTTCAAACTGCAACAAAGTGGTCAGCCTGCTGTAGTAAGCCAGGTTCAGATAGGCCTCAGCTGAGTTTAGTAAGCCTGGTTCAAACAAAGCCATCAGTATCTCCCTCTTCTTTATATTCTTCCACATCACTGTGCATTCTCATCCATATAACGATTTGATGACAGCAGCTAGAGGGATCTCAGAGGACAAGAGTCAGTCACTGATGCCTATTGCTGAAGTTAATAAGAAGTGCAGAACAAAATATATACCAAAAGGATTTCAAATTTGTGGCTACAGAAAAGGATCTACATGCCGCAAATGTAAAATGTACTGTTTGATTCCAGAATGTGTTTATCTAATGTAATCCAATATGAATTCTTTATCTATTTCAATAATTTTGCCTTCTGTTTCATTATCTAGGTATGGGAACATCAAAAAAATTAGCAAAGCGAAATGCTGCTGAGAAATTACTTGAAAAATTCCAGAGTTTTTCTCAGGATAATATCGCAATTTCTTTAGTAAGTAATTCATTAAATTTAATGGAAAGTACAGTGGGGCAAAAAAGTATTTAGTCAGCCACCAATTGTGCAAGTTCTCCCACTTAAAAAGATGAGAGAGGCCTGTAATTTTCATCATAGGTATACCTCAACTATGAGAGACAAAATGAGAAAAAAAATCCAGAAAATCACATTGTCTGATTTTTAAAGAATTTATTTGCAAATCATGGTGGAAAATAAGTATTTGGTCACCTACAAACAAGCAAGGTGTCTGGCTCTCACAGACCTGTAACTACTTCTTTAAGAGGCTCCTCTGTCCTCCACTCGTTACCTGTAGTAATGGCACCTGTTTGACCTTGTTATCAGTATAAAAGACACCTGTCCACAACCTCAAACAGTCACACTCCAAACTCCACTATGGCCAAGACCAAAGAGCTGTTGAAGGACACCAGAAACAAAATTGTAGACCTGCACCAGGCTGGGAAGACTGAATCTGCAACAGGCAAGCAGCTTGGTGCGAAGAAATCAACTGTGGGAGCAATAATTAGAAAATGGAAGACATACAAGACCACTGATAATCTCCCTCGATCTGGGGCTCCACGCAAGATCTCACCCTGTGGGGTCAAAATGATCACAAGAATGGTGAGCAAAAATCCCAGAACCACATGGGGGGACCTAGTGAATGACCTGCAGAGAGCTGGACCAAAGTAACAAAGGCTACCATCAGTAACACACTACGCTGCCAGGGACTCAAATCCTGCAGTGCCAGACGTGTCCCCCTGCTTAAGCCAGTACATGTCTGGGCCTGTCTGAAGTTTGCTAGAGAGCATTTGGATGATCCAGAAGAGGATTGGGAGAATGTCATATGGTCAGATGAAACCGAAGTAGAACGTTTTGGTCTAAACTCAACTCGTCGTGTTTGGAGGAGAGAGAATGCTGAGTTGCATCCAAAGAACACCATACTTACTGTGAAGCATGGGGGTGGAAACATCATGCTTTGGGGCTGTTTTTCTGCAAAGGGACCAGGACGACTGATCTGTGTAAAGGAAAGAATGAATGGGGCCATGTATCGTGAGATTTTGAGTGAACACCTCCTTCCATCAGCAAGGGCATTGAAGATGAAACGTGGCTGGGTCTTTCAGCACGACAATGATCCCAAACACACCGCCCGGGCAACGAAGGAGTGGCTTCGTAAGAAGCATTTCCAGGTCCTGGAGTGGCCTAGCCAGTCTCCAGATCTCAATCCCATGGAAAACCTTTGGAGGGAGTTGAAAGTCCGTGTTGCCCAGCGACAGCCCCAAAACATCACTGCTCTAGAGGAGATCTGCATGGAGGAATGGGCCAAAATACCCGCAACAGTGTGTGAAAACCTTGTGAAGACTTACAGAAAACGTTTGACCTCTGTCATTGCCAACAAAGGATATATAACAAAGTACTGAGATGAATTTTTGATATTGTCCAAATACTTATTTTCCACCATGATTTGCAAATAAATTCTTTAAAAATCAGACAATGTGATTTTCTGGATTTTTTCCCCCATTTTGTCTCTCATAGTTGAGGTATACCTATGATGAAAATTACAGGCCTCTCTCATCTTTTTAAGTGGGAGAACTTGCACAATTGGTGGCTGACTAAATACTTTTTTGCCCCACTGTACCTGCTTTACTGGTGAACTTCATTAATATCCTCTTCATTCCTAATAATATTCCTCCTCTCTCCCTTCTGTCCCTCATCTTTTCCTAATAGGTAAAGGATGACATTTTTATACGCAGTATTTTGGGAGTAACTTCCACTGAGCATAATTTGATTTATTTCTGAGTAAACATGCATTGAATTGAACCCTGCAGCTCCCTCCAAAAGCTAAGATTGTAAATCAGGGTGTATAACTTTTCAAATGAAGGTTTCCTCTTGGCCCTTAATTGGCATACCAAGGGCTGCACTTCCAGCGGTAGGCAGGGTTAGGACACAAAAGGAGGTATGGACAGGACAATACGTTTGATTAAAATTAAACACAGTTAATATAGCACCTCTCCGTGCATTTCACAATTTTATGTTTGTTAAAATGACAACTTGGTGGCGGTGCTTGAAGAGGATTGAAGAGTCACACCCAAAGCTTCTGTGGGTTGCTGTTTGAGCCCTCCTGAACTAGATAAACCTCCCTGAAGTCCTTGCAGTCACTGACACCTCATTGTAAATGCCTGTGGATCCCACTACTTCCATTGTCTGACTGCCCCTTTCTTTGATTGGCTTCATTATCCAAGAACTAAGCAACAGGGATGAGGTTTTATACATACTCTAAGAAACCCCACCTATCCACTTGGTATCCACTTGATGAACTGCATTACTGTTTGGTGTAAATTACAGTACATACTGTTTTGACAGCTACAAAAGGGTTGATAAACTCTGCAGTTCTTTCACACATGATTAAAGGCTCAAGAATGCTGTCTTCGCCTGTATTTGGCCATCTTCTTGCAATGTTTCCTCTTCATGTGCTGGAAGAAATTGTCTTGGTTATCTTCACAACAGAGCTTCACCACCACCACCTAGGCAGGTTGAAATGCTAATAAAAACACCTCAGACATGACTTGGGTTTTTACTTATCATGTTTATTCTTTAATACTTTTCTGAAAATGTAAGATACCAAAATCTTGGAATTGTTTTATGGTAGGAGCCCTGGCAAGTCCTTCCAGCAGTGAAGAACTGTTTGTTTCCTGCAGTGGGACTCATTTACTATTCCTTGAATAACCCCCTGTTCATGCAACATTCATAGTTTTAAATGATTACTAGATATCTGAGATGAAACAGAGCTGGCAACTCTTATTACTGTGCTTTTAATAAAACAGTGTTACATGCAGAGCTTTAGTACTCAAATAAAGCAATATAGAAAGTGTCATTTGCTTCCCTTCTGCTTGGCAGGTTTTAGTTAAGTCACACTAGGACTCCCAATAGCTTGGCAATTGTAGGTGATTGATAGTTGTCCATGATATATTAAAACAGTACTATTAAAAACAACCCAAGCAACTACAGGTAGTCCTTGTTTAGCGACCACAATTGGAACCAGCAACTGGGTCATTAAGCGAAGCGGTTGCTAAGTGAAATGATGACTGTGCTTATGATCTTACTTCAGTTTTCCTTTGCTTTACAGACCTGTGAAGACTGTAAATGTGAGGATTGGTCATAAAGTTACTTTTTCATCACTGTTGTAACTGCTAAATAAGGCAGTCACTAAACGAGGACTACCTGTATGCCAGAAGTTTAGACAGGGCCACCAGATTTTGTTAACCACTAGATGGCAGCAAAGAAATTCAGAAAAGTCTAAATCATTGCTGCCCTCTAGTGATCGACTGGATTCTTAGTGCTGTCTTACCTCCTCTTATGAGAATGAGCACTTTTTCAGTTAAAAAAAAGCTATGAAAACATTTTTGGTAAAAGGCAAAAAATTTATATGATCTGAAGAGAAACCAGAAATAGTCTTTTTCTTTTTTTTTCTTTAATTATTATTACCGTATTTTTCCGACTATGAGACGATACTTTTTTCTAAAATCCTTACCCTATCCTTACCCCAACTGAAGGGCGCCTTATTCAAGGAAGTCAGCCGAGAATCGTGCGGTTCCAAACTGCCCATACTTTGTTTCTGCAGAGAGGCTTCCTCCTATTGCTAACCTCCAATCACGAGTGAAATACAGACTTCCTCCAGTCATGAGCCTGATGTAACTGACGTCAGCTGATGCTGAACAAACCAATTAGAGGAAGGCTGATTGCAGAGACAAGCTATCTGCAGTTTCACTCGTGCTTGAATGTAATCAGTTAAGCAAAAGAGTCTGGAAATAGAGCTGCAGAGAGATGGTTCGGACCTCCTCCCACCGAGTGTATCAGGTCAATGTTAACTAATTACTAAATAAAAATGTCTTCTGCACTATCTTTAAAATATTGATTTTTTAATTTTGGGCTGGAAAAGTGGGGGTCGTCTTGTACATGGGGGCGTCTTATTGTCGGAAAAATACGGTACCTTTTTTCCCCCCTATTTTTTAGGTATTTTAACTTTCAAGTATTTTAACTTTTGTTAAATTTGCTTCGTCTATTCGTTATTCTTTTTATCGACATATCAACATATAGATATATACAGGTAGTCCTTGACTTACAACCACAATAGGGGCCTGAAAATTCTTCATTGTGGTGCAGTTGTTAAGCAAGGCATCATATGACTGCACACGATTTTATGACATTTTTGTGGTGTCATTAGGTGAATCAGTGGTTAAGTGAATCATGCAATTCCCCATTGATTTTGCTTGTTAGGGAAGGTTGCAATTGGTGATCAGGTGACCCCAGTACACTGCAACCATCAAAAATGCATGCTGGTTGCCAAGCATCCAAATTTTGATTGCATGACTGCGGGGCAACTGTGACAGTCGTAAGTGCAAGGACCAGTCGTAAGTCACTTTTTTCAGTGCCATAACTTCAAACGGTCACTAAATGAATGGTCATAAATCGAGGACTACCTGTACACACTAAGTAACAATACAGTGGACATCATAATATTAAGTAATTAGTGTAAGACAAACTATTATCACATAACTAATATTTCAATGAGAATTGCAGTTGCTCTTTTTTACATTCAACTTTGGATGAAATGTTAAATAATCTTATGCTTGTAACACTGACATTCTAAATGGCAATTAATAGTGATAGAATTTTTATTTTTTTTCTTTTTACTTTCAATACTTTAAGCTTTTTAAATAATAGAATGTTTATAATCCTTAATCATATTATCTAAATATTACTGCATTGAAATCTGCTTTGAAATAATACAATCTATCATAATTTACAATATTACAATAAAAGGAAAAGAAATGGGGGGGAATTACAGCCCCTCCCCAAAAAAACTCATCCTTGGTGAGAATGGAAGAAACCCAGTTTCTAGGGTCCAAAGTAATACTTTCAGGTACACTATTTGCCCAGTGTTACTTATTTTTTGCTTTTTCCTTTTAAAAGAAAGAGCATATCATAAATTGCTATGAAAAGTAGTATTTGCTTCAAATATTGTTTGTAGTATATTGGACACGTGTTTGAGAAATATTAAGATCAAAATTCTGGATTCCTTTAGCCCAGATCTCACTGCTTCAGGAGAGGCAGAATGAAAAACAAGTTTAAAATAAGGGTGGAAATGCACATTTAAAATGAAAATAGCTTAATAGAGCTGGAGGCATTTTTCTTAAGAGTTAGACTGTGTTTTTTTTTATTAAATGTGTACCCAATTTCCACCTTTAGATGCATCTCAGGATCAGAACTGCCAAACAGCAGAATCTAGCCCTTCTCCTGTCAGCAAAAATGTCTTATTCAGGAAACAGACTGTGAAAAAAACCTGTTATCCATCTTAATGGGGATAAGCATGGATACCTTTTAATGTGGATCTAGTGTGAACTGGCTCATTTGTAAGGAACTTTTAACATGTCATCTCTCTATGGAACTGTGTGCAACTTTTCCCAGGCTGAACTTCTTTAGGTAGCTTTCCAAGGTCCACATTACTGAAAAACAGAGTCTGTAGCAAGGATAAAAACTCTATTTGATGTGATTTCATTTACATATATAGTACAATTGCTCTCTAGTCATATATCTCTTCCTGTTTAAACATTACATTTGAGTAACAGTATTTGGAAGTCTGGAGGTTGCAAGTTGTGTGTCTCTGATCTGTGGCCTCAATGTAGGCATGCTAAGAGGGTTGGCACATGAGTGAAAATTACGGTTAGCTAAGACAATAACAGCTTCGCCTAAATTCTGTTCCCTAAATAAAGCAGCCTTTATATTTGGTTTAAGTTTATTGAAAGACACATTCCTAAAACATAACCTTTGAAATGTCTGTCTGCTTTTCAGGAAGACCCACCAAACCTATCCGAGTTTTTAGTTTATCACCAAACTTGCTGGAATTCATCTGATATTGCTGCTGCCAATGCTACCTTTCTTTGCCCTGAAAGAGCCTTTCTCTCTCCTGTTTCCCTAATGTGCCATCACCTGGAATAAAATTTTAAAATACAAGTTTTCTGAATAAAATCTAAAGCATTGCACGGTCCTCATCTCCATGATATAGGATTTTTAAAATATTGATTCAGTGACTAAATACCAAGTCATATTAAAATGTGTGGCAAAATCTAAAGCCTCTTTATTTGTTTCAGGGAAATGAACAAAATCATAATTTGGGATGCACGTGGGATATGTTAAGGAACTCTTCTGGTGAAAAAATTACTATGTTGAAGATCAGTTCCCTCAGTATTCCTAATACAGATTATATTCAATACCTTGGAGAAATTGCAGAAGAACAAGGTTTTAATATAAAATACTTGAACATAGGTAAGACCTGGTGCAATAGGTAACATGCATTCCTTTCCTCCACATTTCCTTTCCCAACACTGCTGGGGCAGAAAGAGGAGTTTCAGATGTTATGTACCCAAAAGTTATTTTTTAACATTTAGCCTGAATATATGTTTAAGAATTACTATAATCAGAGAACTATTGCATTGGTTAAAAAATGAAAAACAAAGAGAAATTGCCTGTTTTTCAAAAACACAGTGACTACTATAGTTGACAAAACAGCTCCCTTAATTTACAGTTGAAGAATGTGTTTGATCCAAGCCAAATAAATCAGAAATGGGCAGTCTATGTACCTCAAACCCCTCTCATGTGTCCCCTGAGCTTTCATGATGGTTTCCTCTCATCTTAAAATTTCCTCTCATCTTAAAACAATAAATGTGTGAAAACTGTTATTTGAACCCTAGAACAAACAAACCCTTGATCTACCTCTAAAGAAACAGGAGGGCAGGAGTGGGGGGAGCAGAAAATTCAAGCCATGCCTATGTATTAAATATAGTTCAAACTGCTGTGAATCACTGTCCTGTTTCAATTCATAACACATGAAAAAAATAGATTAAAAAGATGGTCAGCCTTAAAATTAACAATGGAATTGGTTCTAGAAAAAAATTACTGGTATTTTGGTATGTTTCTATTCCTTTAATCCAGTGGCATGCAGAACTTTGTATTATGTTCCAAGTCTCCAATTGTATATGATGCTATTAGGCCCCTGTGCTATTATGTTAATCATATCTTAATTGGCTTTAGTCAAAACTGGAATGGAGTTGTTCTGCATCTGTGTGAATAGGGTAAGAGGGTCACCATGAAAAAAATGTATAGTTAAGGGAGTCTGTCACTGCTTAGGATGCACTGTCTTCACTGCACAGGATGAAGAATGGCTTCTACATCAATCTTTAGAGTAAGGCAACATCTCTGATGACCTGGTGATCTATTCGGAATATTTGGGAAAGAGAATTTAGCCATGTTTTGCTTGCTGAAAGGTAATACTTTTCTACTAATCATCATTTGTGTCTGTAATTTCAGAGGAGTTGAGTGTGAACGGACAATTCCAGAGCCTTGTAGAACTTTCAACCAATCCAATCATAGTTTGCCATGGGACTGGAATCTCCTGGAGCAACGCCCACAATGATTCGGCTCACGGTGCTCTACAGTATTTAAAAATCTTGGCTGGGAGGAAATAAACTTGAAACAGGAGAAAGAACGAATGTGGGTATATTTGCATACATCTATCTGTTTTAAAATTGAACAATTTTCAAATTATTGAGGCTGTTTTTTAAAGTCACACCACAACCACAACATTCATAACTGTAAATTGTAAAGAAAAAGTAACTTAAATCTATTATGAGGTTTTTATTTATTTATTTTGGAAAGCTGGAATCAGGAAAACCAGAACCTGCAAAGCTGTGTGCATGGAATGAGGCACACCGTGTTCAACTCTATAGTGTCTGATGAATCAGAATCCTCAGTACCAAAGTAGTCTTTAGTCTGTGAGCAGCTATTCCCCAAAAGCAGCCTTGGACCTAGTGCCTCCTTTCTCCATATTGTTTTGTACAGGGAGGGGGAAGTCTGGCTTGAGGCAAGCCTACTGAAGAGCCCAGTGTATGCTTGAGCTGGAGGGAAGGAGTTTGTGTCTTAAGAATGCCACACATTGGGGGTAGGAAGTCCAGCCTGTTCTCCCTTATTTCTTAATGCTAATGTATTGCCTTGTCAAAATGACTAGATAGTTCACAGTAAAACCACAAAGCAAAACACATTACTGTTCCATAAAATAATACTGAAAGTAGATTACGATTGAACATCTAATTTCAAATAAGTTAACTAGTTTCTTAAAAAGCAGACTGACATCCACATCCATAATTATAGCAACCCAGTATGCAAACAGTTCAACTCCTCAAAACCTAGTGAAACAAAACATCTTCAGGGTTCTCCTGAAGGATAATGATGTGGTGATCCTCCAGACTCCACAAGAACAGGACAGTCACCAGGAAGGCCTGCCTCTTCCCCCATCCTTATCTTCCAGAGCCCCGTAACAGGCAGATGGAGCCACCATCTGTCCCAAGGTCACTTCAGCCAGCCCACCTTTCCATTATGCCAAACTCATTACCTTTTACTGTAAACCAGTCAAACTCAAACATCCAGCAGTCCTCCAATTTAACCCCAGAAGATACACTTCCATGCAATCATTGTGGGCGATGGGGGGAACAGACACTGTTCTCCACCCCTTGGCCTGTACATGATGAACTCATTCAAGCACCAAGTAGTCACAGGCAAGCCCTGTGTACAGTCACAAACTGTAGAAGAGTAGAGAGAGGACCTTGGAAAAAATACGTGACCATTAGTAAAAAGTGAGCTTAATCCAGGAAAATAAAGTGTGAGAAAGAGACTAAAGATACTTCACTTAGACCAGTGTTGTCCAAACTTGGCCACTTTAAGATGAGTGGACTTCAACTCCCAGAATTCCCCAGCCAGCATGGCTGGCTGGGGAATTCTGGGAGTTGAAGTCCACTCATCTTAAAGTGGCCAAGTTTGGACAACACTGACTTAGACCATCTTTGGCATAAGGCAGGGGAAGGGAAACACTATCAGGCTTCCAAGATTCTGTTTATTATAGCCTATATAGAATTTTAGTATTTCTTGTGGTGTCTTCCCTGACCTGGCCTACCGTGAAGGGCTGACAGAAAGGGTAATAGCTTTTCTCTTCCTAGGCAAATTTCTTCAGGCAGCTGATATCCTCTCACCTTCCGTGGGAGCTGTGACAGTGGTACCAAGCAGGGCCCCTGCTGAACTTGCTGGTCTCCCACTGTAGTCTCTCTGCTTCCACGTGCCATTCTGTGTCTGCATGGCAATAATAGCCTCCATCCCTGCCCCAACTGCACATGCCACCAACTGGAACGCGCCATGCTGTCTGCCACAAGTTTGTCACGTTGGTAGCTTCTTGCCACGTCCGGCATTCCCGGTTTCTCCTCCTCTCGGCTCTTCCCTTCCCCCAATTCACATGCTCTGCCTTCTACTTTCTATACTTTGCTTCTTTTCGGTCCCTTTCTTCTGTACCTGTCACTTGAAGTTCCACACAGTCTTGAGTTTCACCAGCCTTCTCAGTTCCCTGGTCTTCCATTCCATTTGATCCATAAACACTTGACCTGCAGTCACATCTTGTTCCTCAATTCTGCCAGGACACAAAACACCCATACTCACCAAAAAACCTCAGGGTCCACGCCAGAGGTACAGACCCCAAAATAATGCTAAGTATAAAGAACTAGCCTTCAAAAATTGCCCAGCAGAGTGGTAATATTCACCAGACAATCATGTCAGGCATCATTCATCTACCCACTCACTCAGGCACTTTATATATGCACTCCAGTTTTGCTTCACAACAAATGTATAAGATAATGACTGCCCCAAAGTCACACAATGAATTTCTTTGACTGATGGTGGACCTGAACCCAAGTCTGCCGAGTCCAGGTTTAACACCCTAGCCACTACATTGCTGTCTTGTATGTCAATTTAGCTTTAAAGTAGCTGCCGCTGAAATAATAAAAGTGATTCTAAAGGCTTGCAATGATGGGAAAAAGCTTGTTTCCATTCAACCCTTTCTGATATGCTTACAGAACAAATGGGGAACCAGCCATCAACGGTTGGGCTAGAGATTGGACATGTCTGCTGTTATCTAGTTACAGTGCACTAAATTATAGTCACATTACTCTAAGAGCAATTATGAGATTATCATTTAAGATATATTCTACTGGGTGTTATGAAAAGTTGCCCGACAATGCTTCCTTTGAATAATTATATGTTCCAGTAGCCAGAAGCAGGGCTTCTGATCTCTGCAGACTTATTCCCTTGAAGTTATTTATGTATGCTGCCATTCTTTTAAGACTGCATGTCTCATAGAACCACAAAACAGCTTGAGCTTATGCAGCAGAAGGCCGAATCTTACAGTCTTCATGAAAATGCTTACAACTGGGATCTCAAAACTGTATTTCTGATATCTGAAACTTCAAAGAAATGACTATTACAAGCATATATAATAGCCATGATACTATTATATACTCACTTCCTATGTGTTTAAATTTCTTCTCAGTGCATCAGTTGTGGTCTTTTAAAACAGTTTGAAGACTGATTTCATAGAAATGATAACATTTATTATCACTGTCCTTTT